>NC_057795.1:396502154-397102154 GCF_018294505.1 Triticum aestivum | reverse complement strand
TCGGTAATTTCGAAAACCCGGATAGCTGAAGAGCCCAAGTAGTCGTCATTATGATCCCTTCACATTGGACTACAGGACATGTTAGAATAAATCTGAGGCATACCGTGGATCATCCGAGGACCAAACAATCACAGTACAATGACACCGAGATTTGTTCTAACAAGTGGTATCATGAGCAAGGTTCGAAGAGGCCATTGATGCTGATCTAGAGGATGGTCGTCGTCAGTTTGGTGCGAATACGGTATGCGAAGAAATCAGTGTCGATGTCAAGGATGATCGACTAAGAATTCTTATGCGGAAGCCATCGGGTCGCTGCGATCAAACAATATTGAAAAGAGCAATCGGGATAGCATGGCGTGTTTCTCGACGAGATCGGATTGTTTCGATCGAGAGCACGTGCAATCGTGGCACATAACACAGACAGAGCTCGGAAGGTGGGCTACCAGCTGGAAGCAGCAAGGTGGCAGCGGTATGTGGACGCCAAGGGATACACCAGACGGAGCGGTGCGCGTGCACACCAATGTGATGGGTTGTGCTGGCCGAACCAGGCCCTGTCAGGGCACACGGCGAGACGAGATCCAGGCCATTGTCAGCGGCCCGCATGGGTGGAGCTTGGAGCCGAGCACGAGATTTGTTTGGACAAAAATATTGGTGCAAGGACCAAGGTTCACGCGTGATGCTATCCAAAAAAGGAATAAATGTCCCTCAATTAGCACCGAGTGAAGTCTTCCAGACTTCACTTGTTAGAATCAATTCAAGGTGCACAATCGATCTATCGAGGGTCAAGCAATCCGAGGCTCCCCCTGCGCACCTGTGCTATTATGTTGGCACAGGTAACATCGTGTCTCTACCCCACTATATATGAGGGGCTTAGGGTACAAGTGTCCTACTAGGACACAACTCCATACCCTGTAAACACAATACAACTGGGAGTCTAACTGTAACCTATCTTATACACTACATTCGACACAACTCTAACCGGACCCCTCATTCGCAGCTCTTTCAACAACTCCATCGATCTGAATCTTTGCCATACCCTCCAGAGACCGCACCCATCTTGGTCTGGTGTAGTCACTTGATGTAGTGGTAGGTCACTGCACGTTCCTTGGCTTACACTTATCAAGTTCTTAACTGTATTTCACCATAAAATGAGGAGTTCCTAAAAGGCTTTGGAACATATGCTCAAGCAAAGCTTTTCGTAGGGAGTACATAGCCCAGAGGGTAGTTAGTACCTGGATGGATTCAGTGACGGGGAGAACATCCAGAAGTGCAAAGACCCACCATTTAGCATCAGGCTCGGTGGTATCATTGAGAACTTGGAACAACTCAGGATCTTGGAGAGCCCACACACATCGAGCAATGTGGCAATGAAGAAGCAAATGATGTCATGACTCCTCGGCCCCGCATAATCTATAACTAGTGACACTGTGTTGGAAATATGCCCTAGAGGCAATAATAAAGTGGTTATTATTATATATCCTTGTTCATGATAATTCTTTATTATCCATGCTATAATTGTATTGATTGGAAACTCAGGTACATGTGTGGATACATAGATAACAGCATGTCCCTAGTGAGCCTCTACCGGACTAGCTCGTTGGTCAAAGATGGCTATTGAGGGAGTCCTGGACTAGGGGGTGTCCGGATAGCCGGACTATCATCATCGGCCGGACTCCAAGACTATGAAGATACAAGATTGAAGACTTCGTCCCGTGTCCGGATGAGACTTTCCTTGGCGTGGAAGGCAAGCTTGGCGATACGGATATGTAGATCTCCTACCATTGTAACCGACTCTGTGTAACCCTAGCCCTCTCCGGTGTCTATATAAACCGGAGGGTTTTAGTCCGTAGGACGAACAACCATTACAACAATCATACCATAGGCTAGCTTCTAGGGTTTAGCCTCCTTGATCTCGTGGTAGATCCACTCTTGTACTACCCATATCATCAATATCAATCAAGCAGGAGTAGGGTTTTACCTCCATCGAGAGGGCCCGAACCTGGGTAAAAACATCGTGTCCCTTGTCTCCTGTTACCATCCGCCTAGACGCATAGTTCGGGACCCCCTACCCGAGATCCGCCGGTTTTGACACCGACATTGGTGCTTTCATTGAGAGTTCCTCTGTGTCGTCACCGATAGGCTTGATGGCTTCTTCAATCAACAACAACGCAGTCCTGGGTGAGACTTTTCTCCCCAGACAGATCTTCGTATTCGGCGGCTTCGCACTGCGGGCCAATTCACTTGGCCATCTGGAGCAGATCGAAAGCTACGCCCCTGGCCATCAAATCAGATTTGGGAGCTTAAACTTCACGGCAGATATCCGCGGAGACTTGATCTTCGATGGATCCGAGCCGCAGCCGGGCGTGCCGCACTGTCATGATGGGCATGATCTAACTCTGCCGCCGGACAGTACCCTGGAGGCCGCACATGAATCCACTCCGACCCATAGTCCGGAGCCGATCGCGCAGATCGAGGATCGGTGGCTGGACACCGCCTCGGGAGCTGCAACTTCCACGGTGATGAGGCCGAACACTGACCTCGTCCCTTATAAAGCTCGTGACTCCGAGGTGCCGGACTCCCTGCCAGACTCCGAACCTCCTGCGCCCCTGCCAATCGAATCCGATTGGGCGCCGATCATGGAGTTCACCGCTGCGGACATCTTTCAGCATTCACCCTTTGGCGACATCCTAAATTCGCTAAAGCATCTCTCGCTATCCGGAGAGCCCTGGCCGGACTACGGCCGGGATGGTTGGGATGCGGACGACGAAGAAATTCGAAGCCCACCCACCACCCACTTTGTAGCCACTGTCGACGAACAGACATGCTAGACTACGACTCCGAAGACATCGACGGTATGGACGACGATGCCGGAGACGATCAAGAACCAGCGCCTACAGGGCATGGAAGACCACCTCGTCATACGACATATACATGGTGGACACCCCAAAGGATGGGGACGGCGAAGAAGCAGCGGAGGCAGATTCCTTAAAGAAACAACCCAAGCGCCGACGTCAGCGGCGCCGCTCTAAATCCCGCCACAGCAAGAATGGAGATTCCGGCACAGGAGATAATAACACCCCAGAGAGTGCCGAAGACAACCCCCTCCAGCAAGATTCAGCACAGGAGGACGTAGAAGCCAGCCCTCACGAGAGAGCGGCAGACGAAGAGGCCGAGGATGATAATTACATACCTCCCTCCGGAGACGAGGCAAGCCTCGACGACGGCGAATTCGTCGTGCCTGAGGATCCCGTCGAACAAGAGCGTTTTAGATGCAGGCTCATGGCCACAGCAAATAGCCTAAAGAAAAAGCAGCAACAGCTTCAAGCTGATCAAGACCTGCTGGCCGACAGATGGACCGAGGTCCTCGCGGCCGAAGAGTATGAACTCGAACGCCCCTCCAAAAGCTACCCAAAACGCAAGTTGCTCCCCCGACTAGACGAGGAAGCATACAAACCTTCATCACCAGCGCACAATACGGCAGACCGACCACCTCATGGCCGCGACAGAGAGGCATCTAGGCCCTCCACCAGAACCGTACCCCGGCACCGCTCAAAAAGTACGAAGCCACGGGGGAACGCGCCGGACTTGCGGGATATATTGGAGGACAAGGCAAGACAATCCAGATCTATCTATGGATCACGTGGGTGCCCCACGACCCACGACGAATATCGTTGCACCGGATACAGCAACTCCGGTCGGGCCGAACACAGCAGGCAACGCTCTCTTGAGCTATATCGTGACATTGCCCAATACAGAGGTGCCGCACACCCACTATGCTTCACAGACGAAGTAATGGATCATCAAATCCCTGAAGGGTTTAAACCCGTCAACATTGAATCCTATGATGGCACAACAGACCCCGCGGTTTGGATCGAGGATTATCTCCTTCATATCCATATGGCCCGCGGCGACGATCTCCACGCCATCAAACATCTCCCGCTCAAGCTTAAAGGACCAGCTCGGCATTGGCTCAACAGCCTGCCCGCAGAGTCAATTGGGTGCTGGGAGGACCTGGAAGCTGCATTCCTCGACAACTTCCAGGGCACATATGTGCGACCACCAGACGCCGATGACCTAAGCCACATAATTCAGCAGCCAGAAGAATCGGCCAGACAATTCTGGACACGGTTCTTAACAAAGAAAAATCAAATCGTCGACTGTCCGGATGCAGAGGACCTCGCAGCCTTTAAACATAACATCCGCGACGAGTGGCTGGCCCGGCACCTAGGACAGGAAAAGCCAAAATCCATGGCAGCCCTCACATCACTCATGACCCGCTTCTGTGCCGAAGAGGATAGCTGGCTAGCTCGCAGCAACAACCTCAGCAAAAATGCTGGCAGTCCGGATACTAAGGACCACAATGGCAGGTCGCGTCGAAACAAAAACAAACGCCGCGTTAACGGTGACAACAATGAGGATACGGCAGTCAACGCCGGATTCCGAGGCTCTAAAACCCGGTCAGCGGAAGAAGCCATTCAAAAGAACCACTCCGGGCCCGTCCAATTTGGACCGAATACTCGACCGCTCTTGCCAAATACATGGCACCCCCGAAAAGCCGGCTAACCACACCAACAGAGATTGTTGGGTATTCAAGCAGGCAGGCAAGTTAATTGCCGAAAACAATGACAAGGGGCTGCACAACGATGACGAGGAAGAAACCCGGCCGCCAAACAATAGAGGACAGAAGGGCTTTCCCCCACAAGTGCGGACGGTAAACATGATATACGCAACCCATATACCCAAGAGGGAGCGGAAGCATGCACTAAGGGACGTATATGCAATGGAGCCAGTCGCCCCGAAGTTCAATCCATGGTCCTCTTGCCCGATCACTTTCGATCGAAGAGACCATTCGACCAGTATCTGCCATGGCAGATTCGCCGCATTGGTTTTAGACCCAATCGTCGACGGATTTCACCTCACGAGAGTCCTGATGGACGGCGGCAGTAGCCTGAACCTGCTTTATCAGGATACAGCGTGCAAGATGGGCATAGACCCCTCAAGGATTAAACCTACAAAGACGACCTTCAAAGGCGTCATACCAGGTGTTGAGGCCAATTGTATAGGCTCAGTCACACTGGAAGTGGTCTTCGGATCCCTGGATAACTTCCAAAGCGAGGAGTTAATCTTTGACATAGTCCCGTTCCGCAGCGGCTATCATGCTCTGCTCGGACGAACCGCGTTCGCAAAGTTCAACGCGGTGCCGCATTATGCATACCTCAAGCTCAAGATGCCAGGCCCTCGTGGAGTCATCGCGGTCAACGGAAATACGGAACGCTCCCTCCGAACGGAGGAACATACAGCGGCTCTCGCGGCAGAAGTACAGAGCAGCCTTCTAAGGCAATTTTCGAGTGCGGCCGTTAAACGTCTGGACACGGCCAAACGCGCCCGGAGCAACATCAATCAAGACCACCTGGCACGTTCCGAGCACGCATAGCAATGCGGCCCCAACCCCAGCCCTCGCATGATTACAAGACCAGCCCTCCACGTACATCATTACGCTCTGGAGATACCATGGGCATAGGGGGAGGGGCACGACCACAACAGACCCAGAGTGCGGCTCGACCACACCAGGGGCTCCCAAGTGTGTCGCTCTTTTTATTTTTATTTTTCCTTCTTTTTATACACAGGACTCCGTTCACCAGAGGCTCTGTCCGGCGGCGAACCTGCCGAACTCACGATGCAACAGCCAGGGAGGGACAAAGGCTGCGACGAACACTCAGGTGGTCTCCATTACGAGCATTACATTTGTTAAATACATCAGTCCGCAGCCCACCCCTGGAGGGGGACACGCTTAATTAGTCCAATCCCTTGCTTACCGCACTATTTGTATCGCTCTGCGCTAATAGCAGAATTTTTTGAATAAACAATGCAGCACTTTTTGTTATATATATGTCCATCAATGACATCTCGCATCCGTATATTTTGGTACGGCCGAATACACCAGGGGCTTATGTTCCCCGCATTATGGTGTGATAAGTCCGAACACTTTCACAAGTGCGGCACCCCGAACTTATAGCATTATATGAATCGGCTCCGAATCATGTCTTGGGTCAATAGTTGGGTTTGCCCGGCTCCCATGTTTTGGTACCTTACGTTCCGTTCTGTCGGCTAAGGTAGCACTGGGAGAACCACTGCGATTGCGCCCCGGTTGAGCTGGGCGAGCGCCTCAGTGGAGAAAGCTAAAACTGACTGTCATGATAAGGCGAGAGACTGGTCGCTGTTCGAGAGGTCTTTTCGAGTCCCTAAAGACTTATGCCGCTTCGAGCGAAGAACCGGATAATGTCCGGCCAAGGCGTGGATAGCGCCCCGAACTCGGTCTTCCGAATACTAGGGGCTTCGCCGAAATTTAAAATTATAGAATTCTATGGCTAAGTGAGAGTGTTCAAGCATTATAAGTCCGGTTGCCTTGTTCGTTGTGTTGAGCGCCTCCCTAGATGGACCCAAAAATGGGAACAAGAGTGCTCAAGTTTATCCCGAACACCCCAGCACTCGTGGCATGGGGGCTGAAGCTGACGACTTGCCATCTCTCAGATTTAATAAACGGCCGCACAGAAGGTAATATTTTAAATCAATAAGCGTTGCTTAGCGCATATGAACAAAGTTTTCAGCGCACAGGATAACACATTGCGAATTTACTCGATAATTACATCTCTGGGGCACTCATCCGCAATCTTGCGAGCACCCTTCAGGACAGTCTTATAGTACATCTCGGGTGTACGATACTCCTTGCCCGCTGGCGGCACGTCCGTGATAAGCTTCTCCGCATCCAGCCTGCCCCAGTGCACCTTCGCGCGTGCAAGGGCCCGACGAGCACCTTCAATATAGGCGGAGCGCTTGATGACCTCCACCCAGGGGCACGCATCCACCAACCGCCGCACGAGGCCGAAGTAGCTCCCAGGCATGGCCCCCCCAGGCCACAGCCGGACTATGCAGCCCTTCATGGCCTGCTCGGCTACCTTGTGGAGCTCGACCAGCTGCTTCAGCTGGTCGCTAGGGGGCACCGGATGGCCGGCCTCAGCGTACTGAGACCAGAAGACCTTCTCCGTTGAGCTCCCCTCCTCGGCTCGATAGAATGCAGCGGCATCAGACACGCTGTGAGGCAGATCTGCAAACGCCCCTGGAGAACTCCGAATTCGGGTAAGTGTCAGGTAGTTTACATTAACATGCTTGCTTTGCATGAAAAATGCCTTACCCGCCACTATTTTCTTCACCGCCTCAATCTCCTGAAGGGCCTTATGGGCCTCGGCCTTAGTGGCTTTGGCACTTTCAAGAGCCGAGGCAAGCTCGGATCGAGTCACGCTCCAAACTCTCATGCTTCTCCATGAGAGCCTGGAGCTCTTGCCGCACCTCCGCCACCCGCGCCTCCTGCTTCTCTCGCTCCATCCGTTCTGCGGCAGCATTGTGTTCGGCCGCGGACACGGCCTCCTTCAGGGCTGCCACCTCATTCGTGGCCCCTGCAGTACCCATGTTATCCCTGTTATTTCTATTGCAACCAAAATCCTTTTCTGTAAGGTATACATTTAAGAGTGGTGTTACGCACCTTCTTTATCCTCGAGCTGCTTCTTGGCAAGGCCGAGCTCTTGCTCGGACCGCTCGAGGTCCTGCTTCAACGCACCGACCTCCGCAGTCAGTGCGGCAGAGGTCAGCAGCGCAGCCTGCAAACCCATATTGACACAATTTTTAGCACTCCTGCGTATATCTTTTTTAGATCCTCAATCCGGTTTTTCTTACCGAACACCAAACCAAGCATCAGGGGCTACTGTCTATGCGGTATTACATTGCATACTTATAACTTCTTACCTCAAAGCCTGTTAGAAGGCTACTGCAGGCTTCGGTCAGCCCGCTCTTGGCGAGCTGAACCTTCTGAATCACCGCACTCATAATAGTGCGGTGTTCTTCCTCGATGGAAGCGCCTTTGAGCGCCTCCAATAAGTTGTCCGGCGCCTCTGGTTGGACGGGGGCCGCCAGCGTCATGGTCTTGCCCTTCATGCGAAGGGGCCGCTTGCCGGACTTCGGAACCACTGCGAGTTCCTGCGTGGAGTCCGGCGCAAAGTCCGGGAGGCTGCCTTGTGGCGCCTCCGGAGCCTCCTCCTGATGGGTCCGTTTCCGGGATCCCACCTTGGCGTCCTCAGCGTCGCGAGGGGTGGAGGCAGTCGGGATGGAGTCTACATCCGACGGAGCCAACGACCCGCTCGATGAAGCGGGGAGATCATCATCGGCCGGACTACAAGCAGTGTGCGGTGTTAGAAGGACACTATGTGAAGCAAAAGAGAAATTATAAATCATTCAGGAATCCGGATACTTACGATCTTGCCGGAGGCCTGGCCCTTGAGGGCCACTCTTTGTCGCCAACGTTGGCGTTGGCGGAGCTGTCCGGGGGAATAGTTCTTCCCCTCTTGGACCCTTCGGCCTCCCCTGTCGGGGAAGCCTTCCTCTTCCTCTCTTCTTCCTCTGGGAGAGAGTCCTCTTTCTCCTCCTCGTCTTTGGGGGAGGAGTCCGCCTCGGAGCCATCAGACGATGAGTCCGATATCACCTGGCGTCGGGAACTTCTTCGACTTCCCATGGCCTTCTTCTTGGCCTTCTTCTCTGGCACCACATAGAGTGCCGAGACCAGCAGCCCCGTTAAGCGGGCGTCCGCTGGGTCTTCGGGAAGGGGAGCCGGACAGTCTACCTATCCGGACGTCCTCTGCCAGTCCTGTCAAAGGCATTGGGAGTTTTAGATCCCATATAGAGTCAAACTATGAAAGTAAACAACTGTCCCATAGAGGATAACGAAGCTTACCTCACCGGCCGGGCGCTTGGTGCTGAATCCGCGATCTTCAATCGCGGACGCGGGGGCTTCTCCGCCCTTGAACAACACCCTCCAGACGGCTTCATACGTCATGTCGAAGAGCCCACTCAAAGTCCGGTGTTGTGCCGGATCGAACTCCCACAGGTTGAAAGCCCGTTGTTGGCAGGGGAGGATCCGGCGGATGAGCATGACCTGGATCACATTGACAAGCCTAAGCTTCTTGTTCACCAGGGTCTGAAGACAGGACTGGAGTCCTGTCAGCTCCTTCGAACTGCCCCATAGCAGGCCCTTCTCTTTCCAGGAGGTGAGCTGCATAGGGATACCAGATCTAAACTCGGCGGCCGCCGCCCACTTAGGGTTGCGCGGCTCGGTGATGTAGAACCACCCCGATTGCCACCCCTTGACGGACTCCACGAAGGCCCCTTCGAGCCAGATGACGTTGGGCATCTTTCCCAACATGGCGCCTCCGCACTCCGCTTGAGCGCCCTTCACCACCTTCGGCTTGACATTGAAGGTCTTGAGCCACAAGCCGAAGTGGGGCTGGATGCAAAGGAAGGCCTCGCACACGATGATAAACGCCGAGATGTTGAGGATGAAGTTTGGCGCCAGATCGTGGAAATCCAGGCCGTAATAGTACATGAGCCCCCGGACAAAGGGATGCAACGGGAAGCCCAGTCCGCGGAGGAAGTGGGGAAGGAATACGACCCTCTCATGGGGCCTGGGGGTGGGTATGAGCTGCCCCTTGTCGGGCAGCCGGTGCGCGATGTCGCCGGAAAGGTATCCGGCGTTGTGCAGCTTTGCGATGTGCTCCTCCGTAACGGAGGAGGCCAACCATTTGCCTCCCGCTCCGAACATGGTCGGAGGAGGTCGAGACGAGATGCGCGGACTTGGGCGCTGGAGCTTGAGTGCGCGGAGATGGATAAGCAAAGGAGGAAGAAGGCGTAGGTAAAAAGGGTGGATCCTTATCCCCTTATATATGGGCGGACGAAAACTATGCGTCCCCACCGGCCTGGTAAAACTCGCTTATCTCCCAAGCGCCACCATCAATGGCGCGGTTGGGTTACCCACGTCCGTATTGATGAGAATCCCGGAATAAGGGGAACACGATCTCTGCTTCGACAAGACATGCCAAGGAAACCGCTTCGCTAAACGCACTGAGGTGGTATAATAAAAAACGATTCAAGTAAAGGCTTGGTAGTGGCGTGACGTCATGCTACAAATACGTCAGCAGATTGAACTTGTGTACATATATTCTCTCTACGGGGAAATGTGGAAATTATTTTGCAGAGCCGGACACTATCCTGGTGTTCACAATCTTCTATGAATTATTCGGAGGAGGAACCCGCCTTGCAATGCCGAACAATATGCGCACCGGACTCATCGTCATTGAAGCCTGGTTCAGGGGCTACTGAGGGAGTCCTGGACTAGGGGGTGTCCGGATAGCCGGACTATCATCATCGGCCGGACTCCAAGACTATGAAGATACAAGATTGAAGACTTCGTCCCGTGTCCGGATGGGACTTTCCTTGGCGTGGAAGGCAAGCTTGGCGATACGGATATGTAGATCTCCTACCATTGTAACCGACTCTGTGTAACCCTAGCCCTCTCCGGTGTCTATATAAACCGGAGGGTTTTAGTCCATAGGACGAACAACCATTACAACAATCATACCATAGGCTAGCTTCTAGGGTTTAGCCTCCTTGATCTCGTGGTAGATCCACTCTTGTACTACCCATATCATCAATATCAATCAAGCAGGAGTAGGGTTTTACCTCCATCGAGAGGGCCCGAACCTGGGTAAAAACATCGTGTCCCTTGTCTCCTGTTACCATCCGCCTAGACGCACAGTTCGGGACCCCCTACCCGAGATCCGTCGGTTTTGACACCGACAGCTATGGTTTCCTAGCCATAGACATGAGCGGTCATTTGATGATGGGATCACATCATTAGGAGAATGATGTGATGGACAAGACAAAAACTATAAGCGTAGCATATGATCGTATCAAATTTATTGCTATCGTTTTCTGCATGTCAAGTATCTGTTCCTATGACCATGAGATCATGCAACTCACTGACATCGGAGGAGTACCTTCTGTGTATCAAACATTGCAACGTAACTGGGTGACTATAAAGATGCTCTACAGGTATCTCTGAGGGTGTCTGTTGAGTTGGCATGGATCAAGACTGGGATTTGTCACTCCGTATGACGGAGAGGTATCTCAGGGCCCGCAAGGTAATACAACATCACAATAAGCTTGCAAGCAATGTGACTAAGGAGTTAGGCACGAGATCTTGTATTACGGAACGGGTAAAGAGACTTGTCGGTAACGAGATTGAACTAGGTATGGAGATACCGATGATTGAATCTCGGGCAAGTACCATACCAATGGACAAAGGGAACTGCATATGGGATTAGCTGAATCTTTGCCATCGAGGTTCGATCGATAAAGATCTTCATAGAATATGTGGGAACCAATATAGACATCTAGGTCCCGCTATTGGTTATTGATCATAGAGGTGTCTCGGTCATGTCTACATATTCTCGAACCCATAGGGTCCGCACGCTTAACGTTCTGTCATGCCGGAGTAGTATTGGGATATTCATGTTGGTGACCGAATGTTGTTCAGAGTCCCAGATGAGGTCCCAGGCATCACGAGGAGCTCTGGAATGGTCCGGAGGTAAATATTTATATATGGGAAGTAATATTTTGTCTACAGGAAGTTTTCGGTTTTAACGGTATTGTATCAGGAAGCTTCCCGAAGGTTCCGGAAGGTTCTAGAAGGTTCCGAAGGAGTCCCGAAGGGTCCCTCCGGCACCTAGGGCATGCATGGGTTGTAGGGGGCGTTCTAGCCTTATTGGGCCAGGCGCACCAACCCCATAAGGCCCATCCGCCTAGGGGAAGGAAAACCCTAAGGGGGAGGGCCCTCCACTTGGCTTGGAGGGCACTCCTCCCCTTTGGCCGCCTCCCCTCCTTGGAGGAGGGGCTAGGGCTGCGCCCCCACCCTCCAACACCCCTATATATAGTGGGGAGGAGGAGCAAGGGCTGGAGACAACAATTCCCACGCCATGCGGCCTCCTCTCTCTCCTGTTCTTCCTCGTTCAT
Organism: Triticum aestivum; assembly: GCF_018294505.1. Taxonomy (NCBI): domain Eukaryota; kingdom Viridiplantae; phylum Streptophyta; class Magnoliopsida; order Poales; family Poaceae; genus Triticum; species Triticum aestivum. The sequence continues at coordinate 397,090,259 of NC_057795.1, read as the reverse complement.
AGTTCCGGAGAAGCTTGGCGAAGCCCTGCTGGGATTGCTCTGATACGTCTCCAACGTATCTATAATTTTTGATTGTTCCATGCTATTATATTATCTGTTTTGGATGTTTAAAAGGCATTTATATGCTATTTTATATTATTTTTGGGAATAACCTATTAACCAAGGGCCCAGTGCCAGTTTCTGTTTTTTGCCTGTTTTAGAGTTTCGCAGAAAAGGATTACCAAACGGAGTCCAAACGGAATGAAACCTTCATGATGATCTTTCTTGGACCGAAAGCAAACCAGAAGACTTGGAGATGAAGTCAGAGATGCAACGAGGAAGCGACGAGGCAGGAGGGTGCGCCCAGGGGGTAGGGTGCACCCCCCACACTCGTGGGCCTCTTGTATCTCCCCTGACCTAGTTCCTTCACCTATATATACTCTTATACCCTGAAAACATCCAGGAGAGCCACAAAACCACTTTTCCACCGCCACAAGCTTCCATACCCGTGAGATCCAATCTAGGGGCCTTTTTCGGCGTCCTGCTGGAGGGGGATTCGATCACGGAGGGCTTCTACATCAACATTGTTACCTCTCCGATGAAGCGTGAGTAGTTTACCATAGACCTTCGGGTCCATAGTTATTAGCTAGATGGCTTCTTCTCTCTCTTTGATTCTAAATACCATGTTCTCCTCGATGTTCTTGGAGATCTATTCGATGTAATATTCTTTTGCGGTGTGTTTGCCGAGATCCGATGAATTGTGGATTTATGATTATATTATCTATGAATATTATTTGGTTCTTCTCTGAATTCTTATATGCATGATTTGATATCTTTGCAAGTCTCTTCAAATTTTTGGTTTAGTTTGGCCTAGGGAGAAGTGCTTAGCTTTGGGTTCAATCTTGCGGTGTCCTTTTCAAATGACAGTAGGGGCAGCAAGGCATGTATTGTATTGTTGTCATCGAGGATAAAAAGATGGGGTTTTCATCATATTGCTTGAGTTGATTCCTCTACATCATGTCATCTTTCTTAATGTGTTACTCCGTTCTTTATGAACTTAATACTCTAGATGCATGCTGGATAGTGGTCGATGTGTGGAGTAATAGTAGTAGATGCAGGCAGGAGTCGGTCTACTTGACATGGACATGATGCCTATGTTCAAGATCATTGCCTTAGATATCGTCACAACTATGCGCTTTTCTATCAATTGCTCGATAGTAATTTGTTCACCCACCGTAATATTTGCTATCTTGAGAGAAGCCACTAGTGAAACCTATGGCCCCGGGTCTCTTTTCCATTATATTGAGTCTCCTTTACATCTTGCTAGTTTCCGATCTACTATTTTGCAATCTTTTACTTTCCGATCTATAAACCAAAAATACCAAAATTATTTGCTTTATCGTTTATCTATCTCTATCAGATCTCACTTTTGCAAGTGATCGTGAAGGGATTGACAACCCCTTTATCGCGTTGGGTGCAAGTTGTTGATTGTTTGTGCAGGTATTCGGTGACTTGTGTGTTATCTCCTACTGGATTGATACCTTGGTTCTCAAAACTGAGGGAAATACTTATGCTACTTTGCTGCATCACCCTTTCCTATTCAAGGGAAAACCAACGCAAGCTCAAGAGGTAGCATGCTCCACCACCGTATCTACCATGCCATCGTGCTGGTTGAGATCCCATCTACTTCTCCTCCCTCGCTTGCTGGATCAAGAAGGACGAGACGTTATCAAGCCGTACGTGTGATGAACGCTAGGTGCCATCCGTTCGGCGCTAGATCGGATTGGATCGTGATAGAATCACGAAGGGTACAACTACATCAACTGCGTGTTAAACGCTTCCTCTTAGCAATCTACAAGGGTATGTGGATCCAATCTCTCGTCTCATAGATGTCCATCTCCTAGATTGATCTCGGTGAGCATAGGAATTTTTTTGTTTCCCATGCAACATTCCCCAACATTGGCATCATGAGCTAGGTTTATGCGTAGATGACATCACGAGTAGAACACAAAGGAGTTTGTGGGCGTTGATATTCAGATTGCTTCCTTCCTTGGTCTTTTCTTGATTCAGTGGTATTGTGGGATGAAGCGGCCCGGACAAACTTTACATGTCCACGTACATGAGACCGGTTCCATCGACTGACATGCAACTTGTTGCATAAAGATGGCTGGCGGGTGTCTGTCTCTCCCACCTTAGTTGAATCGGATTCGACAAAGGCGGTCCTTGTAGAAGGTTAAATAGCAACTTGAATATCACCGTAATGGCTTTGCGTAGGTAGGAACTGTTCTTACAAGTCATCCATAGCACGTAAAACATGCAACAACAAAGTAGAGGACGTCTAACTTGTTTTTGCAGGGTATGTTGTGATATGATATGGCCAAAGACATGATGAGATATATTTGATGTATGAGATGACCATGTTTGTATAGATTATCACGACTTGCATGTCAATGAATACGGTAACGGCAGGAGCCATAGGGTTGTCTTTAATTATTGTATGACATGCATGTCACTCATCAAGTGTTATGTAATGCTTTACTTTATCGCTAAGCGGTAGCAATAGTTGTAGAAGCATGGTTGGCGTGACAACCCCGATGGTGAAACGATGATGGAGATCATGGTGTCATGCCGGTGATGATGGAGATCGTGCCGGTGCTTTGAAGATGGAGATCAAAAGCACAAGATGATGGCCATATCATGTCACCTATGATTTGCATGTGATGTTAATCCTTTTATGCGTCTTGTTTTGCTTAGGACGATGGTAGAATTATAAGGTGATCCCTCACTAAAATTTCAAGATAAAATTGTGTTCTTCCCAAGTGTGCACCGTTGCAAAAGTTTGTCGCTTCGAAGCACCATATGATCGGGTGTGATAGACTCTACGTTCGCATACAACGGGTGCAAGCCAGTTTTCCACATGTAGAACACTTGGGTTAAACTTGACGAGCCTGGCATGTACAGACATGGCCTTGGAACACAAGAGACCGAAAGGTCGAACTGAAGGAAATATGCCCAAGAGGCAGTAATAAAGTTGTTATTTTATATTTCCTTATTCACGTTAAATGTTTATTATTCATGCTAGAATTGTATTACTTGGAAACCTAAATGCGTGTGTGAATACATAGACAAACACTGTGTCCCTAGTGAGCCTCTACTTGACTAGCTCGTTGATCAAATATGGTTAAGGTTTCCTAACCATGGACATGAGTTTTCATTTGATAACGGGATCACATCATTAGGAGAATGATGTGATGGACAAGACCCATCCGTTAGCTTGGCATATTGATCGTTGTTTTATTGCTTTTGCTTTCTTCATGTCAAATACATATTCCTTCGACTATGAGATTATGCAACTCCCGGATACCGGAGGAATGCCTTGTGTGCTATCAAACGTCAGAACATAACTGGGTGATTATAAAGATTCTCTACAGGTATCTCCGAAGGTGTTTGTTGAGTTGGCATAGATCGAGATTAGGATTTGTCACTCTGAGTATCGAAGAGGTATCTCTGGGCCCTCTCGGTAATACACATCACAAGAAGCCTTGCAAGCGAAGTGACTAATGAGTTAGTTGTAGGATGTTGTATTACGTAACGAGTGAAGAGACTTTCCAGTAACGAGATTGAACTAGGTATGAAGATACCAACGATTGAATCTCGGGCAAGTAACATACCGATGGACAAAGGGAATTACGTATGTTGTCATAGCAGTTCAACTGCTAAAGATCTTCAAAGAATATGTAGGAACCAATATGGGCATCCAGGTTATGCTATTGGTTATTTACCGGAGAGGTATCTCGGTCATGTCTACATAGTTCTCGAACCCGTAGGGTCCGCACGCTTAACGTTCGATGACGATATTGTAATATATGAGTTATGTGATCTGGTGACCGAATGTTGTTCAGATTCCCAGATGAGAACGCGTACATGACGAGGAGTCTTGAAATGGTCGATAGGTAAAGATTGATATATAGCACGATAGTATTCGGACACCGGAAGTGTTCCGGAGGGTACCGGCTACATACCGGGTCACCGGAAGGGGTTCCGGGCACCCCCGACAAAAGATATGGGCCTAATGGGCCAAGAGGGGATACGCGCCAGCCACCAGGGGCTGGTGCGCCCACCATATGGGCCGAACCAGAGGAGAAGGAAAGATGGGAAGGGAGAAGGAAAGGGGGGATTCGGCCTCCCCCTTCCTTTCCTCCTCCCTCCTCTGTCCTTCCCCCTCCAATAAATAAGTAAAGGGGGCGGCCGGCCTAGGAGGAACCCAAGTAGGATTCGGTCCTACTTGGGGCGCCTCCTGGCCTCTCCCGTCTCCTCCCACCTATATATATGTGGGAGGCGCCCCCTAGCACACCCCAGACTATTGTTAGCCGTGTGCGGCTCCCCCCTCCACCGTTTATTCCCATGGTCATTTCTTCGTAGTGCTTAGGCGAAGCCCTGCGCGGATCACTTCAGCATCACCGTCACCACGCTGTCGTGCTAACAGAACGCATCTACTTCCTCGACAACTTGCTGGATCAAGAAGGCGAGGAACGTCACTGAGTTGAACGTGTGCAGAACACGGAGGTGTCGTGCGTTCGGTACTTGATCGGTTGAAGCACGAACAAGTTCGACTAAATAAACCGCGTTGAGAAACGCTTCCGCTTATAGGCTACGAGGGTATGTAGACACACTCTCCCCCTCATTGCTATGCATCTCCTAGATAGATCTTGCATGAGCGTAGGATTTTTTTTTGAAATTGCATGCTACGTTCCCCAACAGTGGCATCCGAGCCAGGTCTATGCGTAGATGATGTGCACGAGTAGAACACAAAAGAGCTGTGGGAGGTGATCGTCATACTGCTTACCACCAATGTCTTATTTTGATTAGGCGGTATTGTTGGATGAAGCGGCCCAGACCAACCTTACATGACTGTCGGTGTCAAAACCGGCGGATCTCGGGTAGGGGGTCCCGAACTGTGCGTCTAAGGCTAATGGTAACAGGAGGCGGGGGACACAATGTTTACCCAGGTTCGGGCCCTCTCGATGAGGTAATACCCTACTTCTTACTTGATTGATCTTGATGATATGAGTATTACAAGAGTTGATCTACCACGAGATCGTAGAGGCTAAACCCTAGAAGCTAGCCTATGGTTATGATTGTTGTCGTCCTACGGACTAAACCTTCCGGTTTATATAGACACCGGAGGGGGGCTAGGGTTACACAGAGTCGGTTATAGAGAAAGGAATCTTCACATCGGAATCACCAAACTTGCCTTCCACGCAAAGGAGAGTCCTATCCAGACACGGGACGAAGTCTTCTATCTTGTATCTTCATAGTCCAACAGTCCGGCATACGCATATAGTCTGGCTGTCCGAGGACCCCTTAATCCAGGACTCCCTCAGTAGCCCCTGAACCAGGCTTCAATGACGACGACTCCGGCGCGCAGATTGTCTTCGGCATTGCAAGGCGTGTTCCTTATCCGAATACTCCAAAGTAGATCTTGAACATAAGAATCGTGTCCGTCTCTGCAAAACAAATTCCACATACCGCGGTAGAGAGTATAATATCCCATGAGTCCAATCTGCTGACAACTCATAGCGTGACATCACGCCACGGCCCGGTCTTTATTCGAACCGTTTTTATCCCGCCTCTCCATATTTTGAGGCGCGATTTCATTGGCACGTCTTGTCGAAGCAGATATCGTGTCCCCTTATCACGGGATTCTCATCAATGCAGGCATGGGTAACCTAACCGTGCCATCAGCACAATGCTTGGGAAATAAGCAAGTTTTAGGGCGAGCGGGGAGGCGCATGATTTTTACTGCCTTTATAAAGGGATAAGGATTCCCCTCTTTCACCCACACCCTCTTCTTCCCATACTCATTCACTCTCGAGCTCTAACACCCAAGCACTCATCTCTTCCGCCCAAAAAGCGCTCCAATCATGTCTGGATCCAGAGCGCAAGGCAAGTGGATGGCCTCCTCCGTCAAGGAGAAGGATATCAAGAAACTCCAGGAGGCCGGATACCTGGCCAAGAAGATTGCACACCGTATCCCGGAGGCAGGACAGATCGTCCCTACTCCGAAACCCCACGAGAGGGTTGTATTCCACCCTCACTTCGTCCATCGGCTGGGGTTTCCCCTCCACCCATTTGTTCACGGCCTTATGTACTATTACGGGATAGATTTCCATGACCTATCCCCCAATTCCTTCCTCAACATCTCGACATTCATTGTCGTGTGTGAGGCCTTCCTCCGCATCCCACCACACTTTGGGTTGTGGCTAAAGATTTTCAACGTGAAGCCAAAGGTGGTTGGCGCTGAACACGCTGAGTGTGGAGGACCCATGGTGAGCAAGATGCCCAACGTCAAATGGCCATCAGGAAAATTCAACGAGTCTGTCAAAGGTTGGCAACAATAGTGGTTCTATATTACCGAGCCACGCGGCACCACATGGGCCGCCACCCCTGAGTTCCGATCCGGAGCCCCACTGCGGCTCACTTTCTGGCCCGAAAAGGGCCTAGACTGGCCTTCACCCGATGGGCTGACGGCGCTCCAAGCACGTATCAAGAGCATGGAGGACAAGAATATCAACCTTGTCGATGTGGTCCAGGTGATGCTGGTTCGCCGGATCCTTCCCTGCCAACGCCGGACTTGCCATCTATGGGAGTTTGATCCGTCCAAGCACCAAACCTTACTGGAGTTCTTCAGCACGACGCACGAGGACATCTGGAAGATGCTATTCAAGCCTGGCAAGTCATGGCCGGACACCACCGAGGATCACGGGCACAAAGCGTCCCGCCCCGCAAGTTCGGTGAGTCTTTATATGTTTTCAAGGTGTATCCTCTCTCTGTATACCTTGGGGAAAACACCTAATATTTCCCTAACGATTCTCCCAGGACTGGACAAAGAAGGCAGAGCGGATCTACTGTCCGGCTCCGCTGCCTGAAGAACAAGACGGCCCACTTTTGATGAAGATGTTGGTCCCGGCGCCATATAAGGCACCGAAGAAGAAGGCCAATAAGGAGGCCAAGGAGACCAGGGGCAGGCTCCGTTGCAAGGGTACTTTGGACGTGGTGTCCGAAGACACCGAGGCCCACTCCTACACCGAGAAAGACGAGGAAGAGGAGGAGGAAGAAGAGGAAAGCCAGCCCCCCCCCCCCCCCCGCGCGCGAGGGGGAGAAAGAAGAGGACGGCCTCCACGCATTTGGAGGCCGAAACGTCTAAGAAGGGGAAAGCCTCCCCTCCAGACGAATCCACCATAGCCACCGACAGCAGCCCGAAGTGGGAACCCAGGGTCAAGCCCCTGGCAAAATCGTGAGTACAAAGAAAACATGGACACCTTCATACATCCAGTCTCACTTTTGCATAACATTAATGTATCGAGTCACATATTCTGCAGTCCGGCCGGGTCCGACATCGAGTGATCTTCGTCAAAAGATACGTTGGACCCGGATGCGAAGAACAACGAGACCCTCCCGACGGCCTCTTCCCCCAAAGGCATGGACAACACTGAGGTGTTGTCTCAAAGGGGCCCAGGCCAGGGCGAAGCTCGGGAGACCGTCGAGGCGGCGCCGGAGGGCCAAACCTCGGCAACCGGGCACATGGGGGAGCAAACCCCCATGGATGCTGAAGGCAGGGGCCATCTTGAATTAGGCCCCCAGCCAGAGACAACTCCGGAGAACAATACGGCTCCAAAATCAGGCCAGCAACCTTCTTCAACAGAAGGTGGTGCGCCCATTCCACCAGCGACCTCCGTCCACCCGGAGGTGCCGGATGCTTTATTGGCGGCGCTGCAAAGCGCTTCCATCGTTGAAGAGCACCGTACCCTTATGGGTGCGGTGATTGAGAAGTTCCAGTCCGCAAAAAGCGGGCTAAAGCCTGCGCCAGCCTTCTAATAGGCTTTGAGGTAAGTAATGAAGTTAAAAGAATGTCATGATATAGATAGTAGCCCCTGATGCACTATTTGGTGTTTCGAAAAGAAAGCCGGACAGAGGACCAAATATATTTCACAGGAGACTAATTAGGAAATACCTATGTGAATGATCAGGCATCGTTATTGACTGCTACCGCTCATACTGTGTAGGTCTCCGGACTGAAGCAGAGACTGGAGCGGGCCGAAAAGGAACTCGTCCAAGTAAAAAAAGCAATTGGAGGATAACCAAGGTATGGAATAACTTTGTTTGTATTTAAATACAAGTGAATAGTTATTTTGACTAAAAATGTCGTGTTATGTAATAGGAGTGACGACCGAAGTCGAGGCTCTGAAGAAGGCGGTAGCCGAGGCCAAGAAAAGGGCCGCCAAGGAGCAGGCCACTCGTGAAAACCACGAGGCCCGGGTCATTGAAGTTAAACAAGAGCTCCAAGTAGCCATAGGGAAGTGCGAGACCTTGGAGCAGAGTATAGAGGATCAAGAGTCCGAACTCACCAAGGCTCCCCAATCCGCACACGATGCCCGGGCTGAAGCCCAAGGCACCCTCTAGGAGATCCAGGAGGCCCGAAAGATCGCCACGAGTAAGGCCTTTATTATGCAGAGCAAATACGCGAAGGAAATATTTCGTTTACTGACCCGGATTCGGAGTTCTCCAGGGGTGTTTGCGGAACTGCCGTGCAGCGTGTCTGACACCGGAAAGTTCTACCGAGCCGAAGAGGGGAGCTCTACGGAGAAGCTATTCTGGTCCCAATATCTTGCACCGGAATACCCAGTACCCTTTACCGATCAGCTGAAGCAGCTAGTCGAGCTGCATAGGGCGGCCGAACTAGCCCTCAAGGATTTGACTATCCGCCTATGGCCTGCCGAAGCGATTCCCAGTAGCTACTTCGGACACGTGAAGCGGCTGGTTAGTGCCTACCCTCAGCTTGACACCATCAAGCGGTCGGTCTGCATCGAAGGTGCGTGAATGGTCTTTGCCCGCGGCAAGGTGCATTGGGCGAAGATGGATGCTGTGAAGCTGATGACTGAAGGACCACGCGAAGGGAAAGAGCACCACAAGCTCGAGTTGTATTATGACAGTGTCCTGGAGGGATCCCGCCTTGTGGCGGAGCGATGTGCCAAGGATATTATATTCCCATGAATGTATGCGCGGTATCCTGTGTTGTAATATGAAACAAGGTCGTTATGTAAAATAATGCTTGTTATTTGTATTATTACCTCCTGTGCGGCCGTTTTTAAATTAATTCTGAGAGTTGGCCAGTCATCGGCTTCTGCTCCCACGTAGGAAGTACGGGGGTGTTCGGGATAAATCTAAACACTCTTTACTCCATATTTTTGGTCCTTAAAGGAGGTGTTTAGCACGACGAACCAGGCAATCAGACTATAAGGCTTTATCACTCACTTAGACATAGGAGTTTGACTAAAGGAAGGTAGGCGCAGCCCCTAGTGTTCGGAAGACCGAACTTGGGGTATTGAAAACGCTTGATCGGATAAAAACCAATCCATCGCACGATGCATTAGTTATCGCATAATGCGGAAGAAATCGTTAAAAGATTTTGTGACCTCTCGAACAGCTGACCAGCTCTCGTCGTATCATGACAGTCAGTTTTTGACTTTCTCTACTGAGGTGCTCGTCTGGAAGAACCGGGACACAATCGTAGTAGTTCTCCCTTTACTACCCTAGCCGATATAGCGGAATGTAAGGTAGAAAGCACAGGAGCCGGGCAACCCAACTGTTGACCAAAAACATGATTCGGAGCCAATGCATATAATGCTATAAGTTCGGGGTGCCGAACTGCACTGTAAAAGTGTTCGGACTTTTTTGCCGTGTTATGGGGTACAATGAAGCCCCTGGCGAACTAAGGCATACCAGAATGTACGGGTGCAATTGAAAAAAAAGACAAGGAAAAGATAAGTGTTGAGCTGACACTGCAAATTATTTTTCGTTGTAACTTAATTAATACGTCAAGGCGTATGTGTACAAGTAGTGCAATAAGCAAATAAGGCTATTTAACATGCCACGACCAAGAGTGAGCTGCGTGCGGGTATTTAAAACAGGTATGACGATCGTTAGCAGAGACCACCTGGGTATTCCCTTGTACGTCCGAGCCCCTAGCTTTCTTGGTGTATCCGTCCCTCTACGGGTCCGATGAGTAGGTTTATTAGAAAAGGCCTCAGGAGGAGGAAAACCCTGAAAGAAAGAGAAAAAGTGAATGTATACGGACCCAGGAGCGGTTGAGCCGCATTGTGGACCAAGGTCTAGTTGTGCCTCCGTCCATGCCCATGGTATTTTAAGTGCGTAGTTATGTACGCGCGACACGAATTTCACCGCTTTATTGGGGCTGGGGCGAGGGCCGGATTGCTAGCTAAGTTCTGGACGAGCCGGACGGTCCTGTTGCAGAGTAGCTCAGACTTGCTTGGCGGTGTCCGGAGGCTTTATTGCCGAATTGAGGTTTTGCCTGAGAAGGCTATTCTGTACTTCTACTGTGAGGGCCGCGGTGTGCTCCTCAGTACGGAGGGAGCGCTCTGTATTTCCATTGACTGTTATAACACCGCGAGGTCCGGGCATCTTGACCCTAAGGTATGCATAGTGTGGCACCGCGTTGAAACGAGCAAATGCGGTTCGTCCGAGCAGTGCGTGATAACCACTGCGAAAGGGGACGATGTCGAAGATTAATTCTTCGCTTCGGAAATTGTCCGGGGATCCGAAGACCACTTCCAGTGTGATTGATCCTGTATAGCAGGCCTGTACACCTGGTATGACACCTTTAAAGGTGGTTTTTGTGAGCTTGATCCTTGAGGGATCGATACCCATTTTGCGCACTATATCCTGATAGAGCAGGTTCAGGCTTCTACCACCATCCATGAGGATGCGTGTGAGGTGGAATCCATCGATGATGGGGTCAAGCACCAGTGCTGCTGAACCGCCGTGATGGATGTTGGTCGGATGGTCCCTTCGATCGAAGGTGATCGAATAGGAGGACCACTGGTTGTATTTTGGGGCGACTGGCTCCATCGTGTAGACGGCCCTTAGTGCGCGCTTCCACTCCCTTTTGGGGATATGGGTAGCCTATATCATATTCATCGTTTTCACTTGGGGAGGAAACTTCTTCTGTCCCCCTGTGTTCGACGGTCGGGGTTCCTCGTCGTCATCGCTTTGCCATCCTTTTTCTTTGCTTTCGGTGTTTAACTTGCCGACCTGTTTAAAGACCCAACATTCTCTGTGGGTATGATTGACTGGTTTATCGGCTGTGCCGTGGATTTGGCATGGACGATCGAGTATGCGGTCCAGACTGTACGGGCCCGGATTGTTTCTATAAATGGCTTTTTCTGTTGACCGGGTCTGGAGCCCCTGAATACGGTGTTTATGTTGTATTGTCCTGGCTTTCTCCGTTGTTCCGATATTTGTTTTTATTTCATCGTGGCTTTCCATTGCCATCCCTGACTTCAGATGTGCCAGGGTCGCTGGTGCTGCTACGGGCCAACCAGCTGTCCTCTCCCGCGCAAAAGCGGGTCATTAGTGTAGTTAAGGTTGCCATTGTCCTTGGTTTTTCCTTGCCTAGGTGTCTGGCTAGCCATTCGTCCCGAACACTGTGTTTGAAAGCTGCTAAGGCTTCAGCGTCCGGACAGTCGACGATTTGGTTCTTCTTAGTAAGAAATTGATTCCAAAGCTTACGGGCTGACTCTCCGGGTTGTTGGGTTATGTGACTTAGACTGTCTGCATCCGGAGGTCGGACATAGGTCCCTTGGAAATTGGACCTGAAAGCGTCCTCAAGTTCTTCCCAGCTTCCAATGGATTTTCGGGGAGGTTTTTCAGTCAGTGCCGAGCTGGTCCTTTTAGCTTCAGGGATAGGTATTTGATGGCGTGGAGATCGTCTCCGCGAGCCATGTGTATGTGAAGAATAAAGTCTTCTATCCATACCGCAGGGTCTGTTGTTCCGTCGTACGCCTCGATATTCACGGGTTTAAACCCTTCTGGAAATTCATGATCCAGTACCTCATCGGTGAAGCACAAGGGGTGTGCATCCCCCCTGTATTTGACTGTGTCGCGGCGCGGGCCCGATGGTTGCGGTGTTCGGTGTTGGTTCCGAACTGGTAAGTTACCTGCATGTTTGGCTTGATGGCCCTGATCCTGTGCGGGAACGCGTTCCCTGGATCCATAAATGGACCTGGTTCTGCCAGCCCTTTTGTCCAGGTCTTCACGTAAATCGTGTTTTTGGTTCCGGGCTGCGACCTCCCTTCCTTTATAGATTGGGGGCGCGGTTTTGTATGCGGCGTTGTTAGCCGATCTATCTCGACTACAAGGTGGTCGGCTTGGTTGATTAGCCGTACTATTATTCGGCGGTATGGGCATAATAGCATCATCGTCGAATTCGGGCAGCAGTTTGCGTTTGGGGTAGCTATTTGTTTGGTGATTGCCGCCGTATTTTTCCTCAATGTCGAGCACTTTGTTCCATTTATTATTGAGCGTCTCCTGTGCGGCTTTAAGCCGTTGCTTCTGCTTCTTCAAGCTCATCGCGGTGGCGATAAGTCTCTGGTGGAGGTGCTTTTGTTCCAATTGTTCTTCCGGGACGATCAATGCATCGTCATCCCGACTGCTCTCCTCTTCGGAGACGGGTTGATAATTGGAGTCTTCGGCATCGCTGTCATCGGGCAGGGGCCCCGGACTGTGTTCGCCATCACCTTGCTCGTCCAGCTCCATTGCTGGGTCTGCAGCTCCTTTATTGTCTTTGGCATCGTCCGGGGTGTTATTCCCTCTTGTGTCGGTATCACTATTTTTACCATGGCGTGGTTTCGAGCGTCGTTGCTGATGTCGGTCCTTTGGCTGCGTTCCAGGAGTTTTATCCTCAACTGGGTCCTCTTTGTCATTGTCGTTGTCTTCCTTGGGTGTACCACCATGTATATGTCGTATGAGGAGGTGGCTGTCCAGCGCCCTGTGGGCGGTGGTTCCTGTTCTTCTCCAGCATCGTCGTCCATACCGTCGATGTATTCGGAGTCAAAATCAAGCATGTCGGTCAAATTGTCGATAGTGGCTATCAAGTGGGGGTGGGTAGGCAACGAAGCTCTCCGTCGTCCGCTTCCCACTCAAGCCGGACATAGTTCGGCCAAGAGTCTCCTGACAAGGAGAGGGATTTTAATGAGTTTAACACATCGCCTAAGGGTGAGTGTTGGCAGATGTCTGCGGAGTTGAACTCTAAGATCGGTGTCCGGTCAGATTCGATGGGTGCGGATACACGCGGTTCGAAGCCTATGGCCGAAGATGAGTCCAAGGTTCCGATGACACATGCCTCGTTGGAGGTCAGATCTGTGTTCAGCTCTAGCGCCGTTGAGTCCGCGGCTTCCGTGGCGAGGTTGATCCTCCCGTCCTTGGATGGCGCGCTCTACTCTGGATCTAGGGCCAGTGCGGTTGCAGGCGCAATCTCCTGCGCATAATCTGAATATAGATTTAGGTCGTGTTCATCGTGGCGGCGGGGCGTGGCTGTCATGGGCTCGAATCTGTCGAAGATCAAGTCCCCACGGATGTCGGCGGTGTAGTTCAAGGTTCCAAACCTGACCTGATGGCCAAGGGCGTAGCTGTCGATCTGCTCCAGATGGCCAAGCGAGTTGGCCCGCAGTGCGAAGGCGCTGAATACGAAGATCTGTCCGGGAAAAAAACTTCACCCTGGATGGCATTGTTGTGGATGATCGAAGGATCCATCAAGCCTTATATGGTGGCGACACAGCGGAACTCTGAATGAAAGCACCAATATCGATGTCAAAACCGGCAGATCTCGGGTAGGGGGTCCCGAACTATGCGTCTAAGGCTAATGGTAACAGGAGGCGGGGGACACAATGTTTACCCAGGTTCGGGCCATCTCGATGGAGGTAATACCCTACTTCCTGCTTGATTGATCTTGATGATATGAGTATTACAAGAGTTGATCTACCACGAGATCGTAGAGGCTAAACCCTAGAAGCTAGCCTATGGTTATGATTGTTGTCGTCCTACGGACTAAAACCTCCGGTTTATATAGACACCGGAGGGGGCTAGGGTTACACAGAGTCGGTTACAGAGAAATGAATCTTCACATCTAAATCGCCAAACTTGGCTTCCACGCAAAGGAGAGTCCTATCTGGACATGGGACGAAGTCTTGTATCTTGTATCTTCATAGTCCAATAGTCCGGCATACGCATATAGCCCTCATGTTCAAGGACCCCTGTCGGTGTCAAAACTGGCGGATCTCGGGTAGGGGGTCCCGAACTGTGCGTCTAGGCGGATGGTAACAGGAGACAAGGGACACGATGTTTTACCCAGGTTCGGGCCCTCTTGATGGAGGTAAAACCCTACGTCCTGCTTGATTAATATTGATGATGTGTATTACAAGAGTGGATCTACCACGAGATCAAGGAGGCTAAACCCTAGAAGCTAGCCTATGGTATGATTGTTGTAATGGAGGTTATGTCCTACGGACTAAAGCCCTCCGGTTTATATAGACACCGGAGAGGGCTAGGGTTACATAGAGTCGGTTACAATGGTAGGAGATCTACATATCCGTATTGCCAAGCTTGCCTTCCACGCCAAGGAAAGTCCCATCCGGACACGGGACGGAGTCTTCAATCTTGTATCTTCGTAGTCTTGGAGTCCGGCGGACGATGATAGTCCGGCTGTCCGGACACCCCCTAGTCCAGGACTCCCTCAGTAGCCCCTGAACCTGGCTTCAATGACGATGAGTCCGGCGCGCATAATGTTCGGCATTGCAAGGCGGGTTCCTCCTTTGAATAATACAGAGAAGATTGTGAACACCCGGATAGTGTCCGGCTCTGCAAAATAAGTCCACGTTCCACCGTAGAGAGAATAATATATACACAAGTTCAATCTGCTGACGTGTTTTGTGGCGTGATGTCACACCACTACCAAGCCTTTACTTGAATCGTTTTTTATTGTACCACCTCAGCGCGTTTAGCGAAGCGGTTTCCTTGGCACGTCTCGTCGAAGCAGAGATCGTGTTCCCCTTATTCCAGGATTCTCATCAATACAGACGTCGGTAACCCAACCGCGCCCGTCGCCACGCCTCCTCTATCGAAGGCGAGTCCCGAACGGTCACGGAGACGGCTCTTGGTATTCCCCCTCTTTATAATAGGACCAAGGCTCGTTTTTTCTCTTCAATCTTCCATCGAATCCTCTCCTTGCTCCAAGTTCCAAACACTCAGAGCCTCAGATTCGAGCGCTTCGGACCTTCAACAATGTCCGGCTCCGACCTTCAGGGCCGGTGGATGCCCTCCTCCGTTACGGAGGAGGACGTGCTAAAGCTGCAAGAGGCCAAGTACCTGTCCTACGAGATTTCGCACAGGCTGCCTGCCGAAGGGCAGGCCATCCCCACACCCGAGCCCGGCGAGTATGTTGTCTTTGTATCCCACCTCCGTCGGGGTTTAGGCTTCCCGACGGATCCTTTTGTGAGAGGGCTCATGTTCTACTACGGGTTGGAATTCCATGACTTGGCTCCGGAGTCCATCCTCCATATCTCCGCATTCATCGTTGTCTGCGAAGCCTTCCTCCGCGTCACCCCCCACTTCGGCCTGTGGCTGAAGACCTTCAATGTGGAGCCGAAGATGGTCGGGGGGCGTCAAGCTGAATGCGGCGGGGCGGCCGTAAGCAGGAGGGCCGATGCCCCGTGGCCTGAGGGCTCCTTCCAAGAGGAGCTTGGCTTATGGCAGCAGGAGTGGTTCTATATCACCGCTCCGAGGGGCAGTAGGCAGAAGCCGCCGCCTCCGTTCCGCTCGGGACCTCCACGATGGTTGATGTCGTGGGTCAACCAAGGGCTCAATTGGGGGCTGTCAAAAGACGTGCCCCTATTGCAGGGCCGGATTCGAGACCTCCAGGCGAGGGAGATCGATCTGATCGTGGTGGTGCAGGTTATGCTAATTAGGCGTCTCCTGCCCTGCAAATGCCGTCCTCTCCGGCTATGGGAGTTCAATCCGGAGGGACCACGGATTCTCCAACACTTCATGGGTACGACACCCGTGGAGATGTACCGGTTGTTCTTCGGACCGCAGGTGGCGTGTCCGGAATTGACCGAGGATGCCGGCCTAAGCTGCAACCGCCCGGATACTCAAGTAAGTAGCTTTAGTGTTCGGACGTATCATTTGTTTGCCTTTCTTCAATTCGCCTTTTAACCCGTTATCCTTCAGCAGGAGTGGATAGCGCAAGCGAAGCTGATACGGTGTCCGGCCGCCCTCCCAGAGACCGCACTGGAGCCCGTGCTGGTCAGAATGTTGGAGGTTGCGCCTTCAGAAGAAGGCGAGGGGGAGAACAGAGGAGCTACCGCCCCGCCCAAGGGGGCGCTTGAAGAAGGGGGGATCGAGAATCCCTCCCTCCAGGGGGAGAAGATGACCGCCTCCGAAGACCCGGAGGCCAAAGCCCCCAAGCGGGGTAAGAAATCTTCGCCGGAGGGTCCTGCGTCCGGGGAGGCCCTGGCCGCACAGTCTTCTCTAAAGAATCAGCCCTCTAGCGAGCCGTGAGTAGGAAAAGGGGAATTCATTAATGAAAAACATCCCTATTTTTGCTTCTGAGGATGACCGGAATTTTTACCTTGTAGTTCGGATCTGCAACCTTCTCAGATGAGCTCGTCTTCGGGGGATCTTCGTCCGGAGATGATGGAGAGCGAGACGCCTCCGTCTGCTGCGCCGTCGGATAGGGCGGACGAGCCTAAAGTGTCGTCATGGAGGGTATCCCCGAGCCCGGCAGAGCCGAAGAGTTCAGCGCCGACTAGTGTTCGGCGGGGGGAGCTGAAGGATCTGCTTGAGAGGGCGTCCGTCTCAGAAGATCACCATGCGTTGATGAGCATGGTGATCGGAAGGATTTCGTCCGCCGAAAGCGGATTGCACAATGCCATCAGGAGTTTGCTGGTGGGGTTTGAGGTACGTAAAAACGACGCGTCTTTTTGATGAAAGTGCGCCCTGTGTAGATAGTAGCCCCTGAGACTCGGTAGGTTGTCGAAAGCGATAGCGTGCCGAGGATCAAAATCGCAGGTATTGAGTGTCGCCTTTCCTATGCAGGTGGCGGATAGTCCGGGGGCTAGCCGGACTGATGGAGTTGCCGAATTAATGCGGCAACTCGATGTAGCGGATGCGGACATCGCGCTAGTAAACAAGCGACTTGACGAGTCGCAAGGTAAATTGATTCTCCGCAGTCACCTATTAAGGGAGCTAAAGCTCACCTCTTACAATATTTATGCTTGACGGATGGTGCTGCTGCTGTGGAGAGCCTTCGGGCAGAACTTGCTCAAGCCAAGGAGCAGGCCAGAAGAAGCAACACGGCTGCCTCGAGGGCGGCCGAGGAGTTAGAAGCCGAAAGGGCTGCACACTGCCGAAGCAGGGAAGAGGTGGCTGAATTGGCCGTTAAATTGAAGGATGCTACCGACCGCAATGAGGCTCTTGAAAGGGAGCGCTTATCGGAGCGAGAAGACTTGGTGAAGGCCACCGCCGAAGCCAAGGATGCCCGTTCTGCAATGCGGGCTATGAAGGAGGAGCTACGTCAGGCCGGAGACATTGTGGCTGGCAAGCCTTTTCTGCTACGCCGCAGGTTTACGGATCCGAAGTATGTCCAGCTTGGCCAGCTGTGGGGTCCGGAGGATCCATATATGGACTTAGCGGCAAGTGCGGCAGATGCCGTTGTGCACTTCCGAAGCCAGAAGGATCACAAGACGGAAGAGCTATTTTGGTCTCAATTCCATAGTCCGGATCGTTCACTTCCGCTGACCGATCGGTTGGCCGAATGGGCTGAGCTGAACAGGCTGTCCGGACTTGCCATGACGGATATCGTGGCTCATGTCTGGCTAGAGAGGCCCAAGGTGACGAGCTATTTTGGCTTATTGCAGCAATTTCTTGGGGCGGTGCCATATATCAAGGAAATGAAGCGGTCGGCCTGCATAGAGGGTGCGCGGATGGCCCTTGCCTGTGTGAAGACACATTGGACAGAGATGGATGCCGCCACTGTAGCAACCCAAGGTTCGAACGAAAGTCGGTTACCCGCCGAGCACTATTTTGGGGAAGTTATGCGTGGTGCTCGTGTAATAGAGTCGCAGTGCTCGAAAAATATCACGTTCAAATGAACGTTTGTAAAACAATGGTTATTATGTAATCGCTTTTTATACTTGTGCGTTCCAAGTATTGAAATATCTCCTGTGCGGCCGTTTATGTATACATGTGTATAACCTGAAAGATGGCAGTCTTCGGCTTCAGCCCCCACGCACAAGGTGCGGGGGTGTTCGCAAAAATAGCGCGTTTTCACACTTAATCCGACGTCTCGGTCTTGTTGAGGAGGTGGTAGCGTAGCAAACGAGGCAATCCGGACTATGATGCTTTATCACTTTCACTTAGCCATTGGAGTTTGAGGGTGGGGCTACGATATAGCCCCTGGGGGCACCGCGCTCTCTGAATTCGGGGCGCGTGTGTGCCTGACCGGGAAACGGTCCTTCGTCAAAGCGGGGGAATTCTAAACATTCCGGTTGTCGATCGAGTGGTTGACCAGTCTCTCGCTGTATCATGACAGTCAGTTTTCGGCTTTCTCTACTGAGGTGCTCGCCCGGCCGAACTGGGGCACAATCGCAGTAGTTCTCCTGGTGCCGCGTTAGCCGATGATATGGAACGTAAGGCAGCAAAACACAGGAGCCGGGCAAACCCAACATTTGACCAAAGACATGATTCGGAGCTGATGCATATAAGGCCTAACTCGAGACGCCGAACACTCCCTAAGGTGTTCGGTCTTTATGATAATGGGCAGAATAATGCCCTAAGCCCCTAGTGTCCAGGTACGGGCAGGGTCCTCTGACGCGGCCGATACCAAAACATCAGGCTCCACTCTGGTTATAATGAGAAACCAGGGGATTATAGCAACAAGAGACAGTAAAGAAAGGTTTACGCAGGGTCTTAATACGAAAAGAATCTTTGCGACGGGTCCCTACTGCACGTCTGCGCATGTGTCTCCGTTGTGCCGTTATCCTGGACGGGTGTGCACGTTGTTCATCTGTAAAAAGAGAGGAACTTAGTTTGAAAGGAAATCATGCGAAAAAAGGTATATGAAAAATATTAATAAGTAAAGCGGAGTCTATATTAGCTCGTTGTTGCTTATACGCGCAACCCCTTGTGAAGGGGTATGCGGCTAGGGAGCCCCTAGCCTATTTATGCCGGACTCGTCTATCCGTGTCCGGGGTCTTTAAGTGACCCTCGCAATGAAATGATGCCTCGTGGACTGGGCATTTTGAGTGTAAGAGACGCGTAATGTGGTATAGCGTTGAAGCGAACAAAAGCTTCACGCCCCAATAGTGCTTGATAGCCACTTTTAAACGGGGCGACATGAAAGATTAGTTTTTCGCGTCGGAAGTTGTTCGGTGACCCGAACACAACTTCTAGTAGTAATGAGCCTATGCACTTGGCGTAAGGGCCTGGCGTCACTCCTCTGAAGGAAGTGCGGCTATGTTGAATTTTAGTAAGGTCTATCCCCAACTTGCGGATTGTGTTTGGATATAGCAGGTTTAAGTCACTGCCTCCGTCCATCAGGACATGTGTAAATTGCAGTTCGTCGATTATAGGATCCAATATCAGAGCAGTCCATCCTGCATTCCGAATAATTCTGGAGTAATCCAGGTCGTCGAAAGTGATTGGTTTTGACATCCAATCTCTAGGTTCCGCTGGGGTGGACCTTGCGAGACCCGTTTTGGCGGGTACCGCATTGTTTTTCCGTATTATCACATGAAGTGAGTTTACTGCTTTGACTTCTTGTGGGAAAGTCTTTTGTTTTCCGGTGCTCTGCTTGTGGGGTTTATCATCATCCTCGCTTGATGCGTCGAGCCCCTTGCGTTCGGCATTTAGTCGGCCGGACTGTTTGAAAACCCAACAATCTCGGTGGGTGTGGTTTGCAGGCCTTCCGGGGGTATTGTGGATTTGACATATCCGACCCAAAATTTTGTTTAAGTTGGATAGCTCATCACTGTTATCCTTAAGAGGTAGTGTTTTGTTGTTTGGCCGCGAGCTTTTGAATCCAGCTTTGACCGCCGTGTTCTTTGGGCTTTTTTCTTTATTCCGGCGTTGATCCTTTCTGCGTCGTGATTTTTCGTTTCCATCTCTACTCTCGGATGTACTCGGGTCGCTGGTGCTGCATCTTGCTAGCCAGCTATCCTCCCCCGTGCAAAAGCGGGTCATGAGGCTTGTTAGCGCGGACATTGTCCTCGGCTTCTCTTGGCCGAGGTGTCTGGCAAGCTATTCGTCTCGGACGTTGTGTTTAAAAGCTGCTAAGGCTTCGGCGTCCGGACAGTCGACTATTTGGTTCTTTTTAGTAAGGAACCTGTTCCAGAATTTGCGCGCTGATTCTCCGGGCTGTTGAGTTATATGACTTAGATCATCTGCATTCGGAGGGCGGACATAAGTCCCTTGAAAATTTGCTCTAAACGTGTCCTCAAGCTCTTCCCAACTTCCAAGCTTTTGAGCCAATGACGGGCTGGCCCTTTGAGCTTGAGGGGTAGATATTTTATGGCATGGAGATCGTCTCCTCTGGCCATATGAATGTGTAGTATGTAATCCTCTATCCAGACTCCAGGGTCTGTTGTTCCGTCGTAAGCCTCTATGTTTATGGGTTTAAACCCTGCTGGGAATTCATGATCCAGCACCTCATTGGTGAAACATAGTGGGTGTGCGGCGCCCCTGTATTTGGGTGTGCCGTTGTCTTCGAACACTTGACGTGTTGTGCTGCTTCCCGGGGCCCTCTTTTTTGGCCCGTAAATGGACCTGGCTGGGCCATCTGTTTTCCCAGGGTCATGAGTCGGTTATGTGCGGCGCCGCTTGTAGATTTGGGCCTTTCATATGGTCGTCTATCCGGCCAGGCGGCCTCTTTGTTTTTTGACTGTGGGGGCTCTATGGCTTCCTTGTCAAATTCTGGCAGCAGCTTGCGCTTCGGATAGCTCTTTGATTGATGGCCATTGCCGTATTTGTCTGCGGTTTTGAGCACTTTGCTCCACCTCGCTCTGAGTATGTCTTCCGCTGTTTTGAGCTTCCGTTTTTCCTTCTTCAGGCTTCTTGCGGTGGCGACGAGTCTTCCGTGAAGGTTTTTGTGTTCCGGTAGTATGTCCGGTGTGAGGTCATCCGGACTGTAGGTTTCGCCGGGATTGGATTGATTATCTGATTCGTCTTGTTTGGACGGTTGCTTAGTTGCATGTTCGTCGTCCACTGGTTTGCCCTGCTCTAACGCTGGGTCATTAGGAATGATGTCTTTGTTGAGGCGGGTCTTAGGGCGGCACTTGCGTCGCAGTTTTGGTTGTTTACCGGTGGGATTATCCTTTGTCGCGCCTAGTTGTTCCTAGTCATCGCTTCCTTTTGGGGTATCCACCATATATACATCATGTGTTGGGGTGGTCTTCCAGTGCCCTGTAGGCGCTGGTTCTTGTTCGTCTCCGGCATCGTCGTCCATACCGTCGATGTCTTCGGAGTCATAGTCTGGCATGTCTGTTAGATCGTCGACAGTGGCTACAAAGTGGGTGGTGGGAGGGCTTCGAATTTCTTCGTCGTCCGCATCCCAACCATCCTGGCCATAGTCCGTCTAGGGTTCTCCTGATAGTGAGAGATGTTTTAGCGAATTTAGGATGTCGCCAAAGGGTGAGTGTTGGAACATGTACACGACGGTGAACTCCATGATCGGCGCCCAATCAGATTCGATTGGCAGGGGCGCAGGAGGTTCGGAGTCCGGCAGGGAGTCCGGCACCTCGGAGTCACGAGCTTTACAAGGGACAAGGTTAGTGTTCGGTTCCATCGCCGTGGAAGGTGCAGCCCCCGAGGCGGTGTCCAGCCACCGGTCCTCGATCTGGGCGACCGGCTCCGGACTGAGGGCCGGAGCGGATTCGTGTGCGGCCACCAAGGCACTGTCCGGCGGCAGAGCTAAATCATGCCCATCGTGACAGCGCGGCACGCTCGCTGTGGCTCGAGTCCGTCGAAGATCAAGTCCCCGCGGATGTCGGCCGTGAAGTTTAGGCTTCCGAACCTGACCTGATGGCCAGGGGCGTAGCTTTCGATCTGCTCCAGATGGCCAAGTGAGTTGGCCCGCAGTGCGAAGCCGCCGAATACGAAGATCTGTCCGGGGAGAAAAGTCTCACCCTGGACGGCGTTGTTTATTGAAGAAGCCATCGAGCCTATCGGTGACGACACAGAGGAACTCTCAATGAAAGCACCAATGTCGGTGTCAAAACCGGCGGAACTCGGGTAGGGGGTCCCGAACTGTGCGTCTAGGCGGATGGTAACAGGAGACAAGGGACACGATGTTTTACCCAGGTTCGGGCCCTCTTGATGGAGGTAAAACCCTACGTCCTGCTTGATTAATATTGATGATGTGTATTACAAGAGTGGATCTACCACGAGATCAAGGAGGCTAAACCCTAGAAGCTAGCCTATGGTATGATTGTTGTAATGGAGGTTATGTCCTACGGAGTAAAGCCCTCCGGTTTATATAGACACCGGAGAGGGCTAGGGTTACACAGAGTCGGTTACAATGGTAGGAGATCTACATATCCGTATTGCCAAGCTTGCCTTCCACGCCAAGGAAAGTCCCATCCGGACACGGGATGGAGTCTTCAATCTTGTATCTTCGTAGTCTTGGAGTCCGGCAGACGATGATAGTCTGGCTGTCCGGACACCCCCTAGTCCAGGACTCCCTCAACCCCTTAATCCAGGATTCCCTCAATGACCACGTTCATGAGACCGGTTCCACCGACAGACATGCAACTAGTTTTGCATAAAGGTGGATGGCGGGTGTCTGTTTCTCCTACTTTAGTTGACTCGAATTTGACTGCGGACGGTCCTTGTTGAAGGTTAAGACAGCAAACTTGTTAAATCACCTTTGTGGTTTTTGTGCCGTAGGTAAGAGCGGTTCTTGCTAGAAGCCCGTAGCAGCCACGTAAAACTTGCAACAACAAAGTAGAGGACGTCTAACTTGTTTTTGCAGGGCATGTTGTGATGTGATATGGTCAAGACATGATGTGATATATGTTATTGTATGAGATGATCATGTTTTGTAAAGGTTATCGGCAACCGGTAGGAGCCTTATGGTTGCCTCTTTATTGTATGAAATGCAAACGCCATGTAATTGCTTTACTTTATCACTATGTGTTAGCGATAGTTGTAGAAGTAGTAGTTGGCGAGACGACCACGACGCAAGGATGGAGATCAAGGTGTCGAGCAGGTGACGATGGAGATCATGACGATGCTTTGGTGATGGAGATCAAAAGCACAAGATGATTATGGCCATATCATGTCACATATTTTGATTGCATGTGATGTTTATATTTTATGCATCTTATTTTGCTTATGAAAGTGTGTTATGTCGACTAGAGGGGGGTGAATAGGCGATTTTTATGAATTCTTCACTGAGGAATTAGCTGGTGAGGAAATTCCTAAATGAAGAACTACTAGCAGCGGAATAAGTAGTCAAATGTAAACATAACAGAACACATGCATGGTCATCATGATGGAATGAGGACAAGCACAAAGTACAGAAAGCGTAAACACAGGATAACACAGAAAGAAGATGGACAGACTGAAGAAATTGAGAAAGTCTTCAGTCAAAGTCTTCAAACAGATATGAACAAGCACACAACAACAGAAATGGGGAAATGAAAGAGTTGAGAAAATAGAACCAGTAAGCTTGGTGAAGACAATGATTTGGTAGACCAGTTCCAACTGCTGTCTCAGTTGTACGTCTGGTTGGAGCGGCTGAGTATTTAAACTCGAGGACACACAGTCCCGGACACACAGTCATCACCGTATTCTCCTTGAGCTAAGGCACACAGACCTCGCCCAATCACTCGTGGTAAGTCTTCAGGTGACTTCCAAACCTTCACAGACTAGGTCACTCGGCGATCCACAATTCCTCTTGGATGCTCTAGACCATGACGCCTAACCGTCTGGAAGAAGCACACTCTTCAAAGGTAACAAGTGTCGGATCCACGCAGGATCAATCTCTTCAGTGATGCTCAATCACTTTGGGTTTGTAGGTGTGTTGGGTTTGGGTTTTCCTCACTTGATGATTTTCGCTCAAAGTCCTCGGAGGATGGGATGCTCTCAAATGACAAGTGTCAGTTTCTCTCGGAGCAGCCAACCAGCTAGTGGTTGTAGGGGGTGGCTATTTATAGTCTAGGGAGCAGCTCGACATGATAGGACATAAATTCCCTTAAATGATATGACCGTTAGGTGGGTAGATATTTTGGGACAGCTGGCGCATAGCACAGCAACGGTCGGAATTTTGACTCTCAAATTCCTCAGGGCTATCATGTTCCTCACTGTGTAGGCAATCCGCACTGGCAAATTCCTAACTCCTCAGTCAGAACAAATTCCTTAGAGACTAGAAGAACTTCGTCTCTGTCACTGAAGAATATGACTGAACTGTATGAGATTTCCAATGGCTTCACTCGAAGGGATTGGTTGGTGTAGGATTTTGAGTTGAGAATCACCTGGAACTTTTTCCTTAGTATTTCCTCGACCCCCTTTAAGAGCACGGTGTTTCCTATGACTCAAAAAAGAGAAAATGAAACTATAAAAACAAAAGTCTTCACGCTTCATGTTCCTCGAATGATTGCCAAGTCTTCAAGGTCAGACCACTTTCTTCACTTTCAAAGTCTTCAGAAATCCAAAGTCTTCAGTTGAAGAACTTCATTTTTAGGGATCAACTTTCTCTGTAAATATCAAACTCCTCATAGACTTATAGACCTGTGTACACTCACAAATGCATCAGTCCCTTAACCTATAAGTCTTCAGTACACCAAAATCACTAAGAGGCACTAGATGCACTTATAATCTCCCCCTTTTTGGTGATTGATGACAATATAGGTTAAGTTTTCAACGGGGATAAATATATGAAGTGTAAGTACTGATGGTGAGGAATTTGATTGCAAGATATAGAAGAACTCCCTCTGAAGATGTGCCTAGTGAGGAATTTGCTTTTGAAGCAATGCACACTTGAAGAGTACAATCATGGAGATCTCCCCCTATATCTTGTAATTCATACACGCATTGACATATAATATGAAGAATTTGAAATGCATGATGAAATATGGTGACTGATGTAATTTAGCATGCGTGCATTAACATTAATGAGGAATAAGCATGCAGAAGAACTCAGCAAAAGTATCAGGCCACCATAGAGTTTAAGATTACAACTCGATCCAGCAAAGTCATCAAAAGAACGAGAGTTGTAACTTTAAAAAATGCCCATATAAGATAGACCCGCTTGAAGACTAACTCAAATTTCTCCCCCTTTGTCATCGAATGACCAAAAGGGTTGAAAAATGAGGACTAACGCCCCTGAAGAATATCATGATGATGGAGGAGCGCCAGCGTTGTTGGGGTCTTGAATCGTTGTAGGGCCCGCCGCAGTGTCGTCCAAGTCTTCTAACTCATCTGTGTCGCGCGACGAAGAATATGAACTGGCGACCAAGGAAGGAACCTTGACCTTCTTGAATTTCTTCGGTGGAGGAGCAGACTAGTCAAAATCTTCCTTGAAGCCCATTTGCTTCAGATCTTCTTCACCATAGATATGTGAGAGAATAACCCAGGTGCGATCAAAAACATCATGGAGGCAGTAATGGTTTTTCTTCACTGCATTATGTGTAGAGGTCATGTTGTAAAGAGTAGAGCCAAACTGATGCTTAACCCATTTGTGGTTTCAATCCACCTTCTGGCGAAGACTAAGAAGCAGCTCACGGTCAGTCATCACACGAGGAGTAGTGGCTTGAGGATTTGGCTTGGATGCATTGGCAGCAGAATCATGAGTGGCAGAGTCATCACTGGTGGAATAAGATGCAGCTTTGAGGAACTGACCATCCAATGGATCCTTCATCGATAATAGCTGTTGCCTTGCCCATCTCATCAGCTGAGGAATATGTCCGCTTGAGGACTTCAATCAGGGGCAAGTAGCTGTCGGTGTACTAAGGTAGGGGTACCTTAGTATCCCGAACTTGTGCACGGGCAGTCGCAGCGTCCCGCGGCAAGGCTTGCCAGGTGCCCGCCAAGGTCCTCCGTGGTTCCTTTTGGAGCCATTCAAGAACAAAGTGTTTTAACTGAGAAGACAAAGCCCCGGCAAGAGGAGCTTGCCGAGAAGGCCAACCAAGGCATTTCAAGGAACTTGCCACGACGCGCCGCGCGTCCCGGCAAGACCCGGCAAGCGACAAGCTTCCGGGCGCGACAAGACAACGACCGCGGCAAGGCACTTGCCGCGGCGAAGCCACCACTCTGTGCCCACACTCCAGCGCATCCGACGATGTGTCACCACAGGATCGTTCCAGGCGCACGTGGCGAGAGGCTATGCAGCCAAGCGGTGTGAGGTGGCGAACGGAGATGACGAGATGGCCATCGTGGCAAGCGGTGGCGCCCCTAACGGTCACTTTTGTGCACTGTTTAAGCGACCCAGACGGGCATTAAATGCTTTTGTCCCCTGCCGTCAGAGTTAGGTAGGGGGGCACTGTACAAGCAGTTGTACCAACCACACCTTTTACACTTTTACCCCTGCATGTGTTGCCACCTGTCGGTGACCCCTTAAGCCTATAAAAGGAGGCCCATGGGCAACGTAGAGGGGGTTCAACTCATTCGAAACCAGAACACTCCCACGCTCTCGGGCAAGAACATAATACAACCACAAAGCAGCAGTAGGAGTATTATCTCTCCGGAGAGCTCCGAAGCTGGGTAAAATCCCTCGCGTGCCTCGCCTCGATCCGCTCTTCGTGCGGCCTCCGCTCCCTGCCGGACCGAAAGGGGCCTTGCCCCATAGGTGTTCGTTCTCCACGACATCTTTGGCGCGCCAGGTAGGGGGCGTCGAGGTTGTGTGAACCTGATCCGGTGTTCGCGCGGGCTACATCATCATCTTCATCGACATGCCACCGAAGAAGAAGGCTTCGGAGGTGGCTGGTCCGTCTGCGTCGATCCCACCACCACCGGAGCAAGCGGGTGGTGGAGTAGACGCCGGCGGAGGAACGGGCGCTAACGAGGGAGCTCACGATGCTGCCAGGTCCAAGGACAAGGCTGCACAGACCTCGGCGTTCGTACACGCACCGCGCCCATCTCAGGAGGCGCGGGACCGACAACATCATGGTACTCGCGGTACCATACGTTCGTTGGGTCAAGGCCAAGCTGGTGGATCTCGGGACGCTCAAGATCAGCATGCACGTCAACATGCTGGCACGAGCGCGGCACGGTCGCCTGGATGAGATGCTGCTCCTTCTAACATTGTTAGAAGTACGAGCATATCTCGCTCCTCGCACCGTTCACCACCGCCACCCAAGACTCCAGAAGAAGCGTTGGCCCGAGCCCAACTGCTCCTAGATTACCCTCCAGCGCCAGACAAGATCGATGATTGGAGGGCCACCATTCAGAGCCTCATCGGCTTCGCCAACGGCGACACTCCCCGGCAACCGAGCACATCGAAGCCGCGGCAAGATGCCCAGGCGCAAGCCGGTGGCGACAAGACCGGTGGGGGTGCAACCACCATGCACTCCCCACCCCGAAGGCCAAGATCGCCGACTCGCCGGGTCAACCTCGACAGCGACTCCACCGCATCGTCTGACCCTCGAGCTCGTCGCGACCAGCGCCAAGTTCTTCAAGAACGGCAACAAGAAGATGCTCGTACCCGCATCGAGCGTCGAAGAGAAGCGCGGCGTCAGTCAGACCAGCACGCTGGGCCCACTGTTGATATGCATCCGCCCGAGGAACCAGGCGACTTGCAGTACGCGGTAGGATGCCCTGCGTTCACTCGTGAGCTGCGGCAAGTCCAGTGGCCCAGCACAAAGAACTTCAAGCCAGATGTACCCGAGAAGTACGACGGCAGGTTGCATCCGTCGAAGTTCCTCGGCATCTACACCATCGCGGTGCAAGCTGCCAGGGGACGCGATGATAAGATCCTCGCCAACTACTTTCCGCTGGTGCTCAAGCCCAATGTCAGATCCTGGCTGATGCACTTGCCGGACAACTCCATCTCCTCATGGGAAGATCTGTGCCATCAGTTTGTCGGCGCCTTCACAGGCGGCCACAAGCCCCATGGCCAGGAGAGCGATCTTCATCTGCTCGCCCAGAAGGAAGGAGAACCCCTGCGCAAGTACATTCAAAGGTTCAGCCAAGTGCAGCGCAACATTCCAGACGTCCACCCTGCCGCGGTCATCAGCGCGTTCCATCAGAGCGTGCGTAACCGCAGGATGCGGGAGGAAATGGCGATGTACAAGATCAGAGACGTCAGTGAGCTATATGCCCTGGCCGACAAGTGTGCACGTGCTGAGGAAGGGAGGAAACTCCCCGGAGAGAATGCAGGAGCAGGAGGATCTGACAGTGAGGATGCCGCCCCGGCAAAGAAAAACCGGCGGCGGAACAACAGAAGAAGGAAAGGCAAAGATGTGGTAGCTATCGAGTAGTCCAGCAACGGAGGTGGCGCCAAGGAAGCAGAACCTGTGGCGGCCGCCGACAAGCAGGGCGGCTCCGACAAGCAATACTGCAAGATCCACCGTACCAAGGGCCATGATCTCCAAAGTTGCAAGAAAGTTGAGCAGCTTGTCGAGCAGCAGAAAGCTGAGTACGAGCGACGCGACAAGGAGAAGGCCCAGGAAGGTACTGGCAGGTCCAGCAAGAAGCGTCCCGGCAGGGGAGGACGCCGCGGCAAGGCCAAGCAGCGGCAAGGAGACAGGCCTCCCCGCGGCCGCGACAAGGATGAAGATGAAGACGAAGATGAGGATATGGATGATGACGAGGCCGACGAGCAGGAGTTTCAGAAAGCAACAGAGGTTCTGTGCATTGACAGCGGTGCTTCTCTGCATACTTTGCACCGCCAGCTCAAACAGTGGGTGCGGGAAGTTAATGCAGCAGAACCACCAGTTGAGTCACGCAAGTCTCTGAAGTGGTCCAGCATGCCTATCATCTTTGACATTGAGGACCACCCTGATCGCATAACTGCGGTCGGGTGCTTGCCGATGTTGGTTTCACCAACTATCCGCAACCTCAAGGTCACAAAGATGCTAGTTGACGGCGGGGCTGGCTTGAATCTGATCTCCTCCGCGGTACTCAAGAAGCTCCAGATCCCCAACAGCAAGCTCGAAGAGACCGGCACATTCCAAGGAATCAATCCGGGAAGGAGCAAGCCGAAGGGGAAGATCACGTTGCCAGTGACATTTGGCAGCGAGCTGAACTTCAGAACAGAGAAAGTCACTTTTGACGTTGCCGATTTCCCATTGCCCTACAATGGGATACTCGGCCGTCCAGCGCTCGCCAAGTTCATGGCAGCCTCCCACTATGCCTACAACATGCTCAAGATGCCAGGTCCGATAAGTGTCATCTCTGTCCCTGGCGACAAGAAAGATGCCCTTATCTGTACCGACAAGATCTATCGGGAAGCAGCAGCCGCAGCAGATCGCAAGCCACTTGCCGCTGAAGCTCCCGGGGGGAAGAAGAAGACCAAGTCCGGCAAGAGCTCTGATGCCCACTCCGGCAAGCGCACCTCTTCGGAGTGCTGCGCTACCGTCGAGGACGCACCATCGAGCTCCACCGGCAAGTGTAAGAAGGCGAAGGCAGCTCCGCCAGAGACCAAGAAAGTGGCCGCCAAGGAGGACGGCACTGGTGGTACCTTCACCATCAGTGCCACGCTTGACCCTAAATAGGAAAGCGCGCTCGTTGCTTTCCTGTGGGCGAATGTCGACGTGTTTGCATGGCAACCGTCTGACATCCCCGGTGTTCCCAGGAAGGTAATTGAGCACCACCTTGCCGTCTGTCCTCATGCGCGGCCCGTCAAGCAGAAAGTCAGAAAGCAAGCAGTGGAGCGCCAAGAATTTATCGCAGAAGAGATCAAGAAGTTGGAAGCAGCAGGCCTTGTCAGAGGAGTACTCCATCCTACGTGGCTGGCCAATCCTGTAGTCGTGCGCAAGGCGAACGGAAAATGGAGGCTTTGTATTGACTTCATTGATGTTAATAAAGCTTGTCCCAAAGATCCATTTCCCTTGCCGCGCATTGACCAGATTGTCGACTCCACGGCAGGATGTGATTTGCTTTCATTTCTTGATGCATATTCAGGATATCATCAGATCTTCATGGCAGAAGAGGATGAGGAGAAAACCGCATTCATCACTCCATGTGGCACATACTGTTTTGTACGGATGCCTTTCGGACTAAAGAATGCTGGTTCAACATTTGCAAGGGTAGTTCACGAAGCTTTTGAGCCACAGTTGCACAGAAATGTAGAAGCTTACATGGATGACATAGTGGTCAAGAGCAAAGACAGAGCAACTCTGATCCCAGATTTGGACGAGACCTTTGCAAATCTGCGTAAGATCAACCTCAAGATCAACCCCGAGAAGTGTGTGTTTGGAGTCCCTTCCGGCAAGCTTCTCGGGTTCTTCGTATATCAGCGGGGGATTGAAGCCAATCCCGACAAGATCAAGGCCATTGAGCAGATTGAAGCACCGAAGCGCGTCAAGGATGTGCGAAGGCTTGCCGGCTGCGTGGCTGCTCTCAGCAGGTTTATCTCTAAGTCTGCTGAGCGCGCCCTGCCATTTTTCAAAATATTGAAAAAGGCAGGTCCAATGAAATGGACTCCGGAAGCGGAGGCTGCGCTGAAGGACTTGAAGAGATACCTGTCCTCCACTCCAATACTTGTCGCACCTAAGCCACAAGAGAAGTTGCTGCTATATCTAGCGGCAACCAATCAAGTGGTTAGTGCTGCGTTAGTAGCGGAAAGGGAGGCGGATGATGAGCCAGCGACCACGGCAAGCGCGTCCAGCGACAAGCAGGGGGCCTCCCCGACAAGCTCTGGTCCCGACAAGGATGGATCTGTGCAGCCACAAGAAGAGAAGCAGAAGAAGATGGTGCAGCGCCCAGTTTACTTTGTCAGTTCCCTTCTGCAGGGGGCTAGGTCAAGGTACTCTGGTGTGCAGAAATTGCTTTTCAGCCTTCTCATGGCCTCGAGGAAGCTGCGCCATTACTTTCAAGCACATGAGATCACAATTGTCACTCGCTTTCCGTTGAAGAGGATATTGCAGAATCCAGAAGCAACAGGCAGGATTGTCGAGTGGGCACTAGAACTGTCAAGCTTTGGCCTCAAGTTTGAGAGTACTTCAACTATCCAAAGCCGAGCATTGGCAGAATTCATAGCAGAATGGACGCCAACACCTGATGAAGAAATTCCGGAAATGAGCATCCCCGTCAAGGAAGCAAGCAAAGAATGGATCATGTACTTTAATGGTGCCTTCTCGCTGCAAGGCGCCGGTGCGGGCGTGTTACTTGTCGCACCCACCGGAGAGCACCTCAAGTACGTGGTCCAGATGCACTTTCCCAAGGAGCAAGCGACAAACAATACTGCAGAGTATGAAGGTTTGCTTGCCGGACTCAGGATCGCGGCAAACCTTGGGATCAAAAAGCTTATTGTTAGGGGTGACTCGCAGCTTGTCGTCCGCCAAGTAAACAAAGATTATTAGAGTCCGTTGATGGAAGCTTACATCGATGAAGTGAGAAAGTTGGAAGAGCATTTTGACGGCCTGCAGATGGAGCATGTTCCGAGAGCCCAGAACGACGTTGCCAATGGCCTGTCAAAATGCGCTGCATTAAAGTTACCTGTGGAACCAGGGATCTTTGTGCTCAAGCTGACTCAACCATCTGTAACACCATCAACTGGACAGAGCAAGAAGAGGAAGTTGATTTCCGGTGACTACTTTCCGGCAGAGCTCCCCGAAGCCGCCGCCAAGAAGGTCCCCAAGATCAACACCAAAAGTGCTGAGGAGCAGTCTGCTCCGACAAGCCCTAAGGTTTGTTCCGTTGAAGCAGACGCTCCCGACAAGTTTTGCTCCGGCAAGCTTGCCGGGGAACATCAAGCTCCGGCTGAGCCACAGGTTCTTGCCGTAGAAGCGGATGTTCCCGCAGCAGCATATGTGCCTTTAGTCCTTGTTGTCGAGCCGCAAGCTCCAGCATGGGCACAGCAGATTGTCCGTTTCCTTCAGACAGGAGAACTTCCCGAAGAGCAAGAAGAAGCGGAGAGAGTAGCCCGGCAATCAAGTATGTACCAGTTTGTCGACGACATACTGTACAGAAGAAGATTCAACGGAGTGAAATTGAAGTGCATTCCCCGGGAAGATGGACAGAAGCTGTTGGCGGAGATACATGGAGGCATATGTGGTCACCACATTGGCGCAAGAGCACTTGCCGGCAAAGCATTCCGGCAAGGTTTCTTTTGGCCAACAGCCCTCCAGGATGCAACTGCACAAGTAACCAAGTGTGAAGCGTGCCAGTTCCATTCCAAGCAGATACACCAGCCAGCTCAAGCTCTCCAGACGATCCCTTTATCCTGGCCATTTTCGGTCTGGGGGCTCGACATCCTCGGCCCCTTTCCCCGAGCTGTCGGGGGCTTTGAGTACTTGTACGTTGCAATCGACAAGTTCACAAAGTGGCCGGAAGTGGAAGCAGTGAGGAAGGTGACAGCACAGTCAGCAGTCAAGTTCTTCAGGTCGATTGTTTGCCGTTTCGGAGTCCCTAACAGGATCATCACCGACAACGGCACGCAATTCACGAGCCGCACCTTCATGCAGTACGTCCAAGATCTTGGCGCCAAGGTCTGCTTCGCTTCTGTTGCTCACCCGAGAAGCAACGGTCAAGCGGAGAGGGCAAACGCTGAAGTGCTGCGCGGGCTCAAGACCAGGACTTTCGACAGGCTGCACAAGTGCGGAAAGAACTGGATTGAGGAGCTGCCGGTGGTTCTTTGGTCGATCAGGACGACGCCAAATCGAGCCACTGGCCAGACACCTTTCGCTCTAGTCTATGGAGCAGAGGCAGTTCTCCCCACGGAACTCGTATACGGATCGCCTCGAGTGCTCGCTTATGATGAGCTTGAGCAAGAGCAGCTGCGACAAGATGACGCGCTGCTCCTTGAGGAAGATCGTCTTCAGGCTGCTGTACGAGCTGCTCGATACCAGCAAGCTTTGCGCCGCTACCATAGCCGCAAAGTTAATGCCAGAAGTCTCGAGGAAGGCGACCTTGTTCTTCGGCGCGTTCAATCCGCCAAGAATTCCAACAAGTTGACGCCGAAGTGGGAAGGCCCTTATCGGGTGAAAGCGAGTCACTAGGCCTGGCGCTGTCCGCCTTGAGACCGAAGATGGCTCTCCGGTGAGCAACTCCTGGAACATTGAGCATCTTCGTAAGTTTTACCCATAAGGCGCGGTTGCCGGAACCTGTTCCGGCAACCACCTTTTGTACAAGCCTTGCCGCTGTTGCATGTAACCCTTTGTACAAAGCCGGGCGCAGATCCCGTGCATAAATAAAGCTCATGTGCTCCGCACATCTTGTCAAATTTCATGCTTTTTCATTTTTTGCATGTATTATCTGACACTTTGTGCAGCACTTGCCCCCGGTAAGCAATAACGAGCCTTAAGGCTCCATATCTTTATTTTCTCTTCTTTCTTTTTCTCAAGAAAAGGAAGGTTCCCTCGCCCACAAGTTCACCGGGGGGGAAGGAGGAGATAATGGTGTGGACCAGGCGTCATTCAAGAAAGTATCGCCTTGCCGGGACGCAAACGACAGAAAAGCTAAGTTGCCAAAGTTTGAGCACAATCAGTTTTAAAATTTTTAAGTTATCTTCCTTGAACGACCGTGCTTTGTATGGAAAACCTGTGCGCGGAGGAACCAACTCGTAGCTAGTTGCGCCCTTACTTTGTTTCGAGTCCGCTCAACAACTTAAGTGTGCTGCGACTAGTTGCGACAAGGTTTCTTGCCGGAAGCAGCACCGCCAGCAGGCTGCTGATGTTCCGCACTCAGCGCTCGCGGCAAGGGTGCCTGCGCCGGCAAGTTCCCTAAAAGCGTAGGGTAAAAACATACAAAGGAAGGAATCAAGTAAAGGAAATAACATAGCAAATACTGCACAAGATAAAGTTATATTACAAAGATAACTTGCCGCGCTCTAATAGATTGTTCCCATAACATGTCTAGCAGCGGCAAGGAAAGGAAGAAAACGGGCGGCCTAGTCTACGCGGCCGCCATCAACCCTCCTGACTTCATTCACCTTGTCCACAATGGGTGTGACAAGGGCCTTGAGCTCTTCAAGATCAGCACCCGCCGGCAGCTTCTTGAGGACGTTGGTGAGGTTGAGGCCTGGGTTGCAGAAGGCCACCTTCACCAACACCTTCTCCAGAACTCTGGCGCAGATCGTGCGCGACTCGTCGGCCAGCTGCTTTGGGATCCTTTCCCGGAGTTGCTGGAGGGACGTCGCCACGCCCTTGAAGAACAGAGTGAGCTTGGCGCTGGGCTGGAGGTTCCCGTCGGAGGAGTACCCAAAGCCCTCCATTTCCAGTTGCGCCAGCTCCTCATCAATGACCGCGGCAATGTTCACGAGGCCCTCCGGCCAG
Organism: Triticum aestivum; assembly: GCF_018294505.1. Lineage (NCBI taxonomy): Eukaryota > Viridiplantae > Streptophyta > Magnoliopsida > Poales > Poaceae > Triticum > Triticum aestivum. The sequence continues at coordinate 397,055,997 of NC_057795.1, read as the reverse complement.
AGCTCCACAGTATCCCTGAAGGTGTTCTGGGTTTCGGCGGCCCTCGTCAGCAGCGCCTCGTTGGCCTTGATTTCCTTCTTCAAGTCCTCCTCCCGCTTCTTGGCACCGTCCAGCGTCTTAGTCAGCGTAGCCAGCTTCAGCTCGAGATCGGCATTGGACTCCTTGGCGGCGCTCAGCTCTTTGCCCCTCTCGAGGAGACGACCCTGCAGCTCGCCGTGGGCGAGGGCGTCCTTCTCGCGCTCGCGCTGGAGCACGGCAAGGTCTTCATTCCTCGCCTTGAGATCGGCCTCTAGCTGCGTCACCTTCACCTCCAGCTCCTTGGCGGCCTCGGCAGCTGCAGCAGCATCCTTCGCTTCCTTGAGGGCCCCACCAAGTGTCTCCTCGCGCGCGGCAAGCTCCTCCTCATAGCTATCTAGGTTGACCTTCCGCTGCGTCAACTCGCCTTCCCGCACGGATAGCTCCTCGGCGGCAAGCCTCTGTTGCTCTTCGGCTTCTGCTTTCTCGAGGAGGAAGTCCTTCCGCGCCTCAGCAAGCTGCGCCCTCTCCTCTGCAATGGACCGGAGGGCCTCTTGGTTGCGGCTCTGGAGCTCCTCCACATGCTTCTCAATATCCACTCCCGCCTGCGCGACAAGCGCTTCCCGGGACTCTAGTTTGGCTTGTCGGGCACGGTAGAGTGATAGCAGCCTCCGCAGCAGCTGTTCCTCCTCAGGCTCGTCGCTGCTGCTACTTGGCGCGTCGACCATTGTCAACCCAGCGGAGGCAAGCACTTCTCCATCAAAAACTTCTCCTTCGACCGGCGCCCTGGAGCTCGAAGCCCAGGGGAGCTTGATGAAGATACCGTCGCCGGCCTTCAACTAGGCGTCGGGCTGGGGCTCTTCGGAGCCTGGCGCTGCGTCAGCGGCAGAGGGATCGGCGGTCGGCGTAGCGCCTTGCGCTCTGCGGCCCCAGGGTCGTCAGTGCGATCGCCGGATCCCTCGCCAGCTCCTGCGCCAGCGGCCTTGGCGGCCTCTTCGCCGGCAGGGTCATCAGCGCCGGCCTCTTCCTCGGTGGCGGCAGCGTCATCGGTGTTGCCGCGCACGTCCTCCTCACCGGTGGCCTCGGTCTCCATCGGCTCCGCGGAAGGAGGATCTGAAGACAGGAAGAGGAAGAAAAAGTCAAGCAAATATCCAAAAAGAAGATCAGAAGAAGAAGAACCCAAGGGAAGTTTTCCGACAAGAAGGATTACCTGTGCTGGGCTTTGTAGTCATGGGCTCCACCACCGGGGGATCACTGGTCCCGTCCCTTGCCGGAGAACTACCCCTTGCCGGGGACCTCTCCCTTGCCGGAGAGCGCTCCCTTGCCGGGGAATCCTCCCTTGGCGGCGTAGTTGAAGCAGATAGCACCTCAGGAGCGGCTTCCGGTTGCTCCTGGTGAGCCTGTTCTGCTCCTACACAAGCAAACCAACAGACAAGATATCAGCAAAGAAAGAACACCTATGCGCACCCAACAGCGGGAAGTAAGACTATGTACTTACGCTGGGGGCTGCGCTGGGGGCTGCTTCGAGTAGTGGTTGCCGGGTCCGACAAGGTGGTCTCGGACGCGCCCTCTGTCGTCACGACGGGATCGTCCTCGACGACAACCACGGGGACCTTGGCTCTCTTCGCCGCTCTCTGGGCCAGAGTCCTGAAAAGGAACAAGGTTCAGAAGAAAGCAGATCAGATACAAGACAAGAAACGGCAAGAATTGAAGAAATACAAACACATCAGAGAAACTTACTCCTCTTCTTCCTCCTCGTCGGAGCTGAGCGCGGAGAGGTCGAAGTCTGGTACTCTTTCAGCACGACGAGGCGGAGGAGTAGGCTCCCTTGGCCGCTTGGCGGGAGCTGCGGCAGGATCAGAAGCGGCGGCCCGAGAGGACCCCGCTCCAGTCGCCGGCGCGGCATGAGATGCTTCCGCGGCAACGGTGCTTGTCGCGGTGGAGCGTGTCCCGCGGCGCGGCGGCTGTTGACCCGTCTGCCGCCCTGCTATGTCTCCGGTTCTGCGGAGGTGCCTTCTTGGTGGAGCTGGGGGCTGCACTGGGAGCTCCGCTTGCGGCAAGTTGCTTGAAGACGGCCGGCCGCTTGCATCTTCGGCAGGCTCGCTCGATTCGGCTTCGGACCCTCCCTCGCCGACGATTTCCCCGACAAGCTCGTCTCGATCGGCAAGGCTTGCCGCCTCGGCTGCCTCTGCCTCCTCCACAGTGAACCCAAACTCGCCCGCGGCGGCGGCTGCCGCCGCCTCTTCCACCCTGGTGGCAATGCGCCGCATCTCGTCTTCGGTGGTGTCGCGGGTGAGGCTCCTCTGCTCGTCGGCGCGGACCGCCACCTCCACCAAACTATCGAAGAACTGCTGCACGACGTCGTCGGCAGGCTCCTGCCAAGTTGGAATAATTCCATGCGAGTCGCACTCCGGCATCATTGCGCGGATGCGATCGAGCGAGGAGTTGTTGCACAACGGGACGACGCCCTGCGGCAGCCTGAACCACTCGGGATGATTGGGGTCGTGCTTGAACAGCTCCTTGAGCATCCCATCCAACTCCAAGACAGTGAAATTGAAGTTGAGGCCCGGGCGCAGCCTCATGATGTCCGCCGGGACCCCCGAACAGCCAGGTGGGCCTCCCCCTCTCCTGCAGAGGGGCGATGCGGCAGCAAAGAAAGTCCATGCCAACGGCGCCTACAGTGAGCCCGGCAAGCCTGAGTCGCAAGATCCGGGTGGTGGCGATCTTCAGCCTAGCATCGTCCGCCGCCAGGGCGCTCCAATCGTTGCCGCGCACTGCTGGGGTTTGGCGCAGGGCAGTGAACGGCTGCGGGTTCTCCTCAACGATCCAACACCATTCAGCTCTCCACTCATCCCATTTGCTGCGAAGCTCCCCCTCCAAATAGACCTCCTTCTTGCCGGCTCTCGAGATCCAGGCGATCCCGCCAGCTAAGGGCTCTCCTCTCTCGACCCGGGGCATGAAGTAGTGACGGAAGAGGGCTACGTTCGGGTGGATTCCGACAAAGTTTTCGCAGAGATGTGCGAAAACCGCCATGGTCAGGACAGCATTGGAAGTGAAATCAAGGAGATGGAACCCGTAGGTGTTCATGATGTCACCAAAGAATTCAGAGAAGGGCGGGCAGAGCCCGCAATGGAAGAACAGTGCGAAGAAGGGGTATCCCTTTGGAGCCCGTTTCGAAGCAGAAGCGGCGGCGGAGAGTACCTGTGTGCGCGGATGTGCTCACGTCTCCGTCGACGAGAAGAGGTAGAACCACTCCCTCAACTCCTTCGCGGAGAGCTCAGGGGGGAAGGTTGCCCGCTCCTTCCGCAGCGCCTCAAGCCGCAGTGCCTCGGCCGACTTCGCACCCTTCCTGGTCTTCGGAGCCATGGCGGAGGCGGTGGGGGGAGATCGAGGGCGTTGGTGGCGACGGTGGCGACGGGGGGCGGAGCGCTGCTCTCTTTTGGCTTTGGAAGCGGAGGGGAGCAGCGGAGATTTCTGAGATTGGAACCGCAAGTGGCGAAGGTGGGGGAACTACCTCTGTTTCCCCTGTTTATAAAGAGGAGGAGGCGAACGTTACACTTTTTCCAAATAAAGAATCACCCACGATCTCTCCCACGACGCCGCATTCGATGCGTGCCGTTACGGGAGGGCGCGGTGGATACGGAGTTAGATACGGTGTGGACCCAGGCGTCGTGTGCCCGTGCCCTGTTTTGGGCCTGGCCCAACAGCGCTCGGCACCGTGTGTGGCCCAGGCCCGGGGGCTCCTGTCGGTGTACTAAGGTAGGGGTACCTTAGTATCCCAAACTTGTGCACGGGCAGTCGCAGCGTCCCGCAGCAAGGCTTGCCGGGTGCCCGCCAAGGTCCTCCGTGGTTCCTTTTGGAGCCATTCAAGAACAAAGTGTTTTAACTGAGAAGACAAAGCCCCGGCAAGAGGAGCTTGCCGGGAAGGCCAACCAAGGCATTTCAAGGAACTTGCCGTGATGCGTCGCGCGTCTCGGCAAGACCCGGCGAGCGACAAGCTTCCGGGCGCGACAAGACAACGACCGCGGCAAGGCACTTGCCGCGGCGAAGCCACCACTCTGTGCCCACACTCCAGCGCATCCGACGACGTGTCACCACAGGATCATTCCAGGCGCACGTGGCGAGAGGCTGTGCAGCCAAGCGGTGCGAGGTGGCGAACGGAGATGACGAGATGGCCATCGTGGCAAGCGGTGGCGCCCCTAACGGTCACTTTTGTGCACTGTTTAAGCGACCCAGACGGGCATTAGATGCTTTTGTCCCCTGCCGTCAGAGTTAGGTAGGGGGGCACTGTACAAGCAGTTGTACCAACCACACCTTTTACACTTTTACCCATGCATGTGTTGCCACCTGTCGGTGACCCCTTAAGCCTATAAAAGGAGGCCCATGGGCAACGTAGAGGGGGTTCGACTCATTCAAAACCAGAACACTCCCACGCTCTCGAGCAAGAACATAATACAACCACAAAGCAGCAGTAGGAGTATTATCTCTCCAGAGAGCTCCGAAGCTGGGTAAAATCCCTCGCGTGCCTCGCCTCGATCCGCTCCTCGTGCGGCCTCCGCTCCCTGCCGGACCGAAAGGGGCCCTGCCCCATAGGTGTTCGTTCTCCACAACAGTAGCTGAGGTGATTCTGAAAGTCAGCTTTGTAGTTGAGTGAAGACCTTGTTCTGAGGAATCTCATAATCCAAGGAGCATAAGGCTTCAGCTCAAACGGTGAAAGTGCAACATTTGCCAGAGTCCTCATGAAGAAATCATGATAATTAATAGGGATGCCATGCATGATGTTGAATAGCATATTCTTCATCATCCCAATAATTTCCTCATCGGATGAGTCATGTCCTTTGATAGGACTCATGGTCTTCGTCAGAATGCGATAAATGGTTCTTGGCACATATAGCAATTCCTTCACGAGGAATTTGGTTCGTGGGGCTTGACCAAGCTTCAGAGGCTTCATGAGCACTTGCATGTAATGAGCAGTGAGTTCAGGCTCATCGTACAGACAACGAGCACTATCAGGTGGAGGACTGATTGGCAGGGCACAAAGCAATTCAGAGGCTGGTGCCTTGTAGTGAGTGTTTTCGTTCATCCAGTCCAACACACGGGAGTTGATGTCATCAGCATCACCTGTGATATACAGCGTTGCATAGAACTGAAGAATGAGCTCTTCATTCCAGTCAACTATGTCTGAGCAAAAGTTGAGCAAGCCTACATCATGAAGCATACTGAGGACTTGAGAGAAGCAAGGCATTGATTCCATGTCCACGTGAGGAATATGCTCGTGGTCGAAGACTTTGTCCTTATTGAACAACAGTGAAGAATAGAAGTTGGCATGGCTGGCAGTCCAGAAACGCTTCCTTCTAAGACGAGCATTGTCATAAGGGTTGAAGTCAGTGAAGAACACATGCTCGCCGAAGAAATCATCAGCCTTGAATTTTTGCTTCTTTGAGAAGGGATTGCTACGTCTTGAGCTTGCGTTGGTTTTCCTCGAAGAGGAGAGAGTGATGCAGCAAGTGTAGCATAAGTATTTCCCTCAGTTTTGAGAACCAAGGTATCAATCCAGTAGGAGGCTCCTCAAAAGTCCCATGCACGTACACAAACAAACTGAGAACTCGCAACCAACGCAATAAAGGGGTTGTCAATCCCTTCACGGCCACTTGTGAAAGTGAGATCTAATAAAGATAGTATGATAAGATAAATATATTTTTGGTATTTTATATATAGATGCAAAAAGTAAATATGCAAATAAAAGTAGATTAAAAGCAAATATGATAAGAGATAGACCCGGGGGCCATAGGTTTCACTAGTGGCTTCTCTCAAGATAGCATAAGTATTACGGTGGGTGAACAAATTACTGTCGAGCAATTGATAGAAAAGCACATTGTTATGAGATTATCTAGGCATGATCATGTTTATAGGCATCACGTCCATAACAAGTAGACCGACTCTAGCCTGCATCTACTACTATTACTCCACACATCGACCGCTATCCAGCATGCATCTAGAGTATTAAGTTCATAAGAACAGAGTAACGCATTAAGCAAGATGACATGATGTAGAGGGATAAACTCAAGCAATATGATATAAACCCCATCTTGTTATCCTCGATGGCAACAATACAATACGTGCCTTGCAACCCTTTCTATCACTGGGTAAGGACACCGCAAGATTGAACCCAAAGCTAAGCACTTCTCACATGGCAAGAAAGATCAATCTAGTAGGCCAAACCAAACTGATAATTCGAAGAGACTTGCAAAGATAACTCAATCATACATAAAAGAATTCAGAGAAGAAATATTATTCATAGATAAACTTGATCATAAACCCACAATTCATCGGATCTCGACAAACACACCACAAAAAGAGTTTACATCAAATAGATCTCCACAAGAGAGGGCGAGAACATTGTATTGAGATCCAAAAAGAGAGAAGAAGCCATCTAGCTAATAACTATGGACCCGTAGGTCTGTGGTAAACTACTCACAACTCATTGGAGGGGCAAGGATGTTGATGTAGAAGCCCTCCGTGGTCGATTCCCCCTCCGGCAGAGTGTCGGCGAAGGCTCCAAGATGGGATACAGAAGGTTATGATGGTGGAAATTGTGTTTCATGGTGCCCCTGGATATTTTCGGGGTACGTAGGTATATATAGGAGGAAGAAGTACGTTGGTGGCCGCCCGAGGGACCCACAAGACAGGGGGCGCGCCCTACAGGGGGGCGGCCTCCTATCTCATGGAGCCCTCGGCTGCTTCTTGACTTGCACTCCAAGCTCTCCGGATCACGTTCGTTCCAAAAATCATGCTCCCGAAGGTTTCATTCCGTTTGGACTCCGTTTGATATTCCTTTTCTTCGAAATACTGAAATAGGCAAAAAAACAGCAATATGGGCTGGGCCTCCGGTTAGTAGGTTAGTCCCAAAAATGATATAAATGTGTAAAATAAAGCCCATAAACATCCAAAAGGGGTAATATAATAGCATGGAACAATCAAAAATTATAGATGCATTGGGGACGTATCAAGCATCCCCGACCTTAATTCCTGCTCGTCCTCGAGTAGGTAAATGATAAAAAAGAAATTTTTGATGTGGAATGCTACCTAGCATAATTCTCAATGCAATTTTCTTTATTGTGGCATGAATGTTCAGATCCAAATGATTCAAAATAAAAGGTTATAAAACATAAAAATAATAATGCTTCAAAGCATACTAACAAATAATCATGTCCTATCAAAATAGCATAGCCAAAGAAAGCTTATCCCTACAAAATTATATAGTTAGGCCATGCTTCATTTTCATTACACAAAATACTCCCATCATGCACAACCCCGATGACGAGTCGAGCAATTGTTTCATACTTTTTAACGAGCTTCAGCTTTTTCAACTCTTATGCAATACATGAGCGTAAGCCATGGACATAACACTATGGTGGTATATGGTGGTGGTTGTGAGGACAAAAAGGGAGAAGATAGTCTGACATCAACTAGGCATATCAACGGGCTATATAGAGATGCCCATCAATAGATATCAATGTGAGTGAGTAGGGATTGCCATGCAACGGATGCACTAGAGCTATAAATATATCAAAGCTCAACAAAAGAAACTAAGTGGGTGTGCATCCAACTTGCTTACTCACGAAGACCTCGGGCATTATGAGGAAGCCCATCATTGGAATATACAAGTCAAGTTCTATAATGAAAAATTCCCACTTAATATATGAAAGTGACAACATAGGAGACTCTCTATCATGAAGATCATGGTGCTATTTTGAAGCACAAGTGTGGAAAAAGAGATAGTAGCATTGTCCCTTCTCTCTTTTTCTCTCTTTTTATTTTATTTTTTTTTCTCTCTTTTTTCTTCTTCTCTTTTTTTTCTTTTCATTTTTTTCCTTTTCTTTGGCCATTTTTTTGGCCTTTCTCTTTTTTTTTCTTTTTTCATTTTTTTCTTTTTGTAAAGTCCAAAGTATCATCCCGACTTGTGGGGGAATCATAGCCTTCATCATCCTTTCCTCACTAGGACAATGCTCTAATAATGAAGATCATCACACTTTTATGGATTTACAACTCAAGAATTACAACTCAAAGCTAGAACAAGATATGCCTCTATATGAATGCCTCTGGCGGTGTACCGGGATATGCAATGAATCAAGAGTGACATGTATGAAAATTACGAAAGTGGCCTTGCCACAAATACGATGTCAACTACATGATCATGCAAAGAGCAATATGACAATGATGGAATGTGTCATAATAAACGGAACGGTGGAAAGTTGCATGCCAATATATCTCGGAATGGCTACGGAAATGCCATAATAGGTAGGTATGGTGGCTGTTTTGAGGAAGGTAAATAAAGGGTTTATGATACCGGCGAAAGTTGTGCGGTAATAATAAAGGCTAGCAACGTAAAAAGGATGAGTGTGCCTATGTCCATGGACTCACATTAGTCAAAAGAGAACTCATATACTTATTGCAAAAGCCTACTTAGCCCTCGAAGCAAAGTACTACTACGCATGCCCCAAGAGGGATAGATTGGTAGGAAAAGACCATCGCTCGTCCCCGACTGCCACTCATAAGGAAGACACTCAAAAGAGCACCTCATGCAACAAATTTGTCACACAACTTTTACCATACGTGCATGCTACGGGACTTGCCAACTTCAACAAAAGTATTTCTCAATTTCATAATTACCCACTAGCATGACCCTAACATTACTACCTTTATATCTCAAAACAATTATCAAGCATCAAGTTGATCATAGCATCCAATTCTTTTTCTATGATAGTTTTTATTATACCCAACTTGGATGCTCGTCATTCTAGGACCAACTTTATGACCATAGCAAATACCATGCTGTTCTAAAAGACTCTCAAAAATATATAAGTGAGGCATGAGAGACTAGAAATTTCTTCAAAATTAAGACACCACCGTGCTCTAAAAGATATAAGTGAAGCACTAGAGCAAAAACTATCAAGCTCAAAAGATATAAGTGAAGCACATAGAGTATTCTAGCAAATTCTAATCAAATAGGCTTCTCCCAAAAGGCATGTACAGCAAGGATGATTGTGGTAAACTAAAAATCAAAGACTAATATAATACACAACGCTCCAAGCAAAACACATATCATGTAGCGAATAAAAATATAGCTCCAAGTAAAGTTACCAATGGACGAAGACGAAAGAGGGGATGCCTTCCCGGGGCATCCCCAAGCTTAGGCTTTTGGCTATTCTTGAATATCTTGGGGTGCCTTGGGCATCCCCAAGCTTAGGCTCTTGCCACCCTTCATTCCATAGTCCATAAAAGCTTTACCCAAAACTTGAAAACTTCACAACACAAAACTCAACAGGAAATCTTATAAGCTCCGTTAGTGAAAGAAAACAAAACCACCACATAAGGTACTGCAATGAACTCATTATTTATTTATTTTGGTGTTAAACCTACTGTATTCCAACTTCTTTATGGTTCATAAACTATTTTACTAGCCATAGATGCATCGAAATAAGCAAACAACACACGAAAAACTGAATCTGTCAAAAACAGGACAGTCTGTAGCAATCTGTAACTAATGCAAACTTCTGTAACTCTAAAAATCCTAACAAAATAGGAAGTACTGAAAAATTTGTTTATTGAACAGAAGCAAAAAGAATCAACGCAAAATCACGTTCCTGTGATTAAAAAAATTATATTCGTGCGCGCAAAGTTTCTGTTCTGCAGCAGAATCAAATCAACTATCATCATAGGTTATCCTATAGGTTCTACTTGGAAAAAACACTAATTAAAAGATAAAAACACATCTAAACTATTACTAAACAAGAGCAAAAACAAAAAACATAAAGAAAATTGGGTTGCCTCCCAACTAGCGCTATCGTTTAACGCCCCTAGCTAGGCATAAAAGCGAAGATAGATCTAAGTAGTGCCATAATAATAGGATAGATCTTGAAAGCTCATCTCATATTCTCTACGTTAGGCAGCAAGTTTCCTTTGAGGCAAGAAAAAGTAATCAAAAGGTCTAAATTTAGTGGGACAAAGGTCCCCAAGATCAATCATAGGAGGAACGGATTCCTCCTTTGGCGCCTCATAGTGCACGACTATTTCATCACTAAAAGCATTCTTTTGGAAAAATCTTGTGAGCCTATACCCAAGAGAGTATCCTAGCTCATTGTTTCGAAGGGAAAAATCATTATTAAGCTTGTTAATGCAATCAACCAAGACATTGGTAGGAACCTTTTTTCTAAGGTTTTCATTAAAAGCAACGTAATCCGAAGATTGAAAACGCCTAAATTCCTCTTTATCATAGAGGATCGCCTCTATGGGAGGACGACCGGCGTCCACCCTATAGTGCGCAAAGATTTCTTTGGCCTCTCTTATGATAAATCTAAACTCATGAGCCAAAAAGATAGTAACAGCGCGCTAAACAGAAGAATGCTCAATATTGGAAAATTCTAGAAAGATTCTTTGTATGCAAGGATGCATATGCATAAATTGTCTTTCAAGCTCAACCACTAGCATAGCAACGGCAGCCGCAAGATTACTAGTTTTATGAAGAATAGAACCACCCATGAAGGTAAAGCACCGGCACAAGTAAAGAAATCTTGAATAACACTTTTTCCAATGATGTTACCACTACCGATTTGAAACTTTTTAGTATGCAAGATAGGGGGTTCTTCAGCCGGAGCGTCAGAATTTTCCATGTTATCATGGTTGTCCATATTGACGATAATCTCCCCAACTTCAGACATAACGGCAAACAAAAGCAAGGAGAAAGAAAGAGGAGAAAATTGGGAAAGAGAGGGCGAATAAAACGGCAAGGGTGAAGTGGGGGAGAGGAAAACGAGAGGCAAATGGCAAATAATGTAAATGCGAGGGAGATGGGTTTGTGATGGGTACTTGGTATGTCTTGACTTGAGCGAAGACCTCCCCGGCAACGGCGCCAGAAATCCTTCTTGCTACGTCTTGAGCTTGCGTTGGTTTTCCTCGAAGAGGAGAGGGTGATGCCGCAAGTGTAGCGTAAGTATTTCCCTCAGTTTTGAGAACCAAGGTATCAATCCAGTAGGAGGCTCCTCAAAAGTCCCACGCACCTACACAAACAAACTGAGAACTCGCAACCAACGCAATAAAGGGGTTGTCAATCCCTTCACGGCCACTAGCGAAAGTGAGATCTAATAAAGATAGTATGATAAGATAAATATATTTTTGGTATTTTATAATATAGATGCAAAAAGTAAAGATGCAAATAAAAGTAGATTAAAAGCAAATATGATAAGAGATAGACCCGGAGGACATAGATTTCACTAGTGGCTTCTCTCAAGAGAGCATAAGTATTACGGTGGGTGAACAAATTACTGTCGAGCAATTGATAGAAAATCGCATATTTATGAGATTATCTAGGCATGATCATGTTTATAGGCATCACGTCCATAACAAGTAGACCGACTCCTGCCTGCATCTACTACTATTACTCCACACATTGACCGCTATCCAGCATGCATCTAGAGTATTAAGTTCATAAGAATAGAGTAACGCATTAAGCAAGATGACATGATGTAGAGGGATAAACTCAAGCAATATGATATAAACCCCATCTTGTTATCCTCGATGGCAACAATACAATATGTGCCTTGCAACCCTTTCTATCACTGGGTAAGGACACCACAAGATTGAACCCAAAGCTAAGCACTTCTCCCATGGCAAGAAAGATCAATCTAGTAGGCCAAACCAAACTGATAATTCGAAGAGACTTGCAAAGATAAGTCAATCATACATAAAAGAATTCAGAGAAGATTCAAATATTATTCATAGATAAACTTGATCATAAACCCACAATTCATCGGATCTCGACAAACACACCGCAAAAAGAGTTTACATCGAATAGATATCCACAAGAGAGGGGGAGAACATTGTATTGAGATCCAAAAAGAGTGAAGAAGCCATCCAGCTAATAACTATGGACCCGTAGGTCTGTGGTAAACTACTCACAACTCATCTGAGGGGCAAGGATGTTGATGTAGAAGCCCTCCATGGTTGATTCCTCCTCCGGCAGAGTGCCGGCGAAGGCTCCAAGATGGGATCTCGCGGATACAGAACGTTGCGGTGGTGGAAATTGTGTTTCTGGGTGCCCCTGGATGTTTTCGGGGTATGTAGGTATATATAGGAGGATGAAGTACGTCGATGGCCGCCCGAGGGGCCCACGAGATAGGGGGCGCGGCCTCCTATCTCTTGGAGTCCTCGGCTGCGTGCTGGTGCTTGTAATGAGTTCCAGAATCTAATATGGGTGTTCATCTCGCATTGGATTGAATCGTTTGTTTTGCTCTGACCACTGGCGATGTCTGTCCCTGCACACTTCTTACATCAGGCCGTTTGTTTGTAGTATAACTTATAAGTATGTTGAATGCGGAGTTTTGTAACTGTTGATGAACCACTGTTCGTTAGATTAGAACCCTCCGGCGGTTTGTTTGACGAATCCAGAGTTCAGAACTGTCGATGAATCACTGTCGCGAGCTGAATGCTGAACTCGGTAGAACAGGGGTGATTGTTGGCAAGAATAGTTCACACGACTGTATCAAACCTTAGGGCTCCTTTGATTCATCATAGGTTTTTATGAAATTTTGGCATACGTTGATTGTTTGATTCATAGGATCGAGTCCCATAGAAAAATTTTCCCAAAGAATTTTTTTAACTTCTTCTCATAGGATCTCGAAATCCGCTCAAATCTATCTGAAAAATTACTTTGTTTTTCTATGATGCAATCAAACACCTAAAATTTCTGAAAAAAATACTTTGTTTTTCTGGCATATGCATATACACTCATCTGTATGATGCCTGCACACACTCTATCCCTATGAATACCTTTAATAAAATGAGCCGACATAAACCCTGAGATAAATTTAAAAAAATACAAGCACTAATTTCTAAATATAAGATTTGAACTCCGATGGAGATACTAATGTCCTCCTAACCACACATAGGTTTACCTATTTCCTTCTCATCCTATGAATGAAAAGAGGTACTAAGGACCTACAGCCGAGAGCCCAAACCTTTCAAACGTCTGGGCGGCTGACCCGATACAAATAAATATATGATCTAGACATACGCCTCAAACGTCTGGGTTGACCAACACCCGCTTCATATCCAACCCAAATCTGGGTGGATATGGAGCGTCCGGGCGCGTCCGCCATGTCGTTCCCGAGCCCACATATATTCCTCCCCATCCGCTCGTCGGACCAAACCCTATCCACTTCACTTCACTCCGCTTCCTCCACTCCCCTCCGCCACCTAAGTTCCCGTCCGGCGATCTTCGACCGTCTCCAGTATGGCCAACAACGGATCCGAGTCCTACATCTTCATATCCGTCGACCCCGAGCTCATCCCACACGGCCTGCGCTCCGTCGCTCCCGGGAGGGGGCCCGTGCGAGGCAGCGCTCGGACTCCTTTCGTTAGGAATCCATTGCATCCGTCCAAATGATGCATGGATCCGACGCTAGGTGCGCCATCGCCGCCTTCCCAGAGGCGTGCAGCTCGTCTGGTGTCCGAACGCGATGGCGGACGCGCAACCCCTCTGTTGGTGCGCGAGGCCATGAAAGCACCATGGACGTCGTCCCCGCAAACATGGCACGACGTGCCCACCGTGTGAGGCAGCGGGCGCGGGAGGTGGCAGCATCCCTCACGGCAGTGGACGTCAGCAAGGTGGAGTCGCATTCTCCGGCGCTCCGTATGATGCGCCAGTCGGGGCGCCGCAACCGCGTCGTGGTGGATGTCGCCGCCTCGTCTCAGGACGGATCCATCATAGACCCGAGTCTACCGGCACCGTCCGGGTTCCGGGCTCCGACGAGAAAGAATAGGGCATGGGAGACAGCGGCTCCCTGTATTTCGTGAGCCGGCTCATGTCCATGCCCTACTTTACCTTGCGAGCGACCGGACCAACACTTTAGGGAGTGCAGCCAGCCGCTAGACATGGATACGGCAAGCCGGACGAGCTCCGCTTAAAAATCGGTTTATGTTGCATGTTTTTTCAAGAGTACGTCAATGACGTACCATATTTTTATATGTTGCATGTAATAATATGAATTTGAGATTTATAATTTAAGATATCCAGTTATAGAATCAAATATTTAAAGCATGGCCTTGCGCGTCGGTCAGATTTGCCGAAGTGCGGCTGTAGATGCTCTTAACCTCCATGATGGTTACGACACGATCTAACATCTAGCGAGACATTAATTCGTTGCGTTGCTTAGCTTCGCCACTTGAGGTTGACATCGAGGTCGTGGGCTTCTGGTATCACCCCGAATCAAGCGTTGGCGAAAATGATAGATGGATCGGGGTACGATCTGCTTGTAAACGAAGAGAGTGGAACCACAGGACAGGAGTACCACCCGGAGAAGATTAGCATCGAAAACATGTGATGCTCCTGGTTAACATACATCGAAGAGTACCACCAAATGCTCTTATATATATTTCTTTACGGAGGGAGTATATTTCACTTGCCGTTTGCGTCAGTGATTAACGACACGAAGCACACTGGAAAATAACATTCTCTATTTTCATAACCGACACACAGAAAAAGAAAAGAAAAAAGAAAACCCGAGCCGGGCAGCGCTTTCTCTTCTTCTGGACCGGATCCACGCCGGCGCGACGCACCTCACCGCCTCAGAAAGCGCCGGAGCCACCCGCCTGCCGCTCCGCTGTTCCCATCCCGCCGACCTCCCCCCTTCCCACCTCGCACCCGACCCCAACCCCACCACCGCTCCACCAACCCACACCACGCGGCGACCCTACTTGTCGCGCCGATCGCTCGCTCGCTCGCTCGCCCAACCTCCTGCCGCCCCGCCCCTCGGCCCAGATCTGGTGGACCTCGGCGTCGGCCTCGCTTGTGCGCTCCGTCCTGCGGGGAGGGCCGGCCAGGCCGGTCCATGGTTTCCGCCGGGGCGCAGGTGGGCGTGCTCGCGGCGTGCGTGGTGCTCTTCGTCCCCATGGGGCTCGCCGGCTGGCACCTCAGCCGCAACAAGGTGCTCTTCTTCTCCGGCGCGCTCTTCGTCTCCCTCGCCGTCGGGGTCCACCTCTCCCCGTACCTCCCCTCGCTGCCCCACCTCCTCGTCTCCTCCTTCCACCCCATCCGCCCCGCGGCCCCGTCCTCCTCCTCCTCCGCCTCCTGCATCTCTGTCCTGCACCGCGTGTCGTGGGCGGACGCCGAGCCCCACGGCGGGGGCCGCGCCTGGTCGTGGCCGCCCTCGCTCGCTGCCACCTGCGGCTTCGCGCGGCTGACGCGGGACGACGCCTCCACCCTGCTCAACGGCTCCTGGGTCATGGTGGCTGGTGACTCGCAGGCGCGCCTGCTCGTGCTCGCGCTGCTGCGCCTCCTGCTCGACCCGGCCGCCGCAGCGGCCGCGGAGCCGGAGCTGTTCCGCCGCCACAGCGACTACCACGCCGCCGTGCCCGCGCGGGGCATCTCCGTGGATTTCATATGGGCGCCCTTTGAGAGCAACCTCACACGTCTGCTCCGCGAGGATCTCCGGCTGGCGCCGCGCACCCCCGACGTGCTCGTGCTCGGATCCGGCCTCTGGCACATGCTCCATGTCACGGAAGCCTCGCAATACGGCGACGCATTGGCGTCCATTGCTGATGCGGCCAACTCTCTTCGCTCGCCGCTCCCAGTGCCACCTCCACACATGTTCTGGCTCGGCCTGCCGTGGCTTGTCAACCCTATGCTCAACACTGATGCCAAGAAAGAGCATATGAACGACACAATGCTGAAAGCCTATGACCGTGAGGTTGATGAGAGGTGTATCTTGCGCCGTGATGGTGGCCCATTCCGGCTGCTCGATGTGGGAAAGCTCTCCCGGGGATGTGAGCGGCAATGCACAGCTGACGGGATGCATTACAACGACGTGGTCTATGATGCTGTCATGCATATCATGCTCAATGCATTAGTGATTGAGTCGCAACAAAGGATCTGACTAGTCATAGGGGTTCTTGAAGCAGGTGTGCTCTCAACCCCTCTTCTTTTGGTTCGTTACAGTACATGGGTAATTAGAATGTGTTGTGAGATAGGAAGGTTCTTTTGATTGCTTCGGCATTTTGGCTGCGTGCCAGAAATCGCCATCAGATTGCTCAACCTTAGAGTGTAATATAGGGACATCTTAGAACCACACAGTTTTTGGCTGAATGGTAAACGGAGATGATGTATTGTATACTTTTTCTCGGGTAATAACTAAGATGGTGATTCTGACATGTAGGGGAAAACAGATTGAGCAATAGTAAGACATATTTAACTCCCTTTTTTTGGCGGTTGGAGGTTTTATTATTGGTCATTAACTTATGCATGGATGCTCCATAAGTCATGTGATGTTATGTTGATGCTTTCAGCACTCAAATCAAAGTTATAATCACATAGTTATCCAATGTGATAAACCTGAGATGTATCTTTAAATGTCAGGCTGATGCTAAGATGACTGTAAACTGTACTACAACGTCTTCTCTTGTACTTACCACCAGTAGTTGAGGTACTTCTAACATTGGAATGATTTTGAAGTTATAATCCTATGCTGATGCTAAGGTGACTGTAAATTGTACTACGCGTCTTTTCTTGTACTAGTACTTATCACCAGTAGTTGAGGCACTCCTAACGTTGGAATATTTGGAATGATTTTGAAGCTATAATCCTATGACTGTACTGCATGCTGACTGTATAGCATGAGGTTACACATTCGCAGAATGCAGTGACTATTTTGGAAAGTAGATTACATTAATTATCGCGAGAAAAAGGATGATCACATTATTATTTATTTCTCCTAGAAAAAGAAAAATATATCGCTCTTTCTGCCCTTGAAGAAACACAATAGTTGTTTCCTTTGTGTAGTCTTTGGTCTTCCATACTTACTGGAACAGCTTAAAACTTGCTGTTAAAACATACAATCTATAAGAATTTGTATGATCTATACACACCTCCTCTGATCTGGTCTGTTTTATTAATTGGCATTTTCGGTTTCAATTTGCGAACTGCAAATTTGTTCCAGTGGAACTGCCGAGCAGCTAACGGTTCATTATCTTTCAGTTTTGGCAAATTCTCTTCTATACATAAAGCTCGTGCTGTGTGGGATCTCTACTATGATGGTTATCCTGGGCATATTCTCTCTTCTTCATTAGATGTGCTCGTTCCTTGTTGTATATTCCTGTTAGCAACATTCTGAAACTAACTAGCTAGATGGTCAATCTTTGTAAAGGTAGTCCATCTGTGCCTGAAGGTCAGTTGGCCTATGTAGCATGTAGCCGACGGTTCAGCCGTCGTTTCGCTGCCCATATGTCGTTTCATGCATCTCTATACAGTTTGAGTCGATGAATTATCTTGCAGTTATGCCAAATATTGGAACATCATGCAGTTCATATATTCGCCTTGTTAAAAGGGCACTAGAAAGTAGCAAAGGTATACCCTATTCACAGAACCTCATCTCTTCTACTTGAAGTTTCCCTGTTTTCCTAGTTCACCACTGAAGTGTTCACTTCCTATATCACTGTCGTGTTACTAAAAGACTGATGAACAAATGATTCTGAGTGTATCGTGTTGTGCGAATGTGTCATTTCATTTCTGCTCTAGTCCTCACCTTGTTAAGTCCTGCTAAGATCTATCCAAGAAGAAACCGGGGTCATCTGAACCTCTGAAGGCCAGCGGCACAGGGCTGATGCATTCGCTGATCACTAGGAGAAAAGCATCACGATCCTGTTCTAACCCCTTCCACGCTCTGGATTTTAAGTCCCTGTGGATGCACGTTGATGCTCCAAAGTTCTTGTTCGGTTGGTTCACACTTAAGGTACTCTTGTACTACTTGAATCTGATGTGGAGTATGAGTTTTGATCATGCCTGACACGGTTGCCAGATGGATTCATGTGCAGATTCCAGTTCTTTTATGCAACCACTCGCTGAACTGAGAGTATATGGCCTGGTTCCTAGGGGCACAGATTAAGCCAGAATGCTCTGTCGGAAAAGATGATCATCGCTGAAGAAACTTGTGCAATGTCTAGGAATCACATCAACAGAGAGGCTACGCCCAGTTACCATTCCGCTCATATCTCATCCAACCCTAACAACATGGTAAATCTTTTTCGGAGAACAACACAGTAAATGTTTCACAGTACATGACAATCTTGCGGCTCCTGAACCAAGGAGCCGGCCATTGACGATAACCATTCTAAACCTACGTCGCCACTTGATTACTAGTCATCGAACCAGGGCAGGAAGCTGTCGATCTCGTCGAAACCGTCAATCCAAGGCATGTCGTCCGGCTCCATGGACGGCAGGGGGTTCGCAGTCATGGGGGAGCAGACCATGCCCATCGCACCGGCCCCATCACCAGGCGGCGCCGGTGCATTCTCTGGCAGAGGCGCAGGCGCCACGACCGGCTTCCTCTCAATCGGCACCGTCTCATCACCGGCCTCTTCTTTCGCCGCGTTCCAGCCGCCCGCCGCCAGCGGTGTCTGCGCTTGCACGAGCGGCGGCGAGCCGGCTCCGTCCACGAAGCCGCCGGCATAGCATGACGATCCTGTCGTGGAGCTCGCCTCGTCGTGGACGACGAGCGCGAGCTCCTCCGGCTCGGTGGCGTCCGACGTCGTGCTGGAGGAGGGGCGGTGGAGACTGCGCCTGCGGCGCGCGGCGGCCGCGCTGCTCGCCCAGTGGAACCTCTTCGAGATGGTGCCGTTCCAGTAGTTCTTGACGGCGAGGTCTGTTCTCCCGGGGAGCTGGGCGGCGATGACGGACCAGCTGTTCGATCCAATGGCAAGCAAAGCAGTGTCAGATTGGTTAAAGAAGCACAATAGCAAGAAGCCAAGAAGCATCACGCAAGCAATGTTCAGCTAATTTGAACTTGTGGAAAAACAGTGATGGACATTGGTGCGACCGTTGTTTGGGCACGGGCAGAGGCAGCAGAAGCTGAGATACGTGCAGGCAATGGCAGCAGGACATGCTTATTTTTTCGGGACTTACCAGCTTCCCCTCTTGCTGTACATCTCACAGATGATGCTCTCCTCTGCCGGCGTGAAGTTGCCGTGCTTCAGTCCCGGCCGGAGGTAGTTCAGCCACCGCGCTCGGCAGCCCCGGCCGCAACGCTGAAGCCCTGCGAATCCATGAGCAACTTTCTCAGAAATCATGCTTTAGCCACAGTGGTGAGTGACAATCAGAGTATGAACATGGTCGTTGTTTGTGTGCAGGATGCTACTGGTTCTCATGGAAAACGGCCAAAGAACAACACTAGGATATCTGACCGAACTCTCGACAGAACCATAAGTACAAAATCGATAAGAAAGCGCCAAAGTAATTCTAAGATTAAAAACATGCTCGAATATAGTAGTACATGACTTGTACTTTCAAATTAACAACTGCACTTCTTAGAGAGATCATTTGCAAGCCAAACAAACGACTGCGTCACATTTAGTCGACAGCTTTCTTTTTTATTTTGAATGAAGGTATATAAACCTAGTAGCAATATGAACAGTTGAATGAAGGTGATGGGCGAAAGCAAGAAACTAACCTAAAGTTTCAGCCAATGCCTGCCAACTACGGCCAATGCCATACTTCTCAATGTGTTTTTTCATCAAGTCATCCTCTTCCCTGGACCACTTCCCCTTCTTCATCATCCCTTCTTTCTTTCAGTTTGCAGATGTTCTTGCTTGTCTCCAAGAGGGGGGCAGACTGCAGATTAGAGACCCAATGCCTTGGCTTATAAATACCGGAGTACCTGCTTGTTCTGAGAAATACCTAATGCGTGATGGATGTCATTTTTTTTACTTTACTGCATTGTAATAATATCTCTCTTCCTCCTATCGTTTTTGTTGGCTTGTCCTATGTTTAAACCAACGATTCCTTTGTTCGCAGAGAATGGAAAAGGAGATGAAGTGACAGACGATTCCTGCACATGAAGAGACCGTATAGGTGAAAAGCTACAAAGAGAAGTGGAGAGAGGCATCAATATTACATTTGGTGTAAAAAAGAATATGCCTGTTGTTTGACGAGTAAGCACTATAGCGTATCGATAGCCAACTGCTAATTCACTACCTCCGTTCTCGTTTACTAGTCCCATTATATTTGGGTCAAACTTTGACCTTTAGTTTAACTATCAAAAAAATAAGTTATATACCACAAATATAGTATCATTGAAAACCTCTTACAAATATGAATCCAGTAATATAACTTCATGACATACAATTTATATTTTGTTAGTCAAATCTACAGTCAAAATTTGGCACAAAATATGAAAGGAACCAATACCCAAACGAAGGTAGTAGATGATTATGAAGTGACACCAACAATGTGTTTAATTTTCCTCTTCTTCCAATTTTGGTTTACCCTGTTTGGTATACTTTACATGATCCTGTTTGTTTCTGTTTCTGTCTATCAGATGGTTTTCCTAATTTTAAAGACTATAGCCCAACCAAATATGTATCTTGCATAGTGCAGCGGCGGCGATTTTCGATGATTGTTATCATCTCGCTTGTGATTTTCCTATTTCTAGGTTTGAACATTGTAATAGAGAAGCAAATAAGGTAGCTCACGAACTAGCTAGGTTAGCGAGATTTTCTGCGACTTATGATTGGTTTGAGGAACCGTTGAAATTGTAAATTTCCTCTGAGACGATGTATCTATTTTATCTAATGAATAAAGTGGGTGGTGTTTTGTTTTAAAAAAATGTATCTTGCATCAGCTGGTGCTCTAAGAGCATCTCTATCCTACCTCCTAAACTTAACTCCAAAAGCAACTTATCGGGAGCCTCCCTATAAAAATTCCTGGGCATTAAGAGGCTCCCAACTAGCCCATCCCCCAATCTTAACTTTTATTTCTTTTTTGCAATGCTCCGACCATCATACGACCAAAATGTGATATGGCATCATAGATTGGTGTGACTAGATGAATGCCATGAAAAAGCTTTCCTCTTTGATCGAAATCTAAAGTTGCAATAGCATAAGGGGAAGGTCCCAATACAGAATTGCAGTTTTTTAATCGACACCAGCTTTTGCTTTAAATAACCCAATTCAAAACGGGAAAGAAAGTTGTTGAACCTTTTGTCGAACACCTTGCGTGCGTCACCGGCTTGAGATCGTAGTGGCCGGTGCGAGATCCCCAGCTAACGCGATGGTGTTGGTGGTGGTGGAGGTGAGGAGTGTTGTGACCTTATTCCCGGCCTGGTCGACACTCGAGGCCGTGACTCGGCTCGGAGGCGCCAAGAGCCTCGGGGATGTGTATTGCGGTGCGGCGGGTGGGGGGGGGGGGAGGAGCTTGGGTGGCCGCGGTGGCCGGGAACTATGGGGGCCTTTTCTAATTTTTTTGCAAAGTCATTATACCACAATACTCTCCCACTTTCCAAAAATAAAAAGACAATATACATAACACTATGTTTCCGGCCTCGAACCCTTCTCCACACTGTTCCATCAAAAAACATGTGGTGTCCAACGATAGAGAGTGAAAGGAGAAGTAATATCACCTTCTTTCGCAACCATGGTATTCTGCGATGACCTTCACCAGCCAAAAATCACATTGGTACATCCCTCAAATTCGACTAATTTGGGATGTTTTTCTCCATGCCGAATCATGTTAAACCACAAAGTACAATGATAGAAAATAAAAAAAAAATGTGTGCAGTCAATAAAATTGCCTACCACTTGGTTGCTGCCAAGCGTTAAAGTGACGTGGCACTATCAGGTTAACGTGTCCGGGGGAAATTTGACCCGACAGGGAAATGCAGGGGAATTGGTTTGCCACAATTCAAACCGTCAAGATTATAGTGTTTCCCCTCTACCAAATGGCTAGGGTTTGTTCCTATGTGGCGATTTCCGTCGCCGAGTTCCCTTCGACAATGGTTTCCCCCATGGATACATATACTCCCGTTGGCATCCTAGGCACCGTACGCATGGTGGCTAGGGCTTGATAGCGACACCCTCTAATGCTCAGCCGGCGACGGGAAACGGCATGAAGGGCGTTGGCCCTAGTGATCTTGATGCCTTATTTGATCAACTTGATCTACAAGATGAGGAGTTAGATGACCTAGAAATCAACGATGATGACTCAGAGATTCGGGAAACCTAGAAGTCGACGTGGATAATGTCAGAGCTAAATCCGACATCCCTCGGTTGGGTATCCTAAGCTAGGTTACTTGGCATGGTGGTAACAAGGACACAAGATTTACCCAGGTTTAAGCTCTCTAGAGGAGATAATTCCCTACATTCTAATGGAGCTATATTCGGCAGATCTCAGGCAGGGGGTGATGACATCTTGGATTAGGGGGTGCACACCATGTCGGCCTGCCCTTCATGGGCCAGGCCGAGGACCCACCAACAACTGAAGAATGGGCCCCACAAGCCGTGGCCCTCGGTGTACTCAAGATGGAATCCTCGAAGACTTGGCATACACTTCAAGGCGTAATGAAATGATCGACATGTTCCCTAGTTGTAGTCGACATACTTGTATTCCTAGATACCCCGTGTGCCTATATAAGCCGAGGGGTGTAGTATGTAAGGCATCCTAGAACATGTTAGAACTCAATCATACGATCTCGAGGTAGATCACCATGTATTTTCACTGGTACAACGAGCTGCTATACAAACAGCTTTTAACCCCTTTCCGTGACGACATTTTAAACCGCTGCCTTGCTAGTGTGGGCGATAGGGGGGGGGAGTCCTTCCCACATGACCCAGAAACTATCGGGGATAGGCCCTCCGGTCACACACGCTAGCAAAAATGAGCTCTTATGCGATCGGGCTAGCCATCGCATACAATTATACATGCCTAATCGTTTCCATTCGTAAGTACATCCCACGTAGTGAATCCCAGAGAAACGTTTCCCTTGTATGTACATCCCACATAGTCAATCCAACAAGTACATTTCCGTTCGTATGTACATCTCACATGATGACTCCCAGACAAATGTTTCCGTTTGCACGTACAACACACGCAATTTTCCCTATCAAACCGTCTGTGATAGCATTGCCATTGCAGACGATATTAACAATTTTATCATTTGCGTTATTGAATGCATCACGCATAGTGCATATAAGAAACTGTGTGGCATAGGCTGTTCATCACACACACTTTTTATGTGGAAAATGTTTGCGCAAGATGGCCTAACGCAAACAGTTTTCAAGAGGAAGTCGTGTGTGATTGTTCATTGATCTAACACGTTTTCTTCCTAGAAACTGTGTGGGTTGTCTGAGGTCATCGCCCACGGTGTTGTCTTAATAACCGTTTACAATAGAAAAACCCAATAAGCAGGCTAATTGGCCTATTATTAATAATCCATTTGTTAATCAAATTGGTATTTCATATTAAGGACACAATATATTTCATTTTCGTATTACGTAACCAGGATTTCATAATTGAAATACATCAGAGTACAACATCACATAGCTTCAGCATTCAGTTACACCATATAGGCATATAACTAGTTACCCCATTACACAACTGCACATCACCAACTTTCGCATGCAACATCTATAACCTTTGAAAATTAGCATCATGGACAGTAGATAGACAGATGAATCTCATCTGGAAAACTACTGAAGCGGAAGGCGAATATTGAGCCTTCATTGATGTTGAAGGTCTTTGCAGCTTTAGACCAGTGCCTGTGGATGATTGACCGTCCATCCTTCGTCCTCTTGAGGAAGACTTCAATATTGTACCGTGGATGTTGTATGAATACCTTCCTCGCCTCCTGACAATACATGTGGTTTGGGAGGTATCATCAGTGAACTGCTTTAGAAAGGCCTGAAAAAAGATATGCTTAGGTTCCATGCAAGAAATGAGAATGAATGTCAAACACCTCGGCACCGTCGCTCAGTCGCAAACATTGAGAGACATAGTTTTTATATTCTAGTAAATCCAAAACTCATGTGAAATTCATGAAACTTGGCATGCTATCATGGAACGACATCAATATGCTGTGGTAGAAAAATTGTCCCATCTAGGTATAAGCTTCTCACAAAGCAGAGCTTCTCACAACAAGCCACATGGTTCGGGTAGGGAACGTGGCACCTACGTGGATGAAACAATATTCATTGCCCCTTCTTGCTTTCCAATTTTTGTCTAGTGGCAACATAGAGCAACAGGAGTGTCGTGTTAAAATTTGGAATTTTTCTAGGTTCGTTTGGATATAACTGAGTTTTCTAGGAATTTTATGTGCATAATTAAAATTTGAACTACATGCCCATGCTCCAGTGCAGAAAAATGGGTTGAAAAATCAAATATGTGTCCTTGGGTGCATGCTTAGGTCCCATGCAAGAAATGGAAATGGATTTTGCCGGCAAAACATTGAGAAACTTTGTTTTTTAAATTCTAGTAAATCCAAAACTCGTCTGAATTTTATGAAACTTGGCATGCTATCATGAAATGGTACCAACATGCAGTGGTAAAAAAATTGTCCCATTTGGGGCAGGTTTTGGTACACGCTCCTCACAAAGCAGAGCTTCTCCGAAGAAGCCTCGTGGTTCCGGTAGGGAACATGTGTCACCTTTTTGGACGAAACAACATTCATTGCCTCTTCTCACCTTGATTTTTTTTCTAGATACAACATAGAGCAACAAGAGTGTTATGTTAAATTTTGGAATTATTCGGAGTTTGTTTGGACATTTTTATGCATTAATTAAGTTTTCTAGCCATTTTTATGTGCATAATTCAAATTTGAACTACAGACACATGCTCCAGTGTAGCAAATGGGTTGAAAAATCATATGTGTGCTTGCGTGCATGCTTAGGTCCCATGCAAGAAATGAACTTCAAACACCTCGGCATCGTGCCTCGGCCGCAAACATTGAGATACTTGGTTTTAAAATTCTAGTAAATCCAAAAGTCGTCTAAAATTCATAAAACTTGGCATGCTATCATGGAATGACACCAACATGTTGTGGTATTTTTTCGTGTCCAATTTGAGAGAAGGCGCACGAATCAACAACCAACAAAGGCATTTTGAAACAAATAGCTGCCACCTTATCATCTCAAACGTTTGTACAATTTAAATCGTTGGCGTTCTGCTAACCATTCATGTGACGCCACACGTCACACTTTTAATGCTAGGAGGTGTCGTGCGAACAACTGCTTGAGTAGATGGGAGGAGTGCAAGCGCAGTCTGTTGCGCAGGCTGATCGGGAGGTGTGCAAGTTGTCCTCCAGTGCGCAGGCTTACCAGGAAGAGTGCGAGCTTTACACTGCGCGGGCTCACTGGGAAGCGAGCCCTTTGACTCCCATGGCCGCCCGCCTTGCTCCCATCCTCTCCATTAATGACGCCCGAGCCACCGTTTAACACAGGCGACCTTACTCTTCACTTCCCATTCCCCTCCCGCAGACCTCCACCAACGCCATGGCGCAAAAGGATCATCTGCCACTTCTCTTCTAGTTTGGTGAAGTCGACTCCGAGCCAGACGAGATAGAAAATAAGGAGGAATGGGGCCACATGGACATGACCCTCAACGAGCTGGCCGCGACGGTTGCTGCCCCGCGCCCGTCCCAGCTCCCATCCCCGCGCCAGCGACCATCCCCATAGCATTGACGGTCTGGTCGCCGAGCACTATCGCAGCGCTGGAAGCCGCGGGCGTCAGCAAGGTCCCTGCGGACCCACGCGAGCTCGTGTACATGCGAGTGTCCCCGCCCGTGCCCGTGCGTGCCCCTACACCCACCGCGGTGCCGGTCCCCGTGCGTTTGCCTGCACCCACCGCGCTCATGCCCGTGCGAGTGCCTCCCTCAGCGTCAGGGGGAGCCACCGTCGACCGCTACCTCGCAGCACCGTGAGCTACCGTCCCTCACGCCCCGCCCGTCGATCGCGCAACGATAGGGTGCTTGATTTCCAAGTGAAGAATATTATGTGCTACCTTGAAGACTTCAACAACGGCGTCCTGGAGGACAACAACGATAACGCCGGCGCGGCAAGCCACCTCCGCCGCCGACGGAATTAGTTTTTTTGGGTTTATTAATACTGTATCTCGATCGTATGAATATAATTCACAATGTGACTGAATGAAACCTATGGTTTGAACAAACTTGCGTTTCTCTCTCTGAATGTACAGACTTACCAAATGATTTTAAAAAATATATCAATGGTTTTTAAATTTAAAACACACATCACAAGCATTTTAGATAGAACACCTATATGCAAACCGACAGCTTCCCAGTAAGATAAGGGAAAATGTGCCGCATATAATTTGTGCATCTCTTCATCGCAATCGTTTTAGAAAGAACACCCATATGCAAAGCAAGAGCTATGGTCCTTCCCCAGTAAGCCAAGAGAAAATTTGCCACGTAGGTTGTGCATTTCTTCATCGCAAACAGTTCAGATTGAACATAGTATGCAAAGCGATAGCTATGTTTCCTTTGCCACTAAGCCAAGAGAAAATCTGGCATGCAGGATTTGTACATCCCTTCAACACAAACGGTTTTTTTTCTGATGGCCCGTGTGCAACTGATGACCAACAAGTATAGGGGATCTATCGTAGTCCTTTCGATAAGTAAGAGTGTCGAACCCAACGAGGAGCAGAAGGAAATGACAAGCGGTTTTCAGTAAGGTATTCTCTGCAAGCACTGAAATTGTAGGTAACAAATAGTTTTATGATAAGATAATTTGTAAAGGATAACAAGCAATGAAAGTAAATAAGGTGCAACAAGGTGGCCCAATCCTTTTTGTAGCAAAGGACAAGCCTGGACAATTTCTTATAATGAGAAAAGTGCTCCCGAGGACACATGGGAATTATCGTCAAGCTAGTTTTCATCACGCTCATATGATTCGCGTTCGTTACTTTGATAATTTGATATGTGGGTGGACTGGTGCTTGGGTACTGCCCTTCCTTGGACAAGCATCCCACTTATGATTAACCCCTATTGCAAGCATCCGCAACTACAAAAGAAGTATTAAGGTAAACCTAACCACAACATGAGACATATGGATCCAAATTAGCCCCTTACGAAGCAACGCATAAACTAGGGTTTAAGCTTCTGTCACTCTAGCAACCCATCATCTACTTATTACTTCCCAATGCCTTCCTCTAGGCCCAAATAATGGTAAAGTGTCATGTAGTCCACATTCACATAACACCACTAGAGGAGAGACAACATACATCTCATCAAAATATCGAATGAATACCAAATTCACATGACTACTAATAGCAAGACTTCACCCATGTCCTCAGGAACAAACGTAACTACTCACAAAGCATATTTATGTTCATGATCAAAGGAGTATTAATATGCATTAAGGATCTGAACATATGATCTTCCACCGGATAAACCAATTAGCATCAACTACAAGGAGTAATCAACACTACTAGCAACCCACATGTACCAATTTCTGGTTTGGATACAAAGATTGGATACAAGAGATGAAATAGGGTTTGAGAGGAGATGGTGCTGGTGAAGATGTTGATGGAGATTGACCCCCTCCTGATGAGATGATCGTTGGTGGTGATGATGGTGATGATTTCCCCCTCCCGGAGGGAAGTTTCCCTGGCAGAACAGCTCCGCCGGAGCCCTAGATTGGTTCCGCCAAGGTTCCGCCTCGTGGCGGCGGAGTTCCGTCCCTTAAGCTTGCTTATGATTTTTTCCAGGGTAAGAGACTTCATATAGCAGAAGATGGGCACAAAAGGGCCACCGGGGGGCCCATGAGGCAAGGGGCGCGCATAGTAGGGGTGGGCGCGCCCCCCACCCTCGTGGCCAGGGTGTGGGACCCCTCTGGTACTTCTTTCGCTCAATAATTATTATTAATTCCAAAATTGACTTTCGTGGAGTTTCATGACTTTTGGAGATGTGCAGAATAAGTTTCCAATATTTGCTCCTTTTCCAGCCCAGAATTCCAGCTGCCGGCATTCTCCCTCTTCATGATAAACCTTGTAAAATAAGAGAGAATAGCCATAAGTATTGTGACATAACGTGTAATAACAGCCCATAATGCAATAAATATTGATATAAAAGCATGATGCAAAATGGACGTATCAGCAACCACATATAGACAATTTGATAAGATTTTCATCTGTCATATTGGGCATATTTCTATTTGTCAAACTGGGAAGATTGAAATTTTTCGATTTAGTAAAAGCCCTTTGTCAACCTTGTAAAACTGCCATTTGTCAAAATTTGCAGCTAAAAATCACTAGCACTATCTAATTTTGCAACCAAAATTTAGTAAGCTTAGATTTCATTCATAGATTAAGCAGTCGTTCTTTATATAAATAGTTCAACTCGACAGCTGAACCGACCAAACTTTTCCCCAATTGTTGCTAACCACGTACTAAAATAGCTAGTTCAACTATATATACCAGCTAATTTTAAGTACGTAGTACAGTTCAACCACATCTATAGTTAGATGAACTGAACAAAA
Source organism: Triticum aestivum (assembly GCF_018294505.1). Taxonomy (NCBI): domain Eukaryota; kingdom Viridiplantae; phylum Streptophyta; class Magnoliopsida; order Poales; family Poaceae; genus Triticum; species Triticum aestivum. The sequence continues at coordinate 397,027,674 of NC_057795.1, read as the reverse complement.
TAGCCTCTAAATACAACTACTAAGGAGGGGCTTTGTACTACTTCCAGTAGCCTCTCCTCTGTCGAGCGCCCTCAGTAAGAGGTAGATGGCGAGGAGCCTACTAATGAGCTGGACAACTGGAATCCGGTGCCTTCCGCTGCTGCACCTTTAGCTACGCTCACCTTGAACACCCTCTGCCGCTCCATACGACCCCTCTTGAAGCGGCGGTACTCCTCTTAGATCTCCTCATTTCGTACATCTGCGATGGCGTGTTGTGCGGCCACGACGGCAGTAAGATTCTTTGTGTGCTCGACCAGGAGCTCCTCCTCCCGCAGGAACTTGATGTACTGCGCAAGGTCGCTGACGCACATGCGGGGCTCCACCTCCACCTCCCGCCTTCGAGCGGCGGTGGCAGAGCGGTGATGACCCCGACAGTCGATGGTGGGATGGCGGCCACGGCGGCTGACAGTGGGATGGTGGCCATGACGGCCACGTCCCGCCTTCGAGCTGCGGTGGCGGAGCGGGTGATGGCCATGATGGCCAATGGTAGGGTGGCGACCACGGCGGCCACCTCCCGCCTTCGGGATGCTGTGGCGGAGCGAGCGATGGCCCTAGCTTTCGACTATCATATAGTAACAAGTATATAATAGCAACGCCCAGAGATCCTTCCTCGTCTACCTCGTGAGGAAGTAATCGCAGAGCCATCATATCAGTTTGGTGTAACAAGTATCCAGTTCTAGTTGTAGTATATCGGGATACAACTCCGAGCGTTTGTTACCATGGACATGGCTATTTGAATCGATTACTTCCCTGCAGGGGTGCACCAACTTACCCAACACACTTGATTAACTCCGGCCGGACACACTTTTTTGGGTCATGCCCAGCCTCGGCTGATCGACACACTGTAGAGAGGTGCCCGCCGATCTACATCCTAAGCATGAAGAGGTTGTTTGGCCGCTAAGCCCTAAGAACTTTGGGTCATTGCAAGGGTGACCGGGACCAAATGGAACTCTTCCAGGATCCGTTGCCTGACCATGCCGCAATGCTGAACTGGACGTTAGACAAAGCTTTTGGGAGAATCGTACGATGCTGAGTGCCCATACTTATTCGCGTGTGGTGGTCAGTGCAAAAAGGCCACAGGCCTACTCAGATCACATATCCAAACACGTCAGTGTATAGGGAGCTCGCGGAAACGATCAGTGATCCCGTCGCCCCGTCTCACGGACTTACGACAAGGGCCAGGCCCATCCGTCCCCTCGGGCAGTCTCTGCCTGCCTGGCCGTGCCTCATCATTATCTCGCGGGTACCCTCATGGTCAACCCGACTTATCAAGAGACCGTCCGGAACTCAGGTCCACCTCTACCGGGGTGGTACCGGCTGTCCCTTCAGACCCCCAGTAACAGTAAACGGGGAACAATTAAAGGTATCAGTGTGTCCTTACCATTAAGATGAACTCAGAGGAATCACCCTCGGTAGGTTCACACCTGAGGTACAATGTCAAGGTGAACTTGGAGGAATCACCCTCGGTAAGTTCAGCTTGAAGAGTTGCATGACAGAGACATCATCGGGAGTGGTGAGTGACGAATCACCCTCGGTTAACCACACTTGATGTGCTACACTACAGAGATATCATCGTAAGTGGGATATTAGGCATCACCCTCATCACTCGATATTAGCTCTGCAGAGTCGTACAACTATGGGGGGGGTGCCGGTGATGTGTCGATCTTTGCTCGTTGATCACATTGATGGAGTCAGCGGCAACAAAGCGGGGCAACAAGGACAAGGGTGAGGGGTCACTGATGGATCACTAACCAACCTACACTAAGCATAAGGATAACAAGTAAAGTAAGAACAGTAGGTTAAAAAAGAAGGCTACGCATCAGAATAGGAGCTATTGAACAATAGTAACAAAATCTAATGCAAGCATGAGAGAGAAAGAATGGGCGATATAGGAATGATCAAGGGGGTTTCGCTGGGGTGGCCGGAGCTCGCTGGACTTGAGCTCATGGCGGCGGCCGGAGCTTGGGTGGATTGCGGGTTTGGTGTTACAGCTCGCAAATGAAACAACTAATGCGCTAGCCGAGCTCTACAGGCGGCTACGAGCTCGTTGGACTCTGGCGCGTGACCAAATGGTCACCGGAGTGACGCCGGTGTCGAGCTCGTGCGGCGGTGGGTTTCGGCCTGGACAGAGGCTGCGGCTAGAGGACGCGCGGGAGTGAGGTAGCAGGGGGGATAGAGAGAGAAGCTCACGACGGGGGCAACGGAGGTGACGGCGAGGTCGAGGAAGCTCTGGGGGTGGCGCATCGACGACGGGGATCTCCGGTGATCCGAGGAAGAAGATGGAGCCAAAGACGATGCTCCAGGGCGTCCGACATCGTGTGGCTCGGCGGAGAGGACGAAGATGCCGTATCGGAGCTCGAAGATGCATCGGAGGGGCTTGGGAATGGCTGTGGCCATGGTGGCAGCGGACGGCGGCGGCGGTTGCTCTCGGACGGAGCTCGGGGAGGAGCTAGAGAGGAGGAGAGGGAGCAGTGAGTGGGGGACAGGGTACAGGGGCTTCGGGGCGTCTCCGTGGCACGCCTGGGGGGTCGAGGCTGCGCGGCTGAAGCAGGAGGTGGCAAGGCATCGTCGGCGCGCTCGCCACACACCTGTCTGTCCTCCTGGCAGGAGGAAGACGACAGGGGAAGGCTGGTGGGCTGGCCAACAGTGCTGGGCCGCCAGGCTGGACAGGTAAGCAGCCCAGGTAGTTTCCTCTCTCTCTGCTTTCTATTTTAATTACTGTTTTCTATTTCTAACATTTGTTTTAACTTAATTAAAATGCTAAGGCATTTTCAAAAACCCTGAAAATAATTGTGGGCTCTGTTTGTAATATTTCCAACAGCCCCCACTTAAGTTCAGAATTATTTGGACATTTAAAATATTATATAGCATTTAATTGTCCAAATTCAAATACGTATGAATTAACTCCAAAATCCAGAAATGTCCTAGAGATGTGTGCATCATTTTTGGAAGAAGTTTTCACCCATTCCAAAATTGATGAACTTTTCTAAAGGCCATTTTGGGTAGATGGAAAAGATTTAATTTGACCCTAGTTGTATTTCATTTGCTGCTAGGGTTTATCAGTCCCCATTTCAAGTTTAGTTAAAACTTAGACATGATGCAACACAAGATGCTAGCGCTAAGCATTGCTAGAACTAGGGATGTGACATACAAGTGAAATATGGATGGTAGATATATGAGTATTTGTAATCTGAAAATATTAAGAACAACAACGTAACTTATAATAAAAGTGAGCGTAAACGGTATTGCAATGTTAGTAAACAAGGCCTAAGGTTCATACTTTCACTAGTGCAAGTTATCTCAACAATAATAACATACTTGGATCATGTAACTATCCCTCAACATGCAACAAAGAGTCACTCCAAAGTCACTAATAGCGGAGAACAAATGAAGAGATTATTGTAGGGTATGAAACCACCTCAAAGTTACCCTTTCTGATCGATCTATTCAAGAGTCCGTAGTAAAATAACATGAAGCTATTCTTTCCGTTCGATCTTCCTAGAGTTCATACTAGAATAACACCTTAAGACACAAATCAACCAAAAACCTAATGTCACCTAGATACTCCAATGTCACCTCAAGTATCCGTGGGCATGATTATACGATATGCATCACACAATCTCAGGTTCATCTATTCAGCCAACACAAAGTACTTCAAAGAGTGTCCCAAAGTTTCTACCGGAGAGTCAAGACGAAAACGTGTGCCAACACCTATGCATAAGCTCACAAGGTCACTGAACCCGCAAGTTGATCACCAAAACATACATCAAGCGGATCAATAGAATACCCCATTGTCACCAAAACATACATCAAGTTCGAGGGTAGAGTATTCAGCCCAAATTTATTGATTCGACACAAGGGGAGCCAAAGAATATTTGTAAGTATTAGCAGCTGAGTTGTCAATTCAATCAGAGATTAATTATCTGCAGCAAAGTAATCAGTAGCAAAGTAGTATGATAATTTTGATAGTAGTAGCAACGACAATAGTAATGGTAACAGTGATAGCAGTGATTTTGTAGCAAGTGCAATAGTAACAGTAGTAACTTAGCAAGAACAGTATGTAGGACAATCATAGCCATTGGATCAACGATTTGTTGGATGATATTCATTATGTGACAGTCATAACCTAGGGTGATACGACACTAGCTCCAGTTCATAAATATAATGTAGGCATGTATTCCGTAAATAGTCATACGTGCTTATGGAAAGAACTTGCATGACATCTTTTGTCCCACCCTCCCGTGGTAGCAGGGTCCTATTGGAAACTAAGGGATATTAAGGCCTCCTTTTACTAGAGAACCAGAACAAAGCATTAACACACGGTGAAAACATGAACTCCTCAAAGTACGGTCATCACCGGGAAGTGTCCCGACTATTGTCACTCTGGGGTTGCCGGATCATAACAGGTAGTAGGTGACTATAACTTGCAAGATCGGATCTAGAACATAGATATAATGGTGATAACATAAACGGTTCAGATCTGAAATCATGGCATCCGGGCCCAAAGTGACAAGCATTAAGCATGGCAAAGTCATAGCAACATCAATCTCAGAACATAATGGATACTAGGGATAAAGCCCTAACAAAGCTAACTCAATTACATGATGAATCTCATCCAACTCCTCACCGACCAGCGAGCCTATGGAGGAATTACTCACTCCAGGTGGGGAGCATCATGGAATTGGCAATGGAGAAGGGTTGGCGATGACGAAGATCGAAGATCCCCCTCTCCGGAACCCCAAATGGACTTCAGATCTTGCCTCCTGATGAAGAACTGGCGGCAGCGGCGGCTCCGTATCGTGAAACATGATAATTCTTTCTCCCTAATTATTTTCTAGAAAAATAGGATTTTATAGCGTCGGTTTTAGGGTCTGCGGGGCAACCCGGTGGGTACAACCCACCTGGCCGCGCTTGGAGGGGGTGGCGCACCCTGGTGGGTTGTGCCCACCCAGGTGCCCCCCTCCGGTGGTTCTTGGCTCCAGAAATTATCTTTATTCATATAGAAATTACTCGCAAAGTTTAATTTCAATCCGAGAACTTTTATTTCTGCACAAAAACAACACCATGGTAGTTCTGGTGAAAACAACATCAGTCCGGGTTAGTTTCATTCAAATCATGCAAATTAGAGTCCAAAACAAGAGGAAAAGCGTTTGGAAAAGTAGATACGATGGAGATGTATCAACTCCCCCAAGCTTAAACCTTTGCTTGTCCTCAATTAATTCAGTTGATAAACTGGAAGTGAAAAAGAAAAACTTTTACGAACTCTTTTGCTCTTGTTTACATAAATAAGCTTAAACAGCACCCAGGTTTTCAGCAAAGACCATGACTAACCATGTCGACAATAACTCTTAAAAATTATATTAACTCATATCAATGACATAATCAGCTAGCAAGCAATAATAAGATATCTCAAACAGCAACACATTGTCAAAACAACCATGATATAATACGACAATAATGGTATCTCGCTAGGCCTTTCTGAGACCGCAGAACATAAATACAGAGCACCTCCAAAGTTCAAGCAGCGACTAAACATTATAACTGATGGTAGAAAAGATCCAGTCATGATGCACCCAACAAGCACACACAATGCATAAGCATGACAGCAGTGCTCTCAGGTTCGGGCACTTATTTGAGAAGGTGATGACACAACATAAATGTAAATAGATAGTCCCTTCGCAGAGGGACGCAGTGATTTGCGGTGGTGCCATAGCTCAAGTTTTTAAAACAGAGGTAAATGAAATTTTTAGAAATGCACCCTTCTTGTTTACTTCACAACTATCTTATCGGTATCTTCCATGCTAAACACATCAGTGGCGGTTCCCAAGTGATAAAGTAAAGGTTATTACTCCATAGGAGTTTTTGTTTGATTATTTGTAAGCTCTATTCTTTTTACAGTTTGGGACTGGGAATCCCTATTATAGCCCCTCTCGTGCAAGGGCAAGTGAATAAACACTCATCATGAGAATAACCCGCTTAGCATGGAAGATACTGACTACCTCCTGTCGCTCTATGAACAATCCAGGCACACAAAAGGATATTTATTTGAAGTTTTTTAGAGGTGGCACATGCAAATTTACTTAGGATGGTAGGGTAATACCGCATATAGGTAGGTATGGTGGACTCATCTGGAATAACTTGGGTTTTGGTTTTTGATGCACAAGTAGAATTCCCACTTAGTACAGGCGAAGGCTACCAATTAGGTTGAGAAGCGGCCAGCTACAGAGCAACAACGGTCATGAACATGTTATGCATAAGTAACATTGGATACTAGCACGAGTAGGATATGAACACCATGAACATAAATATCATAGAGGCTATGTTGGTTTTGATTCAACTACATGCATGAACATGTGCCAAGTCAAGCCACTCGAACATACAGAGGAGGATACCATATCATCATACTACATCACAATCATTTTAACGCAATGTTGACATCCAAGATAAATCATTATCCACTCCTAGCTACATATGGCATGAGAAACTATAATCTCTAATTGTCATTGCAAACATGTTTAATCATAATAGGCTGAATCATGCATACTAGGTTAAACATATTTACAAAAACAGAACAAGTCGAGTTCATACCCGTTTCTCCCTGCCACGGCCAGTTCATCACATATCGTCGTTATTGCCTTTCACTTGCACAACTAAATGATATTAAAATAATAATAGTGCAAGAGTGCCATGGACTAAGATGGAATCTACAAACATTTTATTCAAGAAGGAGAAGACAAGGTAATATGGCTCTTTGTTAGATCAACAATAATGCGTATGAGATCCACTCAACAATTTCATCGTGGTCTTCTCCTTGGTATGACTCAATAAAAAGAAAAGAAATTCAGAGAAACACACTGAAATAGTTTAGGAGTTTTTGGTTTTCCGAAACAAGCAAATAAAAGGGAAAAGCAAAAGCGAGAAAAACTATTTACATGGGAAAGCTCCCAACAAGCAAAAGAAGAACAAGGAAATCTTTTTTGGTTTTCTTTTTAGTGCTACAACAATTTAAACTAGGAAGAAAACCCGAAAAGAAGCAGGAAATATATTTTTGGATTTTCTCAAAGTTTTTTAAACACACAAGAAGAAAGCGAGAAATAAATTTAACATGGATAATACAATGAAAGTGTGTGGACACCGATAACTGAAATGAAAATGTGTGAACATGAATGTAATGTTGATGGGAATGCATACTCCCCCAAGCTTAGGCTTTTGGCCTAACTTGGTAATCACCAGTCGAAGAAACCATGGGGTCCTATGTTGAAATGCTGAGGAGCGGGCACCTGAGGATCCCACTGCTGAGGCTCCGCCTGTGCTGCTGCTAGGTTGTTCTGGTAGGCGATGATGTCCTCAGCCATAATCCTGTGTCCTCCCTTGGCAATAGGATCGAACAAAGTAGGTGCAGGCAATGGAATAATATCACGAGTGTTCTCACTAAAAACCGGGTTATAAGGAACAGGAATGTTAGTGTAATCGGCAGGTATAAACTGGTGGTGTTCCATAGCTGCGTGATCTAGGTAAACCTTTGGCAATGGATAATCATGATGGTGCATCTGGACGTTAAAGTGAGTCGCTAAGCGAGTAGCATAAATGCCACCATGTATTTTACCCTTGGATCTGTTAATGTAGAGGCAACGTGCCACAATAGCTCCCAAGCTATAAGTGTTGTTGTCGTAAAGTGCACGGCGTAAAACAGCAAAATCTGGAGCACTGAGTGCACCTACCTTCTCTCTAGCAAGTAAAGACTTTGCTATAAATAGAACGAAATAATGTACAACAGGAAAGTGCAAGCTAGTGGTGGTGACACTCGACACCCCTCTCTCATCCCCCACTGCCAGAGTACGGTAGAAACCATCAAACTCTGCGGGCCTAGGCTCTACTAAACTCCCGTTAGAAGGGATCATGCATATTTCACAAAATTCAGTAAGTAGAATCTGACGGGTTTCAGCATATAAATTAAACTGCACCTCAGGGGGATTATTCCTAGGAAGGAAATGAAAACTTTGCACAAAGGAATTTGTGAGGAGGCGATACTGTTCACATTCAGTTCCGATGAAGTCGGTGAGGACGGTATTAGCATCATATTGTGCAAACTCCTGAAGGATTCCTGCCCCTTCCATGAACAGGTTATGCGGCCATTTTCACGGCCGTACCTCCGCCATTCTCCGGGTATGGAGATCATTGTCAGATGAGTCCCCAATAACTCCCTTGGAGTTCTTCTTGGAAGCAAACTTCCTAAAGATACTCATCTTTTTCCTATGAACAAAATTTTGAAATTTTTAGTCCACAAATTGTTTTCTCAATAAAACTTCACAAGATTGAAAGCAACTACTCATGGGTATGCATAGAGGCCATAACAAGCATTCAAACTACTTAGAACTCTAAGAATTCAACATGCAAGCTCATCTACAGCAGCACCAAGAGTAACTAATTATTCAAAATATAAACCACTAAAGCAAAAACTAATTGGACCAATGGAAGAGTCACATACCAAACAACAATCCCCCGAAACAGTTTCGGAAACGAAGCTTCGAGCAAAGATATTGAAATCTGCGGGTTCAGGAGCAAGAACACGAGAGAGAGAGAGAGAGAGAGAGGGCAATGGTGATTTTTTCTGGAGGTAGGTGGTGATCTGGGATGAAGAGATAAATGTGGGGGCCCACATGGGGACCACAACCCACCAAGGCGCGCTTGGGGGTCCTGGCGCCAAGGTGGGTTTTGCCCACCTGGTGCACCTCCCTCTGATGTCATTTGCACCAAAAATTCTTAAATATTCAGAAAAAAATCATATTAAATTTTCAGAGCATTTTGAGAACTTTTATTTTTGTGTCATTTTTTATTGCACGGGAAATTCAAAAAACAGATAAAACATGGAATTTTATTTTATTTAACTAATATAAACAGAAAACAAAAGGTAGGGATAGAAGGTAGTGCTCACTGAATTCATCAACTTCATACCTCTAAAAATGATCCATTAATAAGGTTGATCAATTCTTATTAACAACCACTTCTGATTAGCATGAAACCGAAGAACTTTCGTAAATCACTAAGTTACCTCAACGGGGATATGAATGTCCCCAACAATAAGCATTTCATATTTCTTTTTAATAGTAGGTAGGGGTAGATGAAAACTTCCAATAGTGATTGTCGTAGACTTTTCAATAACATTAATACCATTCACTTGGAATTGTTTCTTCCGAAAGTGCATCGTATGCTCATTACCATTGATATGAAAAGTGATTACCATTGATATGAAAAGTGACCTTGCTTTTATTGCAATCAATAACAGCCCCTGCATTATTCAATAAGGGTCTACCAAGGATAATCGACATGTTGTCGTCCTTGGGCATCTCAAGTATAACAAAGTCAGTCAAAATAGTAACATTAGCAACAACAATGTGCACATCCTCAAAAATGCCGATAGGTATGGTAGTTGATTTGTCAACTATTTGCAAAGATATTTCAATAGATGTGAGTTTATTGAAATCAAGTCTTTTATATAAAGAGAAAGGCAGAACACTAAAACTAGATCCCAAATCACATAAAGCAGTTTTCACATAATTTCTTTTGATGGAGCAAGGTATAGTTGGTATTCCCGGATCTCCAAGTTTTTTAGGTACTCCATCTTTGAAAGTATAATTAGCAAGAATGGTGGAGATTTCGGCTTCAGGTATTTTTCTCTTATTGGTGATGATGTCTTTCATGTACTTTGCATAAGGACGCATTTTTAAGATATCAGTCAAGCTAGTACGCAAAAAGATTGGCCTCAGCATTTCAGCAAATCGTTCAAATTCTTCATCATCTTTCTTTTTAGTTGACTTAGGTGGAAAGTGCATAGGTTTTTCAACCCATGGTTCTCTTTCCTTACCGTGTTTTCTAGCAACAAAGTCTCTTTTATTGTTGGGTTGTGGGTTATCAAGATCAATTACTGGTTCTATCTCAACATCATTGTCTGGTTCTTTATTATTTGTTTGAGTATCTTCACGAACCTCATCATTATCTTTTTCATTATTAGGAGGTGAGTGTTCACTACTAGATTGAGTTTCAGCATCAGAGATAGAAACTTCATTATCATTACCAGGAGGTTTTTCTACTTCAGGTTCATTAGAGGCATGCAAAGTCCTATCATTTTTCTTCTTCCTTTTCTTTTTAGAAGGACTATGTGCATCAATTTTAACTCTTTGAGAGTCTTGTTCAATTCTTGTTGGGTGTCCCTCAGGATAAAGTGGTTCCTGAGTCATCCTACCTCCTCTAGTCATTACTCTAATAGCATGATCATTGATATTATTATTCATTTCATCTAACAACTCTCTTTGAGATTTAGCAACTTGTTCTAACTGAGTTTGAACCATAGAAGCATGCTTTCCCACACCTCTAACATCATTTGAGATTCTAAATAACAAGTCACTCAAGCAAGCAATCATATCAGAATTGTATTTCAATTGTTTCATAACATTTGCATTGAAGTGACCTTGCTTTCTAATGTAATTTAAAACTCATAAAGGCATTGGCTAGGGTGCATATTGTGAGGATTATCATTATCATTGAATTTCATTAGAGAATTTACCTGTACCACCTTAGGTGGTGGTGGTGTATCAAGCCCATGTATTTCTTCAATAGGAGGTAAAATTTTGACATCCTCAGCTTTAATACCTTTTCTCTCATAGATTTCTTTGCCTCTTGCATATCTTCAGGACTGAGATATAAGATACCCCTCTTCTTTGGAGTGGGTTTAAGCGGTGGTTCAGGAAGAGTCCGATCATCATAATTTTTCAATATGTTATTCAATAATTCTTCAGCTTGCCCAATAGTCCGTTACCTGAAAACAAAACCAGCACAACTATCTAGGAAGTCCCTAGAAGCATTGGTTAGTCCATTATAGAAGATATCGAGTATTTCATTTTTCTTCAGAGGATGACCAGGCAAAGCATTAAGAAATTGGAGAAGCCCCCCCAACCTTGTAGGAGACTCTCTTCTTCAATTTGCACAAAGTTAAATATTTCCTGTAAGGCAGCTTGTTTCTTATGAGCAGAAAAATATTTTTCAGATAAGTAATAAATCATATCCTGGGACTACACACACAACCAGGAGCAAGAGTATTGTACCAAGATTTAGCATCACCCTTTAATAAGAATGGAAATAATTTGAGAATATAATAATAGCAAATTTTCTCATCATGAGCAAAAAGGGTGGCTGTGTCATTCAACTTAGTAAGATGTGCCACAATAGTTTCAGTTTCATAACCATGGAAAGGATCAGATTCAATTAAAGTAATCAACTCTGGGTCGACAGAGAATTCATCATCCTTATCATCAACAAAGATAGGTGAAGTAGCAAACTTAGGATCACATTTCATTCTAGCATTCAAAGATTTTTCTTTATACTTGCATATAATTTTTCAAATCATATCTATCCTTACAAGCAAGAATGTCTCTAGTTGTCTCCTCATTCATAACATAACCTTCCGGTACCTTTGGTAATTCATATCTAGGAGGGCTAGTTCTAAGAGGTGTCTAAAGATTTTCATTTTCAAGCTCTTCATCAGTTTCAACAGTATCATGCTGTCTTACTCTAGCAATTTGTTTATCAAGAAATTCACCTAGTGGCACATTATCATTAAGCAAGGTACAAGCATCATCAAGTGTAGCATTCATAGCAGAAGTAGCATCATCAATAACTTGCGACGTATCAGAATTGATAGCATATGGTGGTGTTGCAAGTTTACTTATAACAAAACGTGGATCTAAAGCGGAGCTAGATGGCAGTTGCTTACCTCCCCTCGTCTTAGAGGGAAAAATCTTAGTCTTAGCATCCTTTAGGTTCTTCATCGTGACAATTTGATAATAATCCCAAGTGACTCAAAAAATATAGCTATGCTTCCCGGCAACAGCAACGGAAAAAGGTCTTGATAACCCACAAGTGTAGGGGGTCGCAACAGTTTTCGAGGGTAGAGTATTCAACCCAAATTTATTGATTCGACACAAGGGGAGCCAAAGAATATTTGAAAGTATTAGCAGCTGAGTTGTCAATTCAATCACGCCTAGAGATTAATTATCTGCAGCAAAGTAATCAGTAGCAAAGTAGTATGATAATTTTGATAGTAGTAGCAACGACAATAGTAATGGTAACAATGATAGCAGTGATTTTGTAGCAAGTGCAACAGTAACAATAGTAGTAGTAACTTAACAAGAACAATATCTAGAAAAATCGTAGGCATTGGATTGGTGATTTGTTGGATGATATTCATCATGTGACAGTCATAACCTAGGGCGATACGTCATAGCTCCGTTCATAAGTATAATGTAGGCATGTATTCTGTAAATAGTCATACGTGCTTATGGAAAGAACTTGCATGACATATTTTGTCCTACCCTCCCATGGCAGCGGGGTCCTATTGGAAACTAAGGGATATTAAGGCCTCCTTTTACTAGAGAACCAGAACAAAGCATTAACACACGGTGAAAACATGAACTCCTCAAAGTACGGTCATCACCGAGAAGTGTCCCGACTATTGTCACTCTGGGGTTGCCGGATCATAACAGGTAGTAGGTGACTATAACTTGCAAGATCGGATCTAGAACATAAATATAATGGTGATAACATAAACGGTTCAGATTTGAAATCATGGCATCCGGGCCCAAAGTGACAAGCATTAAGCATGGCAAAGTCCTAGCAACATCAATCTCAGAACATAATGGATCTCCGAGGGTGTTCGTTGGGTTGGCATGGATCGAGATTGGGATTTGTCACTCCGTTTGATGGAGAGGTATCTCTGTGCCCTCTCGGTAATACAACATCACAAGAAGCTTGCAAGAAATGTGACTAAGGAGTTAGTCATGGGATCTTGTCTTACAGAACAAGTAAAGAGACTTGTCGGTACAAGATTGAACTAGTTATGAGATACCGACGATCGAATCTCGGGCAAGTAACATACCGACGGACAAAGGGAACCGCATACGGGATAAACCGAATCCTTGACATCGTGGTTCAACCGATAAAAGATTTTCGTGGAATATGTAGGAACCAATATGGGCATCCAGGTCCCGCTATTGGTTATTGACCGGAGAGGTGTCTCGGTCATGACTACATGATTCCTGAACCCGGAGGGTCGCATGCTTAACGTTCGTTGACGCTAGAGTAGTATTAGGATATTTGATGATTGGTAACTGAATGTTGTTCGGAGTCCTGGATGAGATCCCGGACGTCACGAGGAGTCTCAGAATGGTTGGAGGTAAATATTTATATATGGAAAGTTGTTTTCAGGGTTCCGAAAAAAGTTTCAGTTTTTCCGGTATTGTATCGGGAAGCTTCCAAAAGGTTCTGGAAACTTCCAGAGGAGTCCAGAAGTCCACCAAGGGTTCCATCACGTCCCAAGGGTCAGCATGGGCTGAGGGGAGGCGACATGGCCTTATTGATCCAGGCGCACACAAGACCCTCAAGGCCCATGTAGTTGGGAAAGGTGGAAAGTCCACCTTTGTATGGAAAGGAAGGAGGAGGACTAGGATTCCACTTCCCCCTCCCTTGGATGTGCACTAGGGTTTGGAGGGGTTGTTCCCCACGCCCCTCCACCTATATTAGAGGGGAGGGCGCCCCAAGAGAACACACAAAGCCCTTGGCACACCTCTCTCTCCCGTTAGTCCGTAGTTCCACTGCCTCGTCCAGGCGACGCTTAGCGAAGTGTTGTCGGTGCTCCACCACCACCATCACTATCACGCTGTCATGTTGGTTGTGATACCATATATTTCTCCCCTCCCTCTTGCTGGATCGAGGAGGAGACGTCATCAGGCCGCACGTGTGCTAAACTCGGAGGTGTCATCCGTTCGGCACTAGATCGGTTGGATCGTGATCGGATTGCGAAGAGTACAACTACATCAACCGCCTTATATACGCTTCCGCTTAGCGATCTACAAGGGTATGTATATTATCTCCCCCTCTCATAGCTATGCATCTCGATGGATAGATCTTGTGTGTGCGTACAATTTTTTTGTTTTAAATGCAACGTTACCCAACATAAACGACGGCATGCCCAGCACTATGGGGGCCCAATTAGATGTCATGTCCACTAGACCCACTTTGTAGGCCTAACAGTATAGCATATGCGTGTTCGCACATCAAGTGTCGGGAAAATTTCAGGTGATATGAAGCTTTCCATGCTCCCATGATACGGTCTTCTAAGAGCCCTTGGATCTGAGATTGAACAGTTGCATGCCGTGATGCTGGACACATGGGTGAATATCATACCCATGATATGCATGACACTAGTATATGATACTCCCCATTACAACCAGCCTTATAGTCACTCATACAACTTAGGAGTAGTATTAATTTCATTTGCCGGGGAGTACGCATACTCCCTCCTTTCCGGTTTATTGGGATCGTCTCATTTTCTTGGTTTTTCCATATTACAAGTCTTATTTTCACTTCTTTCCATCACATGTTCACATTCCAAGGTGCATTAAATTGATGCATGTAAGGATTAAAATAAACCAACCAATGCATGTAACCATTCCTACACATTTAGGATTTATCCATGCATACACTATAACTAATGCTGATTAAAGTTTGAGTAATTTTGTAAACTACAAGATACATTCCTCCACTCACCATCTACCTTGGTTGATGAGATTTCAGATTGAAACACCTATAAACCGCAAAGGAGGGAGTATATAAGTATCTAGGGTCTTGCATGAGAGCCCGCTCCCACCATTTTTCCATGTCTCTCTCCTCCACATAAGCAAAAGTGCCATGTAAGCGGGCTATAAATCCCATTATTGTAGAGTACTTGCTCTTAGCACCTGTATGGAGTACCATGGAGGGGATCAGGGGAGACGCATCCCGGCTGTAGCGTCACAGTAATAATGATAATGGCCAGTCAAATCACGAGGCCCCATCTGTCCAGCAGTAATGAGCCGTCAGATCACACATCCCTACGTTTCCAGCATTAAGCTGAATCCGTGACTCCCTCATTCTCATCGCCTCAGGCGAAACTTCCCCGCCTACCTCACGGGAAAAGCCCCACCCCTGACTTTTAAATATAATCTTGTATTGATGGGTTGCGCCATGGAGCAAAACTAGGAGAAAACGGTGGTACATGTATACAGCACGCCCGTCGCATTCGCGTCGCACCCCAGATGGTTGGTAGGTCTGGCACGCCACTCACCGAATGGAACGCGTGTCATCTTGTGTTTGCACACACACATGTGGGACCGCAATTGGGAAACAAACCATAGGCACCCCCTCCCCGCAAGTTGTTGCCTGGATGATCCCTGCATGACATGGGAGATCAGTTCATCCATGCATGCGACCAGATTCCAGTAGACGGCTAGATTGGCTATTGTCTACATATCATGTAGGCTGTGTTGTACAAAACATATGGGCTATAGTTCTGATGAGAAATCTAAAAAATGGAGCACCAGGTATATTACATTACCAATATAATTTGAATCCATTTTCGGTATGAATACAAATGTACCCCAGTCACCATAGGCGGCTAGGGCAACCTCTCCCCTCCATGCTTCACAGGTGAGCCCATGGATTCACCCCTCCCCTCTTCCCACTGCTCTGTCGGCCGATTGCAGGGAGGGGAATCTTGGTCCCTCTGCTCCAGTTACAGTTTATGTTAGGGTTTTTAGTCCTGACACACGCAGAGCTCACTGTCAGTGTCAAAACTGGCAGATCTCAGGTAGGGGATCCCAAACTGTGCGTCTAAGGATTGAAGGTAACAAGGAGGCATGGGACACGATGTTTACCCAGGTTCAGGCCCTCTTAATGGAGGTAATACCCTACTTCCTACTTGATTGACTTTGATGAGTATAGGGGTTACAAGAGTTGATACACCTCGAGATCGTAATGGCTAAACCCTAGATGTCTAGCCTGTATGATTGTGATCTTGCCCTACGGACTAAACCCTCCAGTTTATATAGACACCAGAGGGATCTAGGGTTGTACCAAGTCGGTTACAGAGAAAGGAAGGTATATGATCCGAATGCCAAGCTTGCCATCCACGCAAAGGATAGTCCCTTCCAGATACGGGGAAGGTTCTTCTATCTCGTATTCTCATGGCCCATCAGTCCGGCCCATACCACATAGCCCGGACGCCCGAGGACCCCTTAGTCCAGGACTCCCTTAGTAGCCCCTGAACCAGGCTTCAATGATGATGTATCTGACGCGCAGATTGTCCTCGGCATTGCAAGGCGGGTTCCCTTTTCCGAATACTCCAACATAGTTTTCTGCACACAAGAGCTGTGTCTGGCCGTGCTTAACTCGTACAACCCTAAGCTGTAAAAAGCAACAACAAAATAAGTCATGTCCACGGACCACTTTTCCGGCAGACGTTATGTTCTAGCCTTATTATTATTTTGAACCATTTTACAGCCTTGTTTCGTACTTCGAGGCATGGCCAATGACACGTCTTGTCAAAGCAGAGATCACGCCCCCTTATTATGGGATACTCATCAATAAGGGTTTTGGGTAATCCAACCGTGCCGTTCACATGTCTCCTTGGGAATAGGTGAGATTTAGGGCTTATGAGGGGGCGCTTGACATTTGCTGCCTCTATAAGAGGACAAAGACCCATCCATTCACCTCACGCCTTCTTCTTCCTCTGCCTTCCAATCCCCCAAGCTCCAGCGCCCAAGTTCCAAACTTTCCTTCCGCCCACACCTCTCCAGCAATGGCTAGATCTGGCTTTCAGGGCAAGTGGATGGCCTCCTCTGTGATGGAGAAGAATATCCAGGATCTGCGGGAGGCGAGGTATCTGACGGCGGAGATCAAACACAGGCTTCCAACCCCAGGGCAAGTCATCCCCACCCCGGAGCCCGGCGAAAGGGTGGTTTTCATCCCTCACTTCCTGCAAGGACTCGGATTCTCCCTTCACCCCTTCGGCGAGGTCTCATGTACTATGACGGGCTGGATTTCCACGATCTGGCCACGAATTCCTTCCTCCACATCTCGGCGTTTATCGTCGTGTGTGAAGCATTTCTTCGCGTCCCTCCACACTTCGGCTTATGGCTCAAGGTGTTTAATGTGAAGCTGAAGGTGGTCGAAGGCCAACACGCCGAGTGCAGCGGCGCCATGGTGAGCAAGCTCAGCATGTTACGTGGCCTAAAGGAAGATTTGTGGACACTATCAAGGTGTGACAGCAGGAGTGGTTCTATATCACCGAACCCCGCGGCACCAAGTGGGCCGCTGCTCCTGCCTTCAGATCTGGACCTCCGCCGTGGATCGCATCCTAGACCAACAAGGGCCTAGATTGGGGGGTCCCTCGACAATGTGTCGGCGCTGCAGAAGCGTATCAAGAGCATGATAGACAAGGACATCACCCTTGCCGATGTGATTCAGGTGATGCTCATTCGCCGAACTCTCCCTTGCCAATGAAGGCCTCTCAAAATGTTGGAGTTCAACCCGGAAGGGGCACGGACTCTGCTGCACTTCTATGGCACGACACACAAGAAGATCTGGAAGCTGCTTTTTAAGAAGCAGAAGACGTGGCCACGGACGTCCTACGACACCGGCCTCGACTACAACAATCCGGCCTCCCCAGTAAGTATCATATTGCCGAACACTACTTAGCTTATCAATCTTAGGGAGGGGTCCTGAAAATTCCATCTCCTGAATTAGAATGGATAAAAAGGCCGAGCAGATTAAGTGTCTGGCCCCGCTCCTCGAAAACCCAGCCGATCCTCTGTTAATGAAGAAGAAGACCTCGGGCGCCGGCAAAGAAGGACAAGAAGAAGAAGAAGACCAAGGATGCCCAAGGAGACCTCCATCCCGAAGAGACCTCGGGCACCGCATCCGGAGGAATCGAAACTCCCTCCTCTGGCAAGGAAGATGAAGATGAGGACGATGAGGAAGAGGAGGAAGTAGAGAACCCTCCTCCCAAGGGGAAAAGGAGAGTGGCCTCCATGGATCCGGAGGAGGGGGTGTCCAATAGGGGAAGGGTATCCCTCTCCGACGACTCGGATTCAGGCACCGAGGCCGTTCCCAAACAATGCCCCCGCACCAAGCCCCTTGCTGAATCGTGAGTTCCTTAAGATGTCTTATATACATCTAATCATTTTTATAGATTATAAGGATAATATCAAATTTCATATTACAGTCTGGCCCGTGACATTCCTCAAGAATCGTTGTCATCGGGCGCCGGAGAAGATGGAGAGCGAGACACCTCCATGAGCTTCCTTGCCTCCTAGGGCGGACGATCCTGAGGTGTCGTCCCAAAGGATTTCCCCGGGTTCCGGAGAAATACAGAAGAATACCAATGCGGTAACGGAGGCCGCCGATAACACGAAGGGCGCAACCCCTATGGAGACCAGCCATGGGGGTCCCGGGTTATCCGACCCTCAGTCGGATACTGTTCCGGAGACCCAAACGGTCCCGAAATCGGATCAGCAGCCGCCTCTGCGGGATGGGAAGACGACGACCTATATGAATGCAGAGGTGCTGAACAAGCTGATGGATGCACTGCAAGGTGCATCCAATTTGGAGGAGCACCGTACCTTAATGGGTACGGTGGTTGAAAAAGTGCAGTCTGCCCAGAGCGGACTGGATGAAGGCTTCACGAGCCTACTAACAGGCTTCGAGGTATGCGATGTAATGTCTTTTGCCGCTTTCCATAAGAAATCAGTCTGTATATATAGATAGCAGCCCCTGAGACTCTGTTTGGCCAATGAAGGAGGGCAAACAGAGGGTCTATAGGTATCCGCAGTAAATAACATACTTAGCCATGTTTGATAAATATCAGGCTTCACTGTTAGCGGCGACCGCTCAAGCCGCCGAAGTTTCCGAACTGAAGCGGAAGCTGCAGCTGGTCAATGAGGACAATATCCGGATTCACAAGCGGCTCGACGAAGCACAATGTATGTTTCGAATGCTCCATATTCCATTGAATTAGTTTGCAAATGCTTAAGTAAAGCTCACGCGCTGCTATATGCACAATTTGCAGATGGCGCTGCTGAGGTCGAGACTGATACGTCTCCGTCGTATCTATAATTTTTGATTGTTCCATGCCAATATTATTCAACTTTCATATACTTTTGGCAACTTTTTATATGATTTTTTGGGACTAACATATTGATCCAGTGCCCAGTGCCAGTTCCTGTTTGTTGCATGTTTTATGTTTCACATAAACCCGATATCAACCGGAGTCCAAACAGGATAAAAACGGAAGGAGACTTTTTTTGGAATATTTGTCATTTTTGGGAGGAAGAATCAACGCGAAACGGTGCCCGAGGTGGCCATGAGAGTGGCCCACGCCACCACTCCAGGGGGGCGCACCCCCTATCTTGTGGGCCACCCGCAAGGCGGTTGATGCCCTTCTTTGGCCGCAAGAAAGCTAATTTTTGGAAAACAATCTGGGCGAAGGTTTCAGTCCAATCAGAGTTACGGATCTCCAGATATAAAGGAAACGGTGCCAGGGCAGAATTCCAGAACGCAGAAACAGAGAGATAGATCCAATCTCGGAGGGGCTCTCGCCCCTCCCAAACCATGGGAGCCAAGGACCAGAGGGGAAACCCTTCTCCCATCTAGGGAGGAGGTCAAGGAAGAAGAAGAAGAAGGGGGCCTCTCTCCCCCTTGCTTCCTGTGGCGCCGGAGCGCTACCGGGGGCCATCATCATCACCGCGATCTTCACCAACATCTCCATCATCTTCACCAACATCTTCATCACCTTCCCCCATCTATATTCAGCGGTCCACTCTCCCGCAACCCACTGTACCCTCTAATTGAACATGGTGCTTTATGCTTCATATTATTTTCCAATGATGTGTTGCCATCCTATGATGTCTGAGTAGATTTTCTTTGTCCTATCGGTGATTGATGAATTGCTATGATTGGTTTGAGTTGCATGTTTTATTATTGGTGCTGTCCTATTGTGCCCTCCGTGTCGTGCAAACATGAGGGATTCCCGTTGTAGGTTTTGCAATATGTTTATGTTTTGCTTATGGTGGGTGGCGTGAGTGACAGAAGCACATACCCGAGTAAGTAGGTTCTTTGCGTATGGGATAAAGGGGACTTGATACTTTAATGCTATGGTTGGGTTTTACCTTAATTAATCTTTAGTATTTGCGGAAGCTTGCTAGAGTTCCAATCATAAGTGCATATGATCCAAGTAGAGAAAGTATGTTAGCTTATGCCTCTCCCTCAAATAGAATTGCAATAGTGATTACCGGTCTAGTAACGTAGTCAATTGCTTAGGGACAATTCCACAACTCCTACCACCACTTTTCAACACTCGCTATATTTACTTTATTGCATCTTTATCTAAACATCCCCTACTTTTTATTTACGTGTTCTTTATTATCTTGCAAACCTATCTATCACACCTACAAAGTAATTCTAGTTTCATAGTTGTTCTAGGTAAAGTGAACGTCAAGCATGCATAGAGTCGTATCAGTGGCCGATAGGACTTGAGAGAGTATTTGTTCTACCTTTAGCTCCTCGTTGGGTTCGACACTCTTACTTATCGAAAGAGGCTACAACTATCCCGTATACTTGCGGGTTATCAAGACCTTTTTGTAGCGCCATTGCCGGGGAGTCATAGCGTGGGGTGAATATTCTCGTGTGTGCTTGTTTGCTTTATCACTAAGTAATTTTTATTTGCTGTTATTAATTGTTTTCTATCTTTAGTTATGGGTAGGAAATGCAAAATACCAAAAAAATTAGTTGTACCTACTGCACCAATGGTTGAAGAACCACTCAAAATCTATCACACTACTGAAGCTTTTTACTTGGATCATCTTCGATCCCTATGTGCTTGTGCTGAAACCCCAACTAGCTTAGTTGAGGGCAAATCTTTAGATGAGCATGCTTGTTATGTGCGACACCGTATATCTGAAAAGGGGAAACTTTTACTGGATCAAATTCATCGTTTGCAATGCTATGCTTGGAATTTATGTGAAATATATGATATTACTTGTTGTTCTGAAAACCCAAAGAAACACCTTCCCTACCAATGTGAGTTTATTGATAATGGAATCGTACCTTCATATGCTAAGGGTGTTTATAATTACTATGATGTTCAACAAATTGAAGAATTTGTTGCTTTTAAGGGTGCTTATGAAATTGCTTCTTTGATTGAAAAGTATGATGCTACTCTCTACAAATCTAAATTTTTTGCCATACTTGAATATTGTTATGATAATTATGCTTCTAATGCCTATGTTAAACTATATATTGAGAAATTCTCCACTGTCCAAGAAGAGACTAATATTTTGCAGGAAGCTATGGAAGAAGGAATTGATGAAACTGTGAGCTCATTGGATGAAAAACATGATGAGGAGAGCGAAGAACAAAAGGAGGAAGAGCGGATTGATCACCCATGCCCACCTTCTAATGAGAGTAACTCTTCAACTCATACATTGTTTAATTCCCCTTCGTGCTTACCGAAGGATGATTGCCATGATGATTTCTATGATCCCGTTGATTCTCTTGAAATATCCCTTTTTGATGATGCTTGCTATGCTTGTGGCCAAGATGCCAATATGAATTATGCTTATGGAGATGAACTTTCTATAGTTCCTTTTGTTAAACATGAAATTGTTGCTATTGCACCCATGCATGATAGTCCTATTATCTTTTTGAATTCTCCAAACTACACTATATCGGAGAAGTTTGTGCTTATTAACGATTATATTGATGGGTTGCCTTTTACCGTTGCACATGATGATTTTGATAGATATAATATGCATGTGCTTGATACTCCTACTTGCAATTATTATGAGAGAGGAACTACATCTTCACCTCTTTATGTTTCTAATATGATAAAATTGCAAGAAACTGCTTATACTATGCATTGGCCTTTACTTGGTGTGCATGAATTGTTCTTTTATGACATGCTGATGCATAGGAAGAGAGTTAGACTTCGTTGTTGCTTGATATATGTTACTTTGTGCTCACTACTAAATTACAAATCATTGTTAATTAAAATTGGATTTGATATACCTTGGGATCCGGGTGGATTCATTACTTGAGCACTATATGCCTAGCTTAATGGTTTTAAACAAAGCGCTGCCAGGGAGACAACCCGGAAGTTTTAGAGAGTCATTTATTACTGTTGAGTGCTTTCATTTAGTTGAGAAACAAAAAAATAAAGAGGGGAACCTAAAACTTTTCAAAAAGGAGAGTGAAAGTGAGAAAGACAAGCATTGTTGAAGTGGGAGCTAGCCTTGAACTTTGTTCATGCTCACGGAAACTTTGTGAATCTTGATTACAGAAACTTTTCATCAAAAATAATTATCCCCTTGTACAATTCCATTGTATTATAAAAATAATATGCCAAGGTTTGCCTTTAGGATGTTTACAATGCTTGTTGGTTTGTACGGTGCAGGATAGAAACTTTGGCTGTAGTGCGCGATTTTACATTTTTAACTGGAAAGTCAACTGGTTCTGATTCCTTTTGAACTGTCTTGCCAAACAACTTGTTTATTTTTCCTAATTTTGGTAGAATTTTTGGGGTACCAGAAGTATGTTGGATGTTCAGATTGCTACAGACTGTTCTGTTTTTGACAGATTTTGTTTTTGATGCATAGTTTGCTTGTTTTGATGAACCTATTAACCTATAGCCCAGTGCCAGTTTCTGTTTTCTCCGTGTTTTAGTGTTTTACAGAAAAGGGATACCAAACGGAGTCCAAATGACGTGCCAATTTTTGAGAATTTTTTTGGACCAAAAGAAGACCACGAAGCATCGGAGTTGGTCCAGAGGAGTCCCGTGCTGCCCACAAGAGTGGGGGGCGCCCCCCCTAGGGCGCGGCCCCCTATCTCGTGGACAGCCCGGAGGCCCCCTTGACGTGAAACCAACACCAAAAATTCCTATAAATAGAGAAACCTTCGGGAATTAACCTAGATTAGAAGTTCCGCCGCCGCAAGCCTGTGTAGCCACGAGAAATCAATCTAGGCCCTCTCTGGCATCCTGCCGGAGGGGGCCATCATTACCGGAGGCCATGGAGGAGGATCTTGGAGGGGCCATCATCGCCATGAAGGCCAAGGACCAGAGGGGGAAAGCCATGGAGGAGGAAGCACAAGGGGGAGAACCTCTCCTCCTCTCTCTTGGTGGCACCGGAGTGCCGTCGGGAGGGGAATCATCGCCGCGGTGATCGTCTTCATCAACATCACCATCATCATCACCATCCTCACCTCTTTTACGCGGTCCACTCTCCCGCACCCCGCTGTAATCCCTACTTGAACATGGTGCTTTATGCTACATATTATGATCCAATGATGTGTTGCCATCTTATGATGTTTTGAGTAGATATCTTTTGTCTTTGAGTTGATTGATGATCTAGATTGGTACTAGTTGTATGTTTTATTTTGGTGCTGTCCTATGGTGCCCTCCGTGTCACACAAGCGTGAGGGATTCCCGCTGTAGGGTGTTGCAATACGTTCATGATTCGCTTATAGTGGGTTGCTAGAGTGACAGAAGCTTAAACCCGAGTAAGGGGGTTGTTGCGTATGGGATAAAAGGGGACTTGATGCTTTAATGCTATGGTTGGGTTTTACCTTAATGAATCTTTAGTATTTGAGGATGCTTGCTAGGGTTCCAATCATAAGAGCATACGATCCATGTAGGAAATGTATGTTAGTTTATGCCTCTCCCTCATATGAAATTGAAATGACGACTACCGATGTTGTTAACAATTGCTTAGGACAATTCCGCACACCGATCCACCATTATTCCACACTCACTATTTATATTATTTAGTAATATATTCTAACTTTATGATAACAACACCTACTTTTATATTTTAGCTCTCCGATATCATGCAAAGTTACCCTCTTTATACCCACAACACAGTTTTATTTCTTGTTTCTAGTTGGAAGCAAACGTTCGGTGCACGTAGAGTCATATCAGTGGCAGATAGGGCTTGAGAGAATATTGATCTTACCGTTAGCTCCTTGTGGGTTCGACACTCCATACTTATCACTTCCACCTTTGGGAATTGCTACGATGATTCCCTGCACTTGGGGATTATCACGCTCTTTTCTGGCGCCGTTGCCGGGGAGCAATAGCGTGGGGTTGATATTCTCGTGTGTGCTTGTTTGCTTTCTTTACTTAGTAGATTTTGTTTTTCCTTTTTTTTGTTTTTGTTTAGTTGTGGGTGAAACATACAAAAAAAAATTCAAAAGAATGAAAATACCAAAAAATATTTACTTGCCTCTCATGCCCAAAAAAGTTTTTCAAAAAGAGAAGTGATTGGAAAGTTATGCATTGAAGAAGTGAGGGTCGACCTTGAGCACTTGTGTTCATGCTCACGGAAATAATGTAGAATTTTTCATGGAAGTTTCTCTGTAAATAATTATCCCCTTGTATATATTCATTGTATTATAAAAATAATGTGCCAAGCTTTGGTTGTAGGATGATAAAATAGCTTGCTTACTATGTGCAGAACAAAAACAGAAACTTTGGCTGTAGTGCATGAATTTACGTTTTTTACTGGAAAGTCAAATGGGTCTGAAACTTTTTGCACACTACTTCTGTACAAAATTTTCAAATTGTCAAATTTATCTCATAATTTTTGGAGTTACATAAGTTTACTAAACTTCCAGATTCCTACAGACTGTCCTGTTCTTAGCAGATTCTGTTTTTCGTGTGTTGTTTGCTTATTTTGATGCACCTATGGCTAGTATGCAGGGTATGAACCATAGAGAAGTTGTAATACAGTAGGTTTAACACAAATATAAACAAATAATGAGTTAATTACAGTACCTTAAAGTGGTAGTTTGCTTTATTACACTAACGGATCTCACAGAGTTTTGTTTAAGTTTTTGTGAATGAAGTATTTGAAGAACGAGGAGTTACCGATGTGAGAAGAATAAAGAGAGACAAGAGTTCAAGCTTGGGGATGCCCAAGGCACCCCAAGTAAAAATTTCAAAGGATACTCAAGCATCTAAGCTTGGGGATGCCCCGGTTGGCATCCCATCTTTCTTCTTCAACAAATATCGATATACCTCGGTTTTTGTTTTGTTCACATTGTTTGTGCCCTTTGTGTTTTTCTTTTTCTTTAAGAATCATGCTAGTATGAGATAGCTCTTCATTGATTTATAGAATACTTCTTGTGCTTCACTTATATATTTTAAGTATGGTCTTATAGAATTGCTCTTTGTGCTTCACTTAAATCGTTTGAGTATGGTTTTATAGAATGCTTCGTGCGCTTCACTTATATATTTTGTGCTTGGATATTGGTTGTAGAATGCTCCATGAACTCCACTTATATCTCTTGGAGTATGAATAATACTATAATTTAAAGTGGGTTTGGAAGAGTGTCAACTTTAGGAATTAGTAATCCCACTATCTTGGAGGGTGTTGAATCTTAGTGTGATATTTATGAAAGTAGATTTGGAAGAGTGTCAACTTTAGTTAGTATTCCATTTTTTCGGAAGAGGTTCCAATTGAGTATGAGAACAAAGTAGCCATCCATGATGCTACGGAAAATTATTATGACGGAGGAATATGTGCTTGTAGGAGTTGCAATAATGTCAAGTTTCCTCTCTATGTGCTTAAAGTTTTGAAGTTATACTTGTTTTGCCTTCCTATGCTAGTTGACTTTTGTCCCTATAAATTGTGTGCTCACAAAATCCCTAGGCATAGGAAGTGAGTTAGATTTAAATGTGCTAGTCATATTCTTCATGATGCTCTCTTTGTGTTTCAACTCTTATCTTTTGTGTGAGCATCATTGAAATCATCATGCCTAGCTAAAAGGCATTAAAAAAAGCGCTTGTTGGGAGACAACCCAATATTTATCCTTACTGTTTTTGTGTGCCCACATGATTAAGCTACTGTAGTAATCATGTTTTATGCTTTTTGTTTCAATAAAGTGCCAAGTAAGACCTTTGGGAAGACTTGGGTGAAAGTTAATGTGATCTTGCTGTAAAAAACAGAAACTTTGCGCTAACAAGATCAGCTGTCATTTTTTACAGAAGAGTGCTTTTGAGTTGATTCTTTTTGAAGAAGATTAATAGACAAATTCCTCACGTCCACCAATTTATTTCATAATTTTTGGATTAGCAGAAGTATGGTTATTGTCCAGATCATTACAGACTGTTCTGTTTCTGATAGATTCTGTTTTCATCGCATAGTTTGCTTGTTTTCTAGTTTCTATGGCTTATATTTTTCAATATAAATGGTAGAAATGATATGGTGCAGTAAGCATTATGTGAAAACAATTATGAACCTTGTATTTTACAGTACCAAAGTGCATGGTTTACTCTTTATCATACTAACCTATCTCACGAAGTTCCATTAAGTTTTGTGTGATTGAAGTTTTCAAGTTTTGGGTGAGATATCGATATGAGGAGAATAAGGAGTGAAAAGCGCCTAAGCTTGGGGATGCCCCGGAAGGCATCCCCTCTTTCGTCTTCAAAACTATCGGTACACCTTACTCGGAGCTATATTTTTATTCGTCACATGATATGTGTTTTACTTGGAGCGTCATTTTATTTTGTTAGTATTAGCTTGCTGTTATTTAGAATAGTGTTTTGCATCTTTATTTTCAATAAAAATGTCAGGGATAGCCTTTACCATGCTTATTTTGCTAGTATACATGTTGCTGTTTGAGAACAGAAAGTTTACCGCTGTTGCAAAAATTCCCTAGAAAAGTCAGATCATGATATAATGTTGAAACCTTTTGCATAATGAGCTCTGATAAATCTTCTACAGCGTAGTATTTTTCTCATAATTTTTGGAGTTAGGGAAGTATGATGAATCTCGCATTCTTTACAGACTATACTGTTTTGGCAGATTGCTGCTATAATTGCATTGTTTGCATATGTTTGCTTGTTTAATGATTCTATTTGAGGATAGGAGTATTAAATATGAGGATACATTTAGTATGAAATGTTGAATAACAATTTTAGTGTTTTGCTACAGTAGAAAATGATAAGGTTTTGCTTTGGATTATACTAACCTATCTCACGAGTTCTTGTTGAGTTTGGTGTGGATGAAGCTTTTGATAAAAAGAGAAACCATGATATGAGAGGAATTAAGGAGATATAAAAATTCAAGCTTGGGGATGCCTAAGGCACCCCAAGGTAATATTCCAAGAAGTCTCAAGCATCTAAGCTTGGGGATGCCCCGTTAGGCATCCCACCTTTCTTCTTCAACAACTATCGGTTAATATCGGTTGAGCCTAAGTTTTTGCTTCTTCACATGAGTTGTGCTATCCTTGCAATGTCATTTTATTTTGTTGTACTTACTGTTTGAATAAAATCATTGGATCTGAAATTTTGAATAGAAAAGGAACCCTCCTGTCGGTGTCAAAACCGGCGGATCTTGGGTAGGGGGTCCCGAACTGTGCGTCTAGGCGGATGGTAACAGGAGACAAGGGACACGATATTTTACCCAGGTTCGGGCCCTCTCGGTGGAGGTAAAACCCTACGTCCTGCTTGATTAATATTGATAATGTGTATTACAAGAGTGGATCTACCACGAGATCAAGGAGGCTAAACCCTAGAAGCTAGCATATGGTATGATTGTTGTAATGGATGTTGTGTCCTACAGACTAAAACCCTCCGGTTTATATAGACACCGGAGAGGGCTAGGGTTACACAGAGTCGGTTACAATGGTAGGAGATCTACATATCCGTATCACCAAGCTTGCCTTCCACGCCAAGGAAAGTCCCATCCGGACACGGGACAAAGTCTTCAATCTTGTATCTTCGTAGTCTTGGAGTCCGGCTGACGATGATAGTCCGGCTGTCCGAACACCCCCTAGTCCAGGACTCCCTCAGTAGCCCGTGAACCTGGCTTCAATGACGATAAGTCCGGCGCACATAATGTTCGGCATTGCAAGACGAGTTCCTCCTTTGAATAATTCATAGAAGATTGTGAACACCAGGATAGTGTCCGGCTCTGCAAAATAAGTTCCACATTCCACCGTAGAGAGAATAATGCGTGCACAAGTTCAATCTGCTGACGTATTCTGCGGCATGACGTCACACCACTACCAAGCTTTTACTTGAATCGTTTTTTATTATACCACCTCAGCGAGTTTAGCGAAGCGGTTTCCTTGGCACGTCTTGTCGAAGCAGAGCTCGTGTTCCCCTTATTCCGTGATTCTCATCAATACGGACGTGGGTAACCCAACTGCGCCATTGATGATGGCGCTTGGGAGATAAGCGAGTTTTACCAGGCCGGTGGGGACGTATAGTCTTCGTCCGCCTATATATAAGGGGATAAGGATCCACCTTTTCACCTACGCCTTCTTCCTCCTTTGCTTATCCATCTTCGCGCACTCTCGAGCTCCAGCGCCCAAGCCTGTGCGTCTCGCCTCAACCTTCTCCGACCATGTCCGGAGCGGGAGGTAAATGGTTGGCCTCCACCGTTAAGGAGGAGCACATCGCCAAACTGCGCAGCGTCGGATACCTTTCCGGCGACATTGCGCACCGGCTGCCCGACAAGGGGCAGCTCATCCCCACCCCCAGGCCCCATGAGAGGGTCGTATTTCTCCCCCACTTCCTCCGTGGACTGGGCTTTCCACTTCACCCCTTTGTCCGGGGGCTCATGTTCTACTACGGCCTGGATTTCCATGATCTGGCGCCGAACTTCATCCTCAACATCGCGGCGTTCATCGTCGTGTGCGAGGCCTTCCTCTGCATCCAGCCCCACTTCGGTTTGTGGCTCAAGACCTTCAATGTCAAGCCGAAGGTAGTGAAGGGCACGCAGGTGGAGTGCGGAGGCGCCATGTTGGGCAAGATGCCCAACGTCCTCTGGTTCGAAGGGGCCTTCGTGGAGTCCGTCAAGGGGTGGCAGTCGGGGTGGTTCTACATCACCGAGCCGCGCGACCCTAAGTGGGATCTGGTATCCCTGTGCAGCTCACCTCCTGGAAAGAGAAGGGCTTGCTATGGGGTAATTCGAAGGAGCTGATAGGACTCCAAGCCTGTATCCAGAAGCTGGTGAGCAAGAAGCTTAGGCTTGTCAATGTGGTCCAAGTCATGCTCGTCTGCCGGATTCTCCCATGCCAAGAACGGGCATTCAACCTATGGGAGTTTGATCCGGCACAGCACCAGGCGTTGAGCGGGCGCTTCGACACGACGTACGAAGGCGCCTGGTGGGTGCTGTTTAAGGGCGCCGAAGCCCCCGCATCCGCGACGGAAGATCACGGATTTCACTCGCAGCGTCCAGCTGACGAGGTAAGTGATTCTACCCCTTTACGGGACACTTGTTGTTAATAGTTCGACCCTAAGCGGGTTTCAATCTCCCTTTTCCTTTGACAGGAATGGATGAAGAAGGCCGAGCAGCTTATCTGCCCGGCTCCCATGCCAGAAGACCCAGTGGACGCCCGTCTAGTGGGGCTACTGGTTCCGGCACCGCACGTGGTGCCAGAGAAGAAGGCCAAGAAGGTGGCCACGGGTACTCGAAAGAGTTCCCGTTTTCAGGTGTCTGACGACTCCGAGGAGGATTCCTCCCCTGAAGACGAGGAGGAAACAGAGGACTCTCTCCCAGAGGAGGGAGAGAGGAAGAGGAAGGCCTCCCGAACAGGGGAGGCCGAAGGGTCCAAGAGGGGAAGAACTATTCCCCCGGACAGCTCC
This sequence comes from Triticum aestivum, assembly GCF_018294505.1. Classification (NCBI taxonomy): domain Eukaryota; kingdom Viridiplantae; phylum Streptophyta; class Magnoliopsida; order Poales; family Poaceae; genus Triticum; species Triticum aestivum. The sequence goes on along the minus strand of NC_057795.1, from coordinate 396,998,120 downwards.
GCCAACGCCAACGTTGGCGAAGAAGAGTGGCCCTCAAGGGCCAGGCCTCCGGCGAGATCATAAGTATCCGGATTCCTGAATGATCTGCAATTTCACTTGTGTCACATGGCGTCCTTCTAATGCCGCATACTGCCTGCAGTCCGGCCGACGATGATCTCCCTGCTTCGTCGAGCGGGTCGTTGGCTGTGTCGGATGTGGATTCCATTCCGACTGCCTCCACCCCTCGCGCCGCTGAGGACGCCGAGGTGGGATCCCAAGAAGGGACCCATCAGGAGGAGGCTCCAGAGGCGCCGCAAGGCAGCCTCCCGGACTTTGCGCCGGACTCCACGCCGGAACCCGCAGTGGTTCCGGAGTCCGGCAGGCGGCCCCTTCGCAAGAAGGGCAAGACCGTGACGCCGGCAGCCCCCGTCCAACCAGAGGCGCCGGACAACTTGTTGGAGGCGCTCAAAAGCGCTTCCATCGAGGAAGAACACCGCACTATCATGAGTGCGGTGATTCAGAAGGTTCAGCCCGCCAAGAGCGGGCTGACCGAAGCCTGCAGCAGCCTTCTAACAGGCTTTGAGGTAAGAAGTTAAAATTATGTAATGTAATACCACATAGACAGTAGCCCCCGATGCTCGGTTCGGTGTTCGGAAAGAAAAGCCGGACTAAGGATCTAAAAAGATATACGCAGGGTTACTAAAAAATTATGTCAATATGGGTTTGCAGGCTGCGCTGCTGACCTCTGCCGCACTGACTGCGGAGGTCGGTGCTTTGAAGCAGGACCTCGAGCGGTCCGAGCAAGAGCTCGGCCGTGCCAAGAAGCAGCTCGAGGACAAAGAAGGTGAGTAACACCACTTTGAATAGTTACCTTACAGAAAAGGATTTAGGTTGCAAGAAAAATATCAAGGATAATCATGGGTACTGCAGGGGCCATGAACGAGGTGGAAACCCTGAAGGAGGCTGTGTCCGCGGCCGAACGCAATGCGGCCGCGGAACGGGCCGAGAGAGAGAAGCAGGAGGCGCGGGTGGCGGAAGTGCGGCAAGAGTTCTAGGCTCTCATGGAAAAGCATGAGAGTTTGGAGCGCGACTCAAAGACTCGAGAGTCCGAGCTTGCCTCGGCTCTCGAAAGTGCCAAAGCCGCCAAGGCCGAGGCCCATAAGGCCCTTCAGGAGGTTGAGGATATGAAGAAAATAGCGGCGGGTAAGGCATTTTTCATGCAAAGCAAGCATGTTAATGTAAACTACCTGACACTTACCCGAATTCGGAGCTCTCCAGGGGCGTTTGCAGATCTGCCTCGCAGTGTATCCGATGCCGCCGCGTTCTACCGTGGCGAGGAGGGGAGCTCAATGGAGAAGGTCTTCTGGTCTCAGTACGCTGAGGCCGGCCTTCCGGTGCCCCCTAGCGACCAGCTGAAGCAGCTGGTCGAGCTCCACAAGGTAGCCGAGCAGGCCATGAAGGGCCTCATAGTCCGGCTGTGGCCTGGAGCGGCCATGGCTGGGAGCTACTTCGGCCTCGTGCGGCGGCTGGTGGATGTGTGCCCCTTGTTGGAGGTCGTCAAGCGTTCCGCCTGTATTGAAGGTGCTCGTCGGGCCCTTGCCCGCGCAAAGGTGCACTGGGGCAAGCTGGATGCGGAGAAGCTTATCGCTGACGCGCCGCCAGCGGGCAAGGAGTATCGTACGCCCGAGATGTACTATAAGACTGTCCTGAAGGGTGCCCGCAAGATTGCGGATGAGTGCCCCAGAGATGTAATTATTGAGTAGACTCGCTATGTATTATCCTGTGCGCTGAAAACTTTGTTCCTATGCGCTAAGCAACGCTTGTTTGATTTAAAATATTACCTTCTGTGCGGCCGTATATAAAATCTGAGAGATGGCAAGTCGTCGGCTTCAGCCCCCAAGCCACGAGTGCTGGGGTGTTCGGGATAAACTTGAGCACTCTTGTTCCCATTCTTGGGTCCATCTAGGGAGGCGCTCAACACAACGAACAAGGCAACCGGACTTATAATGCTTGAACACTCTCACTTAGCCATAGAATTCTATAATTTTAAATTTTGGCGAAGCCCCTGGTATTCGGAAGACCGAGTTGGGGGCACTATCCACGCCTTGGCCGGACATTATCCGGTTCTTCGCTTGACGCGACATAAGTCTTTAAGGACTCGAAAAGACCTCTCGAACAGCGACCAGTCTCTCGCCTTATCATGACAGTCAGTTTTAGCTTTCTCCACTGAGGCGCTCGCCCAGCTCAACCGGGGCGCAATCGCAGTGGTTCTCCCAGTGCCACCTTAGCCGACAGAACGGAACATAAGGTACCAAAACGTGGGAGCCGGGCAAACCCAACTATTGACCCAAGACATGATTCGGAGCTGATTCATATAATGCTATAAGTTCGGGGTGCCGCACTTGTGAAAGTGTTCAGACTTATCACACCATAATGCGGGGAACATAAGCCCCTGGTGTATTCGGCCGTACCAAAATATACGGGTGCAAGATGTCATTAGTGAACATATATGTAAAGTAATGCAATAACAGGCAAAAAGTGCTGCATTATTTATTCAAGGGATTCTGCTATGAGTGCGGAATGATACAAATAGTGCGGTAAGCAAGGGATTGGACTAATTAAACATGTCCCCCTCCAGGGGTGGGCTATGGACTGGTGTATATAATCAAATTTAATGCTCGTAATGGAGACCACCTGAGTGTTCGTCGCAGCCTTCTTTCCTCCCTGGCTGTTGCATCATGAGTTTGGCGGGTTCACCGCCGGACAGGGCCTCTGGTGAACGGAGTCCTGTGTATACAAAGAAAGAAAATAATAAAAAAGAGCGACACACTTGTGAGCCCCTGGTGTGGTCGAGCCGCACTCTGGGTCTGTTGTGGTCGTGCCCCTCCCCCTAGGCCCATGGTATCTCCAGAGCGTAATGATGTGCGCGGAGGGTTGGTCTTGCAATTATGCAAGGGCTGGGGTTGGGGCCGCATTGCTACGCGTACTCGGATCGTGCCAGGTGGTCTTGGTTGATGTTGCTTCGGGCGCGTTTGGCCGTGTCCGGCCGTTTAACAGCCGGACTCGAAAATTGCCTTAAAAGGCTGCTCTGTACTTCTGCCGCGAGAGCCGCTATATGTTCCTCCGTTCGGAGGGAGCGTTCCGTATTTCCGTTGACCGTGATGACTCCACGAGGGCCTGGCATCTTGAGCTTTAGGTATGCGTAATGCGACACCGCGTTGAACTTTGCAAACGCTGTTCGTCCGAGCAGAGCGTGATAGCCGCTGCGGAACGGGACTATGTCGAAGATTAACTCCTTGCTCCGAAAATTATCTGGGGATCCGAAGACCACTTCCAGTGTGACTGAGCCTGTACAATTGGCCTCAACACCTGGTATGACGCCTTTGAAGGTCGTCTTTGTAGGTTTAATCCTTGAGGGGTCTATGCCCATCTTGCGCACTGTATCCTGATAAAGCAGGTTCAGGCTACTGCCGCCGTCCATCAGGACTCTTGTGAGGTGAAATCCATCGACGACTGGGTCTAAAACCAATGCGGCGAATCCGCCATGGCGGATACTGGTCGGATGGTCTCTTCGATCGAAAGTGATCGGGCAAGAGGACCATGGATTGAACTTAGGGGCGACTGGCTCCATCGCATATACGTCCCTTAGTGCACGCTTCCGCTCCCTCTTGGGTATATGGGTTGCGTATATCATGTTTACCGTCCGCACTTGTGGGGGGAAGCCCTTCTGTCCTCTACTGTTCGGCGGTCGGGTCTCTTCCTCATCGTCGCTGTGCAGCCCCTTATCATTGTTTTCGGCAATTAACTTGCCTGCCTGCTTGAATACCCAACAATCTCTGTTGGTGTGATTAGCTGGCTTTTCGGGGGTGCCATGTATCTGGCATGAGCGGTCGAGTATTCGGTCCAAATTGGATGGACCCGGAGTGGTTCTTTTGAATGGCTTCTTCCGCCGACCGGGTTTAGAGCCTCGGAATCCGGCGTTAACTGCCGTATCCTCCTTGTCGTCGCCGTTAACGCGGCGTTTATTTTTGCTTCGACGCGACCTGCCATTGTGGTCCTTAGTGTCCGGACTACCAGCATTTTTGCTGAGGATGTTGCTGCGAGCTAGCCAGCTATCCTCTCCCGCACAGAAGCGGGTCATTAATGATGTGAGGGCTGCCATGGATTTCGGCTTTTCCTGTCCTAGGTGCCGGGCTAGCCATTCGTCGCGGATGTTATGTTTGAAGGCTGCAAGGGCTTCTGCATCCGGACAGTCGACGATTTGATTTTTCTTTGTTAAGAACCGTGTCCAGAATTGCCTGGCCGATTCGTCTGGCTGCTGGATTATGTGGCTTAGGTCATCGGTGTCTGGTGGCCGCACATATGTGCCCTGGAAGTTGTCAAGGAATGCGGCTTCCAGGTCCTCCCAACACCCAATTGACTCTGCGGGCAGGCTGTTAAGCCAATGCCGAGCTGGTCCTTTAAGCTTGAGCGGGAGGTATTTGATGGCGTGGAGATCGTCGCCACGGGCCATATGGATGTGAAGGAGATAATCTTCAATCCAAACCGCGGGGTCTGTCGTGCCATCGTAGGATTCAATGTTTACGGGTTTAAACCCTTCAGGGATTTGATGATCCATTACTTCGTCAGTGAAGCATAATGGGTGTGCGGCGCCTCTGTATTGAGCAATATCACGACGTAGCTCCAGGGAGCATTGTCTGCTGTGTTCGGCCCGGCCGGAGTTGTTGTATCCGGCTCGACGGTATTCGTCGTGGGTCGTGGGGCGCCCACGTGATCCATAGATAGATCTGGATTGTCTTGCCTTATCCTCCAATATGTCCCGCAAGTCCGACGCGTTCCCTCGTGGCTTCGTACTTTTCGAGCGATGCCGGGGTACGGTCTTGATGGAAGGCCTGGATGCCTCTCTGTCGCGACCATGGGGTGGTCGGTTGGCCGTATTGTGCGCTGGTGATGAAGGTATGTATGCTTCCTCCTCTAATCGGGGGAGCAACTTGCGTTTTGGGTAGCTTTTGGAGGGGCGTTCGAATTCATACTCTTCGGCCGCGAGGACCTCGGTCCATCTGTCGGCCAGCAGGTCTTGATCAGCTTGAAGCTGCTGCTGCTATTTCTTTAGGCTATTTGCTGTGGCCATTAGCCTGCGTTTGAAATGCTCTTGTTCGACGGGATCCTCGGGCACGACGAATTCGTCGTCGTTGAGGCTTGCCTCGTCTTCGGAGGGAGGTATGTAATTATCATCCTCGACCTCTTCGTCTGCCGCTCTCTCGTGAGGGATTGCTTCTGCATCCTCCTGCACTGAATCTTGCTGGAAGGGATTGTCTTCGGCACTTTCTGGGGTGTTATTATCTCCTGTGCCAGAATCTCCATTCTTGCTGTGGCGGGATTTAGAGCGGTGCCGCTGACGTCGGCGCTTGGGCTGTTTCTTTAAGGAATCTGCCTCCGCTGCTTCTTCGCCGTCCCCATCTTTTGGGGTGTCCACCATGTATATGTCATATGACGAGGTGGTCTTCCAGTGCCCTGTAGGCGCTGGTTCTTGTTCGTCTCCGGCATCATCGTCCATACCGTCGATGTCTTCGGAGTCATAGTCTAGCATGTCGGTTAGATCGTCGACAGTGGCTACGAAGTGGGTGGTGGGTGGGGTTTGAATTTCTTCGTCGTCCGCATCCCAACCATCCTGGCCATAATCCGGCCAGGGCTCTCTGGATAGCGAGAGATGCTTCAGCGAATTTAAGATGTCGCCAAAGGGTGAGTGCTGAAAGATGTCAGCGGCGGTGAACTCCATGATCGGCGCCCAATCGGATTCGATTGGCAGGGGCGCGGGAGGCTCAGAGTCCGGCAGGGAGTCCGGCACCTTGGAGTCACGAGCTTTGTAGGGGACAAGGTCAGTGTTCGGCTCCATTGCCGTGGAAGTCGCAGCTCCCGAGGAGGTGTCCAACCATCCGTCCTCGATTTGCGCGATCGGCTCTGGACTATGGGTCGGAGCGGATTCGTGTGCGGCCTCCAAGGTGCTGTCCGGCGTCAGAGTTAGATCATGCCCATCGTGACAGTGCGGCATGCTCGGTTGCGGATCGGATCCATGGAAGATCAAGTCTCCACGGATGTCCGCCGTGAAGTTTAGGCTTCCAAATCTGACCTGACGGCCAGGGGCATAGCTTTCGATCTGCTCCAGATGGCCAAGTGAATTAGCCCACAGAGCGAAGCCGCCGAATACGAAGATCTGTCCGGTGAGAAAAGTCTCACCCTGGACGGCGTCGTTGATTGAAGAAGCCATCAAGCCTATCGGTGACGACACAGAGGAACTCTCAATGAAAGCACCAATGTCGGTGTCAAAACCGGCAGATCTCGGGTAGGGGGTCCCGAACTGTGCGTCTAGGCGGATGGTAACAGGAGACAAGGGACACGATGTTTTACCCAGGTTCGGGCCCTCTTGATGGAGGTAAAACCCTACGTCCTGCTTGATTAATATTGATAATGTGTATTACAAGAGTGGATCTACCACGAGATCAAGGAGGCTAAACCCTAGAAGCTAGCCTATGGTATGATTGTTGTAATGGATGTTGTGTCCTACGGACTAAAACCCTCCGGTTTATATAGACACCAGAGAGGGCTAGGGTTACACAGAGTCGGTTACAATGGTAGGAGATCTACATATCCGTATCACCAAGCTTGCCTTCCACGCCAAGGAAAGTCCCATCCGGACACGGGACGGAGTCTTCAATCTTGTATCTTCGTAGTCTTGGAGTCCGGCGGACGATGATAGTCCGGCTGTCCGAACACCCCTAGTCCAGGACTCCCTCACCTCCCATGGCTAGTTAATTATTTGCCTACTCAATATCCTTCACTCGTATCTTTTGGAGTAGTTTGTCATTTACTCATGTGCTTCATGTATATCCTATGAGTAAATGGGGGAATGAATTAAATGTCATGAATCTGAATTTATATATGTTTCATATGCTCATGGTCAGTGATGACTTCACACATAGAAAGTATGAGGCATAAAAGTTGTTGAGAGTTGGCAAACGTAGTTTTGGCCATCGTTGCAATTAATAGGAAGTAATAAGGAAAGAGAGGTTCACATACAAATATATTATCTTGGACATCTTCTATGATTGGGAGCACTCATTAAGTATGACATGCTAAAAGAGTTGACGTTGGACAAGGAAGATAACATAATGGTTTATGTTTTTCCGACATCTCAGTTAAAGTATATTGTCTTTGACCTTCCAAACATGTTGAGCTTGCCTTTCCCCCTCATGCTAGCCAAATTCCTTGCACCAAGTAGAGATACTACTTGTGCTTCCAAATACCCTTAAACCCAGTTTTGCCATGAGAGTCCACCATACCTACCTATGGATTGAGTAAGATCCTTCAAGTAAGTTGTCATCGGGGCAAGCAATAAAAATTGCTCTCTAAATATGTATGACTTATTAGTGCAGAGAAAATAAGCTTTGTATGAACTTGTTGTGGAAGTAATAAAAGCGACGGACTGCATAATAAAGGTCCACATACAAGGGGCAATATACAGTGACGTTCTTTTGCATTAAGATTTTGTGCATCAACCCTAAACGCGCATGACGACCTCTGCTTCCCTCTGCGAAGGGCCTATCTTTTACTTTATGTTTTTACTTTATGCTTGAGTCAAGGTGATCCTCACCTTCCCCTTTTTCATTTTATCCTTTGGCAAGCTCCTCGTGTTTGAAAGATCATGATATATATATATCCAATTGGATGTAAGTTAGCATGGGCTATTATTGTTGACATCACCTAAAGGTGAATACGTTGGGAGGCAACACAATAAGCCCCTATCTTTCTCAGTGTCCGACTGAAACTCCATAACCACAAGTATTGCATGAGTGTTAGCAATTGTAGAAGACTATATGATAGTTGAGTATGTGGACTTGCTGAAAAGCTCTATTCTTGACTCTTTCTGATGTTATGATAAATTGCAATTGCTTCAATGACTGAGATTATAGTTTGTTAGTTCTCAATGAAGTTTCTGAACCATGCTTGACATTGTGACTAGATTGTTACTTGATCATGAAAAGTTTTATGAGATAAGCTATTATTATGACACATTTTGATGCTACAAAAGGTGATTGAAATTATCATTGATCAAACTTGTGCACCTACTAGCATTCACACTTCATAAATTATTTCTTTTATCATTTACCTACTCGAGGATGAGCAGGAATTAAGCTTGGGGATGCTGATATGTCTCCAACGTATCTATAATTTATGAAGTATTCATGCTATTATATTATCCATCTATGTCATTTTATATGATTTTTGTGACTAACCTATTAACCTAGAGCCCAGTGCCAGTTTCTGTTTTCTCCTTGTTTTAGTGTTTTACAGAAAAGGGATACCAAACGGAGTCCAAATGATGTGCCAATTTTTGAGGATTTTTTCTGGACCAAAAGAAGACCACGAAGCATCGGAGTTGGGCCAGAGGAGTCCCGGGCTGCCCACGAGAGTGGGGGGCGCCCCCCCTAGGGTGCGGCCCCCTATCTCGTGGACAGCCTTGAGGCCCCCTTGACGTGAAACCAACGCCAAAAATTCCTATAAATAGAGAAACCTTCGGGAATTAACCTAGATCAGAAGTTCCGCCGCCGCAAGCCTCTGTAGCCACGAGAAATCAATCTAGGCCCTCTCTGGCATCCTGCCGGAGGGGGCCATCATCACCGGAGGCCATGGAGGAGGATCTCGGAGGGGCCATCATCGCCATGAAGGATAAGGGCCAGAGGGGGAAAGCCATGGAGGAGGAAGCACAAGGGGGAGAACCTCTCCTCCTCTCTCTTGGTGGCACCGGAGTGCCATCGGGAGGGGAATCATCGCTGTGGTGATCGTCTTCATCAACATCACCATCATCATCACCATCCTCACCTCTTTTACGCGGTCCACTCTCTCGCACCCCGCTGTAATCCCTACTTGAACATGGTGCTTTATGCTACATATTATGATCCAATGATGTGTTGCCATCTTATGATGTTTTGAGTAGATATCTTTTGTCTTTGAGTTGATTGATGATCTAGATTGGTACGAGTTGTATGTTTTATTTTGGTGCTGTCCTATGGTGCCCTCCGTGTCGCGCAAGCGTGAGGGATTCCCGCTGTAGAGTGTTGCAATACGTTCATGATTGGCTTATAGTGGGTTGCTAGAGTGACAGAAGCTTAAACCCGAGTAAGGGGGTTGTTGCGTATGGGATAAAAGGGGACTTGATGCTTTAGTGCTATGGTTGGGTTTTACCTTAATGAATCTTTAGTATTTGCGGATGCTTGCTAGGGTTCCAATCATAAGAGCATACGATCCATGTAGAAAAAGTATGTTAGTTTATGCCTCTCCCTCGTATGAAATTGCAATGACGACTACCGATCTTGTTAACAATTGCTTAGGACAATTCCGCACATTGATCCACCATTATTCCACACTCGCTATTTATATTATTTAGTAATATATTCTAACTTTATGATAACAACACCTACTTTTATATTTTAGCTCTCCGATATCATGCAAAGTTATCCTCTTTATACCCACAACACAGTTTTATTTCTTGTTTCTAGTTGGAAGCAAACGTTCGGTGCACGTAGAGTCATATCAGTGGCAGGATAGGGCTTGAGAGAATATTGATCTTACCTTTAGTTCCTTGTGGGTTCGACACTCCATACTTATCACTTCCACCTTTGGGAATTGCTACGATGATTCCCTGCACTTGGGGATTATCAGCATGCGTAGTAGTACTTTGCTTCGAGGGCTAATAAACTTTTGCAATAAGAATATGAGTTCATTATGACTAATGTGAGTCCATGGATTATACGCACTTTTACCTTTCCACCATTGCTAGCCTCTTCGGAACCGTGCATTGCCCTTTCTCACCTTTAGAGTTGCTGCAAACTTCGCTAGTGCATCCAAACCCCGTGATACATGTTGGGGAACGTTGCATAAAATAAAAATTTTCCTACGTTCACCAAGATCAATCTTTTTGTTCATCCAGCAACGAGAGAGGGGAGTGCATCTACATACCCTTGTAGATCGCGAGCGGAAGCATTCAAGAGAACGGGGTTGAGGGAGTCATACACGTCGTGATCCAAATCACCGGAGATCCTAGCGCCGAACGGACGGCACCTCCGCGTTCAACACACGTACGGTCAGCGTGACATCTCCTCCTTCTTGATCCAGCAAGGGGGAAGGAGAGGTTGATGAAGATCCAGCAACACGACGGCGTGGTGGTGGATGCAGCAGGGATCCGGCAGGGCTTCGCCAAGCGTCTGCGGGAGGGAGAGGTGTATCAAGGGGAAGGGAGGCGCCAGGGGCAAGGGTGCGGCTGCCCTCCCTCCCTCCCTCTTTATATAGGGTCCCCAAGGGGGTGCTGGCCCTAGGAGATGGGATCTCCTAGGGGGGCGGCGGCCAAGGGGGGAGCCATGCCCCCCAATGCAAGTGGAGGCGCCCCCTCCCCTAGGGTTCCCAACCCTAGGCGCAGGGGGGCCCCAGGGGTTGGCGCACCAGCCCCCCAAAGGCTGGTCCCCTCCCCACTTCAGCCCACGGGGCCCTCCGAGATAAGTGGCCCCACCCGGTGGACCCCCGGGACCCTTTCGGTGGTCCTGGTACAATACCGGTGATCCCCGAAACTTTCCCGATGGCCGAAACAACACTTCCTATATAATTCTTCACCTCCGGACCATTCCGGAACTCCTTGTGACGTCCTGGATCTCATCCGGGACTCGAACAACTTTCGGGTTACTGCATATTCATATCTCTACAACCCTAGTGTCACCGAACCTTAAGTGTGTAGACCCTACGGGTTCGGGAGACATGCAGACATGACCGAGACGCATCTCCGGTCAATAACCAACAGCGGGATCTGGATACCCATGTTGGCTCCCACATACTCCTCGATGATCTCATCGGATGAACCATGATGTCGAGGATTCAATCAACCCAGTATTCAATTCCCTTTGTCAATCGGTACGTTACTTGCCCGAGACTCGATCGTCGGTATCCCAATACCTCGTTTAGTCTCGTTACCGGCAAGTCACTTTACTCGTACCGTAATGCATGATCCTGTGACCAGACACTTGGTCACATTGAGCTCATTATGATGACGCATTACCGAGTGGGCCCAGAGATACCTCTCCGTCATACGGAGTGACAAATCCCAGTCTCGATTCGTGCCAACCCAACAGACACTTTCGGAGATACCCGTAGTGCACCTTTATAGTCACCCAGTTACGCTGTGACGTTTGGCACACCCAAAGCACTCCTACGGTATCCGGGAGTTGCACAATCTCATGGTCTAAGGAAATGATACTCGACAATTCAAAAAGCTCTAGCTAAACGAACTACCCGATCTTTGAGCTATGCTTAGAATTGGGTCTTGTCCATCACATCATTCTCCTAATGATGTGATCCCGTTATCAATGACATCCAATGCCCATAGTCAGGAAACCATGACTATCTGTTGATCAACGAGCTAGTCAACTAGAGGCTCACTAGGGACTTGTTGTGGTCTATGTATTCACACGTGTATTACGATTTCCGGATAACACAGTTATAGCATGAATAATAGACAATTATCATGAACATAGAAATATAATAACAACCATTTATTATTGCCTCTAGGGCATATTTCCAACAGTCTCCCACTTGCACTAGAGTCAATAATCTAGTTACATTGTGACTTATCGAACACCCATTGCGTCCTGCTGTTGATCATGTTTTGCTCTAGGTAGAGGTTTAGTCAACGGATCAGCTACATTCAGGTCCGTATGTACTTTACAAATATCTATGTCTCCATCTTGAACATTTTCACGGATGGAGTTGAAGCGACGCTTGATGTGCCTTGTCTTCTTGTGAAACCTAGGCTCCTTGGCAAGTGCAATACCTCCAGTGTTGTCACAGAAGAGTGTAATCGGCCCCGACGCATTGGGTATGACTCCTAGGTCGGTGATGAACTCCTTCACCCAGATTGCTTCATGTGTTGCCTCCGAGGCTGCCATGTACTCCGCTTCACATGTAGATCTCGCCACGACGCTCTGCTTGCAACTTCACCAGCTTACTGCCCCACCATTCAAAATATACACGTATCCGGTTTGTGACTTCGAGTCATCCAGATCTGTGTCGAAGCTAGCGTCAACGTAACCCTTTACGACAAGCTCTTCGTCACCTCCATATACGAGAAACATGTCCTTAGTCCTTTTCAGGTACTTAAGGATGTTCTTGACCGCTGTCTAGTGTTCCTTGCCGGGATTACTTTGGTACCTTCCTACCAAACTTACGGCAAGGTTTATATCAGGTCTGGTACAGGTCATGGCATACATGATAGACCCTATGGCTGAGGCATAGGGGATGACACTCATCTCTTCTTTATCTTCTGCCGTGGTCGGGCATTGAGCCGAGCTCAATTTCACACCTTGCAACACAGGCAAGAACCCCTTCTTGGACTGATCCATATTGAACTTCTTCAATATCTTATCAAGGTATGTGCTTTGTGAAAGACCTATGAGGCGTCACGATCTATCTCTATAGATTTTGATGCCTAATATGTAAGCAGCTTCTCCAAGGTCCTTCATTGAAAAACACTTATTCAAGTAGGCCTTTATGCTGTCCAAAAGTTCTATATCATTTCCCATCAAAAGTATGTCATCCACATATAATATGAGAAATGCTACAGAGCTCCCACTCACTTTCTTGTAAACGCAGGCTTCTCCATAAGTCTGCATAAACCCAAACGCTTTAATCATCTCATTAAAGCGAATGTTCCAACTCCGAGATGCTTGCACCAGCCCATAGATGGAGCGCTGGAGCTTGCATACCTTGTTAGCATTCTTAGGGTCGACAAAACCTTCCGGCTGCATCATATATACTTCTTCCTTAAGGTGACCATTAAGGAAAACCGTTTTGATGTCCATTTGCCATATCTCATAATCATAGTATGCGGCAATTGCTAACATGATTCAGACGAACTTCAGCTTCGCTACGGGAGAGAATGTCTCATCGTAGTCAATCCCTTGAACTTGTCGATAACCCTTAGCGATAAGTCGAGCTTTATATATGGTGACATTACCATCTGCGTCCATCTTCTTCTTAAAGATCCATTTGTTTTCTATCGCTCGCCGATCATCGGGTAAGTCTGTTAAAGTCCACACTTTGTTTTCATACATGGATCCTATCTTGGATTGCATGGCTTCAAGCCATTTGTTGGAATCTGGGCCCGCCATCGCTTCTTCATAGTTCGAAGGTTCACCGTTGTCCAACAACATGATTTCCAAGACAGGATTGACGTACCACTCTGGTGCGGAACGTGTCCTTGTGGACCTTCGAAGTTCAGTAGGAGCTTGATCCGAAGTATCTTGATCATCATCATTAACTTCCTCTGTTGTCGGTGCTGGCACCACAGGAACATTTTCCTGAGTTGCGCTACTCATCGTTTCAAGAGGTAGTACTTCATCAAGCTCTACTTTCCTCCCACTTAATTCTTTTGAGAGAAACTCTTTCTCCAGAAAGGATCCGTTCTTGGCAACAAAGATCTTGCCTTCGGATCTTAAGTAGAAAGTATACCTTATGGTTTCCTTAGGGTATCCTATGAATACACATTTTTCCGACTTGGGTTCGAGCTTCTCAGGTTGAAGTTTCTTGACATAAGCATCGCATCCCCAAACTTTTAAGAATGACAGCTTAGGTTTCTTCCCAAACCATAATTCATACGGTGTTGTCTCAAAGGATTTAGATGGTGCCCTATTTAAAGTGAATGTAGCTGTCTCTAGAGCGTATCCCCAAAATGATAGCGGTAAATCAGTAAGTGACATCATAGATTGCACCATATCCAATAGAGTACGATTACGACGTTCGGACACACCATTTCGCTGAGGTGTTCCAGGCGGCGTGAGTTGTGAAACGATTCCAGATTTTCTTAAGTGCGTACCAAATTCATGACTTAAATATTCTCCCCCACGATCTGATCGTAGGAACTTTATCTTTCGGTCACGTTGATTCTCTACCTCATTCTGAAATTCCTTGAACTTTTCAAAGGTCTCAGACTTGTGTTTCATCAAGTAGACATACCCATATCTACTCAAGTCATCAGTGAGAGTGAGAACATAACGATATCCTCCGCGAGCCTCAACGCTCATTGGACCGCACACATCAGTATGTATGATTTCCAATAAGTTGGTTGCTCGCTCCATTGTTCCGGAGAATGGAGTCTTGGTCATCTTGCCCATGAGGCATGGCTCGCATGTGTCAAACGATTCATAATCTAGAGACTCTAAAAGTCCATCAGCATGGAGCTTCTTCATGCGCTTGACACCAATGTGACCAAGGAGGCAGTGCCACAAGTATGTGGGACTATCGTTATCAACTTTACATCTTTTGGTATTCACACTATGAATATGTGTAACATTACACTCGAGATTCATTAAGAATAAACCATTCACCAGCGGGGCATGACCATAAAACATATCATTCATATAAATGGAACAACAATTATTCTCGGATTTAAATGAGTAGCCATCTCGAATTAAACGAGATCCTGATACAATGTTCATGCTCAAAGATGGTACTAAATAACAATTATTGAGGTTCAAAACTAATCCCGTAGGTAAATGTAGAGGTAGCGTGCCGACGGCGATCACATCGACCTTGGAACCATTCCCGACGCGCATCTTCACCTCGTCCCTCGCCTGTCTCCGCTTATTCCGCAGCTCCTGCTTTGAGTTACAAATATGAGCAACCGCACCGGTATCAAATACCCAGGAGCTACTACGAGCACTGGTAAGGTACACATCAATTACTTGTATATCACATATACCTTTGGTTTTGCCGGCCTTCTTGTCTGCTAAGTACTTGGGGCAATTCCGCTTCCTGTGACCACTTCCCTTGCAATAAAAGCACTCAGTCTCAGGCTTGGGGTCCATTGCTTCACTTCTTCCTGGCAACTGGCTTACCAGGCGCGGCAACTTCCTTGCCGTTCTTCTTACCCTTGCCCTTCTTGAACTTAGTGGTTTTATTCACCATCAACACTTGATGTTCCTTTTTGATCTCCACCTCCGCTGATCTCAGCATTGAATATACCTCAGGAATGGTCTTTTCCATCCCCTGCATATTGAAGTTCATCACAAAAAGCGACTGAAGGATTCTGTCAATGACCGCGTCATCTGGGAGATTAACTCCCAGCCGAGTCAAGCGGTTGTGCAACCCAGACATCTTGAGTATGTGCTCACTGACAGAACTATTTTCCTCCATCTTACAGCTGAAGAATTTGTCGGAGACTTCATATCTCTCGACCTGGGCATGAGCTTGGAAAACCATTTTCAGCTCCTCGAACATCTCATATGCTCCGTGTTGCTCAAAACGCTTTTGGAGCCCCCGTTCTAAGCTATAAAGCATGCCGCACTGAACGAGGGAGTAATCATTAGCACGAGACTGCCAAGCGTTCATAACGTCTTGGTTCTCTGGGATTGGTGCTTCACCTAGCGGCGCTTCTAGGACATAATCTTTCTTGGCTGCTATGAGGATGATCCTCAGGTTCCGGACCCAGTCCGTATAGTTGCTGCCATCGTCTTTCAGCTTGGTTTTCTCTAGGAACGCGTTGAAGTTCAGGTGGACATGAGCGTTGGCCATTTGATCTACAAGACATATTGTAAAGATTTTAGACTAAGTTCATGATAATTAAGTTCATCTTAATCAAGTTATTTAATGAACTCCCACTTAGACAGACATCCCTCTAGTCATCTAAGTGCAACATGATCCGAGTCAACTAGGCCGTGTCCGATCATCATGTGAGACGGACTAGTTAACATCGGTGAACATGTTCATGTTGATCGTATCTTCTATACGACTCATGCTCGACCTTTCGGTCTTCCGTGTTCCGAGCCCATGTCTGTACATGCTAGGCTCGTCAAGTCAACCTAAGTGTATTGCGTGTGTAAATCTGGCTTACACCCGTTGTATTCGAACGTTAGGATCTATCACACCCGATCATCACGTGGTGCTTCGAAACAACGAACCTTCGCAACGGTGCACAGTTAGGGGGAACACTTTTCTTGAAATTATTATGAGGGATCATCTTACTTACTACCGTCGTTCTAAGTAAACAATATGAAAAACATGATAAACATCACATGCAATCATAATAGTGACATGATATGGCCAATATCATATAGCTCCTTTGATCTCCATCTTCGGGGCTCCATGATCATCTTCGTCACCGGCATGACACCATGATCTCCATCATCATGATCTCCATCATCGTGTCTCCATGAAGTTGCTCGCCAACTATTACTTCTACTACTATGGCTAACGCGTTTAGCAATAAAGTGAAGTAATTTACATGGCGTTTCTCAATGACACGCAGGTCATACAAAAATAAAGAGAACTCCTATGGCTCCTGCCGGTTGTCATACTCATCGACATGCAAGTCATGATTCCTATTACAAGAACATGATCTCATACATCACATATATATCATTCATCATTCATCACAACTTTGGCCATATCACATCACAAAACACTTGCTGCAAAAACAAGTTAGACGTCCTCTAATTGTTGTTGCAAGTTTTTACGTGGCTTCTATAGGTGATCTAGCAAGAACGTTTTCTTACCTACGTTAAAGCCACAACGTGATTTGCCAACTTCTATTTACCCTTCATAAGGACCCTTTTCGTCGAATCCGCTCCAACTAAAGTGGGAGAGACAGACACCCGCTAGTCACCTTATGCAACTAGTGCATGTCAGTCGGTGGAACCTGTCTCACGTAAGCGTATGTGTAAGGTCGGTCCGGGCTGCTTCATCCCACAATACCGCTGAAGCAAAATAAGACTAGTAGTGGCAAGAAAGTTGACAACATCTACGCCCACAACAAATTGTGTTCTACTCGTGCAAAGAGAACTACGCATAAACCTGGCTCATGATGCCACTGTTGGGGAATGTTGCATAAAATAAAATTTTTCCTACGTTCACCAAGATCAATCTATGAGTTCATCCAGCAATGAGAGAGGGGAGTGCATCTACATACCCTTGTAGGTCGCGAGCAGAAGTGTTCAAGAGAACGGGGTTGAGGGAGTCGTACACGTCGTGATCCAAATCACCGGAGATCCTAGCGCCGAACGGACGGAACCTCTGCGTTCAACACACGTACGGTCAGTGTGACGTATCCTCCTTCTTGATCCAGCAAGGGGGAAGGAGAGGTTGATGAAGATCCAGCAGCACGACGGCATGGTGGTGGATGCAGCAGGGATCCGGCAGGGCTTCGCCAAGCGTCTGCGGGAGGGAGAGGTGTAGCAAGGGGAAGGGAGGCGCCAGGGGCAAGGGTGCAGCTGCCCTCCCTCCTCCGTCTTTATAAAGGGTCCCCAGGGGGGCGCCAACCCTAGGAGATGGCATCTCTTGGGGGGGGGGGGCGGCCAAGGGGGGAGCCTTGCCCACCAAGGCAAGTGGAGGCGCCCCTCCCTAGGGTTCTAAACCCTAGGCGTAGGGTGGGCCCAAGGGGGGGAGGGGCGCACCAGCCCACCAGAGGCTGGTCCCCTCCCCACTTCAGCCCACGGGGCCCTCCGAGATAAGTGGCCCCACCCGGTGGACCCCCGGGACTCTTCCGGTGGTCCTGGTACAATACCGGTGATCCCCGAAACTTTCCCGATGGCCGAAACAACACTTCCTATATAATTCTTCACCTCCGGACCATTCCGGAACTCCTTGTGACGTCCTGGATCTCATCCGAGACTCGAACAACTTTCGGGTTACTGCATATTCATATCTCTACAACCCTAGTGTCACCGAACCTTAAGTGTGTAGACCCTACGGGTTCGGGAGACATGCAGACATGACCGAGACGCATCTCCGGTCAATAACCAATAGCGGGATCTGGATACCCATGTTGGCTCCCACATACTCCTCGATGATCTCATCGGATGAACCATGATGTCGAGGATTCAATCAACCCAGTATTCAATTCCCTTTGTCAATCAGTACGTTACTTGCCCGAGACTCGATCGTCAGTATCCCAATACCTCGTTTAGTCTCGTTACCGGCAAGTCACTTTACTCGTACCGTAATGCATGATCCTGTGACCAGACACTTGGTCACATTGAGCTCATTATGATGACGCATTACCGAGTGGGCCCAGAGATACCTCTCCGTCATACGGAGTGACAAATCCCAGTCTCGATTCGTGCCAACCCAACAGACACTTTCAGAGATACCCGTAGTGCACCTTTATAGTCACCCAGTTACGCTGTGACGTTTGGCACACCCAAAGCACTCCTACGGTATTCGGGAGTTGCACAATCTCATGGTCTAAGGAAATGATACTCGACAATTCAAAAAGCTCTAGCTAAACGAACTACCCGATCTTTGAGCTATGCTTAGAATTGGGTCTTGTCCATCACATCATTCTCCTAATGATGTGATCCCGTTATCAATGACATCCAATGCCCATAGTCAGGAAACCATGACTATCTGTTGATCAACGAGCTAGTCAACTAGAGGCTCACTAGGGACTTGTTGTGGTCTATGTATTCACACGTGTATTACGATTTCCGGATAACACAGTTATAGCATGAATAATAGACAATTATCATGAACACAGAAATATAATAATAACCATTTATTATTGCCTCTAGGGCATATTTCCAACAATACGATATGCTCTATCACACATAAGCCTCATTATATCTTCCTCAAAACAGCCACCATACCTACCTATCATGGCATTTCCATAGCTATTCCGAGATATATTGCCATGCAACTTGCATCATCATCATATACATGACTTGAGCATTTATTGTCATATTGCTTTGCATGATCGTAAGATAGCTAGCATGATGTTTTCATGGCTTGTCCATTTTTTGATGTCATTACTACGCTAGATCATTGCACATCCCGGTACACCGCTGGAAGCATTCATAGAGAGTCATATCTTTGTTCCAGTATCGACTTGTAATATTGAGTTGTAAGTAAATAAAAGTGTGATGATCATCATTATAGAACATTGCCCCATGAAAAAAAGAAAAAGAAAAAAAAGGAAAAAAAGGAAAGGCCAAAGAAGCCTAAATAAAAAAGGGGGCCAAAGAAGCCCACCGAAAAAAGAAAAAAAGAGAAAAAAGGAAAAAAGAAAAAGAAAAAGGGGCAATGTTACTATCCTTTTTCCACACTTGTGCTTCAGAGTAGCACCATGTTCTTCATATAGAGAGTCTCCTATGTTATCACTTTCATATACTAGTGGGAATTTTCATTACAGAACTTGGCTTGTATATTCCAACGATGGGCTTCCTGAAATTCCCTAGGTCTTCATGAGCAAGCAAGTTGGATGCACACCCACTTAGTTTCTTTTGTTGAGCTTTCATACATTTATAGCTCTTAGTGCATCCGTTGCATGGCAATCCCTACTCCTCGCATTGACACCAATTGATGGGCATCTCCATAGCCCATTGATTAGCCGCGTCGATGTGAGACTTTCTCCTTTTTCGTCTTCTCCATATAAACCTCCAGCATTATATTCTATTCCACCTATAGTGATATATCCATGGCTTGTGCTCATGTATTGCATGAGGGTTGAAAAATCTGATGCGCATTAAAAAGTATGAACCAATTGCTCGGCTTGTCATCGGAGTTGTGCATGATGGGGGCATTTTGTGTAACGAAAATGAAGCATGGCCAAACTATATGATTTTGTAGGGATAAGCTTGCTTTTGCCTTGTTGTTTTAAAAAGACATGATTGCTTTATTGGTACGCTCGAAGTATTATTGTTTTTATGTCAAATGATAGACTATTGCCTTGAATCACTCGTGTCTTAATATTCATGCCATGATTAGACATATGATCAAGATTATGCTAGGTAGCATTCCACATCAAAAATTATCTTTTTTATCATTTACCTACTTGTGGACGAGCAGGAATTAAGCTTGGGGATGCTGATACATCTCCGCCATATCTATAATTTTTGATTGTTCCATGCCAATATTATTCAACTTTCATATACTTTTGGCAACTTTTTATACTATTTTTTGGGACTAACATATTGATCCAGTGCCCAGTGCCAGTTCCTGTTTGTTGCATGTTTTATGTTTCACAGAAACCCAATATCAAACGGAGTCCAAACGGGATAAAAACGGATGGAGATTTTTTTTGGAATATTTGTGATTTTTTGGGAGGAAGAATCAACGCGAAACTGTGCCCGAGGTGGCCACAAGAGTGGCCCACGCCACCACTCCAGGGGGCGCGCCCCCTATCTCGTGGGCCACCCGTATGGCGGTTGATGCCCTTCTTTGGCCGCAAGAAAGCTAATTTTTGGAAAACAATCTGGGCGAAGGTTTCAGTCCAATCGGAGTTACAGTTCTCCAGATATAAAGGAAATGGTGCCAGGGCAGAATTCCAGAACGCAGAAACAGAGAGATAGATCCAATCTCAGAGGGGCTCTCGCCCCTCCCAAGCCATGGGAGCCAAGGACCAGAGGGGAAACCCTTATCCCATTTAGGGAGGATGTCAAGGAAGAAGAAGAAGAAGGGGGCCTCTCTCCCCCTCGCTTCCTGTGGCGCCGGAGCGCTGCCGGGGGCCATCATCATCACCGCGATCTCCACCAAGACCTCCATCATCTTCACCAACATGTCCATCACCTTCCCCCATCTATATTCAGCGGTCCACTCTCCCGCAACCCATTGTACCCTCTACTTGAACATGGTGCTTTATGTTTCATATTGTTTTCCAATGATGTGTTGCCATCCTATGATGTCTGAGTAGATTTTCTTTGTCCTATCGGTGATTGATGAATTGCTATGATTGGTTTGACTTGCATGTTTTATTATTGGTGCTGTCCTATTGTGCCCTCCGTGTCGTGCAAGCGTGAGGGATTCCCGCTGTAGGGTTTGCAATATGTTTATGATTTGCTTATGGTGGGTGGCGTGAGTGACAGAAGCACAGACCCGAGTAAGTAGGTTGTTTGCGTATGGGATAAAGGGGACTTGATACTTTAATGCTATGGTTGGGTTTTACCTTAATGAATCTTTAGTATTTGAGGAAGCTTTCTAGAGTTCCTATCATAAGTGCATATGATCCAAGTAGAGAAAGTATATTAGCTTATGCCTCTCCCTCAAATAGAATTGTAATAGTGATTACCGGTCTAGTAACATAGTCAATTGCTTAGGGAAAATTCCACAACTCCTACCACCACTTTTCCACACTCGCTATATTTACTTTATTGTATCTTTATCTAAACATCCCCTAATTTTTATTTACGTGTTCTTTATTATCTTGCAAACCTATTCTATCACACCTACAAAGTAATTCTAGTTTCATACTTGTTCTAGGTAAAGTGAACGTCAAGCGTGCGTAGAGCCTATCAGTGGCCGATAGGACTTGAGAGAGTATTTGTTCTACCTTTAGCTCCTCGTTGGGTTCGACACTCTTACTTATCAAAAGAGGCTACAACTATCCCGTATACTTGTGGGTTATCAAGACCTTTTTCTGGCGCCGTTGCCGGGGAGTCATAGCGTGGGGTGAATATTCTCGTGTGCTTGTTTGCTTTATCACTAAGTAATTTTTATTTGCTGTTATTAGTTGTTTTCTATCTTTAGTTATGGGTAGGAAACACAAAATACCAAAAAAATTAGTTGTACCTACTGCACCAATGGTTGAAGAACCACTCAAAATCTATCACATTACTGAAGCTTTTTACTTGGATCATCATTGATCCCTATGTGCTCGTGCTGAAACCCCAACTAGCTTAGTTGAGGGCAAATCTTTAGATGAGCATGCTTGTTATGTGCGACACCGTATATCTGAAAAGGGGAAACTTTTATTGGATCAAATTCATCATTTGCAATGCTATGCTTGGAATTTATGTGAAATATATGATATTACTTGTTGTTCTGAAAACCCTAAGAAACACCTTCCCTACCAATGTGAGTTTATTGATAATGGAATTGTATCTTCATATGCTAAGGGTGTTTATAATTACTATGATGTTCAACAAATTGAAGAATTTGTTGCTTTTAAGGGTGCTTATGAAATTGCTTCTTTGATTGAAAAGTATGATGCTACTCTCTACAAATCTGAAAATTTTGCCATACTTGAATATTGTTATGATAATTATGCTTCTAATGCCTATGTTAAACTATATATTGAGAAATTCTCCGTTGTCCAAGAAGAGACTAATATTTTGCAGGAAGCTATGGAAGAAGAAATTGATGAAACTGTGAGCTCATTGGATGAAAAAGATGATGAGGAGAGCGAAGAACAAAAGGAGGAAGATCGTATTGATCACCCGTGCCCACCTTCTAGTGAGAGTAACTCTTCAACTCATACATTGTTTAATTCACCTTCGTGCTTACCGAAGGATGATTTCCATGATGATTGCTATGATCCCGTTGATTCTCTTGAAATATCCCTTTTTGATGATGCTTGCTATGCTTGTGGCCAAGATGCCAATATGAATTATGCTTATGGAGATGAACTTGCTATAGTTCCTTATGTTAAACATGAAATTGTTGCTATTGCACCCACGCATGATAGTCCTATTATCTTTTTGAATTCTCCAAACTACACTATATCGGAGAAGTTTGTGCTTATTAAGGATTATATTGATGGGTTGCCTTTTACCGTTGCACATGATGATTTTGATAGATATAATATGCATGTGCTTGCTGCTCCTACTTGCAATTATTATGAGAGAGGAACTGCATCTTCGCCTCTTTATGTTCCCAATATGATAAAATTGCAAGAAACTGCTTATACTATGCATTGGCCTTTACTTGGTGTGCATGAATTGTTCTTTTATGACATGCCGGTGCATAGGAAGAGAGTTAGACTTCGTTGTTGCTTGATAGATGTCACTTTGTGCTCACTACTAAATTACAAATCATTTTTAATTAAAATTGGCTTTGATATACCTTGGGATCCGGGTGGATTCATTACTTGAGCACTATATGCCTAGCTTAATGGTTTTAAACAAAGCGCTGCCAGGGAGACAACCCGGAAGTTTTAGAGAGTCATTTATTTCTGTTGAGTGCTTTCATTTAGTTTAAAAACAAAAAAAATAAAGAGGGGAACCTAAAACTTTTCAAAAAGGAAAGTGAAAGTGAGAAAGACAAGCATTGTTGAAGTGGGAGCTAGGCTTGAACTTTGTTCATGCTCACGGAAACTTTGTGAATCTTGATTACAGAAACTTTTCATCAAAAATAATTATCCCCTTGTACAATTCCATTGTATTATAAAAATAATGTGACACGGTTTGCCTTTAGGATGTTTACAATGCTTGTTGGTTTGTACGGTGCAGGACAGAAACATTGGCTGTAGTGCGCGATTTTACATTTTTAACAGGAAAGTCAATTGGTTCTGATTCCTTTTTAACTGTCTTTCTATACAACTTGTTTACTTTTCCTAATTTTGGTAGAATTTTTGGGGTAGCAGAAGTATGGTGGATGTTCAGATTGCTACAGACTGTTCTGTTTTTGACAGATTCTGTTTTTGATGCATAGTTTGCTTGTTTTGATGAATCTATCAATTTATATTAGTGGATTAAGCCATGAAAAAGTTATATTACAGTAGACACAATGAAAAAACAACATATGAATTGGTTTGCTACAGTACTTAGAGTAGTGATTTGCTTTATTATACTAACGGATCTTACCGAATTTTCTGTTGAAGTTTTGTGTGGATGAATTGTCTAATCGAGGATGTCTCGATATGAGGAAAAGGAAGAGAGGCAAGATCTCAAGCTTGGGGATGACCGAGGCACCCCAAGTAAATATTCAAGGAGACTCAAGCGTCTAAGCTTGGGGATTCCACGGAAGGCATCCCCTCTTTCTTCAACAAGTATCGGTATGTTTTCGAATTCGTTTCGTTCATGCATTATGTGCAAGTCTTGGAGCGTCTTTTGCATTTAGTTTTCATTTTTTTATGCACCATGCTGGTATGAGATAGTCCTTCATTTATTTATAGAATGCTCATTGCACTTCACTTAAATCTTTTGAGTATGGCTTTATAGAATGCTTCATGTGCTTCACTTATATCATTTCAAGTTTGGATTGCCTGTTTTTCTTCACATAGAAAACCGCCATTTATAGAATGCTCTTTTGCTTCACTTATATTTGTTAGAGCGTGGGCTTATCTTTTGTAGAAAGAATTAAACTCTCTTGCTTCACTTTTATCTATTTAGAGAGATGACAGGAATTGGTCAATCACATGGTTAGTCATAAAATCTTACATAAACTTGTAGATCGCTGAATATGATATGTTTGATTCCTTGCAATAGTTTTGCGATATAAAGGTGGTGATATTAGAGTCATGCTAGTGGGTGGTTGTGGATTGTAGAGACACTTGTGTTGAGGTTTGCAAGTCCCGTAGCACGCATGTATGGTAACTGTTCTGTGACAAATTTGAAGCATGGGGTGTTTCTTTGATTGTCTTCCTTATGAGTGGCGGTCGGGGACGAGCGATGGTCTTTTCCTACCAATCTATCCCCCTAGGGGCATGCGTAGTAGTACTTTGCTTCGAGGGCTAATAAACTTTTGCAATAAGTATATGAGTTCATTATGACTAATGTGAGTCCATGGATTATAGGCACTTTTACCTTTCCATCATTGCTAGCCTCTTCGGTACCGTGCATTGCCCTTTCTCACCTTGAGAGTTGGTGCAAACTTCGCCGGTGCATCCAAACCCCGTGATACGATATTCTCTATCACACATAAGCCTCATTATATCTTCCTCAAAACAGCCACCATACCTACCTATCATGGCATTTCCATAGCCATTCCGAGATATATTGCCATGCAACTTGCATCATCATCATATACATGACTTGAGCATTTATTGTCATATTGCTTTGCATGATCGTAAGATAGCTAGCATCATGTTTTCATGGCTTGTCTGTTTTTTGATGTCATTACTACGCTAGATCATTGCACATCCCGGTACACCGCCGGAAGCATTCATATAGAGTCATATCTTTGTTCCAGTATTGACTTGTAATATTGAGTTGTAAGTAAATACAAGTGTGATGATCATCATTATAGAACATTGCCCCATGAAAAAAAAGAAAAAGAAAAAAAAAGAAAAAAAGGAAAGGCCAAAGAAGCCTAAATAAAAAAGCGGGCCAAAGAAGCCCACCGAAAAAAGAAAAGAAAGAAAAGAAGGGAAAAAAAGAAAAAGAAAAAAGGGGCAATGTTACTATCCTTTTCCACACTTGTGCTTCAGAGTAGCACCATGTTCTTCATATAGAGAGTCTCCTATGTTATCACTTTCATATACTAGTGGGAATTTTCATTATAGAACTTGGCTTGTATATTCCAACGATGGGCTTCCTCAAATGCCCTAGGTCTTCATGAGCAAGCAAGTTGCATGCACACCCACTTAGTTTCTTTTGTTGAGCTTTCATACATTTATAGCTCTTAGTGCATCCGTTGCATGGCAATCCCTACTCCTCGCATCGACATCAATTGATGGTCATCTCCATAGCCCGTTGATTAGCCACGTCGACGTGAGACTTTCTCCTTTTCTGTCTTCTCCACATAAACCTCCATCATTATATTCTATTCCACCTATAGTGCTATATCCATCGCTTGCGCTCATGTATTGCATGAGGGTTGAAAAAGCTGAAGCACGTTAAAAAGTATGAACCAATTGCTCGGCTTGTCATCGGGGTTGTGCATGATGGGGGCATTTTGTGTAACGAAAATGAAGCATGGCCAAACTATATGATTTTGTAGGGATAAGCTTGCTTTTGCCTTGTTGTTTTGAAAAGACATGATTGCTTTATTTGTACGCTCGAAGTATTATTGTTTTTATGTCAAATGATAGACTATTGCCTTGAATCACTCGTGTCTTAATATTCATGCCATGATTAGACATATGATCAAGATTATGCTAGGTAGCATTCCACATCAAAAATCATCTTTTTTATCATTTACGTACTCGAGGACGAGCAGGAATTAAGCTTGGGGATGCTGATACGTCTCCATCGTATCTATAATTTTTGATTGTTCCATGCCAATATTATTCAACTTTCATATACTTTTGGAAACTTTTTATACTATTTTTTGGGACTAACATATTGATCCAGTGCCCAGTGCCAGTTCCTGTTTGTTGCATGTTTTATGTTTCGCAGAAACCCAATATCAAACGGAGTACAAACGGGATAAAAACGGATGGAGATTTTTTTTTGGAATATTTATGATTTTTGGAAGGAAGAATCAACGCGAAATGGTGCCCGAGGTGGCCACGAGAGTGGCCCACGCCACCACTCCAGGGGGCACGCCCCCTATCTCATGGGCTACCCGTAAGGCGGCTGATGCCCTTCTTTGGCCGCAAGAAAGCTATTTTTTGGAAAACGATGTGGGTGAAGGTTTCAGTCCAATCGGAGTTACGGATCTCCAAATATAAAAGAAACGGTGCCAGGGAAGAATTCCAGAACGCAGAAACAGAGAGATAGATCCAATCTCGGAGGGGCTCTCGCCCCTCCCAAGCCATGGGAGCCAAGGACCAGAGGGGAAACCCTTCTCCCATCTAGGGAGGTGGTCAAGGAAGAAGAAGAAGAAGGGGGCCTATCTCCCCCTCGCTTCCTGTGGCGCCGGAGCGCTGCCGGGGGCCATCATCATCACCGCGATCTTCACCAACACCTCCATCATCTTCACCAACATCTCCATCACCTTCCCCCATCTATATTTAGCGGTCCACTCTCCCGCAACCCACTGTACCCTCTACTTGAACATGGTGCTTTATGCTTCATATTATTTTCCAATGATGTGTTGCCATCCTATGATGTCTGAGTAGATTTTCTTTGTCCTATCGGTGATTGATGAATTGCTATGATTGGTTTGAGTTGCATGTTTTATTATTGGTGATGTCCTATTGTGCCCTCCGTGTCGCGCAAGCGTGAGGGATTCCCGCTGTAGGGTTTGCAATATGTTTGTGATTTGCTTATGGTGGGTGATAACCCACAAGTATAGGGGATCGCAACAGTTTTTGAGGGTAGAGTATTCAACCCAAATTTATTGATTCGACACAAGGGGAGCCAAAGAATATTCTCAAGTATTAGCAGCTGAGATGTCAATTCAACCACACCTGGAAACTTAGTATCTGCAGCAAAGTGTTTAGTAGCAAAGTAATATGATAGTGGTGGTAACGGTAACAAAAGTAAAGACATCAAAAGTAATGTTTTTGGTATTTTGTAGTGATTGTAACAGTAGCAACGGAAAAGTAAATAAGTGAGAACCAGTATATGGAAAACTCGTAGGCACCAGATTAGCGATGGATAATTATGCCGGATGTGGTTCGTCATGTAACAGTCATAACATAGGGTGACACATGAGCTAGCTCCAGTTCATCAATGTAATGCAGGCATGTATTCCGAATATAGTCATACGTGCTTATGGAAAAGAACTTGCATGACATCTTTTGTCCTACCCTCCCGTGGCAGCGGGGTCCTATTGGAAACTAAGGGATATTAAGGCCTCCTTTTAATAGAGAACCGGAACAAAGCATTAGCACATAGTGAATACATGAACTCCTCAAACTATGGTCATCACCGGGAGTGGTCCCGATTATTGTCACTTCAGGGTTGCCGGATCATAACACATAGTAGGTGACTATAGACCTGCAAGATAGGATCAAGAACACACATATATTCATGAAAACATAATAGGTTCAGATCTGAAATCATGGCAGTCGGGCCCTAGTGACAAGCATTCAACATAGCAAAGTCATAGCAACATCAATCTCAGAACATAATGGATACTAGGGATCAAACCCTAACAAAACTAACTCGATTACATGATAAATCTCATCCAACCCATCACCGTCCAGCAAGCCTATGATGCAATTACTCACGCACGGCGGTGAGCATCATGAAATTGGTGATGGAGGATGGTTGATGATGACGACGGCGACGAATCCCCCTCTCCGGAGCCCCGAACGGACTCCAGATCAGCCCTCCCGAGAGAGATTAGGGCTTGGCGGCGGCTCCGTATCGTAAAACGCGATGAAACTTTCTCTCTGATTTTTTTCTCCCCGAAAGCCAATATATGGAGTTGGAGCTGGCGTCGGAGGGCCACCAGGGGGTCCACGAGGTGGGGGGCGTGCCTAGGGTGGAGGGGCGCGCCCCCCACCCTCGTGAGCAGGGTGTGGGCCCCCTGGTCTTCATCTTTGGCGTGGATTTTTTATTATTTATTCTAAGATATTCCGTGGAGTTTCAGGTCATTCCGAGAACTTTTATTTTCTGCACAAAAAACAACACCATGGCAGTTCTGCTGAAAACAGCGTCAGTCCGGATTAGTTCCATTCAAATCATACAAGTTAGAGTCCAAAACAAGGGCAAAAGTGTTTGGAAAAGTAGATACGACAGAGATGTATCAACTCCCCCAAGCTTAAACCCTTGCTTGTCCTCAAGCAATTGAGTTGAAAACTAAAAGAGAAAAAGAAAAACTTTTACAAACTCTGTTTGCTCTTGTTGTTGTAAACATGAAAAGCCAGCATTCAAGTTTCAGCAATTATTATGAACTAACCATACTCACAATAACACGTAGGTCTCACAATTATTCATATAAATAGCATAATCAGCTAGCGAGCCATAATAATAAAACTCGGGTGACAACACTTTCTCAAAATAATCATAACATGATATAACAAAATGGTATCTCGCTAGCCCTTTCTGAGACCGCAAAACATAAATGTAGAGCACCTTTAAAGATCAAGGACTGACTAAACATTGTAATTCAAGGTAAAAGAGATCTAGTCAAGTCATACCCAATATAAACCAATAATGATGAATGCAAACAACAGTGTGCTCTCCAGCGGGTGCTTTTTAATAAGAAGGGTGATGACTCAACATAAAAGTAAATAGATAGGCACTTCGCAAAGGGAAGCAGGGATTTGTAGAGGTGCCAGAGCTCGGTTTTGAAATAGAGATATATTATATTTTGAGCGGCATACTTTCATTGTCAACATAACAACTAAAAGACGACGATATCTTCCATGCTAAACAGATTATAGGCGGTTCCCAAACAGAATGGTAAAGTTTATACTCCCCTTCCTCCACAAGCATCAAGCCATGGCTTGCTCGAAACAACGAGTGCCTCGAACATTCAACGGTTCCCAAGGGGAGTTTTGTTTGCAGTTATTTTGATTTACTTTGCATAAAGCATGGGACTGGGCATCCCGGATACCAGCCGTTTTCTCGTGAATGAGGAGCGGAGTCCACTCCTCTTGAGAATAACCCGCCTAACACGGAAGATAAGGGCAACTCTAGTTGACATATGAGCTATTCGAGCATGCAAAACAGAATGTTTATTTGAAGGTTTAGAGTTTGGCACATACAAATTTACTTGGAACGGCAGGTAAATACCGCATATAGGAAGGTATAGTGGACTCATATGGCATAACTTTGGGGTTTAAGGAGTTTGGATGCACAAGCAGTATTCCCGCTTAGTACAGGTGAAGGCTAGCAAAAGACTGGGAAGCGACCAACTGAGAGAGCGACGACAGTCATAAACATGCATTAAAATTAATTCACACCGGGTACAAGCATGAGTAGGATATAATCCACCATGAACATAAATATCATGAAGGCTATGTTGATTGGATTCAACTACATGCGTGAACATGTGCCAAGTCGAGTCACTCAATGCATTTAAAGGAGGATACCACCCCATCATACCACATCATAATCATTCTAATAGCATGTTGGCACGCAAGGTAAACCATTATAACTCATAGCTAATCAAGCATGACACAAGCAACTATAATCTCTAAATGTCATTGCAAATATGTTTACTTCATAATAGCTAAATCAAGAACGATGAATCATCATATTTACAAAAACAAGAGAGGTCGAGTTCATACCAGCTTTTCTCTTCCCAATAAGTACATTATATATCATCATTATGGCCTTTCACTTGCACGACCGAACGGTGTGTATAATAATAAGAGTGCACGTGCATTGGACTAAGCTGGGATCTGCAAGCATTCAACTCAAGAGAGAAGACAAGTAATATGGGCTCTAAGTTAAATAAACAATCATGCGTATAAGAGCCACTAAGCATTTTCAATATGGTCTTCTCAACCCCCAAAGAAAGAAAAAGAAATAAAAACTATTTACACGGGAAAGCTCCCAACAAGCAAAAGAAGAACGGGAAATATTTTTGGGTTTTCTTTTTAATTCTACTACAAGCATGAAAAGTAAACTGACTAATTTTTTTTGGTGTTTCTTAAAGTTTATTAAACACACAAGAAGAAAGCAGGAAAAAGAAAAATAAACTAGCATGGATATTACAGTGAAAAAGTATGAGCACCGACATCTAGCAATGAGTGTGTGTGTGAACATAAATATAATGTCGGTGGGAAATACGTACTCCCCCAAGCTTAGGCTTTTGGCCTAAGTTGGTCTATTACCAGGGATGGCCTGGCGGATATCCGTAGGTGAAGGTGGGGTCGTACCGCGACGTAGAATAGTTGGGATCATAATGTGATGAAGAGGACTCTGATTGCCACTGGCTGGCAACCGTCTCAGGATCCCAAGAATAAACCGACATTTGTGGAGGCTCCTCTTGAGGCTCCGGTTCCGGGGCTGGTGCAGGATTCCGATAGGCTTGAACGGCCGCCCACGGAACAATGTGAGGCTCTGCATACAAGTTAAACAAAGAAGGAGCAGGCAAAGTAATAGTCTCAGGGTGATATTCATCAAAGTATAATTTACATTTGAGCTCCCCATCGCGACTCTTAACAAGAAAATCATGCGCTATCATACTCTTATAATCTAAATAAGCACGGGGCAGTGCTGTTTCTTCTTTCTCCGCATGCCTAATAGGTATTTCAAAATGTTCAGCTAGGCGCGAAGCATAAATGCCTCCAAAGATGGGGCCCTTAGTACGGTTCATACTTAACCGTCTAGCAACAATTCCACCCAAACTAACAGAGTTATTGCGGTATAAACCATGGAGCAAAATAATAATATCAGGAATACTAAGGTTCCCACAGTTCCCGCGTCCAATTAAGCAACGACTAGCAAATATGGCAAAGTAGCGTAAAATAGGATAATGAATGCTAGTGATCCTCACATCAGAAACCTTCCTGGTTTCTCCCACCGTGATAGTGTTAATAAAAGCTTCTACTTCGTTACGGTGGGGTTCATCTAAGGTGCCCTCAAAGGGTATTCTGCAAACCTCGCAAAATTCTTCTAATGTCATTACTTTAACAACGTCATATAAATGAAACTCTACTGTAGGAGGGGATTTCTTAGGGAAAAAGTAGAAGTTTTGCACAAAAGTATTTGTGAGTAAGAGATACTGATGACGTTGGTCGTGGAGGAAGTTGGTGAGGCCGGTGTTCTCAATCAATAAATAGAAATCATCATAAATCCCGGCTCTCCTCAAGAAGTCATCGGAGGGCCATTCACACGGCCGGACCTCCGCGGTGCGAGGCAAGTTAAATTTGGGCTTCTGTTCTTCTTCCTTTTGTTTTTCCTTAGAGCTTCGGCTCGACGAGCCCCTCAAAAGTCTCTTCATTATTTCTGAAACAATCTGAATTTTTTAGTAACTTCAAATAAAAGTGAACCAACTTCAATAAAACTGATAGCAACAACTCCCACAAGTGCCTAGGGCCTATATCAAGCATTAGAACTACTTGGAACCATATAAATTTGACATGCAAGCTCAAGAACATGGTCACCTATGCAGCACAAATTTGCAGTGAATAAAGCACTAGAACAAAAACTAATTGGACCAATGGAGGAGTCACATACCAAGGAACAATCTCCCCAAGCAGTTTTGCAAGAGGTGCTTTGAGCAAGGAGATCGAAAATCACAGCAGCGGGGGCTGGAACTCGTGCTTGAGTCGGTTTTTCGTGTTTGTGTGAGACAGAGAAAGAAGATGGGTGCAGGAATAAGTGGAGGAGGGCCACCATGGGCCCACGAGGCAGGGGGCGCGCCTAGGGGGGTAGGGTGCGCCCTCCACCCTCGTGGCCAGGTGGCAGCTCCCCCCCGTGGTAAATTTTGCACAGTAAATTCTCAAATATTCCCGAAAAAATCATATTAAATTGGCATGGCATTCTGAGGACTTTTATTTTCGGGATATTTTTATATTGCACGGATAAGTCAGGAAACAGACAGAAAAATATTATTTTACTTTATTTCTACTAAATAACAGAAAATATAAAAAGGGTACAGAAGGTTGTGCTTCTAGTTTTATCCATCTCGTGATCATCAAAATGAACCCGCTAACAAGGTTGATCAAGTCTTGTTAACAAACTCATTCCGAATAATCCCGGAACTGGAGAAATTTCGAATGACACTAAGTTACCTCAACGGGGTATGAAAATCCCCAATAATAAGAATATCGTACTTTTTCTTGACAGTAGGGAGAGGAAATTCAAAACCTCCAAATATAATCGATGGAACTTTTCCAATAGAGTTGATACTATAAACTTGAGGTTGTTTCCTCGGAAAGTGTACCGTATGCTCATTACCATTAACATGAAAAGTGACATTGCCTTTGTTGCAATCAATAACAGCCCCTGCAGTATTAAGGAAAGGTCTTCCAAGAATAATAGACATACTATCATCCTCAGGAATATCAAGAATAACAAAGTCCGTTAAAATAGTAACGTTCGCAACCACAACAGGCACATCCTCACAAATACTGACAGGTATAGCAGTTGATTTATCAGCCATTTGCAAAGATATTTCAGTAGGTGTCAACTTATTCAAGTCAAGTCTACGATATAAAGAGAGAGGCATAACACTGACACCGGCTCCAAGATCACATAAAGTAGTTTTAACATGATTTCTTTTAATGGAGCATGGTATAGTAGGCACTCCGGGATCTCCAAGTTTCTTTGGTATTCCACCCTTAAAAGTATAATTAGCAAGCATGGTGGAAATTTCAGCTTCAGGTATCTTTCTTTTATTAGTAATAATATCCTTCATATACTTAGCATAAGGATTCGTTTTGAGCACATCAGTTAATCGCATACGCAGAAAGATGGGTCTAATCATTTCAGCAAAGCGCTCAAAATCCTCATCATCCTTTTTCTTGGATGGTTTGGGAGGAAAAGGCATGGGTTTCTGAACCCATGGTTCCCTTTCTTTACCATCTTTCCTAGCAACAAAGTCTATTTTGTCATAACGTTGATCCTTTGATTGTGGGTTATCAAGATCAACAGCAGGTTCAACTTCTACATCATTATCATTACTAGGTTGAGCATCAACATGAACATTATCATTAACATTATCACTAGGTTCATGTTCTTCACCTGATTGTGTTTCAGCATCAGACATAGAGATATCTTTTGGGATTATCAGGTGGTTCAGCAATAGGTTCACTAGAAGTTTGCACAGTCCTATCATTTTTCTTTTTCTTCCTCTTAGAAGAACTAGGCATATCAATATTGTTTCTCTGAGATCTTGCTCGATTCTCTTAGGGTGGCCTTCAGGATACAAAGGTTCTTGAGTCATTCTACCAGTTCTAGTAGCCACTCTAACAGCATAATCATTTTTCTTACTATTCATTTCATCAAGCACTTCTTTCTGAGCTTTAAGTACTTGTTCTACTTGAGTGGTAACCATAGAAGCATGTTTGCTAGCAAGTTTAAGTTCACCTCTAATATCAGCCATATAATCACTCAAGCGTTTAATCATAAAGGTATTCTGTTTTAATTGTCTACCAAAATAAGCATTAAAGTCATCTTGTTTAAACATAAAGTCATCAAACTCATCCAAGCATTGACTAGCAATTTTAGTAGGAGGAACTTCAGCTTTATCATATCTATAGAGAGAATTTACCTTTACTACGTGTGTCAGGATATCGGGAGGTTCTTCAGTAAATAAGTAATTGAGATCATATACTTCTTCGACAGGCGGTAAATTAAGACCATGTATTTCTTCAATAGGAGGTAAATTCTTAACATCTTCAGCTTTAATACCTTTTTCTTTCATAGATTTCTTTGCCTCCTGCATATCTTCGGGACTGAGGAATAGAACACCTCTCTTCTTTGGAGTTGGTTTAGGAATAGGCTCAGTAATAGGCTCAGGAGCTAGCTCAAGAGGTAGCTCGGGAGGTGCCCAATTATTTTCATTAGCCAACATATTATTCAATAGAAGCTCAGCGTCATTCGGTGTTCTTTCCCTGAAAAGAGAACCAGCACAACTATCCAGGTAATCTCTGGAAGCATCAGTTAGTCCATTATAAAAGATATCAAATATTTCAGGTTTCTTAAGAGGATGATCAGGCAAAGCATTAAGTAACTTGAGAAGCCTCCCCCAAGCTTGTGGGAGGCTCTCTTCTTCAATTTGCACAAAATTGTATATTTCCCTCAAAGCAGCTTGTTTCTTATGAGCTGGGAAATATTTAGCAGAGAAGTGATAAACCATATCCTGGGGACTTTCCACACAAGCGGGATCAAGAGAATTAAACCATTTCTTAGCATCACCCTTTAATGAGAACGGAAATATTTTGAGTATATAAAAGTGGCACGATCTCAGGTTATTAGTAAACAGGGCAGCTATATCATCTAACTTACGAAGATGTGCCACAACAGTTTCAGATTCATAGCCATAAAAAGGATCAGATTCAACCAAAGTAATTATATCTGGATCGACAAGAATATCATAATAATCATAATCAGGAACACAGATAGGTGAAGTAGCAAAAGCAGGGTTGGGTCTCATCCTACCTCTAAAAGATTCTTTACTCCACTTAGTTAGCAACCTCTTACATTCAAGACTATCCTGGCAAGCAACAATAGCTTCAAAATATTCAGCACTAAAAAGATAACCCTCAGGAATAGAAGGCATAGGCCCATCATCACTAAAATCATCGTGTTCAGGTTCAATAATTTCTCTTTCTCTAGACCTAGCGATTTGCTCATCAAGAAATTCACCAAGTGGCACAGTAGTATCAAGCATAGAAGTAGTTTCATCATAAGTATCATTCATAGCAGAAGTGGCATCATCAATAACATGCGACATATCAGAATCAATAGCAGTAGTAGGTTTAGGTGTTGCAAACTTACTCATAACAGAAGGAGAATCTAATGCAGAGCTAGATGGCAGTTCCTTACCTCCCCTCGTAGTTGAGGGCAAAATTTTTGTCTTAGCGTCTTTCAAGTTCTTCATAGTGTCCAGCAGATATAAATCCCAAGTGACTCAAAGAATAGAGCTATGCTCCCCGGCAACGGCGCCAGAAAAAGGTCTTGATAACCCACAAGTATAGGGGATCGCAACAGTTTTCGAGGGTAGAGTATTCAACCCAAATTTATTGATTCGACACAAGGGGAGCCAAAGAATATTCTCAAGTATTAGCAGCTGAGTTGTCAATTCAACCACACCTGGAAACTTAGTATCTGTAGCAAAGTGTTTAGTAGCAAAGTAATATGATAGTAGTGGTAACGGTAACAAAGGTAAAGACAACAAAAGTAATGTTTTTAGTATTTTGTAGTGATTGTAATAGTAGCAACGAAAAAGTAAATAAGCGAGAACTAGTATATGGAAAACTCGTAGGCACCGGATCAGCGATGGATAATTATGCCGGATGTGGTTTGTCATGTAACAGTCATAACATAGGGTGACACAGGAACTAGCTCTAGTTCATCAATGTAATGTAGGCATGTATTCCGAATATAGTCATACGTGCTTATGGAAAAGAACTTGCATGCCATCTTTTGTCCTACCCGCCCGTGGCAGCGGGGTCCTATTGGAAACTAAGGGATATTAAGGCCTCCTTTTAATAGAGAACCGGAACAAAGCATTAGCACATAGTGAATACATGAACTCCTCAAACTATGGTCATCACCGGGAGTGGTCCCGATTATTGTCACTTCGGGGTTGCCGGATCATAACACATAGTAGGTGACTATAGACTTGCAAGATAGGATCAATAACTCACATATATTCATGAAAACATAATAGTTTCAGATCTGAAATCATGGCACTCGGGCCCTAGTGACAAGCATTAAGCATAGCAAAGTCATAGAAACATCAATCTCAGAACATAATGGATACTAGGGATCAAACCCTAACAAAACTAACTCGATTACATGATAAATCTCATCAAACCCATCACCGTCCAGCAAGCCTATGATGCAATTACTCACGCACGGCGGTGAGCATCATGAAATTGGTGATAGAGGATGGTTGATGATGACGACGGCGACGAATCCCCCTCTCCGGAGCCCCGAACGGACTCCAGATCAACCCTCCCGAGAGAGATTAGGGCTTGGCGGCGGCTCCGTATCGTAAAACGTGATGAAACTTTCTCTCTGATTTTTTCTCCACGAAAGCCAATATATGGAGTTGGAGCTGGCATTGGAGGGCCACCAGGGGGCCCACGAGGTAGGGGGCGCGCCCAGGGGGGAGGGGCGCGTCCCCCACCCTCGTGAGCAGGGTGTGGGCCCCCTGGTCTTCATCTTTGGCGAGGAATTTTTATTATTTATTCTAAGATATTCCATGGAGTTTCAGGTCATTCCGAGAACTTTTATTTTCTGCACAAAAAACAACACCATGGCAGTTCTGCTGAAAACAGTGTTAGTCCGGGTTAGTTCCATTCAAATCCTACAAGTTAGAGTCCAAAACAAGGGCAAAAGTGTTTGGAAAAGTAGATACGACGGAGACGTATCAGTGGGTGGCGTGAGTGATAGAAGCACATACCCGAGTAAGTAGGTTGTTTGCGTATGGGATAAAGGGGACTTGATACTTTATTGGTATGGTTGGATTTTACCTTAATGAATCTTTAGTATTTGTGGAAGCTTGCTAGAGTTCCAATCATAAGTGCATATGATCCAAGTAGAGAAAGTATGTTAGCTTATGCCTCTCCCTCAAATAGAATTGCAATAGTGATTACCGGTCTAGTAACGTAGTTAATTGCTTAGGATAATTCCACAACTCCTACCCCCACTTTTCCACACTCGCTATATTTACTTTATTGCATCTTTATCTAAACATCCCCTACTTTTTATTTACGTGTTCTTTATTATCTTGCAAACCTATTCTATCACACCTACAAAGTACTTCTAGTTTCATACTTGTTCTAGGTAAAGTGAACGTCAAGCGTGCGTAGAGTCGTATCAGTGGCCGATAGGACTTGAGAGAGTATTTGTTCTACCTTTAGCTCCTCGTTGGGTTCGACACTCTTACTTATCGAAAGAGGCTACAACTATCCCGTATAATTGCGGGTTATCAAGACCCTGAGGAGTGACCTTGCCCGCGCGAAGGAGCAGGCAAGGGTGAGCGATGTCGCTGCTGAGAAAGCGGCTGCCAATTTGAAGGTTGAATAGGCCACCCGACGGCAGTTCGAGGAGCGCGTATCCAAGATTGAGCAAGAGCTCAAGGACGCAACTCGCAGGTGTGAGCTCCTTGAGGAGGGGAATAAAGCGAAGGTGGCCGAACTCGCCAAGGCCCTACAGGACGCCCAAGAGGCAAGGTCCGAATCACGAGCGGCTCGCGAGGATCTCCGACAGGCCGGACAGATAGCGGCTGGTAAGCCCTTTCTTTTACAGTCTAAGTTTGGCGATTAGAGGTATGCCTTACTAAATCGACTATGGAGCTCTCTAGACTCATTTGCGGATCTACCAAAGAGTGCCGCCGACGCAGCGCAATTCTACCGGGCCTAGGAGGGGCATGCGATGGAGAAGTTGTTCTGGTCACAATATGCGACGCGGGAGCATTTGGCGCTGCTGAACGACCAGATGGCGCAATGGGCCGAGTTACACAAGATGTCTGGAGCATCCATGAAGGAGGTGATACTCCGGTTGTGGCCTGCCGAACCCGTTCCGAGCAGTTATTTTGGCCTAATGCAGCGACTTATCGATGTCGTGCCCCGAATTGATGCCATCAAATGGTCGGTGTGCATAGAAGGTGCACAGAGGGCCTTCACCCGTGTCAAGGTGCACTGGGCCAAGATGAAAGCCGCAATTGTCGCGGTGGAGGGTCCTCCCGAAGGCAAGGACCACCGCACGCCGACCCGTTATTTAAACGACGTCCTAGAGGGTGCTCTTTTCATAGAGGGTCAATGCTCAAAGGACATTATATTCGAATGAATGTATTCGAACGACCCGTCCACGTTTATTATAGATATTAAGATTTTGTAATGTATTTGCACCATTATCTGAAATTGCTTTCCTCCTGTGTAGCCATTTTTGTATGCCTGAGAGTTTTCCAGTCGTCGGCTTCGACCCCCACGTAGATGTTACGGGGGTGTTCGGAATGGCACATGAGCACTCTTGACCCAACGTCTTGGTCCGTGATGGAGGTGTCAATGCATCGAACCAGGCAATCGGAATATATGGCTTTACCGCTCTCACTTAGCCATAGGAGTTTGACGATGGGGCTATAAAATAGCCCCTGGTACGTACATGACTATCCGAATGCGGATGCGTTACGTATATGACTGAAAAAACAGTCCTTCGTTTAAAGCGGAAAATTTGTTAAAGATTTAGTAAGTCACCGAATGGCTGACTAGCTCTTGCCACATCATGATAGTCAGTTTTCGGCTTTCTCTACTAAGCTGCTTGACCGGACGAGCCAGAAACACAATCGCAGTAGTTCTCCCTTTACTACCCTAGCCGAACAAACATAACGTAAGGTAGCAAACACAGGAGCCGGGCAACCCAACTATTGACCAAAGACATGATTCGGAGTCGATGCATATAATGCCAAGCTCGGGATGCTGAAGTGTGTTACAAAGCTGTTCGGACTTTCGTTTAACGGCTCATAAGTGGCCGTGTAGAGCCCCTGGCAATGGGCGTCGAGGTATGTGTGACAACTGGAGAGACGGACTATAGTTTTATGAATAAAGTTTATACCAAAAAATTGCCACTACTAGAATCTGATTGATACGTCAAAACGTGATCTTACAGAGGGTATCATAAACACCAAGATCATTTTACACGCGGGGGTCTAATAATAAGGAGAAAAGCTCAATACATGTCCTTTTAAATAAGGTTTGGTCCGAAGAGTCCTTTGGATGTCCTGCCGTATGTCTGCGCCGCTTTCGTCCTGTAGAGAGGGGTTCCTTGAAGGGAACGGTCTTCCGTTGGCCATATGAAATCGGGCTCAGAAGAAGTCCTTGTAAGTCCGTAGGATACATGGGCTCGAATGCACCTATGGTAAAAATGTAAATGAAGAAGAGTGGAAGCTCATATAGGGTCGAGCCATACTATAGTCCTTCCCGTATTGTGCCTCCGTCGATGCCCATGGTATTTTGAGTGCGTAATTATGTAGGCGTGGTACGAATTCCGCGGGTGTGTGTGGCGATCGATGGAGCTGAAACTGCTAGTCTAGCTCTGGATGTACTGAGCCGCTAGCTTGCGGGACTGACTGGACTCTTTTAACAAAGTCCGGCGGCTTGATGACCGACGAGGTGTGCGGCTTGAGTGGGCCGCTCTGTACCTCGGCTGCGAGAGCTGCAGTGTGCTCCTCTATGCGGAGGGAGCATTCCGTGTTTCCATTGACTGTTATAACACCGTGTGGAGCGGGCATCTTGAGCTTTAAATAGGCATAGTGCGACACCGCGTTGAATCGAGCAAAAGCGGTCCGTCCGAGCAGTGCGTGATAGCCACTTCGGAAGGGTACGATATCAAAGATCAAGTCTTCACTGCGGAAGTTGTCGGGCGAGCCGAAGACAACTTCCAACGTTATTGAGCCCGAGAAACGGGCCTCTACGCCAGGTATTACTCCTTTAAAGGTAGTTTTAGTGGGCTTGATCCTTGACGAATCGATACCCATTTTGCGGACGGTGTCCTGATAGAGCAGGTTAAGGCTACTGCTGCCGTCCATGAGGACTCGCGTGAGATGGAATCCGTCGATGATTGGGTCGAGGACCAAAGCTGCTGATCCTCCATGACGGATACTGGTCGGGTGGTCCTTTCGATCAAAGGTGATCAGGCAAGCCGACCATGGGTTGAATTTTGGGGCGACCAGCTCTACGGCGTAGACGTCCCTTAATGCGCGCTTGCACTCCCGTTTGGGGATGTGTGTGACATAGATCATATTCACTGTTTTGACCTAGGGGGAAATTGCTTCTGCCCCCTATGTTTGGTGGGCGAGGCTCTTCGTCGTCGTCCTCGCTGGGTGGCCGTTTCCCCTTGTGTTCGGCGTTGAGCTTGCCGGCCTGTTTAAAGACCCAACAATTTCTGTTGGTATGATTGGCAGGTTAATCGGGGGTGCCATGAATCTGGCAGGAGCCGATCGAGTATTTTGTCCAAACTGGATGGACCATCTTTGTTTCCTTTAAATGGCTTCTTCCGCTGACCAGATTTGGAGCCACTGAATCCGGCGTTGACAGCCGTGTCTTCAGTATTGTTTCGACGCTTGTGCTTGTCGCGTCGTGGTTTGCCATTGCCGTCACTGGCTTCCGAGGTGCCTAGGTTGCTGGTCGTATTGCTTCTACGAGCGAGCCAGCTATCTTCCACCACGCAAAAGCAGGTCATAAGTGCGGTAAGGGCTGTCATGGACTTCAGTTTCTCTTGACTGAGGTGTCGGGCGAGCCACTCATCTCGGATGCTGTGTTTGAAGGCCACGAGGGCTTCGGCGTCTGGACAATCCACAATCTAGTTCTTTTTAATTAAGAACCTGGTCCAGAGCTTCCGGGTTGATTCGCCGGGTTGCTGTATTATGTGACTACGGTCATCGGCATCCGGGGGCCGGACATAGGTTCTTTGGAAGTTGTCTCTAAATGCGTCCTCCAAGTCTTCCTAGCTTCCAATAGAGTTTTCTGGGAGGCTATTCAGCCAATGTCGTGTTGGTCCCTTAAGTTTTAGGGGGAGGTACTTGATGGCATGTAGGTCATCACCGTGGGCCATGTGGATATGGAGAAGAAAGTCTTCAATCCATACTGCGGGATCTGTGGTGCCATCATATGATTCAATGTTTACGGGTTTAAACCCTTCTGGGAACTGGTGCTCCATTACTTCGTCGGTGAAGCATAGAGGGTGTGCGGCTGCTCTGTATTGGGCGACGTCACGACGTAGTTCGGATGGAGTCCGTATGCGGTTTTCGGCCCGTGTGAGGTTGTGTTTATCGTGCCAGGCTTGACGGCCATCTTCTCGCGCTGGTGCACGCCCTCGTGGTCCATAAATTGATTTGGTATGACTGGCTCTATTGTCCAGGTCCTGTTACAGGTCGTGCGTGCATCCTGCGGCCGCTGTTTCTCTGCCTCTCGGGCGAGGTGGCGCAGGTTGGTGTTCGGCTTGAGTTACCTCTCTGTCCCGACCATGAGGTGGTCGGTCAGGTTCATCAGCTGCATTACGCGCTCTCAGTATAGGCTCTAGGACCTTCTCGTCGAATTGGGAGTGCAACCTGCACTTTGGGTAACTCTTAGTTGGGCGCTCGAGGCCGTATTCCTCGGCTGCTAGGACATTAGTCCATCTGTCATTGAGTAAATCCTGATCGGCTTGAAGTTGTTGACGCTTCTTTTTCAGGCTTCTTGCCATGGCTATTAGCCGGCGCTTGAAGCGCCCTTGCTCGAGGGGTCCTCTGGTATGATGAAGTCTTCGTCGCCCAGGCTCTCATCCTATTCGGAGGTCGCTAGGTAGTTACTATCCTCTGAGCCCTCGTCCCCGATAGGATCATTGAGGTTGACCTGCCCCTCCTCCCAATCCTCATGTTGGGATGTTGGTTCGATAGGGGATTCTTGGTCTATGGCGTTATCCGGAGTATTGTTGTCTCCGGTGTCGGTATTGCTATCTTTTTCTCGGCGTGGTTTAGAGTGGCGCCATTGACGATGACACTTTGATGGTGCCACAGGAGAATTATCCTCGACTGGGCCCTTCCCACCTTTGCCGTCATCCTCTTTGGGTGTGTCCACCATATACAAGAGGTAGCCGTCCAACGTCCGGTAAGCGGCGGGTTCTGGCTTTGCTCTTCTCTGGCATCGTCGTCCATGTCGTCGATGTCCTCGGAAGTGTAATCGAGCATGTCGGTTAAGTCCTCGACAGTGGCTATGAAGTGGGTGGTGGGTGGGACGTAAAATTCCCCGCTCTAAACCCCTAGTGTGGGTTGGGCATAGTTCGGCAGCGATCTTTCAGTAATGGCGAGAGATTGCATTAAGTGTTGGGGAACGTTGCAGAAATTAAAATTTTTCCTACGGTTTCACCAAGATCCATCTATGAGTTCATCTAAGCAACGAGTCATGGGAGAGAGTTTGCATCTACATACCACTTGTAGATCGCGTGCGGAAGCTTGCAAGGGGATGGTGATGATGGAGTCGTACTCGACGTGATTCAGATCACCGATGTCCAAGTGCTGAATGGACAGCACCTCCGCGTTCAACACACGTACGGGATGGGAGACGTCTCCTCCTTCTTGATCCAGCAAGGGGGGAGGAGAGGTTGAGGAAGATCACTCCAACGGCAGCACGACGGCGTGGTGGTGTTGTTGCAGCAGTACTCCGACAGAGCTTCGCAAGCGCGTAACGGAGGAGGAGGTGTGTTGGGGAGGGGAGGGGCTGCGCCTTCAATTGTGTGTTGCAGCCCTCCCCTCGCCCCTCTATTTATAAGGGGAAGGGGCAAGGGGGCCGGCCCCTCTAGATGGGAACCTAGAGGGGGGGCGGCGGCCAAGGGAGGGGTGGCTTGCCCCCCAAGCAAGGGGGGCGCCCCCTTTAGGGTTTCCCCTCCCAAGCCCTAGGCGCATGGGCCCTAGGTGGGGAGGCGCGCCCAGCCCACTAGGGGCTGGATCCTTCCCCCACTAGGCGCATGGGCCCTAGGTGGCCCCTCCCGGTGGACCTCCGGAACCCTTCCGGTGGCCCCGGTACAATACCGGTATGCCCCCGAAACTTTCCGGTGTCCGTTTAACAACTTCCCATATATAAATCTTTACCTCCGGACTATTTCGGAACTCCTCGTGACGTCCGGGATCTCATCCGGGACTCCGAACAACATTCGGTAGTCACATACTAGTCTTCCTAATAACCCTAGTGTCACCGAACTTTAAGTGTGTAGACCCTACGGGTTCGGGAGACATGCAGACATGACCGAGACCACTCTCCGGTCAATAACCAACAGCGGGATCTGGATACCCATGTTGGCTCCCACATGCTCCTCGATGATTTCATCGGTTGAACCACGATGTCGAGGATTCAATCAAACCCTGTATACAATTCCCTT
This sequence comes from Triticum aestivum, assembly GCF_018294505.1. Classification (NCBI taxonomy): domain Eukaryota; kingdom Viridiplantae; phylum Streptophyta; class Magnoliopsida; order Poales; family Poaceae; genus Triticum; species Triticum aestivum. The sequence goes on along the minus strand of NC_057795.1, from coordinate 396,955,077 downwards.
TGTCAATCGGTACGTTACTTGCCCGAGACTCGATCGTCGGTATCCCAATACCTTGTTCAGTCTCGTTACCGGCAAGTCACTTTACTCGTACGGTAATGCATGATCCCGTGGCCAACACCTTGGTCACCTTGAGCTCATTATGATGATGCATTACCGAGTGGGCCCAAAGATACCTCTCCATCATACGGAGTGACAAATCCCAGTCTCGATCCGTGTCAACCCAATAGACACTTTCGGAGATACCTGTAGTGCACCTTTATAGTCACCCAGTTACGTTGTGACGTTTGATACACCCAAAGCACTCCTACGGTATCCAGGAGTTACATGATCTCATGGTCGAAGGAAGAGATACTTGACATTGGTAAAGCTCTAGCAAACGAACTACACGATCTTTGTGCTATGCTTAGGATTGGGTCTTGTCCATCACATCATTCTCCTAATGATGTGATCCCGTTATCAACGACATCCAATGTCCATAGCCAGGAAACCATGACTATCTGTTGATCACAATGAGCTAGTCAACTAGAGGCTCACTAGGGACATGTTGTGGTCTATGTGTTCACACGTGTATTACGATTTCCGGATAATACAGTTATAGCATGAATAAAAGACAATTATCATGAACAATGAAATATAATAATAATACTTTTATTATTGTCTCTAGGGCATATTTCCAACAGTCTCCCACTTGCACTAGAGTCACCAATCTAGTTACATTGTGATGAATCGAACACCCATAGAGTTCTGGTGTTGATCATGTTTTGCTCGCGAGAGAGGTTTAGTCAATGGATCTGCGACATTCATATCCGTATGTACTTTGCAAATTTCTATGTCTCCATCTTGAACATTTTCACGGATGGAGTTGAAACGACGCTTGATGTGCCTGGTCTTCTTGTGAAATCTGGGCTCCTTGGCAAGGGCAATAGCTCCAGTGTTGTCACAGAAGAGTTTGATTGGCCCCGACGCATTGGGTATGACTCCTAGGTCGGTGATGAACTCCTTCACCCAAATTGCTTCATGCGCTGCCTCCGAGGCTGCCATGTACTCCGCTTCACATGTAGATCCCGCCATGACGCTCTGCTTGCAGCTGCACCAGCTTACTGTTCCACCATTCAACATATACACGTATCTGGTTTGTGACTTAGAGTCATCCAGATCTGAGTCGAAGCTAGCGTCGACGTAACCCTTTACGACAAGCTCTTCGTCTCCTCCATAAACGAGAAACATGTCCTTTGTCCTTTTCAGGTACTTCAGGATATTCTTGACCGCTGTCCAGTGTTCCTTGCCGGGATTACTTTGGTATCTTACTACCAAACTTACGGCAAGGTTTACATCAGGTCTGGTACACAGCATGGCATACATAATAGATCCTATGGCTGAAGCATAGGGGATGACACTCATCTCTTCTTTATCTTATGCCGTGGTCGGTGACTGAGCCGAGCTCAATCTCACACCTTGTAACATAGGCAAGAACCCTTTCTTGGACTGATCCATTTTGAACCTTTTCAAAATCTTATCAAGGTATGTGCTTTGTGAAAGACCTATGAGGCGTCTCGATCTATCTCTATAGATCTTGATGCCTAATATATAAGCACCTTCTCCAAGGTCCTTCATTGAAAAACATTTGTTCAAGTAGGCCTTAATGCTGTCCAGAAATTCTATATTATTTCCCATCAAGAGTATGTCATCTACATATAATATGAGAAATGCTACAGAGCTCCCACTCACTTTCTTGTAAACGCAGGCTTCTCCATAAGTCTGCATAAACCCAAACGCTTTGATCATCTCATCAAAGCGAATATTCCAACTCCGAGATGCTTGCACCAGCCCATAAATGGATCGCTGGAGCTTGCATACTTTGTTAGCGTTCTTAGGATCGACAAAACCTTCCGGCTGCATCATATACAGTTCTTCCTTAAGATGCTCGTTAAGGAATGCCGTTTTGACGTCCATCTGCCATATCTCATAATCATAGTATGCGGCAATTGCTAACATGATTCGGACGGACTTTAGCTTCGCTACGGGAGAGAATGTCTCGTCGTAGTCAATCCCTTGAACTTGTCGATAACCCTTAGCGACAAGTCGAGCTTTATAGATGGTAACATTTCCATCCGCGTCCGTCTTCTTCTTAAAGATCCATTTGTTTTTTATCGCTCGCCGATCATCGGGCAAGTCTGTCAAAGTCCATACTTTGTTTTCATACATGGATTCTATCTCGGATTTCATGGCTTCAAGCCATTTGTTGGAATCTGGGCCCGCCATCGCTTCTTCATAGTTCGAAGGTTCACCATTGTCTAACAGCATGATTTCCAGGACGGGGTTGCCGTACCACTCTGGTGCGGAACGTGTCCTTGTGGACCTATGAAGTTCAGTAGCAACTTGATCCGAAGTACCTTGATCATCATCATTGGTTTCCTCTTCAGTTGGTGTGGGCATCACAGGAACATTTTCCTGAGCTGCACCACTTTTCCGTTCGAGAGGTAGTACTTCATCGAGTTCTACTTTCCTCCCACTTACTTCTTTCGAGAGAAACTCCTTTTCCAGAAAGCATCCGTTCTTAGCAACAAAAATCTTGCCCTCGGATCTTAAGTAGAAGGTATATCCTACAGTTTCCTTAGGGTATCCTATGAAGACGCATTTTTCCGACTTGGGTTCGAGCTTTTCAGGTTGAAGTTTCTTGACATAAGCATCGCATCCCCAAATTTTTAGAAACGACAGCTTAGGTTTCTTCCCAAACCATAATTCATACGGTGTCGTCTCAACGGATTTAGACGGTGCGCTATTTAAAGTGAATGTAGCTGTCTCTAGAGCGTATCCCCAAAATGATAGCGGTAAATCAGTAAGAGACATCATAGACCGCACCATATCCAATAGAGTGCGATTACGACGTTCGGACACACCGTTTCGCTGAGGTGTTCCAGGCGGCGTAAGTTGTGAAACGATTCCACATTTCCTTAAGTGTGTGCCAAATTCGTGACTCAAATATTCTCCTCCATGATCTGATCGTAGGAACTTTATTCGGTCACGTTGATTCTCTACTTCATTCTGAAATTCCTTGAACTTTTCAAAGGTCTCAGACTTGTGTTTCATTAAGTAGACATACCCATATCTACTCAAGTCATTAGTGAGAGTGAGAACATAACGATATCCTCCGCGAGCCTCAACGCTCATTGGACCGCACACATCGGTATGTATGAGCCAACAAGTTGGTTGCTCGTTCCATTGTTCCGGAGAACGGAGTCTTGGTCATTTTGCCCATGAGGCATGGTTCGCATGTGTCAAATGATTCATAATCGAGAGACTCTAAAAGTCCATCAACATGGAGCTTCTTCATGCGCTTGACACCAATGTGACCAAGGCGGCAGTGCCACAAGTATGTGGGACTATCGTTATCAACTTTACATCTTTTGGTATTCACACTATGAATATGTGTAACACTACGCTCGAGATTCATTAAGAATAAACCATTGACCATCGGAGCATGACCATAAAACATATCTCTCATATAAATAGAACAACCATTATTCTCGGATTTAAATGAGTAGCCATCTCGTATTAAACGAGATCCTGATACAATGTTCATGCTCAAACTTGGCACTAAATAACAATTATTAAGGTTCAAAACTAATCCCGTAGGTAAATGTAGAGGCAGCGTGCCGACGGCGATCACATCGACTCTGGAACCATTCCCGACGCGCATCGTCACCTCGTCCTTCGCCAGTCTCCATTTATTCCGCAGCTCCTGCTGTGAGTTACAAATATGAGCAACGACACCGGTATCAAATACCCAGGAGTTACTACGAGTACTGGTAAGGTACACATCAATTACATGTATATCAAATATACCTTTGGTGTTGCCGGCCTTCTTATCTGCTAAGTATTTGGGGCAGTTCCGCTTCCAGTGACCCTTCCCCTTGCAATAAAAGCACTCAGTCTCAGGCTTGGGTCCATTCTTTGACTTCTTCCCGGTAACTGGCTTACCGGGCGCGGCAACATCCTTGCCGTCCTTCTTGAAGTTCTTCTTGCCCTTGCCCTTCTTGAGCTTAGTGGTCTTATTGACCATCAACACTTGATGTTCTTTCTTGATTTCAGCCTCTGCTGACTTCAGCATTGAGAACACTTCAGGAATGGTCTTCACCATCCCCTGCATGTTGTAGTTCATCACAAAGCTCTTGTAGCTTGGTGGGAGCGACTGGAGGATTCTGTCAATGACCGCCTCATCTGGGAGGTTAATATTCAGCTGGGTCATACGGTTGTGCAACCCAGACATCTTGAGTATGTGCTCACTGACAGAACTATTTTCCTCCATCTTACAACTGTAGAACTTGTCGGAGACGTCATATCTCTCGACCCGGGCGTGAGCTTGAAAAACTAGTTTTAGCTCCTCGAACATCTCATATGCTCCGTGATGCTCAAAATGCTTTTGGAGCCCCGGTTCTAAGCTGTAAAGCATGCCGCACTGAACGAGGGAGTAATCATCAGCACGAGTTTGCCAAGCATTCATAATGTCTTGGTTCTCTGGGACGGGAGCGTCACCTAGCGGTCCTTCTAGGACATATTGTTTCCTGGCAGCTATGAGGATGATCCTCAGGTACCCAGTCCGTTTAGTTGCTGCCGTCATCTTTCAGCTTGGTTTTCTCTAGGAACGCGTTGAAGTTCATGTTGACATGAGCGTTGGCCATTTGATCTACAAGACATATTTGCAAAGGTTTTAGACTAAGTTCATGATAATTAAGTTCATCAAATTATGAACTCCCACTCAGATTAGACATCCCTCTAGTCATCTAAGTGTTACACGATCCGAGTCGACTAGCCCGTGTCCGATCATCACGTGAGACGGACTAGTCATCGTCTGTGAACATCTTCATGTTGATCGTATCTTCCATACGACTCGTGTTCGACCTTTCGGTCTCCGTGTTCCGAGGCCATGTCTGCACATGCTAGGCTCGTCAAGTTAACCCTAAGTGTTTTGCTGTGTAAATCTGTCTTACACCCGTTGTATGTGAACGTAAGGATCCATCACACCCGATCATCACGTGGTGCTTAGAAACGACGAACTGTAGCAACGGTGCACAGTTAGGGGAGAACACTTCTTGAAATTTTTGTAAGGGATCATCTTATTTACTACCGTCGTCCTAAGTAAACAAGATGCATAAACATAATAAACATCACATGCAATTATATAGTTGTGACATGATATGGCCAATATCATATAGCTCCATTGATCTCCATCTTCGGGGCTCCATGATCATCTTGTCACCGGCTTGACACCATGTTCTCCATCATCATGATCTCCATCATCGTGTCTTCATGAAGTTGTCACGCCAACGACTACTTCTACTTCTATAGCTAACGCGTTTAGCAGTAAAGTAAGTTACATGGCGTTCTTCAATGACACGCAGGTCATACAAAAATAAAGACAACTCCTATGGCTCCTGCCGGTTGTCATACTCATCGACATGCAAGTCGTGAATCCTATTACAAGAACATGATCTCATACATCACAATTCATCATTCATCACAACTTCTGGCCATATCACATCACATGAACAATCGCTACAAAAACAAGTTAGACGTCCTCTAATTGTTGTTGCATCTTTTACGTGGCTGCAATTGGGTTCTAGCAAGAACGTTTTCTTACCTATGAATAACCACAACGTGATTTTGTCAACTTCTATTTACCCTTCATAAGGACCCTTTTCATCGAATCCGCTCCAACTAAAGTGGGAGAGACAGACACCCGCCAGCCACCTTATGCAACTAGTGCATGTTAATCGGTGGAACCGGTCTCACGTAAGCGTACGTGTAAGGTTGGTCCGGGCCGCTTCATCCCACAATACCGCTGAAGCAAGAAAAGACTAGTAGTGGCAAGCAAGTTGACAAGATCCACGGCCACAACAAAATTGTGTTCTACTCGTGCATTAGAGAACTACGCATAAACCTAGCTCATGATGCCACTGTTGGGGAACGTTGCAGAAATTAAATTTTTTCCTACGGTTTCACCAAGATCCATCTATGAGTTCATCTAAGCAACGAGTCATGTGAGAGATTTTGCATCTACATACCACTTGTAGACCGCGTGCGGAAGCTTGCAAGGGGATGGTGATGATGGAGTCGTACTCGACGTGATTCAGATCACCGATGTCCAAGTGCTGAACGGACAACACCTCCGCGTTCAACACACGTACGGGACGGGAGACGTCTCCTCCTTCTTGATCCAGCAAGGGGGGAGGAGAGGTTGAGGAAGATCACTCCAACGGCAGCACGACGGCGTGGTGGTGTTGTTGCAGCAGTACTCCGACAGAGCTTCGCAAGCGCGTAACGGAGGAGGAGGTGTGTTGGGGAGGGGAGGGGCTGCGCCTTCAATTGTGTGTTGCAGCCCTCCCCTCACCCCTCTATTTATAGGGGGAAGGGGCAAGGGGGCCGACCCCTCTAGATGGGAACCTAGAGGGGGGGCGGCGGCCAAGGGAGGGGTGGCTTGCCCCCCAAGCAAGGGGGGCGCCCCCTTTAGGGTTTCCCCTCCCAAGCCCTAGGCGCATGGGCCCTAGGTGGGGAGGCGCGCCCAGCCCACTAGGGGCTGGCTCCTTCCCCCACGCAGCCCAAGTGGCCCCCCGGGAGGGGTGGCCCCTCCCGGTGGACCTCCGGAACCCTTCCGGTGGCCCCGGTACAATACCGGTACGCCCCCGAAACTTTCCGGTGTCTGTTTAACAACTTCCCATATATAAATCTTTACCTCCGGACTATTCCGGAACTCCTCGTGACGTCCGGGATCTCATCCGGGACTCCGAACAACATTTGGTAGTCACATACTAGTCTTCCTAATAACCCTAGCGTCACCGAACCTTAAGTGTGTAGACCCTACGGGTTCGGGAGACATGCAGACATGACCGAGAACACTCTCCGGTCAATAACCAACAGCGGGATCTAGATACCCATGTTGGCTCCCACATGCTCCTCGATGATTTCATCGGTTGAACCACGATGTCGAGGATTCGATCAAACCCTGTATACAATTCCCTTTGTCATTCGGTACGTTACTTTCCTGAGACTCGATCGTCGGTATCCCAATACCTTGTTCAGTCTCGTTACCGGCAAGTCACTTTACTCGTACCGTAATGCATGATCCCGTGGCCAACACCTTGGTCACCTTGAGCTCATTATGATGATGCATTACCGAGTGGGCCCAGAGATACCTCTCCGTCATACGGAGTGACAAATCCCAGTCTCGATCCGTGTCAACCCAATAGACACTTTCGGAGATACCTGTAGTGCACCTTTATAGTCACCCAGTTACGTTGTGACATTTGATACACCCAAAGCACTCCTACGGTATCCAGGAGTTACACGATCTCATGGTCGAAGGAAGAGATACTTGACATTGGTAAAGCTCTAGCAAACGAACTACACGATCTTTGTGCTATGCTTAGGATTTGGTCTTGTCCATCACATCATTCTCCTAATGATGTGATCCCGTTATCAACGACATCCAATGTCCATAGCCAGGAAACCATGACTATCTGTTGATCACAACGAGCTAGTCAACTAGAGGCTCACTAGGGACATGTTGTGGTCTATGTATTCACACGTGTATTACGATTTCCGAATAATACAGTTATAGCATGAATAAAAGACAATTATCATGAACAATGAAATATAATAATAATACTTTTATTATTGTCTCTAGGGCATATTTCCAACATTAAGTCCAGAGCCTCGTTTAACAGTGAGGTATAGACAGGGAAGTGAGAATCCGTGGAGCGGGGCGGGGCAGGAGTTCCCTGGCCGAGCTCATATGACATGGACCTCAAGAGTTCGGAGCTGGTGCACGGAGATGAGTCTGGCTCGACGAGGATGGAGGGAGCCCGGAGTGATTCCAGGCAGGCCAGTGAAACGACCCCCTCTGTATCTCTGGTGTTGAGCTCTGTGGCTGTGGAGAATCCGGCGGGCTTCAAACTCCCATCTTCAGACTCGGTGAGGAGCTCCAGATCTGAGGCTGGAGCTGCGGTTGAGGCCGCAAACCCTTGGAGGATCAAGTCTCCTCGGATATCAGCGACGTAGTTTAGGTTTCTGAAATTGATCTGATGACCATGAGCATAGCTATCGATCTGCTCCAGATGGCCAATCGAATTGGCATGCTGTGTGAAGCTGCCAAATACGAAGATTTGGCCAAGGAGAAAAGTCTCCCTCAGGGCAGTATTGTTGTAGATGATTGGTGGAGGCATCAAGCCTTATGGTGACGACACAGTGGAACTCTCAATGAAAGCACCAATGTCGGTGTCAAAATCGGCAGATCTCGGGTAGAGGGTCCCGAACTATGCGTCTAAGGATCAAAGGTAACAAGGAGGCAGGGGACACGATGTTTACCCAGGTTCAGGCCCTCTTAATGGAGGTAATACCCTACTTCCTGCTTGATTGACATGGATGAGTATAGGGGTTACAAGAGTTGATCTACCTCGAGATCGTAATGGCTAAACCCTATATGTCTAGCCTGTATGATTGTGATCTTGCCCTACGGACTAAACCCTCCGTTTTATATAGACACCAGAGGGATCTAGGGTTGTACCAAGTCAGTTACAGAGAAAGGAAGGTATATGATCCGAACGCCAAGCTTGCCATCCACGCAAAGGAGAGTCCCGTCCGGACACGGGGAAGGTTCTTCTATCTCGTATCCTCATGGCCCATCAGTCCGGCCCATACCACATAGCCCGGACGCTCGAGGACCCCTTAGTTCAGGACTCCCTCACTCACGCAGATGTCGGCGATTCTTCTTCGAGTTTCTCCTTGGGCCTTGATCCTCCATGAGGTCGTTCGTCTACACGTAGTCGATGGAACTCCAGCGTAGATTCTTGCCATCTCCTTTGGGGCAGTTAGGTTAAGGTTTCTTGTCATCTGGCAAGATTAGGTGTCATGTGCTTCGGATCAATGCGAGGGTTAAATAACGACAATTGCGTTCCTCCAGGGCGCTGAACATTGGGGGCACATGCACAAAGACTACTCGGCTGCCCTCAAGGTCAAGGAGGCTACGTTAATTAGGATAACAGAGACACTAATTGACGTCTTTTCTACGAGTTTGTCTTTAATTTGAGCTTTGATCATCGTCTACATTGAAATGCAAATTATGCATGTTTTATATGTATAACGTGGTAATCAAACAAAATGTATGGTGTGCCTCCATTTAGATGTGAATTGCAAAAGCCACACATTACCTCAAATTCAAACTACTTTGTCAATGGATGCAGTGTGCTCAAACACTGCCATCCACATCTCAATTTCAAATGAGTTTGGGCTTGTTCATTCTATATTATCACTCGTGATAATTTGACCCATGTGGTTGTTCGATTAATCGAGGGCCGGTGACCATAAGTGAACAATACAAAGTGTGACTTGACACATATGCCATTTGAAATGATTGTTTTTATGGAGAGAAAAAAGAAAACTACTCCACTATATAGGCAGGAGCCTACGCACTTGCTTGATAGGGTTGCTCTCTTTACACACTCTCGTCCTCTCTAGATCTAAACATGACAACCATTGGTCACAGATCCGGCTAGATCCCCTCTGCTGGTAAGGTGAGAAGGTGCAATGTTCACGCGGTCGCCGGTGGCAACGGCTCTGACCCACTGCCAATGCGTCCCAATCAACGTGCCTTGCCGCGTTGTCTCCCACGCAGCATTGGCTAGGGAGGGCCTCTGATCCCTTCTTCCTCGCTGCCGTAGTGTGGGCAGATCCAGCCTTCCGCCGCCCACCTAGCCACATCCCGGCGACCCTCAGGTATAGCTTCCTGCGAAACCGACCTTGCTCTACTGCCCTAGCTCCTCACGTCATTGCATGGGTATTTTTTCTACTTCTCATCCCCCCTCGTAGATAGGATTGATAGGCTGTTCAAAATCCACCTAAATTTTTACTATTATAGGAGGTAAAACTACTTCATGTAGTCCAATCTAGTACTTGGTTCAAACAGGGAAGAAAGGGGGGTGGAGTTGTTGCTTGAATCTAGGACTTGGTCGAATGAGGAAAGAATGGGGGCGAAAAGTAGTAGAGACTGGCTATCCAAACGAGGAAAGAATGTGGGCGAAAAGTGTTGGGGAACGCAGTAATTTCAAAAAAATTCCTACGATAACGCAAGATCTATCTAGGAGATGCATAGCTACGAGAGGTGAGAGTGTGTCCATGTACCCTCGTAGACCGAAAGCGGAAGCATTTAGTAACGCGGTTGATGTAGTCGAACGTCTTTGCGATCCAACTGATCCAAGCACCGAACATACGGCACCTCCGCATACAGCACACGTTTAGCTGGATGACGTCCCTCGTACTCTTGATTCAGTTGAGGCCGAGGGAGAGTTCTGTCAGCCGACGGCATGGCGACGGTGATGATGATGTTACCGACGCAGGGCTTCGCCTAAGCACTACGACGATATGACTGAGGTGTGTAACTATGGAGGGGGGCACCGCACACAGCTAAAAGATCAACTTGTGTGTTCTAGGGTGCCCCCTTGCCCCCGTATATAAAGGAGGGAGAGGGAGAGGTAGCCGGACCTAGGGGGTGAGGGAATCCTGGATTAGGGGGTCCTCAGATAGCCAGACTATGTACGTGTGCCAGACTGTTGGACTATGAAGATACATGGTTGAAGACTTTGTCCCGTGTCCGGGTGGGACTCTCCTTTGCGTGGATGGCAAGCTTGGCAATTCGGATATGTTGACTTCCTTCTCTGTAACCGACTATGTGTAACCCTAACCCCCTCCGGTGTCTATATGAACCGAAGGGTTTAGTCCGTAGGACAAGAACAATCATAATCATAGGCTAGCTTCTAGGGTTTAGCCTCTACGATCTCGTGGTAGATCAACTCTTGTAATACTCATATCATCAAGATCAGTCAAGCAAGAAGTAGGGTATTACCTCCATAGAGAGGGCCCGAACCTGGGTAAACATTGTGTCCCCCGCCTCCTATTACCATTAGCCTTAGACGCACAGCTCGGGACCCCCTACCCGAGATCCACCGGTTTTGACACCGACATTGGTGCTTTCATTGAGAGTTCCACTGTGACGTCGAAAATGGTTTGATGGCTCGCCTTGTTATCAAAGACAACATCACCTCTAGGGGAGCCCTGGCTTTAGGCCAAACCCTCCGACTAGGCGGCTTCGCATGACCGCCCGTACGGCCGTCGCACCGATGATGACTTCTTGGGTCATCACAAACAACCTCTACATCAGCTCGGAATACACCGAGCAGATGGATCCAATGGAGCTCTCGTCCTTGAACAAGCTCTTGGATCGCATCGCCGCCCTGGGAGTCGCTATGGACTATGATTGGATCAGGCTTAAGCCCGACCAAAGGGAGATTAACTCTCCGCCGGTCACCCATCAGATAGCAGTGGTGGAGGAGCAATGCAGCGATTCTTCCTCTATTTTGAGGACAAACTATGTCCGGATTCCCGAGCTCTCCGAGCCGGATACCCGTCTGCGGGAGGACATGACCCAAGCTCCGAACTTAGAATCGGACAGCGGGCCAAAAAAATTGGGCAACATCCCGGAGCCCGAACTGCCAAGTTTGGAAGCTCCTCTGGCCCTGGGTCTCAGATCGGGTCAGGGTTCGGACTTAAAGCCACCCACCCACCTAGATACAAGCGATCTTTCCCACATTAGACAACAATCCCAAGAGATAGTACGTCACTTTTGGGCCAGATTCCTCCTTGTAATGAGCAAGGTCAAGGACTGTCGCAAGGAAGACGCAATCTCATTCTTTTGCAAAAATTGCACGGACAAGGGAATCCTCAACGCTATAAGTCGCTGAGACATAGCACACTTCACTGACTTGGCGGCCGTAGTACAGAAGTACTGTGCGATGGAAAGCGCCTGGAAAACCCAAGCAAAATTCCGGGATCCTCCGGCTCTCACTAAATCCCTTGTCCAAACTAAAAGGGTGCACTCTCGCAAGTCACCCGGTCCAATTACAAAGAAACCAAAGCCCACTACAGGACATGGAACCGTATTGGAGGGATGGCTCAATGGGCCATGCAAAATTGACACCAAACCGGATACCATACCAACACATAGCCTTAGAGCATGTTGGATACTTCGGCAGGTGGCCAAGAGCGGCGAGGATCTCCTCTTTAACGATACTGCAGGGCATCATCCCGCAGAAAACAACCATACAGTATTGACAGTCTTCGAGAATTTCACCTCAAATAGCAGGCGCAAGAGAGCACTCCGCAGCCTCGCCGAAGTCTGCCACATTGCAGCAATATATCCATGGAACGACACGGCCATAACCTTCAATGCCAGTGACGAACCTCAATTTTGAATAGTCCGAGCTCCTGCCGCTTTGGTCCTTAGTCCAATTGTGGACGGCTTCCGGCTTACTAAAGTGCTCATGAACGGTGGCAGCGGATTAAACCTCATCTACGAGGAAACTCTCAACAAAATGGAAATAGACAAGAGCCGCATTGAGCAAAGCAGCACGACCTTTAGAGGAATTATCCCTAGTAGGGAGGCACGATGTGCGGGAAAAATCACACTCGATGTGGTATTGGCACGCCGGAGAATTACAGGTCCAAAGAAATTACATTCCAAGTGGCCCCGTTCAGTAGCGGATACAACGCCCTTTTAGGGCGGGATGCATTCACGAGCTTCCAAGCTATACCCCATTACGGGTACATGAAGCTCAAGATTCCCGGGCCCAATGGAATAATCACTCTAGCCAGTGATCCGGACGTAGCACTCCAGGCCGAAAACAAAACCGCCGCCCTAGCCCTTGAAGCATTATCTGAAGCCCTCGCGGCCGAAGAACTAACTGCGCTGGGCTCCACAGTGGACAGGGATGACGTGATACTCGACAAACGATCCAAGTCCACCTCTTTCAAACCAGTGGATGAAATAGTCAAATTCCAAGTCCACCCAATGGACTCTACAAAAATAACATCTATCGGGGCACAGCTGAACCCCACAATAGACGCTGCACTGCGGGCGTTCTTGCACGAAAATTGGGACATCTTCGCCTGGCACCCTTCAGACATGCTAGGTATCCCACACAGGCTGGCCGAGCATAGCCTAAACATACTGAAGGAATACAAGCCGGTCAAGCAGACTCTTCGATGCTTTTCAGAACCTAAACGACAAGTCATGGGAGAGGAGCTAGCCAAGTTACTCGAAGCCGGATTCATCAGAGAAATAAAACACCCGGACTGGCTAGCAAACCTGGTGATGGTACCAAAGAAGGACAAATCCTGGCGCCTATGTGTCGATTTCAAGGAACTCAATAAGGCTTGCCCCAAGGATCCCTTCCCTCTCCCCGCATCGATCAAATCATCGACGCTACCGCAGGACACGACTCATTGTGCTTCCTCGACGCATACTCCGGATACCATCAAATCAAGATGGCGGAGTCCGATCAAGCCGCAACGACATTCATCACTCCATACGGCCCTTTCTGTTTCAACACCATGCCTTTGGGGCTCAAAAATGTCGGTGCAACCTATCAACGCATGATTCAGACATGCCTGGGAAACCAAATCGGCAAAACAGTTGAGGCATACGTAGACGACATAGTCATCAAGACCAGACATGTTGAATCTTTAATAGACAACCTGAGGCTTACTTTCGATAATCTCCGAACATATGACATCAAGCCCAATCCGGAAAAATGCGTTTTCGGCGTTTCGGCCGGAAAGCTCCTAGGCTTCATCATTTCCAATAGAGGAATTGAAGCAAATCCGGCTAAAATCCGAGCTTTGTCGCAGTTGTCTACCCCAACAGACCTCAAGCAAATCCAGAAATTAATTGGATGCGTGGCTGCCTTAAGCCGCTTTATCTCCCGATTGGGAGAAAAGACACTACCTCTCTATCGCCTTCTTTGACGCACCAAACACTTCGAGTGGACGGATGCGGCTATGGCCGAACTGGAAGAAATAAAGGCCCTCTTGGCTAGCAATCCAATCTTGGCCGCACCAAACATCGGCGAACCCATGCTGTTATATATAGCTGCAACGCATCAAGTTGTAAGCGCAGTGCTTGTCGTCGAAGGAGAGGAGGACGGACATAAGTTCCCGCTTCAAAAGTCGGTATACTATGTATCCACTATTGTCACGCCCAAGATGCGACCCTATCCTAAAGGAACTCGAAGGTCCCACCAAGGATAGAAGCGCATCTTGAAGACGCTTTTGCAAGGTTGATATCATTACATCAACATTACATAATAGATGGGGATACATACAAAAGGCATACAATGCCACACGAATACAACATCATATTACATAAGAGCACCATCCGACTACGGATGAAACACAAACAGAAACTCAAACGACATCCACCCTGCTAGCCCAGGCTGCCGACCTGGAACCTATCCCCTGATCGAAGAAGGAGCAGAAGAAGAACTCCAAAACAAGAAAACATCGCTCTCGCGTCATGATCATTGCATAACCTGCACCTGCAACTGTTGTTGTCGTAATCTGTGAGCCACGAGGACTCAGCAATCCCATTACCATGGGTATCAGGACTAGCAAAGCTTAAAGGGAAAGGAAGGGGTAAAGTGGTGAGGTTGCAGCAGCGACTAAGCATATATGGTGGCTAACATACGCAAATAAGAGCGAGAAGAGAGCAAGCGGAACGGTCGTGAAACTAGCAATGATCAAGAGGTGATACTGAACTCCTACTTACGTCAAACATAACCCAAAAACCGTGTTGACTTCCCTGACTCCGCCGAAAAGAGACCATCACGGCTACACATGCGGTTGATGCGTTTTAATTCAGATCTGGTGTCAAGTTATCTACAACTGGACATTAACAAATTCCCATCTGCCACATAACTGTGGGCACGGCTCTCGAAAGTTTATACCCTGCAAGGGTGTCCCAACTTAGCCCATGATAAGCTCTCACGGTCAACAAAGGATATTCCTTCTCCTAGGAAGACCCGATGAGTCTCGGAATCCCGGTTTACAAGACATTTCGACAATGGTAAAACAAGACCAGCAAAGCCGCCCGATGCACCGACAATCCCGATAGGAGCTGCACATATCTCGTTCTCAGGGCAACACTGGATAAGTCAAGCTACGAGTAAAACCAGACCTCGAGTTTCCCCGAGGGGGCCCCGCAGGCTGCTCCGTTCGGACCAGCACTTAGAGAAGCACTGGACCGGGGGGGCTAAAATAAAGATGACCCTCGGGTTGGCCGACCCAAGGAAAAGGTATAGGTGGTGGTGAGGCAAATGGTAAAACCAAGGTTGGGCCTTGCTGGAGGAGTTTTATTCAAAGCGAACTGTCAAGGGGGTCCCATAAATCACCCAACCGCGTAAGGAACGAAAAATCCGGGAACATAATACCGGTATGACGGAAACTAGGGCGGCAAGAGTGGAACAAAACTCCAGGCATAAGGCCGAGCCTTCCACCCTTTACCAAGTATATAGATGCATTAATTAAATAAGAGATATTGTGATATCCCAACATAATCCTGTCCACCATGGAGCAATCTTCAACTTCACCTGCAACTATCGACGCTATAAGAGGGGCTGAGCAAAGCGGTAACATAGCCAAACAACGGTTTGCTAGGAAGGGTGTCAAAGGTTAGAGGTTCATGGCAATTTGGGGAGGCTTGAAGAACAAGTGATAGGAAGCGCAGCATAGCGATAGAACGAAGCAACTAGCATAGCAATGATAGTAGTGAGATCCAAGATGACGGTCATCTTGCCTGAAATCCCGCTAGGAAGGAGAACAAGTCCATGAAGAAGACGAACGGGAGTAGTCGAACAAATCCTCACAATCGCAACATAACCGGAACTAAGAAGCAACACCGGAAAGAAACAAACAACATGGTAAACACACAAGCATAAACATGGCATGATGCACAATCAAGTATGATGCATGTCCGGTTTAATGAGGCATGGCATGGCAAAATGCAACAAAAAATTCTATAAGTTAAGTGGAGCTCAATATGCAACGAGTTGCATATTGACAAAACACCACATTGACATATTTAGTTTAATCTCGTTTAAGCTACCAAACAATGTTAAATGTTGTTAAACATGGCAAGAGGTGAGGCATAATTAAAACTACCTATCTAGGCAAGTTTAAAAGAGGCCGGAACAACAAACAACAATTTCAGAAAATCCTCATGTGCAATTTATGAATTTGGTACTTGAGGGAGTCCTGGACTAGGGGGTGTCCGGACAGCCGGACTATCATCGTCCGCCGGACTCCAAGACTATGAAGATACAAGATTGAAGACTTCGTCCCGTGTCCGGATGGGACTTTCCTTGGCGTGGAAGGCAAGCTTGGCGATATGGATATGTAGATCTCCTACCATTGTAACCGACTCTGTGTAACCCTAGCCCTCCCCGGTGTCTATATAAACCGGAGGGTTTTAGTCCGTAGGACAACAACCATTGCAACAATCATACCATAGGCTAGCTTCTAGGGTTTAGCCTCCTTGATCTCGTGGTAGATCCACTCTTGTACTACCCATATCATCAATATCAATCAAGCAGGAGTAGGGTTTTACCTCCATCGAGAGGGCCCGAACCTGGGTGAAAACATCGTGTTCCTTGTCTCCTGTTACCATCCGCCTAGACACACAGTTCGGGACCCCCTACCCGAGATCCGCTGGTTTTGACACCGACATTGGTGCTTTCATTGAGAGTTCCTATGTGTCGTCACCGATAGGCTTGATGGCTTCTTCAATCAACAACAACGCCGTCCAGGGTGAGACTTTTCTCCCTGGACAGATCTTCGTATTCGGCGGCTTCGCACTGCGGGCCAATTCACTTGGCCATCTGGAGCAGATCGAAAGCTACGCCCCTGGCTGTCAGGTCAGGTTTGGGAGCCTAAACTTCACGGCGGATATCCGCGGAGACTTGATCTTCGATGGATCCGAGCTGCAGCCGAGCGTGCCGCACTGTCACGATGGGCATGATCTAGCTATGCCGCCGGAGAGTACCTTGGAGGCCGCACATGAATCCGCTCCGACCCATAGTCCGGAGCCGACTGCGCAGATCGAGGACGGATGGCTGGACACCGCCTCGGGAGCCGCAACTTCCACGGCGATGGAGCCGAACACTGACCTCATC
Organism: Triticum aestivum; assembly: GCF_018294505.1. Classification (NCBI taxonomy): domain Eukaryota; kingdom Viridiplantae; phylum Streptophyta; class Magnoliopsida; order Poales; family Poaceae; genus Triticum; species Triticum aestivum. Next base: position 396,938,023 of record NC_057795.1, on the reverse strand, counting down.
CCTTATAAAGCTCGTGACTCCGAGGTACCGGACTCCCTGCCAGACTCCGAACCTCCTGCGCCCCTGCCAATCAAATCCGATTGGGCGCCGATCATGGAGTTCACCGCTGCGGACATCTTTCAGCACTCACCCTTTGGCGACATCCTGAAATCGCTAAAGCATCTCTCGCTATCCGGAGAGCCCTGGCCGGACTACGGCCAGGAAGGTTGGGATGCGGACGACGAAGAAATTCAAAGCCCACCCACCACCCACTTTGTAGCCACTGTCGACGATCTAACCGACATGCTAGACTATGACTCCGAAGACATCGACGGTATGGGCGACGATGCCGGAGACGATCAAGAACCAGCGCCTACCGGGCACTGGAAGACCACCTCATCATACGACATATACATGGTGGACACCCCAAAAGATGGGGACGGCGAAGAAGCAGCGGAGGCAGATTCCTTAAAGAAACAGCCCAAGCGCCGATGTCAGCGGCGCCGCTCTAAATCCCACCACAGCAAGAATGGAGATTCCGGCACCGGAGATAATAACACCCCAGAGAGTGCCGAAGACAACCCCCTCCAGCCAGATTCAGCGCAGGAGGATGCAGAAGCAAGCCCTCACGAGAGAGCGGCAGACGAAGAGGTCGAGGATGATAATTACATACCTCCCTCCGGAGACGAGGCAAGCCTCGATGACGACGAATTCGTCGTGCCTGAGGGTCCCGTCGAACAAGAGCATTTCAAACGCAGGCTAATGGCCACAGCAAATAGCCTAAAGAAAAAGCAGTAGCAGCTTCAAGCTGATCAAGACCTGTTGGCCGACAGATGGACCGAGGTCCTCGCGGCCGAAGAGTATGAACTCGAACGCCCCTCCAAGAGCTACCCAAAACGCAAGTTGCTCCCCCGACTAGAGGAGGAAGCATATATACCTTCATCACCAGCGCACAATACGGCAGACCGACCACCCCGTGGTCGGGACAAAGAGGCACCTAGGCCCTCCACCAAGACCGTACCCCGGCATCACTCAAAAAGTACGAAGGCATGAGGGAACGCGCCGGACTTGCGGGATATATTGCAGGACAAAGCAAGGCAATCCAGATCTATCTATGGATCACGTGGGCGCCCCACGACCCACGACGAATACCGTCGCGCCGGATACAGCAACTCCGGCCGGGCCGAACACAGCAGACAACGCTCTCTTGAGCTACGACGTGACATTGCTCAATACAGAGGCGCCGCACACCCACTATGCTTCACAGACGAAGTAATGGATCATCAAATCCCTGAAGGGTTCAAACCCGTCAACATTGAATCCTACGATGGCACAACAGACCCCGCGGTTTGGATCGAAGATTATCTCCTTCATATCCATATGGCCCGCGGAGACGATCTCCACGCCATCAAATATCTCCCACTCAAGCTTAAAGGACCAGCTCGGCATTGGCTTAACAGCTTGCCCGCAGAGTCAATTGGGCGCTGGGAGGACCTGGAAGCCACATTCCTCGACAACTTCCAGGGCACATATGTGCGACCACCAGACGCCGATGACCTAAGCCACATAATCCAGCAGCCAGACGAATCGGCCAGGCAATTCTGGACACAGTTCTTAACAAAGAAAAATCACATCGTTGACTGTCCGGATGCCGAGGCCCTCGCAGCCTTCAAACATAAAATCCGCGACGAGTGGCTGGCCCGGCACCTAGGACAGGAAAAGCCGAAATCTATGGCAGCCCTCACATCATTAATGACCCGCTTTTGTGCGGGAGAGGATAGCTGGCTAGCTCGCAGCAACAACCTCAGTAAAAATGCTGGCCGTCCGGATACTAAGGACCACAATGGCAGGTCGCGTCGAAGCAAAAATAAACGCCGCGTTAACGGCGATAACAATGAGGATACGGCAGTCAACGCCGGATTCCGAGGCTCTAAACCCGGTCAGCGGAAGAAGCTATTCAAAAGAACCACTCCGGGTCCGTCCAATTTGGACCGAATACTCGACCGCTCATGCCAGATACATGGCACCCCAGAAAAGCCAGCTAACCACACCAACAGAGATTGTTGGGTATTTAAGAAGGCAGGCAAGTTAATTGCTGAAAACAACGACAAGGGGTTGCACAGCAACAACGAGGAAGAGACCCAGCCGCCGAACAATAGAGGACAGAAGGGTTTCCCCCCACAAGTGCGGATGGTAAACATGATATACGCAACCATATACCCAAGAGGGAGCGGAAGCGTGCACTAAGGGACGTATATGCGATGGAGCCAGTCGCCCCGAAGTTCAATCCATGGTCCTCTTGCCCGATCACTTTCGATCGAAGAGACCATCCGACCAGTATCCGCCATGGCGGATTCGCCGCATTGGTTTTAGACCCAATCGTCGATGGATTTCACCTCACGAGAGTCCTGATGGACGGCGGCAGTAGCCTGAACCTGCTTTATCAGGATACAGTGCGCAAGATGGGCATAGACCCCTCAAGGATTAAACCTACAAAGACGACCTTCAAAGGCGTCATACCAGGTGTTGAGGCCAATTGTACAGGCTCAGTCACACTGGAAGTGGTCTTCGGATCCCCGGATAATTTCCGGAGCGAGGAGTTAATCTTCGACATAGTCCCGTTCCGCAGCGGCTATCACGCTCTGCTCGGACGAACCGCGTTCGCAAAGTTCAACGCGGTGCCGCATTACGCATACCTCAAGCTCAAGATGCCAGGCCCTCGTGGAGTCATCACGGTCAACGGAAATACGGAACGCTCCCTCCGAACGGAGGAACATACAGCGGCTCTCGCGGCAGAAGTACAGAGCAGCCTTCTAAGGCAATTTTTGAGTCCGGCCGTTAAACGACCGGACACGGCCAAACGCGCCCGGAGCAACATCAATCAAGACCACCTGGCACATTCCGAGCACGCGTAGCAATGCGGCCCCAACCCCAGCCCTCGCATGATTGCAAGACCAGCCCTCCGCGTACATCATTACGCTCTGGAGATACCATGGGCATAGGGGGAGGGGCACGACCACAACAGACCCAGAGTGCGGCTCGACCACACCAGGGGCTCCCAAGTGTGTCGCTCTTTTTATTTTTATTTTCCTTCTTTTTATACACAGGACTCCGTTCACCAGAGGCCCTGTCCGGCGGCGAACCCGCCGAACTCACGATGCAACAGCCAGGGAGGGAAAAAGGCTGCGACGAACACTCAGGTGGTCTCCATTACGAGCATTAAATTTGATTATATACACCAGTCCGCAGCCCACCCCTGGAGGGGGACATGTTTAATTAGTCCAATCCCTTGCTTACCGCACTATTTGTATCATTCCGCACTCATAGCAGAATTCCTTGAATAAATAATGCAACACTTTTTGCCTATAATTGCATTACTTTACATATATGTTCATTAATGACATCTTGCACCCGTATATTTTGGTACGGCCGAATACACCAGGGGCTTATGTTCCCCGCATTATGGTGTGATAAGTCCGAACACTTTCACAAGTGCGGCACCCCGAACTTATAGCATTATATGAATCGGCTCCGAATCATGTCTTGGGTCAATAGTTGGGTTTGCCCGGCTCCCATGTTTTGGTACCTTACGTTCCGTTCTGTCGGCTAAGGTAGCACTGGGAGAACCACTGCGATTGCGCCCCGGTTGAGCTGGGCGAGCGCCTCAGTGGAGAAAGCTAAAACTGACTGGCATGATAAGGTGAGAGACTAGTCGCTGTTCGAGAGGTCTTTTCGAGTCCCTAAAGACTTATGCCGCTTCGAGCGAAGAACCGGATAATGTCCGGCCAAGGCGTGGATAGCGCCCCGAACTCGGTCTTCCGAATACTAGGGGCTTCGCCGAAATTTAAAATTATAGAATTCTATGGCTAAGTGAGAGTGTTCAAGCATTATAAGTCCGGTTGCCTTGTTCGTTGTGTTGAGCGCCTCCCTAGATGGACCCAAAAATGGGAACAAGAGTGCTCAAGTTTATCCCGAACACCCCAGCACTCGTGGCATGGGGGCTGAAGCCGACGACTTGCCATCTCTCAGATTTTATAAACGGCCGCACAGAGGGTAATATTTTAAATCAATAAGCATTGCTTAGCGCATATGAACAAAGTTTTCAGCGCACAGGATAACACATTGCGAGTTTACTCAATAATTACATCTCTGGGGCACTCATCCGCAATCTTGCGGGCACCCTTCAGGACAGTCTTATAGTACATCTCGGGCGTACGATACTCCTTGCCCGCTGGTGGCGCGTCAGTGATTAGCCTCTCCGCATCCAGCCTGCCCCAGTGCACCTTTGCGCGGGCAAGGGCCCGACGAGCACCTTTAATATAGGCGGAGCGCTTGATGACCTCCACCTAGGGGCACGCATCCACCAGCCGCCGCACGAGGCCGAAGTAGCTCCCAGGCATGGCCTCTCCAGGCCACAGCCGGACTATGAGGCCCTTCATGGCCTGCTCGGCTACCTTGTGGAGCTCGACCAGCTGCTTCAGCTGGTCGCTAGGGGGCACCGGATGGCCGGCCTCAGCATACTGAGACCAGAAGACCTTCTCTGTTGAGCTCCCCTTCTAGGCTCGGTAGAATGTGGTGGCATCGGACACGCTGCGAGGCAGATCTGCAAACGCCCCTGGAGAGCTCCGAATTCGGGTAAGTATCAGGAAGTTTACATTAACAAGCTTGCTTTGCTTGAAAAATGCCTTACCCTCCGCTATTTTCTTCACCGCCTCAATCTCCTGGAGGGACTTATGGGCCTCGGCCTTGGCGGCTTTGGCACTTTCGAGAGCCGAGGCAAGCTCGGACTCTCGAGTCTTTGAGTCGCGCTCCAAACTCTCATGCTTTTCCATGAGAGCCTGGAGCTCTTGCCGCACCTCCGCCACCCGCGCCTCCTACTTCTCTCGCTCTGCCCGTTCTGCGGCCGCATTGCATTCAGCCGCGGACACAGCCTCCTTCAGGGTTGCCACCTCGTTCGTGGCCCCTGCAGTACCCACGTTATCCTTGTTATTTTTTTCGCAACCTAAATCCTTTTCTGTAAGGTAAAAATTCAAAGTGGTGTTACTCACCTTCTTTATCCTCGAGCTGCTTCTTGGCACGGCCGAGCTCTTGCTCGGACCGCTCGAGGTCCTGCTTCAAAGCACCGACCACCGCAGTCAGTGCGGCAGAGGTCAGGAGCGCAGCCTGCAAACCCATATTGACATAATTTTTAGCAACCCTGCGTATATCTTTTTTAGATCCTCAGTCCGGCTTTTCTTTCCGAACACCGAACCGAGCATCAGGGGCTACTGTCTATGCGGTATTACATTACATATTTTAAACTTCTTACCTCAAAGCTTGTTAGAAGGCTACTGCAGGCTTCGGTCAGCCCGCTCTTGGCAAGCTGAACCTTCTGAATCACCGCACTCATGATAGTGCGGTGTTCTTCCTCGATGGAAGCGCCTTTGAGCGCCTCCAACAAGTTGTCCGGCGCCTCCGGTTGGATGGGGGCCGCCGGCGTCATGGTCTTGCCCTTCTTGCGAAGGGGGCGCCTGCCGGACTCTGGAACCACTGCGGGTTCCGGTGTGGAGTCCGGCGCAAAGTCCGGGAGGCTGCCTTGTGGCGCCTCCGGAGCCTCCTCCTGATGGGTCCCTTCTCGGGATCCCACCTCGGCGTCTTCAGCATCACGGGGGGTGGAGGCAGTCGGGATGGAATCTACATCCGACGGAGCCAACGACCCGCTCGATGAAGCGGGGAGATCATCATCGGCCAGACTGCAGGCAGTGTGCGGCATCAGAAGGACACTATGTGACACAAAAGAGAAATTATAAATCATTCAGGAATCCGGATACTTACGATCTTGCCGGAGGCCTGGCCCTTGAGGGCCACTCTTCGTCGCCAACGTTGGCGTTGGCAGAGCTGTCCGGGGAAATAGTTCTTCCCCTCTTGGACCCTTCGGCCTCCCCTGTTGGGGAAGCCTTCCTCTTCCTCTCTCCCTCCTCTGGGAGAGAGTCCTCTTTCTCCTCCTCATCTTCGGGGGAGGAGTCCGCCTCGGAACCATCGGACGATGAGTCCGATATCACCTGGCGCCGGGAACTTCTTCGAGTTCCCGTGGCCTTCTTCTTGGCCTTCTTCTCCGGCACTACATAGAGTGCCGGGACCAGCAGCCCCGTTAGGTGGGCGTCCGCTGGGTCTTCGGGAAGGGGAGCCGGACCGTCTACCTGTCCGGACGTCCTCTGCCAGTCCTGTCAAAGGCATTGGGAGTTTTAGATCCCACATAGAGTCAAACTATGAAAGAAAACAACTATCCCATAGAGGATAACGAAGCTTACCTCATCGGTCGGGCGCTTGGTGCTGAATCCGCGATCTTCAGTCGCGGACGCGGGGGCTTCTCCGCCCTTGAACAGCACCCTCCAGACGGCTTCATACATCATGTCGAAGAGCCTGCTCAGAGTCCGGTGCTGTGCCGGATCGAACTCCCACAGGTTGAAGGCCCGTTGTTGGCAGGGGAGAATCCGGCGGATGAGCATGACCTGGATCACATTGACAAGCCTAAGCTTCTTGTTCACCAGGGTCTGAAGACAGGACTGGAGTCCTGTCAGCTCCTCCGAACTGCCCCATAGCAAGCCCTTCTCTTTCCAGGAGGTGAGCTGCATCGAGATACCAGATCTAAACTCGGGGGCTGCCGCCCATTTTGGGTCGCGCGGCTCGGTGATGTAGAACCACCCCGATTGCCACCCCTTGACGGACTCCACAAAGGCCCCTTCGAGCCAGATGACGTTGGGCATCTTGCCCAACATGGCGCCTCCGCACTCCGCTTGGACGCCCTTCACTACCTTCGGCTTGACGTTGAAGGTCTTGAGCCACAAGCCGAAGTGGGGCTAGATGCAGAGGAAGGCCTTGCACACAACGATAAACGCCGAGATGTTGAGGATGAAGTTTGGCGCCAGATCGTGGAAATCCAGCCATAATAGTACATGAGCCCCCGGACAAAGGGATGCAACGGGAAGTCCAGTCCGCAGAGGAAGTGGGGAAGGAATACGACCCTCTCATGGGGCCTGGGGGTGGGGATGAGCTGCCCCTTGTCGGGCAGCCGGTGCGCGATGTCGCCGGAAAGGTATCCGGCTCTGCGCAGTTTTGCGATATGCTCCTCCGTAACAGAGGAGGCCAACCATTTGCCTCCCGCTCCGGACATGGTCGGAGAAGGTCGAGACGAGATGCGCGTACTTGGGCGCTGGAGCTCGAGTGCGCGGAGAGGGATAAGCAAAGGAGGAAGAAGGCGTAGGTAAAAAGGGTGGATCCTTATCCCCTTATATATGGGCGGACGAAGACTATGCGTCCCCACCGGCCTGGCAAAACTCGCTTATCCCCCAAGCACCACCATCAATGGCGCGGTTGGGTTACCCACGTCCGTATTGATGAGAATCCTGGAATAAGGGGAACACGATCTCTGCTTCGACAAGACGTGCCAAGGAAACCGCTTCGCTAAACGCGCTGAGGTGGTATAATAAAAAAACGATTCAAGTAAAGGCTTGGTAGTGGCGTGACGTCATGCTACAAGATACGTCAGCAGATTGAACTTGTGCACATAATATTGTCTCTACGGTGGAATGTGGAATTTATTTTGCAGAGCCGGACACTATCCTGGTGTTCACAATCTTCTATGAATTATTCGGAGGAGGAACCCGCCTTGCAATGCCGAACATTATGCGCGCCGGACTCATCGTCATTGAAGCCTGGTTCAGGGGCTACTGAGGGAGTCCTGGACTAGGGGGTGTCCGGACAGCCGGACTATCATCGTCCGCCGGACTCCAAGATTATGAAGATACAAGATTGAAGACTTCGTCCCGTGTCCGGATGGGACTTTCCTTGGCGTGGAAGGCAAGCTTGGCGATACAAATATGTAGATCTCCTACCATTGTAACCGACTCTGTGTAACCCTAGCCCTCCCCGGTGTCTATATAAACCGGAGGGTTTTAGTCCGTAGGACAACAACCATTACAACAATCATACCATAGGCTAGCTTCTAGGGTTTAGCCTCCTTGATCTCGTGGTAGATCCACTCTTGTACTACCCATATCATCAATATCAATCAAGCAGGAGTAGGGTTTTACCTCCATCGAGAGGGCCCGAACCTGGGTAAAAACATCGTGTCCCTTGTCTCCTGTTACCATCCGCCTAGACGCGCAGTTCGGGACCCCCTACCCGAGATCCGCCGGTTTTGACACCGACAGTACTGTTCTGCCCTAAAACATATTTTATTATTGTTAAACAGCAAAATAAAGTGCACCATGTTAAACTAGGCATTTTTCTACACCATTTACATATAAAGTTTATTTAAAACCGAGCTACGGTTATTTAGTTATGAAATAAATCATTTTAGCATGGCATTTGAGAAAATTTAAACAAACATCATTTTAAACATTTTAAACATGAATGAAAGTGGCATATTATTAATCTACACAAAATTCTAAGCATTTTACATATATAAATTATTTACATGTGATGCATGGTTAAAGAGTTATTATATGCATGATGTATGAGGGTTTTTCTGTAAAACTGCAGTCTCTAGAATAATTGCTAAAATCGCAGATGATCCGGATCCATCAGTAACGACAGACCGGTTCGGGTTCGGGTAAGTTTCGGACACGCACATGAGGGGTCTGAGAGAGGTCAACGAGGACAAGCGCCTGACAAAAATGACAACGGAGGCAAAGAGAGAAAGGGCAACTGCAAACGGCTACGAGTTTTATGAAAACATGCAGATGCAATGCGCATGATTTTATGAGATGAGATGCATGACATGAACACAATGCAAAAACAAAAGACAAAACCCAACCACGGAGGAAATAACATATCGCATCTCCGGAAAAGGCAAGAGTTGGAGTTACGAATATGGAAAGTTGTATCCGGGGCGTTACAACACTCCACCACTACGAGAGGATCTCGTCCCGAGATCTAGGATGGCACCCGAGGGAAAAGGAAGAGGAAGATAAAACAAAGTTGCTTCTTTGACGAACGAGTGAAACCACGAACCTTGAGAGGTTGAGCAATTTAAAAGAAAGAGTACAACAGAGATGAACGAGATTGCAAACAATCCGTTAGAAAAGAGGAACAAGGAGTATTACGAGAACTTGAAGGTTGAAAGACATGGAAATAGGAGCTTCACGAACGAAAAGAATGTGACCACATCGGTATAATGAGATAGCCAAGGAACAAGAATGGCAGAATTTGGACAGCACTCCGGTAGAAAAGAGAAGAAAACTTGATGAGATGAAAAGATATTGTAGAGATGATACAACACTCCGGTTAAATTGATAAGCAAGAAAAGAACACGATCCTCATAAAACGAGGTGATGGGTGAAGAGCACAACATCACAATGCCTCCGTAATGAAAGAATAGAAGTTAGATCGTTGGAATAAAGGGACGGAGAAGAAAATGACAACTTTTGCCACAAGTGAACTTGGAAAGCATCCTTGCAAAGAATAATCGAACGGAGTTGTTGGAAAATCAACAACGAGAAGCACAAGCTTGTTGTGGGCTTATGGAAAACTTCTCAAAATTGAGGCGAAATTCTACCACTAATGAAAAACAATTGCTTGTTTGAGATCAAAGAAGAGATGCAAACTTCTTTCGCCGAGAGGATAGGAGAAAACTCAGATCATTGATAAGCACCACAAATAGCAACATTCCTTAGGGAAGGCTTTAGGTGAAATCTATACCAAGATAACTCCAACGAAGTTGATTGGTCGAAAAGATCTCTTGAACGAAGAGAAAATGATGGATTTAAAATACCTCATTCTTGACAACATATGAATCATGAAACATGAAGGAAATTGTCAAGAGTGACATAACACCACCTCAAAAGATAAGGTAGAAAGAATTGCACTTCGGGATGCACGATGGAGAATGCTTGAACTACTCAATACAAGACATGTGTTGAAAACCATGTTTAATTTTGAGTATAGCTCGGCGGATCATAACTTTGAGAGAAATCTTGAAGAACAAATGAAGAATGAAAAGAATCCTTGACGAACCATCATGTAGAGCCTCCATGAAGAACTCCGGTAATAAAAGGATGATAAAAAGAAAGAGAAGTTGAAAACACAAGGTGAAGCCTTGTGATGATTTAGAAAGAGCTTCGCAACGAGATAATGCGGAAAACTTGGAACTCCGAAAAAAAAGATGACAAGCAATGAGGAAATAAGAATAAGATTTATTGTATGCTTATCCTTCATCAAATTAAATTGATGACAAGCAATGGATTTGGCATACTACTTATTCCCGTAGAAAGGATTAAAAGAGATAAAGCGCGAACTTGAGAAGGTATTGATGGAACCACCGGTGGGATTTGGAAACCACGAATGAATTAATATGATAACGAAGGAAGTGAAATCTTGAACGAACCACCATAAGAGTTGAAAATGAAAGTAGCAAAGGCACAATTCACCGGGAAGAATTTGAAAACGAATGAAGATACTTGAAGGGATTTAGATACATGAGAACGAAGAGATCATGAACTGATTAGAGGATATTTGAACGATTCACCGATAAGATTTGGATAACAATAACTACATGCTGAGAATGAAGAATTATGGCATGATGGCCTTCAGAGGAAAGAAATGGAAACAACTCATGAAATGCTCCGGATGGGTGAAAAGAATTCCCACAATCAAAAACAATTATGAGAGGATGGCATCAAACTTGGACTACGCATCTTTGGAAGAACGGGTAAGGATTTAAGAGGAACTCTTCTTCGGTCTTCAAAATCCGACAATGACGATGAGAAACACCACCATGAATTGTTGAGATACTCCTGGAGAATGAAAAGCGAAGGGGTTGAGGCAACAATGAAATAATTTGAAATCGTTCTTGGAGAAGGCATGTAACTAATGTGATCCATTCTTCCGTCACACTTGAAAAGAATTGAGAATAACTCCAGAAGAATTAGAAGAGTCAGGTAAGATCCTGGGAAAAGACCTGTGGGTTAGGGCCCACTCGAAAGAAACATCATTGAAGGATTGCTTGAAATAGAGATTGCACCGATAGAATTAAATAGCTTGAATGAGAGAAAAAAAACCTTGAAGTAACTCGAATGGATTAAGAATGGAAACATGATTCTTCTGAGATATCTTGAGCACTCCGGATAAGATTAGAGAGAGGTGAACAATTGAGAGGTGCACCGACATGGAAAAACATTTGAAACGAGGAAAGGATATGATGAATATCGAAAGTTTGAATTGGATCCATCGGAGAAGAAACAACAATGAAGGATGATGAACTTGAAACTATTGAGCATCTTCATGGGAAATCACCGGATAAGAACATCGAAAGAAAAGAATGAAGAGACTTCTCTCAAATAAAAGGATACATGCTTAAAAAAATCTGAGTCCTTGAAGAAAAAGGGGTGGGAGGGCGGGAAAACAAAGGCAACTTGGGGACGGATGAAACGGATACGGTTGAGAAAACTTAGAATTGATCTCACAAATGTTGAAATGATCGGATCCACTTGAAGAGAAGCACACCGGTTGGAAAGAATTGACATGACAATCTCGATGATCAAAAGGATTAGTACTCCCATAGAAATATGAGAACATCGCTTAGAAAAGGTATGGATTCAACATTTGACTTCGAAGCAACTCAAATACCACAACTCAAAACAAAACAAAGGATTGGCTTGCAGAATAAGCCGGAACAAATACATATGATAGATATTTACCCAATCCCATATCATGCATCTGTCGGAAAGATATTCTAGGAGCTACTTGAATTCCCACCTATAAAACTCCCGAAACTTTCTGGTTATGCAATCTGGTGTTGGGGATACAGGGGAAGCAATATATCTCACCCAAACTAACAATTCCTACATCCAGTTGTATCCATCCGTCAACACATAACCAAGAAAACTCCGGAAATCGTGTACCTCAACCTTTGAAAAGCATCCATTATACGAGCTATGGCAATACTCCCGAACTCCCCAGTACTGGGTGGCATCGAGGTTATCTCACCAACAACTGCATAAAAGAGATTTTCGATGTCGGCAAAACTCAGGTATTCCAGAACTGCAACGATAAAATTATGACGACAACACCTTGGAGCTCAACTCCCCAGGACACTGCCACAACCCCTAAATGTCAGGAGGCACCAAGAACAATGTTCTCGTCATAAGAATATCGGAATGATCCCAAGATACCCGCGTGATCCTCAATTTTTTTTAGTGAAATTTGAGGAGAGGAAAGACAAAACATCTACGTCGAGAGTCCTCACCAGAGCGACGAAGGGGCTGAGGAGTAAAAAGAATCCTACTCTCCGATATATATAATCCTAAGACTCAAGATAGTTTTCTTCTAGACTCAACAAGGGCCAACAATCAAGGGGGCTCCTATGGTCGGTCGAGGCTCTGATACCAACTTGTCACGCCCAAGATGCGACCCTATCCTAAAGGAACTCGAAGGTCCCACCAAGGATAGAAGCGCATCTTGAAGACACTTTTGCAAGGTGGATATCATTACATCAACATTACATAATAGATGGGGATGCATACAAAAGGCATACAATGCCACACGAATACAACATCATATTACATAAGAGAACCATCCGACTATGGATGAAACGCAAACAGAAACAGAAATGACATCCACCCTGCTAGCCCAGGCTGCCGACCTGGAACCTATCCCCTGATCGAAGAAGGAGCAGAAGAAGAACTCCAAAACAAGCAAACATCGCTCTCGCATCATGATCATTGCATAACCTGCACCTGCAACTGTTGTTGTAGTAATCTGTGAGCCACGAGGACTCAGCAATCCCATTACCATGGGTATCAGGACTAGCAAAGCTTAAAGGGAAAGGAAGGGGTAAAGTGGTGAGGTTGCAGCAGCGACTAAGCATATATGGTGGCTAACATACGCAAATAAGAGCGAGAAGAGAGCAAGCGGAACGGTCGTGAAACTAGCAATGATCAAGAGGTGATACTGAACTCCTACTTACGTCAATCATAACCCAAAAACCGTGTTCACTTCCCGGACTCCGCCGAAAAGAGACCATCACGGCTACACACGCGGTTGATAATTCGGATCTGGTGTCAAGTTATCTACAACCGGACATTAACAAATTCCCATCTGCCACATAACTGCGGGCACGGCTCTCGAAAGTTTATACCCTACAGGGGTGTCCCAACTTAGCCCATGATAAGCTCTCACGGTCAACGAAGGATATTCCTTCTCCCAGGAAGACCCGATCAGTCTCGGAATCCTGGTTTACAAGACATTTCTACAATGGTAAAACAAGACCAGCAAAGCCGCCCGATGCGCCGACAATCCCGATAGGAGCTGCACATATCTCGTTCTCAGGGCAACACCGGATAAGTCAAGCTACGAGTAAAACCAGACCTCGAGTTTCCCCGAGGGGGCCCCGCAGGCTGCTCTGTTCGGACCAGCACTTAGAGAAGCACTGGACCGGGGGGGGGGGGGGCTAAAATAAAGATGACCCTCGGGTTGGCCGACCCAAGGGAAAGGTATAGGTGGTGGTGAGGCAAATGGTAAAACCAAGGTTGGGCCTTGCTGGAGGAGTTTTATTCAAAGCGAACTGTCAAGGGGGTCCCATAAATCACCCAACCGCGTAAGGAACGAAAAATCCGGGAACATAATACCGGTATGACGGAAACTAGGGCGGCAAGAGTGGAACAAAACACCAGGCATAAGGCCGAGCCTTTCACCCTTTACCAAGTATATAGATGCATTAATTAAATAAGAGATATTGTGATATCCCAACATAATCCTGTCCACCATGGAGCAATCTTCAACTTCACCTGCAACTATCGACGCTATAAGAGGGGCTGAGCAAAGCGGTAACATAGCCAAACAACGATTTGCTAGGAAGGGTGTCAAAGATTATAGGTTCATGGCAATTTGGGGAGGCTTGAAGAACAAGTGATAGGAAGCGCAGCATAGCGATAGAATGAAGCAACTAGCATAGCAATGATAGTAGTGAGATCCAAGGGACGGTCATCTTGCCTGAAATCCCGCTAGGAAGGAGAACGAGTCCATGAAGAAGACGAACGGGAGTAGTCGAACAAATCCTCACAATCGCAACATAACCGGAACTAAGAAGCAACACCGGAAAGAAACAAACAACATGGTAAACACACAAGCATAAGCATGGCATGATGCACAATCAAGTATGATGCATGTCCGGTTTAATGTGGCATGGCATGGCAAAATGCAACAAACAATTCTATAAGTTAAGTGGAGCTCAATATGCAACGAGTTGCATATTGACAAAACACCACATTGACATATTTAGTTTAATCTCGTTTAAGCTACCAAACAATGTTAAATGTTGTTAAACATGGCAAGAGGTGAGGCATAATTAAAACTACCTATCTAGGCAAGTTTAAAAGAGGCCGGAACAACAAACAACAATTCCGGAAAATCCTCATGTGCAATTTATGAATTTGGTACTGTTCTGCCCTAAAACATATTTTATTATTGTTAAACAGGAAAATAAAGTGCACCATGTTAAACTAGGAATTTTTCTACCCCATTTACATATAAAGTTTATTTAAAACCGAGCTATGGTTATTTAGTTATGAAATAAATCATTTTAGCATGGCATTTGAGAAAATTTAAACAAACATCATTTTAAACATTTTAAACATGGATGAAAGTGGCATATTATTAATCTACACAAAATTCTAAGCATTTTACATATATAAATTATTTACATGTGATGCATGGTTAAAGAGTTATTACATGTGATGCACGGGCCGGATTGCTAAGTGGGCCATCGAGCTCCTCCCGTTCGACATCATATATAAACCACGGCGAGCCATCAATTCGCAAGTATTGGCTGACTTCGTCGCCGAATGGACGGAAGCCGAACTCCCTAAAGAGTACGACGCATACTCCAATTGGATCATGCACTTTGACGGCTCTAAGATGCTGGCTGGTCTAGGAGCGGGCGTGTCACACCCAATATGCGACCCTATCCAAAAGGAAACTCGAAGGTCCCACCAAGGATAGACCCGCATATTGGAACGCTTTTGCAAGGTGGATATCATTACATCAACATTACATAATAGATGGGGATACATATAAAAGGCATACAATGCCACAAGAATACAACAATACAACATACAAGAACAACATCCGACTACGGATGAATCATAAACAGAAACTCAAACAATATCCACCCTGCTAGCCCAGGCTGCCGACCTGGAACCTATCCCCTGATCGAAGAAGAAGCAGAAGAAGAACTCAATGCAAGCAAGCATCGCTCTCGCATCATGATCATCGCATAACCTGTACCTGCAACTGTTGTTTTAGTAATCTGTGAGCCACGAGGACTCAGCAATCCCATTACCATGGGTATCAAGACTAGCAAAGCTTAATGGGAAAGGAAGGGGTAAAGTGGTGAGGTTGCAGCAGTGACTAAGCATGATATGGTGGCTAACATACACACATGAGAGCGAGAAGAGAAACAAAGGAACGATCGTGAAGCTAGCAATGATCAAGAGGTGATCCGGAACACCTACTTACGTCGAACATAACACAGAAACCGTGTTCACTTCCCGGACTCCGCCGAGAAGAGACCATCACGGCAACACACACGGTTGATGCGTTTTAATTCGGATCAGGTGTCAAGTTATCTACAACCGGACATTAACAAATTCCCATCTGCCACATAACCGCGGGCACGGCTCTCGAAAGTTTATACCCTGCAGGGGTGTCCCAACTTAGCCCATGACAAGCTCTCGCGATCAACGAAGGAATAGACCTTCTCCCAGGAAGACCCGATCAGTCTCGGAATCCCGGTTTACAAGACATTTCGACAATGGTAAAACAAGACCAACAAGACCGCCCGATGCGCCGACAATCCCGATAGGAGCTGCACATATCTCGTTCTCAGGGCAACACCGGATGAGACAGGCTACGAGTAAAACCAGACTTCGAGTTTCCCCGAGGTGGCCCCGCAGGCGGCTCGGTTCGGACCAACACTTAGACAAGCACTGGCCCGGGGGGGCTAAAATAAAGATGACCCTCGGGTTGGCCGACCCAAGGGAAGGGTATAGGTGGTGGTGAGGCAAATGGTAAAACCAAGGTTGGGCCTTGCTGGACAAGTTTTATTCAAAGCGAACTGTCAGGGGGGTCCCATAAATCACCCGACCGCGTAAGGAACGCAAAATCTGGGAACATAACACCGGTATGACGGAACTAGGGCGGCAAGAGTGGAACAAAACACCAGGCATAAGGCCGAGCCTTCCACCCTTTACCAAATATATAGATGCATTAATAATATAAGAGATATTGTGATATCCCAACATAACCCTGTCCACCATGGAGCAATCTTCAACTTCACCTGCAACTAGCAACACTATAAGAGGGGCTGAGCAAAGCGGTAACATAGCCAAGCCATGGTTTGCTAGGAATGGTGTCAAAGGTTAGAGGTTCATGGCAATTTGGGAGGCTTGAAGAGCAAAAGATAGGTAACGCAGCATAGCGATAGGACGAAGCAACTAGCATAGCAATGATAGTAGTGAGATCCAGGGTAGCGGTCATCTTGCCTGAAATCCAGATAGGAAGAAGAACGAGTCCATGAACAAGATGAAGCCACGAAGACGAACCCCACGTAGACGAACGAATCCTCACGATCGCAATGAAACAGGAACTAATAAGAAGAAGCACACAACATGGGTAAACACACCACACATGAACAAGGCATGATGCACAACAAGCATGATGCATGACCAAGCTACATGAAGCTACTCATGGCAAGAGATGATGCAAACAAGAACAACACATCAAGGCAAGTTTAAATGAGGCCGGGAACAACATATAACAATTCCGGTAAGTCCTCATATGCACATTTCGAAATTGGTCCAGATCTGAATAAACTTTATGTTCAAGTTGTTAAACAGCAAGTTAAGATGCACCACAATGATTTACACGAAATTCTAGTCAAGTTACATATAAAGTTCATTAGATTCGGAGCTACGGCCTAGAAGATATGAGCAAAACAAGTTAAACATGTCATTGATGCAAAATGCATACAAACATCAAGCGAACACCTCAAAACAAGGATGCAACATGATAATATGAATCTACATGCAAAATCAAGCAAGTTTCATATAGAGCACACTCAAAACGGAGCAACGGTTCAACACATGCACACTATACAAGTCATAACAACAATCTGTCCAAAACAACAACTAGGCATATTATAAGCATCAAAACAACATGCTACAGCACCCCAACATAATAACAAAAGGCATGGGCATAAAGTACAGGTAAAGCATAACAAAACATGAACACTGAGATATCTCCAGAGACAACTAGAACATGCTCAAAAGGACATGGGAAGATTGCAAATAATAACAGTTTCAGACTTTAGCAGAAATAACATCAGGTTGCAATGTTTAGAGCGATCGAACAACATGTTACAGGAACTTAACATGGCAAAAAAAGGCATGGAATGAATCTACTAATTGCATAGATCAAAAGGCCCTTACTGACCATGAGCCAAAAGGGCACAGAAAATATGTTGGCACCCATGTAAACATGGCAGGTTATATTACAGATTCATACATGGCTAGAACAACAATAAGTAGACATGTTGGTGAGCTTGAACCACTCACCACAGAGCAATACATGGCATGGCAAAGCAACCAACAGTAAGGAGACATGTTTACGAAGCTAAGCATGGCAAGAGCAAGTTCATAGGGTGCATGGATCACTAGGAAAACACATGAGAACAAGTGAACTTAATGTTAACAGGTTGACAACAACATTATTAAGCAAATTTGGAGCAAGATATGAACAATCTACAGCAATCCATAAATGCAACCAGAGGCATGGATGGTTAGGGCATAACATGTATATCAAAACATGTTTATATAACATCTCCATATTATGCATAGAATGATTAGTAGAAGCATGTTAACATAGCAACAAAATATAACAGAATCTGTCAGGAAAACAGCAACAACAACTACCCTACTTAGCCAGCTTGATACACTCAGCACACAACTCACAAAAATACATGGTTGGCATCACTGGAAAGATGTCATGGCATAGATCAACATACATGTAGACATCAACCTCATAGGATGCACATATCAAACATGGCAAAAATGACAAATGAGCAAGTTATAACAGTTTCAGCAGGTTAACATCAACATGCACTCTTCCAACAGCATTTCGGGCATCAAGACGAGCTCAAATGAAAATGATGCAATGGAATGGAATCAAGTACTCGTCGAGACGAACAATTTGACATATTACACGCGCAAAACGGAGCTACGGATGCAGAGATACAACATAATGAATATGGCATGATAATGTATGAATATTTCGGGACTTGGGCAAAATATCACCTCCGGATCTGGGGTTGACCCGGGCGCGGATTTCGAGGCAGCGACGGGGATGCTCGCCGGAGTTCGTCGGGGACACCGGAGACGGGCGGATCCGCCCGGGGGGGGGGGGGCGCCGGATCCGGGGCTGGCGGAGGGAGCTCCGGCCGAAGGAGGAGCTCCGGGGCGACGCCGGGAAGATGCAGAGGAGGCCGGGGCCGGGAGAGCTCCAGCGGACGGCGGCAGAGGTGCCGGGCGGCGGGGCGCGGCGGCTCCGGCAGGGAGGCACAGGGCGCGGGGCGCGGAGGCGCGCGGCGGCGAGCTGCGGCCGCGGGGGGGGGTGGGTGGGGGCGCGGACGGAGGGGCGGCGAGGCGGCACGCCGGCGAGGCGCCGGAGACGCGGCGGCGGCGGAGCGGCGACGGAGCGCAGGCGGCACATCGGACAGGCGGAGGCGGCGCGGTGCGGGCTGCGGGGCGCGGGAGGCGCGCGGCCGCGGGGCGGCGGCCGGGATCTGGGCCCGCGCAGGCCCCGCCTGGGCTCCGCGGGCCGGCTGCGGGCGCGGGAGGAGAGAGACGGGGGAGGCGCTGAGGTGGCGGCGGCCGGTTGGCTGCAGAGGCGGGGAGGGCGACGTGTCGCGATGTGATTGGCTGCAGCGACGTGGCCGGCGGACACGTCCGGCGCGAATGGACATGTCCGGCGGCGCGAGGAGGAAGAAGACTAGGGTTGCACCGCGAATTTCGGGGAGGTGGACATATATATAGGTAGAGGGAGCTAGGAGAGTCCAAATGAGGAGCGGTTTTCGGCCACACGATCGTGATCGAACGATCGAGAGCATGGAGGGGAGTTTGCTGGGCTTTGGGCCACTTTGGAAGGGGTGTTGGGCTGCACACAAAAGAGGGCTTTACGGTTACCCGGTTAACCGTTGGAGTATCAAACGACTTCCAAATGGCACAAAACTTGACAGGCGGTCTAGCGGTGCTATACCAAGGCCGCTTGACAAACCTCGGGCCATTCCAAGAAAGTTTAATACCCGCTCACAACAAAAGACAAAAGGGGAACGCCGGATGACATAGGAGTGCCGGATTGCAAAACGGACAACGGGGAAAATGCTCGGATGCATGAGACGAACACGTATGCAAAAAGAAATGCACATGATGACATGATATGAAATGCATATGATGACATGGCAAAGTGCAACACGCAAGCAAATGACATGGCAACGATGGCGAATAACTGGAAGACACCTGGCGCATCGAATCCGGGGCGTTACAACACTCCTCCACTAACAAGAGATCTCGTCCCGAGATCTTAGGACCGAGACGGAAGAGAAAAGGGATGAGGTGAAACAAGAACTCAAGAGAAGAAGCAAAGAATCGAGAGCACTTGAGAAAAGAGAGGAACGACGAGAATGACAAGAATCGAAAGCTCACTGAATCAGATAGCCTCTGAAAGGACTCGTTCTAACCGGAGTGGTTAGAATGAGAAAAGAAACGGATAAGACTGAAAGAATTTAGGCAGCACTCCGGCTGAAAAAGGAAGGATTAGAACAAGAACTTCACAAGATGGAATGACACTAACTCTTGAAGAATGAATTAAATCATGAAGAACCACCATGAAGAACTCCGGTGACAAAAGGATGATGAGATAGAATGAAGGATGAAAAAAAATAAGAAGAGCCTTGCGGTGATTTAGATGGAGGTTCCGACAAGATGGCAGAGGAAATTTGAACTCCGGAAAGGAAAAGATGAAAACACTTGGAACTAGAATTTATTCACCAAGAACAAACTCCGAAGGAAGGGATTAATCACTTGGATGAAATAAGAATAAGATTTATTGTATGCTTATCCTTCATCAACTTAGATTGATAACAAGCAATGGCTTTTGCATACTACTTATTCTTCTTGAGAAAGGATTGAGAAGGGAAATATGGCGCAAAACTTGAGAAAGTCTTCATGAACCACCAGTAGGATTGAAAAGATCGAATGAATTAATATGATAAAGAAGGAAAAAGAATCTTGAACGAACCACCGTAAGAATTCGAAAATGACTGATGAAAGAGAATGAATCACCGGGAAGAATTAGAAGAACAAATATGCTAGAGGGGATTTAGATGCAAAAGAACAAAGAGATCACGAGCTGATAAAGAACACTTGAGCGAAGCACCGGAAGAATATTGAGACGAACGAAAGGGCACAGATATAGAATAATTGGAGAACGAATCTGAAAATTTAGAATGAAGAAATCTTCCGAAAAGATGACCTCCGGATGATCGAGAGAGAAAGCAACTCCTGAAATGCTCCGGATGGATGAAAAGAATTTGCATGACTAGAAACAATTTGATAGGATAACATCGACCTAGCACCGCGAATCTCCGGGAGAACGGACAAGATTTAGAGGAAAAAACTCTTCTTCGATCTTCAAAGCTGAGAATGACGACAAGAAACACCACTGAAATTACTGGATACTCCGGAAGAATGAAAAGCGAAGAGGTTGAGCCAACAATGAAATGATTTGAAATTGATCTTGGAAAGGCATCTGACTGATGAAATCATACTTACGTCAGACTTGAAAAGAAATAGGAATAACTCCGGGGAAATTAGAAGAGTCAGGTAAGATCCTGGGAAAAGACCTGTGGGTTAGGGCCCACTGAAGAGAAAAACAACGTTGGAAAGAGATGTTGAACAGATAGATGATGCACCGGAATAATTGAAATATTTGAATGAGGTGGCAACCTCGAATTAATTGGAACACAGACGAATCTCCTGAGATGTCTTCCAAACTTCGGAATGATTGAATGGCGAGAGGAAAACGAGCAAGAGGAAACACTTGAGTCGAAGGAAAGAATATAATCACCCAAAAAACTTGAATTGAGTCCACCGGAAAAAGAAAGGGATGAAGAATGACGAACAAGACAAGAATTCACCAGTTGAAATAATTGAGGGAAGACTGAAGAGACTCCACGCGAATGAAATTGATGGTCGAAACAGACTCAAGCTCCGGGAAGAAAAGGGGTGCGAGGGCGGGAAAACAAAGACAACTTGGAAGGGGAAACCGACGAATATCTTGAAGAGAAAACACCAGTTGAAAGAAAACAAAGGCTTCACACGAGTAGGATGGATACTCGATTACGGACTCCGGATTCGAGAAGAAAAAGGGAGGGCGGGTGGGAAAAGAAAACAACTGAGGATTGAACTCAAAGATGAAGAGGCTTGAGTCAACTTGACGAGAATGCACCGGATAAAAGAGGATGGACAACTCACGAAACTAACCACGTGATCCTAAAGAAAAATTTGAAGGGGAGAGGAGTAGTTCAAAACACCTACGTCAAGATTCCTCACCAGAGCGACGAAGGGGCTGAGGAGTAAAAAGAATTCCTACTCTCCGATATAACTAGACTCCGAAAATAGTTTTCTTCTAGACTCAACAACGGCCAAACTACACGATCAATCAAGGGGGCTCCTAGGGTTGGTCGAGGCTCTGATACCAACTTTTTATGCCCAATATGCGACCCTATCCAAAAGGAAACCCGAAGGTCCCACCAAGGATAGGCCCGCATATTGGAACGCTTTTGCAAGGTGGATATCATTACATTAACATTACATAATAGATGGGGATACATACAAAAGGCATACAATGCCACAAGAATACAACAATACAACATACAAGAACAACATCCGACTACGGATGAATCATAAATAGAAACTCAAACAATATCCACCCTGCTAGCCCAGGCTGCCGACCTGGAACCTATCCCCTGATCGAAGAAGAAGCAGAAGAAGAACTCAACGCAAGCAAGCATCGCTCTCGCGTCATGATCATCGCATAACCTGTACCTGCAACTGTTGTTGTAGTAATATGTGAGCCACGAGGACTCAGCAATCCCATTACCATGGGTATCAAGACTAGCAAAGCTTAATGGGAAAGGAAGGGGTAAAGTGGTGAGGTTGCAGCAGCGACTAAGCATGATATGGTGGCTAACATACGCACATGAGAGCAAGAAGAGAAACAAATGAACGGTCGTGAAGCTAGCAATGATCAAGAGGTGATCCTGAACACCTACTTACGTCAAACATAACACAGAAACCGTGTTCACTTCTCAGACTCCGCCGAGAAGAGACCATCACGGCTACACACACGGTTGATGCGTTTTAATTCGGATCAGGTGTCAAGTTATCTACAACTGTGTCACGCCCAAGATGCGACCCTATCCTAAAGGAACTCGAAGGTCCCACCAAGGATAGAAGCGCATCTTGAAGACGCTTTTGCAAGGTGGATATCATTACATCAACATTTCATAATAGTGGGAATACAAACAAGAGGCATACAATGCCACACGAATACAACATCACAATACATCAGATCACCATACGACTACGGATGAATCATAAATAGAAACTCAAACAATATCCACCCTGCTAGCCCAGGCTGCCGACCTGGAACCTATCCCCTGATCGAAGAAGAAACTCCAAAACAAGCAACATCGCTCTCACGTCAAGATCATCGCATAACCTGTACCTGCAACTATTGTTGTAGTAATCTGTGAGCCACGAGGACTCAGCAATCCCATTACCATGGGTATCAAGACTAGCAAAGCTTAATGGGAAAGGAAGGGGTAAAGTGATGAGGTTGCAGCAGCGACTAAGCATGATATGGTGGCTAACATACGCAAATGAGAGCGAGAAGAGAAACAAGCGGAACGGTCGTGAAGCTAGCAATGATCAAGAGGTGATCCTGAACACCTACTTACGTCAAACATAACCCAGAAACCGTGTTCACTTCCCGGACTCCGCCGAGAAGAGACCATCACGGCTACACACGCGGTTTATGTGTTTTAATTCGGATCTGGTGTCAAGTTATCTACAATCGGACATTAACAAATTCCCATCTGCCACATAACCGCGGGCACGACTCTCGAAAGTTTATAACCCTGCAGGTGTGTCCCAACTTAGCCCATGACAAGCTCTCGCGATCAACGAAGGAATAGACCTTCTCCCAGGAAGACCCGATCAGTCTCGGAATCCCGGTTTACAAGACATTTCGACAATGGTAAAACAAGACCAGCAAAGCCGCCCGGATGTGTCGACAAATCCTGATAGGAGCTGCACATATCTCGTTCTCAGGGCACACCGGATTGTCCAAACTTCCAGTAGGCGAGCCCAGAGTTGCCCCTGGTGGCCACCGGCGGCTGACGGTTTGGACCAACACTCACAACGAGCACTGGCCCGGGGGGGGGGTAAATAAAGATGACCCTCGGGCTCCGGAAACCCAAGGGAAAAAGGGCTAGGTGAGGCAAAAGGTAAAACCAAGGTTGGGCCTTGCTGGACAAGTTTTATTCAAAGCGAACTGTCAGGGGGGTCCCATAAATCACCCGACCGCGTTAGGAACGCAAAATCCGGGAACATAACACCGGTATGATGGAAACTAGGGCGGAAAGAGTGGAACAAAACACCAGGCATAAGGACGAGCCTTCCACCCTTTACCAAATATATATATGCATTAATAATATAAGAGATATTGTGATATCCCAACATAAATCTTGTCCACCATGGAGAAATCTTCAACTTCACCTGCAGCTAGCAACGCTATAAGAGGGGCTGAGAAAAGCGCTAACATATCCAAACAACGGTTTGCTAGGAAGGGTGTCAAAGGTTAGAGGTTCATGGCAATTTGGGATGGCTTGATAAACAGGTGATAGGTAGCGCAGCATAGCGATAGAACGAAACAACTAGCATAGCAATGATAGTAGTGAGATCCAGGGTAGCGGTCATCTTGCCTAAAATCCCGCTAGGAAGAAGAACGAGTCCATGAAGAAGATGAAGCCACGAAGACGAACCACACGTAGACGAACGAATCCTCACGATCGCAACAAAACGGGAACTATCGAGAAGAAGCACATAACATGGGTAAACACACCACACATATATAAGACATGATGCACAACAAGCATGATGCATGAGAAAGCTACATGACGCTACTCCTGGCAAGAGATGATGCAAACAAGAACAACCCATCAAGGCAAGTTTAAATGAGGCCGGATACAACATATAACAATTCCGGTAAGTCCTCATATGCAAATTTCGAAATTGGTCCAGAACTAAATAAACCTTATGTTCAAGTTGTTAAACAGCAAGTTAAGATGCACCAAGATGATCTACACGAAATTCTAGTCAAGTTACATATAAAGTTTATTAGATTTGGAGCTACGGTCTAGAAGTTATGAGCAAAACAAGTTAAGCATGGCATTGATGCAAAATGCACCCAAACATCAAGCAAACGCACCAAAACAAGGATGCAACATGATAATATGAAGCTACATGCAAAATCAAGCAAGTTTCATATAGAGCACACTCAAAACGGAGCAACGGTTCAACACATGCACACTATACAAGTCATAGCAACAATCTGTCCATAACAGCAACTAGGCATCTTACAAGCATCAAAACAACATGCTACAGCACCCCAACATAGTAACCGAAGGCATGGGCACGAAGTACAGGTAAAGCACAACAAAACATGAACACTGAGCTATCTCTAGAAACAACTAGAACATGCTCAAAAAGACATGGAGATATTGCAACTAATAACAGTTTCAGACTTTGCAGAAATAACATCAGGTTGCAATGTTTAGAGCAGCAAACAACATGTTACAGGAACATATCATGGCAAACAAAGGCATGGCATGAATCTACTAATAGCATAGATCAAAAGTCCCTTACTGACCATGAGCCAAAAAGGCACAGAAAATATGATGGCACCCATGTAAACATGGCAAGTTATATTACAGATTTAAACATGGCAGGAACAACAATAAGTAGGCATGTTGGTGAGCTTGTTACACTCACCACAGAGCAATACATGGCATGGCAAGGCAACCAACAGTAAGAAGGCATGTTTATGAAGCTAAGCATGGCAAGAGCAAGTTCATAGGGTGCATGGATTACTAGCAAAACACATGGGAACAAGTGAACTTAATGTTAACAGGCTGATAGCAACATCATTTAGCAAACTTTAGAGCAAGATTACAAGATGTTCCAGCAGGCTATAATTGCAACCAGTGGCATGAATGGATAGAGCAAGACATGTAGATCAAAACATGTTTATAGAGCATCTCCAGATTATACATAGAATGATTAGTAGAAGCATTTTAACATAGCAACAAAATATAACAGGATCTGTCAGGAAAACGGCAACAGCAACTACCCTACTTAACAAGCTCGATTCACTCACCACAAGTCATTGCATGATAATATAAGCATATCATCATCAAGAAGACATGTTTATGAAACAAACCAAGTCAAGAACAAGTCCATAGCATGCAAGGATCAACTATAGCAAGCTTGGCCATATGGAATAACATGTAAACAATCTGCCAGAAAACATTTTTAAGCAAAAGTAGAGCACTCAAATGACATGCTAGACTACTCCATAATTGCAAACAAGGGCATGAATAGATAGACAATAACCATATGTTCAAAACACCCTTACTGAAGTATCTCAAAATATGCATGGATCTCTCTGTAGCATCAAGTTTACATGGCATAAAAATAACAGCAGAACAGGGACCAAAATCAGCAATATCACGAAGCCTAGTTTGCATGCTTGTGCTAGTCACCACATTGATCACAAAAATACATGGCATACACCCCTGGAAAGATGGCATGGCATAGATCAAAACAATGTAGACATCAACCTCATAGGATGCACACATCAATCATGGCAAAAATGTCAAATGAGCAAGTTATAACAGTTTCAGCAGGTTAACATCAACATGCACTCTTCCAACAGTATTTAGGGCATCAAGATGAGCTCAGATGAAAATGATGCAATGGAATGAAATGAAGTACTCGTCGAGACGAACAATTTGACATATTATACTCACGAAACGGAGCTACGGATGCGGAGATACAGCAAGTCAAACATTGCATGATAAAGTAATTATTTCGGGGACTTAGTGGAATCTGGAGGCCAACCCGCGGGCACGCGAAACGAGGACGACCGGAGAGCGGCTGGAGTCGGGGAGGGAGATGGCCGGGGTGCTCGGGGAGGTGGCCCCGGAGGTCGGGGACGGCGGGGCGGCACGGGAGGCGCCGGATCTGGCCGGAGGCTGGCCGGATCCGGGCGGAGCGGCGCGCACGACGCGGCGGCCGGCGGTGCGGTGCGGCGCTGGCGGAGTGGGGCGCCGGTGGCGAAGGGCGGCGGGGCCGAGCCGGGGCGCAGGCGGAGGCGCTCGGGGCCAGCGGAGGCGGCCGGCGGCCGCGGCAGGGAGCCGGGCGCGGTAGGTCGGCGGCGGCGGCGGGCGCGGCGAAGGGCGCAGGTCGCCGGCGCGGGCGGCGGCGCAGGAAGGCGCGCGGGCCAACGGGCGGCGGCGGACGGGCCCCGCGGGTCCGCGATGGGCCCGGCGGGCCTCGGCGGCGGCGACGCGCGAGGGGGCCACGTGGCGGCGCGCTAGAGGAGGAGGGAGGCGGCGGCGCTGAGGTGGCGCGATCCGATTGGACGGAGCGACGTGGCGGCGGGCGGCGGACGCGTCCGGCGCGGACGGACATGTCCGGCGGCGCGCAGGGGAAGAGGCTAGGGTTTGATCTGCGCGAAAATTCAGGGGGAGGTCTAGTTTTATAGTTAGAGGGAGCTAGGAGAGTCCAAATGAGGAGCGGTTTTTGGCCACGCGATCGTGATCGAACGACCGAGAGCATGGAGGGGAGTTAGATGGGTTTTGGGCCACTTTGGAAGGGGTGTTGGGCTGCACACAGAAGAGGCCTTTACGGTTACCCGGTTAACCGTTGGAGTACCAAACGACCTCCAAATGACACGAAACTTGACAGGCGGTCTACCGGTACTATACCAAGGCCGCTTGGCAAACCTCGGGCCATTCCGAGAAAGTTTAACACCCGCTCACAACGAGAGACAAAAGGGGGACGCCGGAGGACATAGGAGTGCCGGATTGCAAAACGGACAACGGGGAAAAGGCTCGGATGCATGAGACGAACACGTATGCAAAATGAAATGCACATGATGACATGATATGAAATGCATATGATGACATGGAAAAGTGCAACACGCAAGCAAATGACATGGCAATGACGACGAACAACTGGCAGACACCTGGCGCATCGAATCCGGGGCGTTACAACACTCCTCCACTAATAAGAGATCTCGTCCCGAGATCTTAGGACCGAGACGGAAGGGAAAAAGAAAGGGATGAGGTGAAACAAGAACTCAAAAGAAGAAGCAAAGAGTCGAGAGCACTTGAGAAGAAGAGAGGAACGACGAGAATGACGAGAATCGAAAGATCAGGGAATCAGATAGACTATGAAAGCACTCCAGCTGAAAATGGAAGGATTAGAACTAACTTGAGAGGATGGAATGATACTTGATGAACTCTTGAAGAATGAAATAAATCATGAAGAACCACCATAAAGAACTCCGGTGACAAAAGGATGATGAGATAGAAATGAAGGATGAAAGAATAAGATGAGCCTTGCGGTGATTTAGATGGAGGTTCCGACGAGATGACCGAGAAAATTGAACTCCGGAAAAGAAAAGATGAAAACACTTGGAACTAGAATTTATTCACCAAGAACAAACTCCAAAGGAAAGGATTAATCACTTGGATGGAATAAGAATAAGATTTATTGTATGCTTATCCTTCATCAAATTAAATTGATGACAAGCAATGGATTTCTGCATACTACTTATTCTTCTTGAAAAGGATTGAGAAGTGACATATCGCAAACTTGAGAAGGTCTTCATGAATCACCGGTAGGATTGAAACGAATGAATGGCTTAATATTATAAACAAGGAAAAGAATCTGAAAGAACCACCGTGAGAATTCGAAAATGACTGATGAAAGAGGATGAATCATTGGGAAGAATTAGAAGAACAAAAATGCTTGAGGGGATTTAGATGCAAAAGAACGAGGAGATAATGAGCTAATTACAGAACACTTGAACGAAGCACCGGAAGAATATAGAGACGACCGAAGCTGAAAACTTAGAACGAAGAAATCTTCCGAAATGATGGCCTCCGGATAATCGAGAGAGAAAGCAACTCCTGAAATGCTCCGGATGGATGAAAAGAATTTGCAGGACTTGAAACAATTTGATAGGATAACATCGAGCTAGCACCGCGAATCTCCGAGGAACGGACAAGATTTAAGAGAAATCTTCTTCTTCGGTCTTCAAATGTTAAGAATGACAATGAGAAACAACACCAAAGTTACTGAGATACTCCGGAAGAATGAAAAGCGAAGGGGTTGAACCAATAATGAAAAGAATTTTTGAAAGCGATCTTGGAGAGAGCATGTGACTGATGGGATCCATCCTTACGTCACAAATGAAAAGAATTGAGAAGAACTCCGGGGGAATTAGAAGAGTCAGGTAAGATCCTGGGAAAAGACCTGTGGGTTAGGGACCACTGAAGAGAAAAACACCATTGGAAAGGAATGTTGAACAGATAGATGACGCACCGGAACAATTGAAATATTTGAATGAGGTGACAACCTCGAATTATTTGGAACACAGACGAATCTCCTGAGATGTCTTCCGAACTCCGGAATGATTGAATGGCGAGAGGCAAACAAGCAAGGAGAACACTTGAGCCGAGGAAAAGAATATGATCAACCCGAAAAACTTGAATTGAGTCCACCGGAGAAGAGATGAAGAATGTCAAACGAGACGAGAATTCACCGGTTGAAATAATTGAGGGAAGACTGAAGAGGCTCCGTACGAATGGAATAGATAGTCGAGAGAGAGTCAGGCTCCGGGAAGAAAAGGGTGGGAGGGCGGGAAAAACACAGGTAACTGGAAGGGGAAACCGACGAATAACTTGAAGAGAAAACACCGGTTGAAATCATTGAGGAAAGAAAGCAAAGACTTTGCACGAGTAGGCTGGATACTCGATTACGGACTCCGGATTTGAGAAGAAGAAGGGAGGGCGGGTGGGAAAAGAAAATAACTAAGGATTGAACTTCCAAAGATGAAGAGGCTCGAGTCAACTTGGCGAGAGATGCACCGGATGAAAAGAGCTGAGGACCAACGATCGGAAAAACCAACTGCGTGATCCTAAAGAAAATTTGAAGGGGAAGAGGAGTAGTTCAAAACACCTATGTCAAGATTCCTCACCAGAGCGACGAAGGGGCTGAGGAGTAAAAAGAATTCCTACTCTCCGATATAACTAGACTCCGAAAACAGTTTTCTTCTAGACTCAACAACGGCCAAACTACACGATCAATCAAGGGGGGCTCCTAGGGTCGGTCGAGGCTCTGATACCAACTTGTCACGCCCAAGATGCGACCCTATCCTAAAGGAACTCGAAGGTCCCACCAAGGATAGAAGCACATCTTGAAGACGCTTTTGCAAGGTGGATATCATTACATCAACATTTCATAATAGTGGGAATACAAACAAGAGGCATACAATGCCACACGAATACAACATCACAATACATCAGATCACCATCCGACTACGGATGAATCATAAACAGAAACTCAAACAATATCCACCCTGCTAGCCCAGTCTGCCGACCTGCAACCTATCCCCTGATCAAAGAAGAAACTCCAAAACAAGCAACATCGCTCTCGCGTCAAGATCATCGCATAACCTATACCTGCAACTATTGTTGTAGTAATCTGTGAGCCACGAGGACTCAGCAATCCCATTACCATGGGTATCAAGACTAGCAAAGCTTAATGGGAAAGGAAGGGCTAAAGTGGTGAGGTTGCAGCAGCGACTAAGCATGATATGGTGGCTAACATACGCAAATGAGAGCGAGAAGAGAAACAAGCGGAACGGTCATGAAGCTAGCAATGATCAAGAGGTGATCCTGAACACCTACTTACGTCAAACATAACCCAGAAACCGTGTTCACTTTCCGGACTCTGCCGAGAAGAGACCATCACGGCTACACACGCGGTTGATGTGTTTTAATTCGGATCTGGTGTCAAGTTATCTACAACCGGACATTAACAAATTCCCATCTGCCACATAACCGCGGGCACGGCTCTCGAAAGTTTATAACCCTGCAGGGGTGTCCCAACTTAGCCCATGACAAGCTCTCGCGATCAACAAAGGAATAGACCTTCTCTCAGGAAGACCCGATCAGTCTCGGAATCCCGGTTTACAAGACATTTCGACAATGGTAAAACAAGATCAGCAAAGCCGCCCGGATGTGCCGACAAATCCTGATAGGAGCTGCACATATCTCGTTCTTAGGGCACACCGGATTGTCCAAACTTCCGGTAGGCGAGCCCAGAGTTGCCCCTGGTGGCCACCGGCGGCTGACGGTTTGGACCAACACTCACAACGAGCACTGGCCCGGGGGGGTAAATAAAGATGACCCTCGGGCTCCGGAAACCCAAGGGAAAAAGGGCTAGGTGAGGCAAATGGTAAAACCAAGGTTGGGCCTTGCTGGACAAGTTTTATTCAAAGCGAACTGTCAGGGGGGTCCCATAAATCACCCGACCGCGTTAGGAACGCAAAATCCGGGAACATAACACCGGTATGACGGAAACTAGGGCGGAAAGAGTGGAACAAAACACCAGGCATAAGGCCGAGCCTTCCACCCTTTACCAAATATATAGATGCATTAATAATATAAGAGATATTGTGATATCCCAACATAAATCCTGTCCACCATGGAGAAATCTTCAACTTCACCTGCAGCTAGCAACGCTATAAGAGGGGCCGAGCAAAGCGGTAACATAGCCAAACAATGGTTTGCTAGGAAGGGTGTCAAAGGTTAGAGGTTCATGGCAATTTGGGATGGCTTGATAAACAGGTGATAGGTAGCGCAGCATAGCGATAGAACGAAACAACTAGCATAGCAATGATAGTAGTGAGATCCAGGGTAGCGGTCATCTTGCCTGAAATCCCGCTAGGAAGAAGAACGAGTCCATGAAGAAGATGAAGCCACGAAGACGAACCACACATAGACGAACGAATCCTCACGATCGCAACGAAACGGGAACTATCGAGAAGAAGCACACAACATGGGTAAACACACCACACATATACAAGACATGATGCACAACAAGCATGATGCATGAGAAAGCTACATGACGCTACTCATGGAAAGAGATGATGCAAACAAGAACAACCCATCAAGGCAAGTTTAAATGAGGCCGGAAACAACATATAACAATTCCGGTAAGTCCTCATATGCAAATTTCGAAATTGGTCCAGAACTGAATAAACCTTATGTTCAAGTTGTTAAACAGCAAGTTAAGATGCACCAAGATGATCTACACAAAATTCTAGTCAAGTTACATATAAAGTTCATTAGATTTGGAGCTACGGCCTAGAAGTTATGAGCAAAACAAGTTAAGCATGGCATTGATGCAAAATGCACCCAAACATCAAGCAAACACACCAAAACAAGGATGCAACATGATAATATGAAGCTACATGCAAAATCAAGCAAGTTTCATATAGAGCACACTCAAAACGGAGCAACGGTTCAACACATGCACACTATACAAGTCATAGCAACAATCTGTCCATAACAGCAACTAGGCATCTTACAAGCATCAAAACAACATGCTACAGCACCCCAACATAGTAACAAAAGGCATGGACACGAAATACAGGTAAATCACAACAAAACATGAACACTGAGCTATCTCCAGAAACAACTAGAACATGCTCAAAAAGACATGGAGATATTGCAACTAATAACAGTTTCAGACTTTGCAGAAATAACATCAGGTTGCAATGTTTAGAGCAAGCAAACAACATGTTACAGGAACATATCATGGCAAACAAAGGCATGGCATGAATCTACTAATAGCATAGATCAAAAGTCCCTTACTG
Source organism: Triticum aestivum (assembly GCF_018294505.1). Lineage (NCBI taxonomy): Eukaryota > Viridiplantae > Streptophyta > Magnoliopsida > Poales > Poaceae > Triticum > Triticum aestivum. The sequence goes on along the minus strand of NC_057795.1, from coordinate 396,905,935 downwards.
ACCATGAGCCAAAAAGGCACAGAAAATATGATGGCACCCATGTAAACATGGCAAGTTATATTACAGATTTAAACATGGCAGGAACAACAATAAGTAGGCATGTTGGTGAGCTTGTTACACTCACCACAGAGCAATACATGGCATGGCAAGGCAACCAACAGTAAGAAGGCATGTTTATGAAGCTAAGCATGGCAAGAGCAAGTTCATAGGGTGCATGGATTACTAGCAAAACACATGGGAACAAGTGAACTTAATGTTAACAGGCTGATAGCAACATCATTTAGCAAACTTTAGAGCAAGATTACAAGATGTTCCAGCAGGCTATAATTGCAACCAGTGGCATGAATGGATAGAGCAAGACATGTAGATCAAAACATGTTTATAGAGCATCTCCAGATTATACATAGAATGATTAGTAGAAGCATTTTAACATAGCAACAAAATATAACAGGATCTGTCAGGAAAACGGCAACAGCAACTACCCTACTTAACAAGCTCGATTCACTCACCACAAGTCATTGCATGATAATATAAGCATATCATCATCAAGAAGACATGTTTATGAAACAAACCAAGTCAAGAACAAGTCCATAGCATGCAAGGATCAACTATAGCAAGCTTGGCCATATGGAATAACATGTAAACAATCTGCCAGAAAACATTTTTAAGCAAAAGTAGAGCACTCAAATGACATGCTAGACTACTCCATAATTGCAAACGAGGGCATGAATGGATAGAAAATAACCATATGTTCAAAACACCCTTACTGAAGTATCTCAAAATATGCATGGATCTCTCTGTAGCATCAAGTTTACATGGCATAAAAATAACAGCAGAACAGGGACCAAAATCAGCAATATCACGAAGCCTAGTTTGCATGCTTGTGCTAGTCACCACATTGATCACAAAAATACATGGCATACACCCCAGGAAAGATGGCATGGCATAGATCAAAACTCATGTAGACATCAACCTCATAGGATGCACACATCAATCATGTCAAAAATGTCAAATGAGCAAGTTATAACAGTTTCAGCAGGTTAACATCAACATGCACTCTTCCAACAGCATTTAGGGCATCAAGATGAGCTCAGATGAAAATGATACAATGGAATGAAATGAAGTACTCGTCGAGACGAACAATTTGACATATTATACGCACGAAACGGAACTACGGATGCAGAGATACAGCAGATCAAACATTGCATGATAAAGTAATTATTTCGGGGATTTAGTGGAATCTGGAGGCCAACCTGCGGGCACGCGAAACGAGGACGACCGGAGAGCGGCCGGAGTCGGGGAGGGAGATGGCTGGGGTGCTCGGGGAGGTGGCCCCGGAGGTCGGGGACGGCGGGGCGGCACGGGAGGCGCCGGATCTGGCCGGAGGCTGGCCGGATTCGGGCGGAGCGGCGCGCACGGCGCGGCGGCCGACGGTGCGGTGCGGCGCCGGCGGAGCGGGGCACTGGTGGCGAAGGGCGGCGGGGCAGAGCTGCGGCGGGGGCAGAGGCGCTCGGGGCCAGCGGAGGCGGCCGGCGGCCGCGGCAGGGAGCCGGGCGCGGCAGGTCAGCGCCGGTGGCCCGCGGCGGCCGGCGGCGGCGGCCGTCGACGGGAGGCGGCGGGCGCGGCGAAGGGCGCAGGTCGCCGGCGCGGGCGGCGGCGCAGGGAGGCGCGCGGGCCAGCGGGCGGCGGCGGACGGGCCCCGCGGGTCCGTGATGGGCCCGGCGGGCCTCGGCGGCGGCGGCGCGCGAGGGGGCCACGTGGCGGCGCGCTAGAGGAGGAGGGAGGCGGCGGCGCTGAGGTGGCGCGATCCGATTGGACGGAGCGACGTGGCGGCGGGCGGCAGACGTGTCCAGCGCAGACGGACATGTCCGGCGGCGCGCAGGGGAAGAGGCTAGGGTTTGATCTGCGCGAAAATTCGGGGGGAGGTCTAGTTTTATAGGTAGAGGGAGCTAGGAGAGTCCAAATGAGGAGCGGTTTTCGGCCACGCGATCGTGATCGAACGACCGAGAGCATGGAGGGGAGTTAGATGGGTTTTGGGCCACTTTGGAAGGGGTGTTGGGCTGCACACAAAAGAGGCCTTTACGGTTACCCGGTTAACCGTTGGAGTACCAAACGACCTCCAAATGGCACGAAACTTGACAGGCGGTCTACCGGTGCTATACCAAGGCCGCTTGGCAAACCTCGGGCCATTCCAAGAAAGTTGAACACCCGCTCACAACGAGAGACAAAAGGGGGACGCCGGAGGACATAGGAGTGCCGGATTGCAAAACGGACAACGAGGAAAAGGCTCGGATGCATGAGACGAACACGTATGCAAAATGAAATGCACATGATGACATGATATGAAATGCATATGATGACATGGAAAAGTGCAACACGCAAGCAAATGACATGGCAATGACGACGAACAACTGGCAGACACCTGGCGCATCGAATCCGGGGCGTTACAAACTGGACATTAACAAATTCCCATCTGCCACATAACCGCGGGCACGACTCTCGAAAGTTTATACCCTGCAGGGGTGTCCCAACTTAGCCCATGACAAGCTCTCGCGATCAACGAAGGAATAGACCTTCTCCCAGGAAGACCCGATCAGTCTCGGAATCCCGGTTTACAAGACATTTCGACAATGGTAAAACAAGACTAGCAAGACCGCCCGATGCGCCGACAATCCCGATAGGAGCTGCACATATCTCGTTCTCAGGGCAACACCGGATGAGACAGGCTACGAGTAAAACCAGACTTCGAGTTTCCCCGAGGTGGCCCCGCAGGCGGCTCGGTTCGGACCAACACTTAGACAAGCACTGGCCCGGGGGGGGCCAAAATAAAGATGACCCTCGGGTTGGCCGACCCAAGGGAAGGGTATAGGTGGCGGTGAGGCAAATGGTAAAACCAAGGTTGGGCCTTGCTGGACAAGTTTTATTCAAAGCGAACTGTTAGGGGGGTCCCATAAATCACCCGACCGCGTAAGGAACGCAAAATCCGGGAACATAACACCGGTATGACGGAAACTAGGGCGGCAAGAGTGGAACAAAACACCAGGCATAAGGCCGAGCCTTCCACCCTTTACCAAATATATAGATGCATTAATAATATAAGAGATATTGTGATATCCCAACATAACCCTGTCCACCATGGAGCAATCTTCAACTTCACCTGCAACTAGCAACGCTATAAGAGGGGCTGAGCAAAGCGGTAACATAGCCAAGCAATGGTTTGCTAGGAATGGTGTCAAAGGTTAGAGATTCATGGCAATTTGGGAGGCTTGAAGAGCAAAAGATAGGTAACGCAGCATAGCGATAGAATGAAGCAACTAGCATAGCAATGATAGTAGTGAGATCCAGGGTAGCGGTCATCTTGCCTGAAATCCTGCTAGGAAGAAGAACGAGTCCATGAAGAAGATGAAGCCACGAAGACAAACCACACGTAGACGAACGAATCCTCACGATCGCAACGAAACAGGAACTAACAAGAAGAAGCACACAAGATGGGTAAACACACCACACATGAACAAGGCATGATGCACAACAAGCATGATGCATGACCAAGCTACATGAAGCTACTCATGGCAAGAGATGATGCAAACAAGAACAAGACATCAAGGCAATTTTAAATGAGGCCGGGAACAACATATAACAATTCCGGTAAGTCCTCATATGCACATTTCGAAATTGGTCCAGATCTGAATAAACCTTATGTTCAAGTTGTTAAACAGCAAGTTAAGATGCACCACAATGATCTACATGAAATTCTAGTCAAGTTACATATAAAGTTCATTAGATTCGGAGCTACGGCCTAGAAGATATGAGCAAAACAAGTTAAACATGGCATTGATGCAAAATGCATACAAACATCAAGCAAACACCTCAAAACAAGGATGCAACATGATAATATGAAGCTACATGCAAAATCAAGCAAGTTTCATATAGACCACACTCAAAGCGGAGCAACGGTTCAACACATGCACACTATACAAGTCATAACAACAATCTGTCCAAAACAGCAACTAGGCATATTACAAGCATCAAAACAACATGCTACAGCACCCCAACATAATAACAAAAGGCATGTGCATGAAGTACAGGTAAAACATAACAAAACATGAACACTGAGCTATCTCCAATAACAACTAGAACATGCTCAAAAGGACATGGGAAGATTGCAAATAATAACAGTTTCAGACTTTAGCAGAAATAATATCAGGTTGCAATGTTTAGAGCGATCGAACAACATGTTACAGGAACTTAACATGGCAAGAAAAGGCATGGCATGAATCTACTAATTGCATAGATCAAAAGTCCCTTACTGACTATGAGCCAAAAGGGCACAGAAAATATGATGGCACCCATGTAAACATGGCAAGTTATATTACAGATTCATACATGGCAGGAACAACAATAAGTAGGCATGCTGGTGAGCTTGAACCACTCACCACAGAGCAATACATGGCATGGCAAAGCAACCAACAGTAAGGAGACATGTTTATGAAGCTAAGCATGTCAAGAGCAAGTTCATAGGGTGCATGGATCACTAGGAAATCACATGAGGACAAGTGAACTTAATGTTAACAGGTTGACAGCAACATTATTAAGCAACTTTGGAGAAAGATATGAACAATCTACAGCAAGCCATAAATGCAACCAGAGGCATGGATGGTTAGGGCATAACATGTAGATCAAAACATGTTTATAGAACATCTCCAGATTATGCATATAATGATTAGTAGAAGCATGTTAACATAGCAACAAAATATAACAGAATCTGTCAGGAAAACAGCAACAACAACTACCCTACTTAGCCAGCTTGATACACTCAGCACACAACTCACAAAAAAACATGGTTGGCACCACTAGAAAGATGGCATGGCATAGATCAACATACATGTAGACATCAACCTCATAGGATGCACATATCAAACATGGCAAAAATGACAAATGAGCAAGTTATAACAGTTTCAGCAGATTAACATCAACATGCACTCTTCCAACAGCATTTCGGGCATCAAGACGAGCTCAAATGAAAATGATGCAATGGAACGGAATGAAGTACTCGTCGAGGCGAACAATTCGACATATTACACGCGCGAAACGGAGCTACGGGTGCAGAGATACAGCATAATGAATATGGCATGATAATGTATGAATATTTCGGGACGGGCAAAATATCACCTCCGGATCTGGGGTTGACCCGGGCGCGGATTTCAAGGCAGCAACGGGGATGCTCGCCGGAGTTCGTCGGGGACACCGGAGACGGGCGGATCCGGCCGGGGGGCGCCGGATCCGGGGCTGGCGGAGGGAGCTCCGGCCGAAGGAGGAGCTCCGGGGCGACGCCGGGAAGATGCAGAGGAGGCCGGGGCCGGGAGAGCTCCGACGAACCGCGGCAGAGCTCCGGCGGACGGCGGCAGAGGCGCCGGGCGGCGGGGCGCGGCGGCTCCGGCAGGGAGGCGCAGGGCGCGGGGCGCGGAGGCGCGCGGCGGCGAGCTGCGGCCGCGGGGGGGGGGGGGGGGCGGACGGAGGGGCGGCGAGGCGGCACGCCGGCGAGGCGCCGGAGACGCGGCGGCGGCAGAGCGCCGGCGGAGCGCCGGACAGGCGGCGGCGGCGCGGTGCGGGCCGCGGGGCGCGGGAGGCGCGCGGCCGCGGGGCGGCGGCCGGCGGCGGGCGCGGGAGGAGAGAGACGGGGGAGGCGCTGAGGTGGCGGCGGCCGGTTGGCTGCGGAGGCGGGGAGGGTAACGTGTCGCGACATGATTGGCTGCAGCGACGTGGCCGGCGGACATGTCCGGCGCGAATGGACATGTCCGGCGGCGCGAGGAGGAAGAAGACTAGGGTTGCACCGCGAATTTCGGGGAGGTGGACATATATATAGGTAGAGGGAGCTAGGAGAGTCCAAATGAGGAGCGGTTTTCGGCCACGCGATCGTGATCGAACGACCGAGAGCATGGAGGGGAGTTTGCTGGGCTTGGGGCCACTTTGGAAGGGGTGTTGGGCTGCACACAAAAGAGGGCTTTACGGTTACCCGGTTAACCGTTGGAGTATCAAACGACCTCCAAATGGCACGAAACTTGACAGGCAGTCTACCGGTGCTATACCAAGGCCACTTGACAAACCTCGGGCCATTCCGAGAAAGTTTAATACCCGCTCACAACAGAAGACAAAAGGGGAACGCCGGATGACATAGGAGTGCCGGATTGCAAAACGGACAACGGGGAAAATGCTCGGATGCATGAGACGAACACGTATGCAAAAAGAAATGCACATGATGACATGATATGAAATGCATATGATGACATGGCAAAGTGCAACACGCAAGCAAATGACATGGCAACGACGGCGAATAACTGGAAGACACCTGGCGCATCGAATCCGGGGCGTTACAGGGCGTTGTCCTGACATCCCCCACTAGAGATACAGTCCAGTACGTACTCCAAATATTATACACAGACTCCAACAATGCAGCTGAATACGAGGCTCTGTTGCATGGTCTTCAGATGGCAGTCTCCATGGGCATTCAACACCTAGAAGTGTGTGGGGATTCGGACCTCGCAATATCTCAAATAAATGGAGACTTTGACGCCAAGGACCCGAAAATAGCGGCTTACCGCAATGTCGTCCTCAAGATGTCAGCTCGGTTCGAGGGGCTCGAATTCCATCATGTGGTGCGAGAGAACAACCAAGCGGCGGATATCCTTGCCCGCATTGGTGCTAAGCGCGACCCCTTCCCACCTAATATCTTCTTGGAAAGGATGTTCAAGCCATCCGTGGTGTGGCAAGGGGAGACCGGCAGTACTAGTCCGGATCCGACCACAACCCTAGATCTCGAACACACTGACATAATCGGAGGCTCCGCCACTGAAATAACACCTTCGGCCCACGTGATCATGGCTGTCATCGCCCCATGGACAGAACCCTTCTTAGCCTACCTAAATAGGCAAGAACTCCCCGAGGACCAAAATGAGGCACGTTGCATTGTGCGGCGCTCTAAAGCCTACAAGGTCCATGAGGGAGAGCTTTATAAAAAAGCGCTACCGGAGTACTCCAAAGGTGCATCTCTGAAGAGGAAGGGCGGAAGCTCTTGGCCGAAATTCATGCTAGACTCGGCGGCCACCACGCCGCAACTTGGGCCCTTGTAAGCAAGGCCTTCTGCATAGGTTTCTACTAGCCGACAGCCCGAGCAGACGCACAGGACCTCGTCCAACATTGCGTCGGTTGCCAGCTTTTCGCAAACCAAAGCCATATGCCACCTACCGGTCTCCAAACAATCCCCATAACTTGGCCCTTTGCGGTCTGCGGGCTCGATATGGTCGGACCCCTTAAAGGAGGAAGCCATAAGAAAAAATATCTATTGGTCATGGTAGATAAATTCACCAAATGGATAGAGGCCAAACCAGTTAAAACGGCCGAATCCGAACCAGTGATAGACTTCATATCAGGGGTTGTACACCATTACGGTGTCCCCCATAGCACCATCACCGATAATGGCTCCAACTTCACAGCCGACGAGGTGAAAGCTTGGTGCAGCAACATGGGCATTAAGCTCGATTACGCCTCCGTCTATCACCCCCAAACAAACGGTCAAGTCGAACGAGCAAATGGTCTTATTATGAGCGGCATCAAACCCAGACTAGCGCGGTCCTTGAAGGAATCAGATACGCACTTGGTCGAGGAGCTCGACTCCGTACTATGGGGACTGCGGACCACGCCAAATCGCACTACCGGATACACACCATTCTTCTGGTGTATGATGCAGAGGCGGTATTGCCCTGCGATATCATTCATGACTCACCTCAAGTGCGCATGTATAAAGAGAGAGAAGCCGAGCTTGATCGGCAGGACATTCTAGATGCCCTGGAGGAGGAGTGTGACGTTGCAAAAGCCCGTTCCGCATTCTATCAGCAACAGGCTCGAAGGTATCAAAGCAGAGTAGTACGGGCCAAAACTTATAATGTTGGCAAACTCGTTCTACGCCTACCGGAGAAGAAAAAGGACAAGATCAAGCCCAAGTGGGAGGGTCCCTTCATCATTGATAAAGTTCTCACCGGAGGAACGTACCGCCTGCGTGATGCATCAGATAATCGACTTGAGCCGAACCCTTGGAACGCGGCCACACTCCGAAGATTCTACGCCTAGCGCCAAACTCTGTGTTCATCTCCTTACCTCCACCCTTTTTTCTCTTTCTTTTTTTATGGACCTAAAAAGCTTCAAGTGTGACTCGACTACACAACCTTGACACGCTATGCGCACTCATTATACCTAGGGGCTTCTTATACAGAAGCTTAATATAATTATCTTCCGGGCTTCATGCCCACTTCATATGTGTCACTTTTCCATATGTACCTTTTCTTCACCATTATGTGCATCGATATGACTTAACTTTTGGCCAAGATGGGTTGCTTGGCTCCTGTGTTTATGCCCTACGTTCCCGTTAGTTCGGCTAGGGCATAAGGGGAGCACCTCTGTGATTGTTACTGCCGGGTCCACCGGACGTGTACCTCAGACTGTGTGAAGTCAAAAGTGAAGGAAATATGCCCTAGAGGCAATAATAAAGTTATTATTTATTTCCTCATATCATGATAAATGTTTATTATTCATGCTATAATTGTATTAACCGGAAACATGATACATGTGTGAATACATAGACAAACAATATAGTCACTAGTATGCCTCTACTTGACTAGCTCATTAATCAAAGATGGTTATGTTTCCTAACCATAGACATGTGTTGTCATTTGATTAGTGGGATCACATCATTAGGAGAATGATGTGATTGACATGACCCATTCCGTTAGCCTAGCACTTGATCGTTTAGTATACTGCTATTGCTTTCTTCATGACTTATACAAAGTTCCTGCAACTATGAGATTATGCAACTCCCGTTTACCGGAGGAACACTTTGTGTGCTACCAAACGTCACAACGTAACTGGGTGATTATAAAGGTGCTCTACAGGTGTTTCCGAAGGTACATGTTGAGTTGGCATAATTCGAGATTAGGTTTTGTCACTCCGATTGTCGGAGAGGTATCTCTGGGCCCTCTCGGTAATACTCATCACCTAAGCCTTGCAAGCATTGTAACTAATAAGTTAGTTATGAGATGATGTATTACGGAACAAGTAAAGAGACTTGCCGGTAACGAGATTGAACTAGGTATTGGATACCGACGATCAAATCTCGGGCAAGTAACATACCGATGACAAAGGGAACAACGTATGTTGTTATGCAATTTGACCGATAAAGATCTTCATAGAATATGTAGGAACCAATATGGGCATCCAAGTCCCGCTATTGGTTATTGACCGAGAATGGTTCTAGGTCATGTCTACATAGTTCTCGAACCCGTAGGGTCCGCACGCTTAACGTTACGATGACAGTTTTATTATGAGTTTATAAGTTTTGATGTACCGAAGTTTGTTCGGAGTCCCGGATGTGATCATGGACATGACAAGGAGTCTCGAAATGGTCGAGACATAAAGATTGATATATTGGAAGCCTATGTTTGGACATCGGAATGGTTCCGGGTGAAATCGGGATTTTATCGGAACACCGGGGGGTTACCGGAACCCTCCCGGGGGATAATGGGCCTTAGTGGGCCAAGAGGGAGAAGAGGAGGGCCGGCCAGGGCAGGCCGCGCGCCCCCTCCCCCCCTATTCCGAATAGGACAAGGAAGGGGGGGCGGCGCCCCCCTTTCCTCTTTCCCCTCCCCCCTTTCCTTCTCCACCAAGGCAAGAGGGGGGAGTCCTACTCCCGGTGGGAGTAGAACTCCTCCAGGTGCACCCCTAGGAGGCCGGCCGCACCTCCCCCCTCCCTCCTTTATATACGGGGCGGGGGGCACCCCATAGACAAACAATTTGATCTACGGATCGTTCCTTAGCCATGTGCGATGCCCCCCTCCACCATATTCCAGCTCGGTCATATTGTCGCGGAGTTTAGGCGAAGCCCTGCGCCGGTAGAACATCATCATCATCACCACGCCGTCGTGCTGACGGAACTCTTCTCCGGAGCTCGGCTGGATCGGAGGCCGGAGATCGTCATCGAGCTGAACGTGTGCTGAACTCGGAGGCTCCGTACGTTCGGTGCTTGGATCGGTCGGATCGTGAAGACGTACGACTACATCAACCGCGTTGTGCTAACGCTTCCGCTTACGGTCTACGAGGGTACATGGACGAACACTCTCCCCTCTCGTTGCTATGCAATCACCATGATCTTGCGTGTGCGTAGGAATTTTTTTGAAATTACTACGTTCCCCAACAGTGGCATCCGAGCCAGGTTTTATGCGTTGATGTTATATGCACGAGTAGAACACAAGTGAGTTGTGGGCGATACAAGTCATACTGCTTACCAGCATGTCATACTTTGGTTCGGCGGTATTGTGAGATGAAGCGGTCCGGACCGACATTACGCGTACGCTTACGCGAGACTGGTTTCACCGTTACGAGCACTCGTGCTTAAAGGTGGCTGGCGGGTGTCTGTCTCTCTCACTTTAGCTGAATCGAGTGTGGCTACGCCCGGTCCTTGCGAAGGTTAAAACAGCACCAACTTGACGAACTATCGTTGTGGTTTTTGATGCGTAGGTAAGAACGGTTCTTGCTAAGCCCGTAGCAGCCACGTAAAATTTGCAACAACAAAGTAGAGGACGTCTAACTTGTTTTTGCAGGGCATGTTGTGATGTGATATGGTCAAGACGTGATGCTATATTTTATTGTATGAGATGATCATGTTTTGTAACCGAAGTTATCGGCAACTGGCAGGAGCCATATGGTTGTGGCTTTATTGTATGAAATGCAAACGCCCTGTAATTGCTTTACTTTATCACTAAGCGGTAGCGATAGTCGTAGAAGCAATAGATGGCGTAAACGACAACAATGCTACGATGGAGATCAAGGTGTCGCGCCGGTGACGATGGTGATCACGACGGTGCTTTGAAGATGGAGATCACAAGCACAAGATGATGATGGCCATATCATATCACTTATATTGATTGCATGTGATGTTTATCCTTTATGCATCTTATCTTGCTTTGATTGACGGTAGCATTTTAAGATGATCTCTCACTAAAATTATCAAGAAGTGTTCTCCCTGAGTATGCACCGTTGCCAAAGTTCATCGTGCCCAGACACCACGTGATGATCGGGTGTGATAAGCTCTACGTCCATCTACAACGGCTGCAAGCCAGTTTTGCACACGCAGAATACTCACGTTATACTTGACGAGCCTAGCATATGCAGATATGGCCTCGGAACACGGAGACCGAAAGGTCGAGCGTGAATCATATAGTAGATATGATCAACATAGTGATGTTCACCATTGAAAACTACTCCATCTCACGTGATGATCGGTCATGGTTTAGTTGATTTGGATCACGTAATCACTTAGATGACTAGAGTGATGTCTGTCTAAGTGGGAGTTCTTAAGTAATATGATTAATTGAACTTAAATTTATCATGAACTTAGTACCTGATAGTATTTTGCTTGTCTATGTTTGTTTGTAGATAGATGGCTCGTGCTGTTGTTCCGTTGAATTCTAATGCGTTCCTTGAGAAAGCAAAGTTGAAAGATGATGGTAGCAATTACACGGACTGGGTCCGTAACCTGAGGATTATCCTCATTGCTGCACAGAAAAGTTACGTCCTGGAAGCACCGCTGGGTGCCAGGCCTGGTGCTGATGCAACTGACGACGTTAAGAACGTCTGGCAGAGCAAAGCTGATGACTACTCTATAGTTCAGTGTGCCATGCTTTATGGCTTAGAACCGGGTCTTCAACGACGTTTTGAACGTCATGGAGCATATGAGATGTTCCAGGAGTTGAAGTTAATATTTCAAGCAAATGCCCGGATTGAGAGATATGAAGTCTCCAATAAATTCTACAGCTACAAGATGGAGGAGAATAGTTCTGTCAGTGAACATATACTCAAAATGTCTGGGTATAATAATCACTTGATTCAACTGGGAGTTAATCTTCCGGATGATAGTGTCATTGACAGAATTCTCCAATCACTGCCACCAAGCTACAAGAGCTTTGTGATGAACTATAATATGCAAGGGATGAACAAGACTATTCCCGAGCTCTTCGCAATGCTAAAAGCTGCGGAGGTAGAAATCAAGAAGGAGCATCAAGTGTTGATGGTCAACAAGACCACTAGTTTCAAGAAAAAGGGCAAAGGGAAGAAGAAGGGTAACTTCAAGAAGAATAGCAAGCAAGTTGCTACTCAAGAGAAGAAACCCAAGTCTGGACCTAAGCCTGAAACTGAGTGCTTCTACTGCAAGCAGACTGGTCACTGGAAGCGGAACTGCCCCAAGTATTTGGCGGATAAGAAGGATGGCAAAGTAAACAAAGGTATATGTGATATACATGTTATTGATGCGTACCTAACTAGAGCTCATAGTAGCACCTGGGTATTTGATACTGGTTCTGTTGCCAATATTTGCAACTCGAAATAGGGACTACGGAATAAGCAAGCACTGGCCAAGGACGAGGTGACGATGCGCGTGGGAAACGGTTCCAAAGTCGATGTGATTGCGGTCGGCACGCTACCTCTACATCTACCTTCGGGATTAGTTTTAGACCTAAATAATTATTATTTGGTGCCAGCATTGAGCATGAACATTATATCTGGATCTTCTTTGATGCGAGACGGTTATTCATTTAAATCAGAGAATAATGGTTGTTCTATTTATATGAGTAATATCTTTTATGGTCATGCACCCTTGAAGAGTGGTCTATTTTTACTGAATCTCGATAGTAGTGATACACATATTCATAGTGTTGAAACCAAAAGATGCAGAGTTGATAATGATAGTGCAACTTATTTGTGGCACTGCCGTTTGGGTCATATCGGTGTAAAGCGCATGAAGAAACTCCATACTGATGGGCTTTTGGAATCACTTGATTATGAATCACTTGGTACTTGCGAACCGTGCCTCATGGGCAAGATGACTAAAACGCCGTTCTCCGGAACTATGGAGCGAGCAACTGATTTGTTGGAAATCATACATACTGATGTTTGTGGTCCAATGAATGTTGAGGCTCGCGGCGGGTATCATTATTTTCTCACCTTCACAGATGATTTGAGCAGATATGGGTATATCTACTTGATGAAACACAAGTCTGAAACATTTGAAAAGTTCAAAGAATTTCAGAGTGAAGTGGAAAATCATCGTAACAAGAAAATAAAGTTTCTACGATCTGATCGTGGAGGTGAATATTTGAGTTACGAGTTTGGCCTACACTTGAAACAATGCGGAATAGTTTCGCAACTCACGCCACCTGGAACACCACAATGAAATGGTGTGTCCGAACGTCGTAATCATACTTTACTTGATATGGTGCGATCTATGATGTCTCTTACTGATTTACCACTATCGTTTTGGGGTTATGCTTTAGAGGCGGCCGCATTCACGTTAAATAGGGCACCATCAAAATCCGTTGAGACGACGCCTTATGAACTGTGGTTTTGCCAGAAACCAAAGTTGTCGTTTCTTAAAGTTTGGGGCTGCGATGCTTATGTGAAGAAACTTCAACCAGATAAGCTCGAACCCAAATCGGAGAAATGTGTCTTCATAGGATACCCAAAAGAGACTATTGGGTACACCTTCTATCACAGATCCAAAGGCAAGACATTCGTTGCTAAGAATGGATCCTTTCTAGAGGAGGAGTTTCTCTCGAAAGAAGTGAGTGGGAGGAAAGTAGAACTTGATGAGATAACTGTATCTACTCCCTTATTGGAAAGTAGTTCATCACGAGAACCGGTTCCCGTGACAACTACACCAATTAGTGAGGAAGCTAATGATAATGATCATGAAACTTCAGATCAAGTTTCTGCTGAACCTCGTAGGTCTACCAGAGTAAGATCCGCACCAGAGTGGTACGGTAATCCTATTCTGGAAGTCATGTTACTTGACCATGATGAACCTACGAACTATGAGGAAGCGATGATGAGCCCAAATTCTGAAAAATGGTTAGAAGCCATGAAATCTGAGATGGGATCCATGTATGAAAACAAAGTATGGACTTTGGTTGACTTGCCCGATGATCGGCAAGCCATTGAGAATAAATGGATTTTTAAGAAGAAGACTGACGCTGACGGTAATGTTACTGTCTATAAAGCTCGACTTGTTGCAAAAGGTTTTCGACAAGTTCAAGGGGTTGACTACGATGAGACTTTCTCACCCGTAGCGATGCTTAAGTCTGTCCGAATCATGTTAGCTATTGCTGCATTTCATGATTATCAAATTTGGCAAATGGATGTCAAGACTGCATTCTTGAATGGATTTCTAGAAGAAGAGTTGTATATGATGCAGCCGGAAGGTTTTGTTGATCCAAAAGGTGCTGACAAAGTGTGCAAGCTCCAGCGTTCCATTTATGGACTGGTGCAAGCATCTCTGAGTTGGAATAATCGCTTTGATAGTGTGATCAAAGCATATGGTTTATACAGACTTTTGGAGAAGCCTGTATTTACAAGAAAGTGAGTGGGAGCTCTGTAGCATTTCTAATTTTATATGTAGATGACATATTATTAATTGGAAATGATATAGAATTTCTGGATAGCATAAAGGGATACTTGAATAAAAGTTTTTCAATGAAAGACCTCGGTGAAGCTGCTTACATATTGGGCATCAAGTTCTATAGAGATAGATCAAGACGCTTAATAGGACTTTCACAAAGCACATACCTCGACAAAATTTTGAAAAAGTTCAAAATGGATCAGGCAAAGAAAGGATTCTTGCCTGTGCTACAAGGTGTGAAGTTGAGTCAAACTCAATGCCCGACCACAGCAGAAGATAGAGAGAAAATGAAAAATGTTCCTTATGCTTCAGCCATAGGCTCTATCATGTATGCAATGTTGTGTACCAGACCTGACGTATGCTTAGCAATAAGCTTGGCAGGAAGGTACCAAAGTAATCCAGGAGTGGATCACTGGACAGCGGTCAAGAACATCCTGAAATACCTGAAAAGGACTAAGGATATGTTTCTCATATATGGAGGTGACAAAGAGCTAGTCGTAAAGGGTTACGTCGATGCAAGCTTTGACACTGATCCGGACGATTCTAAATCGCAAACCGGATACGTGTTTTTATTAAACGGTGGAGCTGTAAGTTGGTGCAGTTCTAAACAAAGCGTCGTGGCGGGATCTACATGTGAAGCGGAGTACATAGCTGCTTCAGAAGCAGCAAACGAAGGAGTCTGGATGAAGGAGTTCATTACCGATCTAGGTGTCATACCTAGTGCATCGGGACCAATGAAGATCTTCTGTGACAATAGTGGTGCAATTGCCTTGGCAAAGGAATCCAGATTTCACAAGAGGACCAAGCACATCAAGAGACGCTTCAATTCCATTCGGGACCAAGTCCAAGTGGGAGACATAGAGATTTGCAAGATACATACGGATCTGAATGTTGCAGACCCGTTGACTAAGCCTCTCTCACGAGCAAAACATGATCAGCACCAAGACTCCATGGGTGTTAGAATCATTACTATGTAATCTAGATTATTGACTCTAGTGCAAGTGGGAGACTGAAGGAAATATGCCCTAGAGGCAATAATAAAGTTATTATCTATTTCCTCATATCATGATAAATGTTTATTATTCATGCTAGAATTGTATTAACCGGAAACATGATACATGTGTGAATACATAGACAAACAATATAGTCACTAGTATGCCTCTACTTGACTAGCTCATTAATCAAAGATGGTTATGTTTCCTAACCATAAACATGTGTTGTCATTTGATTAATGGGATCACATCATTAGGAGAATGATGTGATTGACATGACCCATTCCGTTAGCCTAGCACTTGATCGTTTAGTATACTGCTATTGCTTTCTTCATGACTTATACAAAGTTCCTGCAACTATGAGATTATGCAATTCCGGTTTACCGGAGGAACACTTTGTGTGCTACCAAACGTCACAACGTAACTGGGTGATTATAAAGGTGCTCTACAGGTGTTTCCAAAGGTACATGTTGAGTTGGCATAATTCGAGATTAGGTTTTGTCACTCCGATTATCGGAGAGGTATCTCTGGGCCCTCTCGGTAATACTCATCACCTAAGCCTTGCAAGCATTGTAACTAATAAGTTAGTTATGAGATGATGTATTACGGAACGAGTAAAGAGACTTGCCGGTAACGAGATTGAACTAGGTATTGGATACCGATGATCAAATCTCGGGCAAGTAACATACCGATGACAAAGGGAACAACGTATGTTGTTATGCAGTTTGACCGATAAAGATCTTCATAGAATATGTAGGAACCAATATGGGCATCCAGGTCCCGCTATTGGTTATTGACCGAGAATGGTTCTAGGTCATGTCTACATAGTTCTCGAACCCGTAGGGTCCGCACGCTTAACGTTACGATGACAGTTTTATTATGAGTTTATAAGTTTTGATGTACCGAAGTTTGTTCGGAGTCCCGGATGTGATCACGGACATGACGAGGAGTCTCGAAATGGTCGAGACATAAAGATTGATATATTGGAAGCCTATGTTTGGACATCGGAATGGTTCCGGGTGAAATCGGGATTTTACCGGAACACCGGGGGGTTACCGGAACCCTCCCGGGGGATAATGGGCCTTAGTGGGCCAAGAGGGAGAAGAGGAGGGCCGGCCAGGGCAGGCCGCGCGCCCCCTCCCCCCCTAGTCTGAATAGGACAAGGAATGGGGGGGGCGGCGCCCCCCTTTCCTCTTTCCCCTCCCCCCTTTCCTTCTCCACCAAGGCAAGAGGGGGGAGTCCTACTCCCGGTGGGAGTAGGACTCCTCCAGGCGCACCTCCCCCCTCCCTCCTTTATATACGGGGCGGGGGGCACCCCATAGACAAACAAGTTGATCTACAGATCGTTCCTTAGCCGTGTGTGGTGCCCCCCTCCACCATATTCCACCTCGGTCATATCGTCGCGGAGTTTAGGCGAAGCCCTGCACCGGTAGAACATCATCATCGTCACCACGCCGTCGTGCTGACGGAACTCTTCTCCGGAGATCGGCTGGATCGGAGGCTGGAGATCTTCATCGAGCTGAACGTGTGCTGAACTCGGAGGCTCCGTACGTTCGGTGCTTGGATCGGTCGGATCGTGAAGACGTACGACTACATCAACCGCGTTGTGCTAATGCTTCCACTTACGGTCTACGAGGGTACATGGACGAACACTCTCCCCTCTCGTTGCTATGCCATCACCATGATCTTGCGTGTGCGTAGGAATTTTTTTGAAATTACTACGTTCCCCAACCGAAAGCTAGCGTTCTTAAGGGAATATTCGGTCGGTGAACAAAAGATGTTTCTTACCTATTACAATATAAACCCCCAGATGTTCTATATCCTGCGTCTCTGTTCGCAGTTTGTACATGCACATTAATGCATGCGTACCCAGGGAAAGGAACCCTTAACGGAACTATTCTCCCTGGAAGATGTTTCTTACTATCCATGTAATATAACATAGCTAGTTGGGTACTTGTCTGTTCAAGCACTTATGACCCCTACGACTGGTTTCCACGCATACCCCGGTTTACATAACTGAGCGGGTATTCAGATACACTCTGGACTATCGGGTCCGGAGGTTGAAGCGAAAAGGTCCACCATGACAAATGATTTACAATCCGACTAGGGACAAAATATGTCAATTGAAGTACACATCACTTAGGCTGGAAAAATTCTTCTTCTATACCATCCAACAGGCTGTCTAGCCTACAATCCTGTTGGGAATACTTTGCGGCTAATCCTACCTGGTCATATACCAGACTAACAGGAATCTCTTTCCCATCTGACCCTACAGGTACGACCAGGGCCATGTGATTTGGATCAACCTTGGTGTACCGAGTTTTTACCATGGCCCAGGCTTCCCTCGCACCTTGTCGGCAGGCGGATATCTTCCATAATCGAAAGCGCTGCCGCGCTCCCTTCAGCATCTCTACAAGCTCACCCATGCTTCCTGGGCAGGGAGGCGGACGGCCACAAGGCCTGGGTAATACCCTGCATCACCTGCCGAACTTGTTCGTGCAGTTGTGAAAGCTCTTGCAGAAGATCGCCTGCGGATCCGGGCATCTCCTCTTCAGGACGACCTGTCAGCATACCTACAGACATAACTCTGTTAGCCCGTTTCTTCGCCGAACTGTATAAAGGTTTGTTTGAGCACATACTAAAAATGCCGCCTCGAAGCCTCCTATTCTCCTTCACGAAGTCAGGAAGCTGGGCCCAAACATCTTCCAATTCAATGCCCAGTCGGGTATTGGCATCCTGGAGATCGTTTTTCTCTCGCCTAACCCATGTAAGCACGTGCTCGCCAGCCTCTAGCTGTTGTTGATCTCGTTGCTCATCCTCTTGTACGATCTCCGGATCCACTCCGGGATTGTCTGTAGAATCTATTGTTAGATTTGCAAGCATGCCGAATACTAACTGGTACACGTAATTACATTCTTTTTTTCGAGACAAGTATTACCAGATGAGGCCTTCTTGGATTCCTCCATTCCGGCAACCGCGGCCCTTAGCTGGGCTTTGCACTACTCCAGCTCTTGAGACAAGTGGGTGTTCTTCTCTGTAAGAACCTATTCATACAATGATCCTTAAATCAGTTGTGCCAACTATTCCAAGTCTCAGGGGCTACTGGTATACATAATTATCAGATTTTTCTTACCCATATATCCTTTAAATACTGGTCTGTGGCTCTAGCAAGCCCATCTTGAGCACCTCGGATGTACGCGTCTCCCGAGTTGAAGGCATTGAACGCCTCCTCGGAGAAGTTAGGGTCGCGGAGTACGGCCCGTCGACGCCGGTGATTCATAGCGCTCTCCACTTCGGAATTTGTAGCTGATATTCTATCCGCATCCTCTGTCAGAGGACCATCCGGTGTTGTTCCCACGTTAGCCTCCATCCTTGAGGCTGGTTCTGGAGTCCGACTGGTGGAGGCGTGGCCGGCAGGATCTCTGGGCACAGTCCGGCGAGCACTCTTTCTGCCAGGGGACTATGGACATTGTTATATTTTAAAGACGGTAATCACGGAGAGGTTTTAAATCATACCTCTGCAACGGCGTCTCGGTCCTGACCGCCTTCCTTTTAAGCCTACCCAGCTTGGGTGCCCCTTGTTGGTGAGTCGCCGCGGGTTCGGCACGGCAACCCAATGGCCTTCCCTATAAAGCGCAATACGTGTGCGGTGGGTAAGGCGTAAAGAAGGGATCCTTCTCGGAAGTTAGGACTCCGGTTTTACTTACATATGATGCAGGGAGTAGGCCAGGATAGTCGGCTATGATGGCCACCAAGGCACCGTCACAGCTTGCCTGGTAAAACATCCTATCGACGAGCTCCACAAACATGTCCGGGGTCGAGGGCCCGGTTGTGGTCCTCTGGCTGTGGAGACGGGCTATGGACCTCCCTCACAGCTTTTCGCAGTTCCTGCTATGAATTAGCAAGGTAAATATTTGTGATGAAAGAATGCGGGAATGAATAGAGTTGAGTAAAAGATAGCAGCTTGCCCAGCTGGGGGGGTTGTACATGGAAAATCCATCCCGTGGCTTAATGCGGATAAACTCCTCGTCTTGTCCTTTATACAAATCGGACAATATTTTCGCCAGGGCGGTGGCGGAGTCCGGACCTTTCCGACCACAGCAGGTGGCATCGTCCTCTCCATTAAAGTGCCACATAGGACGCCCCGATACTAGAGTGGCTGCACCCCCCGCATTATGCATATTGACATAACCTCGATTATTGTCAATCCAGATTTGGCCAGTGTTTTTATCCTGCCCATCAGATAAAGGACCTCTCTGCTATCTTCCTCCTAGGGGCTCCGGGGACGCCAGCTGCGGCATTTCTTTAGTGGGGCATTGGTAAAATCAGGAAGGCCCATCCGGATAGGTTCCGGAAGGGGGACGTCCTCTATATAAAACCACTCTGAAGGCCAGTCTTTGGATGTTTTCTTCGGAGTGCCGGACATGTATCCGGTCCCGGTGATGCGCCATATTTCGGCTCCGCCCACTTGGTATATTGATCCCTCCTGATTACGAGGGACGAGGCAGAATAGCCTCTTCCATAGCTCGAAATGAGCTTCGCAGCCCATAAATAGCTCGCAGAGGTTGAGATAACCTGTGATGTGCAGTATGGAGGCAGGAGTGAAGTTATGCAGCTGGAGGCCGTAATACTCCAGGAGCCCGCGGAGGAACAGATGGATTGGAAATCCGAGGGCCCTCAGCAAGTAAGGGACAAGGCATACTCGCTCCCCCCTAGATGGGTTGGGGAAACTATCTGCTTGCTCCCCGTCATCGTAAGTGGTTAGTCCGGCTCGGACGGGGACAAGATATGCAGGCAGGAGAAACCACTAGGTCTACAACTCCACCAACTGGCCGTGGGATACGGTGCACTTCGCCCAATCACCTGGTTTAGCGCTATGGGAGCGAGAGGAGGAGCTGCGGTGGCTGGCCATGATGGGATGGTTTTTTCGGGCGCGCTCTAGTGAATCCTCGATTGGGGAAGATGGTGTGATTTGGATCTGAGGATCCCCGTCTCTTTAATAGACGATTTACTTACATGGTCAAGGTGGCAACTGTAAAAATGCCCCAACTTCTCGCAATCGCTCGACACGTGGAGACGGCCATTTATTAAGGTACAAAAGCAGAGGAGTGCAACATTAATGGGAAGTCGGACACTGCTCGTTACAACAGGTACTCAGGGATTTGGGGAAGAACCTGCCTTGGAATGCCGAAGACAATCTGCGCATCGGACTCATCGTCATTGAAGCCTGGTTCAGGGGCTACTGAGGGAGTCCTGGATTAGGGGGTCCTCGGGTAGCTGGACTATGTACATGTGCCGGACTGTTGGACTATGAAGAAACAAGGTTGAAGACTTCTTCCCTTGTCTGGGTGGGACTCTCCTTTGCATGGAAGGCAAGCTTGGCAATTCGGATATGTAGATTTCCTTCTCTGTAACCGACTTTGTGTAACCCTAGCCCCCTCCGGTGTCTATAAACCGGAGGGTTTAGTCCGTAGGACAAGAACAATCATAATCATAGGCTAGCTTCTAGGGTTTAGTCTCTATGATCTCGTGGTAGATCAACTCTTGTAATACTCATATCATCAAGATCAATCAAGCAGGAAGTAGGTTATTACCTCCATAGAGAGGGCCCAAACCTGGGTAAACATTGTGTCCCCCGCCTCATGTTACCATTAGCCTTAGACGCACAGTTCGGGACCCCCTACCCGAGATCCGCCGATTTTGACACCGACAGGGGGCACGCCAAGGTGTGGAGTCCTACTAGGACTCCCTAGTCCTAGTAGTATTCCACCTCCCACACGGAGTAGAAAGGGGGAAGAGAGAAGGAGAAGGAAAGGGGGCCCAGCCCCCTTCTCCTAGTCCTAATCGGCCTCCTGCCCAAGGGGGGCGCACCTGACCCTTGTGGGCTGGTGTGCTTCCCTCTTATGGCCCATAAGGCCCATAACTTCTCCCGGGGAATTCCGGTAACCTCCTAGTACTCCGGAAAATACCCGAACTTCTTCGGAATCATTCTGATATCCAAATATAGCCTTCCAATATATCGATCTTTATGTCTCAACCATTTTGAGACTCCTCGTCATGTCTCTGATCTCATTCGGGACTCTGAACATATTTCGGTTCATCAAATCACAAAACTCATAATACAAATCGTTATCGAACATTAAGCGTGCAAGCCCTACGGGTTCGAGAACTATGTAGACATGACCGACACACATCTCCGGTCAATAACCAATAGCAGAACCTGGATGCTCATATTGGCTCCTACATATTCTACGAAGATCTTTATCGGTCAAACTGCATAACAACATATGTTGTTCCCTTTGTCATCGGTATGTTACTTGCCCGAGATTCCATCGTAGGTATCAACATTCCTAGTTCAATATCGTTACCGGCAAGTCTCTTTACTCGCTCCGTAATACTTCGTCCCGCAACTAACTCATTAGTCACATTGCTTGCAAGGCTTATAGTGATGAGCATTACCGAGAGGGCCTAGAGATACCTCTCCAAAACACGGAGTGACAAATCCTAATCTCGATCTATGCCAACCTAACAAATACCT
This sequence comes from Triticum aestivum, assembly GCF_018294505.1. NCBI lineage: Eukaryota > Viridiplantae > Streptophyta > Magnoliopsida > Poales > Poaceae > Triticum > Triticum aestivum. The sequence goes on along the minus strand of NC_057795.1, from coordinate 396,883,911 downwards.
TCGAAGAGACCTGTAGAGCATATATATAATCACCCATTTATGTTGTGACATTTGATAGCACACAAGGTGCTCCTCCGGTATTTGGGAGTTGCATAATCTCATAGTCTGAGGAACATGTATAAGTCATGAAGAAAGCAGTAGCAATGAAACTGTAACGATCATAATGCTAAGCTAACGGATGGGTCATGTCCATCACATCATTCTCCTAATGATGTGATCCCGTTCATCAAATGACAACACATGTATATGGTTAGTAAACATAACCATCTTTGATTAACGAGCTAGTCAAGTAGAGGCATACTAGGGACACTGTGTTTTGTCTATGTATTCACACATGTACTTTCCAGTTAATACAATTCTAGCATGAATAATAAACATTTATCATGAAATAAGGAAATAAATAATAACTTTATTATTGCCTCTAGGGCATATTTCCTTCAGTCTACCACTTGCACTAGAGTCAATAATCTAGTTCACATCGCCATGTGATTTAACACCAATAGTTCACATCTGTATGTGATTAACATCCATAGTTCACATCGCCATGTGACCAACACCTAAAGGGTTTACTAGAGTAAATAATCTAGTTCACATCACTATGTGATTAACACCCAAAAAGTACTAAGGTGTGATCATGTTTTGCTCGTGAGAGAAGTTTTAGTCAATGGGTCTGTCACATTCAGAGCCGTATGTATTTTGCAAATATTCTATGTCTACAATGCTCTGCATAGAGCTACTCTAGCTAATTGCTCCCACTTTCAATATGTATCCAAATTGAGACTTAGACTCATCTAGATTGGTGTAAAAGCTTTCCATCGATGTAACTCTTTACGATGAACTCTTTATCACCTCCATCACCGAGAAACATTTCCTTAGTCCTCACTAAGGATAATTTTGACTATTGTCCAGTGATCTACTCTTAGATCACTATTGTAACCCCTTGCCAAACTCATGGCAAGGTACACAATAGGTCTGGTACATAGCACAACATACTTTATAGAACCTATGACTGAGGCATAGGGAATGACTTTCATTCTCTTTCTATCTTCTGCCATGGTCGGGTGTAACGCCCCGGATTCGATGCGCCAGGTGTCCGCCAGTTATTCGCCTTCGTTGCCATGTCATTTGCTTGCATGTTGCATTTTATCATGTCATCATGTGCATCTCATTCTGCATACGTGTTCGTCTCATGCTTTCGAGCATTTTCCCCGTTGTCCGTTTTGCAATCCGGCACTCCTATGTCATCCGGCGTCCCCTTTTTGCCTCTTCTCTTGTGCGGGTGTTAAACGTTCTCAGAATGGACCGAGGTTTGCCAAGCGGCCTTGGTATACCATCGGTAGACCGCCTGTCAAGTTTCGTGCCATTTGAAGCCTGTTTGATACTCCAACGGTTAACCGGGTAACCGTAGAAGCCCTCTTTGTGTTGCAGCCCAACACCCCTTCAAGTGGCCCAAAAACCCAGCAAACTCTCCTCCATGCTCTCGGCCGTTCGATCACGATCGCGTGGCCGAAAACCGCTACTCATTTGGACTCTCCTAGCTTCTTCTACCTATATAAACACCTCCCCCTCCGAATTTTCGGGTCCAAACCCTAGCAAACTCCCCCTCCGCGCCGCCGGACATGTCCGCACCCGGCCGGACGCATCTCCGCCGCTGCCCCCAGCCAGTGGCACGCCGCCACGTGGCCCCCGTGCCCTCCCGCCGCCGCCGGCCCGCGGGGCCTGAGTCGGGCCCGCGCGGCCCGCCTGCCGCCGCCGCTCGTCCGAGGCGCTCGCTCCGCGCCGCTACGCCCGAGCAGGGGCCGCGCCTCCGCCGCCCGCGGCTCTGCCCGCCGGCGCCGCGCCCGCCCGCGGATCTGCCCGCCCGGCGCCGCCCCCGGCTTTCTCCGCCCCCCTCAGACCCCTCCGACGAGCCTCTCCTCCAACTCCGGCGAGACTCCGGTCGCCTCAAAGTCCGTGCAGATCTGACAGGTTGACCCCCGAAAACCACCAAGTCCCCGAATATTTTGCATTATCATGCCATGTTCATCGCATCGTATCTCTGCATCTGTAGCTCCGTTTCGTGCATGTAATATGTCAAATTGTTCGTCTCAACGAGTACTTCATTTTGTTCCATTGCATCATGTTCATTTGAGTCCATCTTGATGCCCGAAATACTGTTGGAAGAGTGCATGTTGATGTTAATCTGCTGGAACTGTTATAACATGCTCATTTGTCATTTTTGCCATGTTTTATGTGTGCATCCTATGAGGTTGATGTCTACATGTGCTTTGATCTATGCTATGCCATCTTTCCACAGGTGCTACCCATGTATTTTTGTGAGTTGTGTGCTGAGTGCATCGAGCTTGCTAAGTAGGGTACTTGCTGTTGCTGTTTCCCTGACAGATTCTGTTATATTTTGTTGCTATGTAAACATGCTTCTACAAGTCATTTCGTGCATTATTCTGGAGATGTTCACTAAGGATGAGTTGTTATACATGTCTTGATCTATCCATTCATGCCCCTGGTTGCATTTATAGCCTACTGTAGCTTGTTGTAATCTTGCTCCAAAGTTGCTAAATGATGTTGCTGTCAGCCTGTTAACATTAAGTTCAATGTTTCCATGATTGTTTGCTAGTGATTCATGCATCCTATGAACTTGTTCTTGCCATGCTTAGCTTCATAAACATGCCTTCTTACTGTTGGTTGCCTTTCCATGCCATGTATTGCTCTGTGGTGAGTGGCTCAAGCTCACCAACATGCCTACTTATCGTTGTTCCTGCCATGTATGAATCTGTAATATCATTTGCCATGTTTACATGGGTGCCATCATATTTTCTGTGCCTTTTTGGCTCATGGTCAGTAAGGGACTTTTGTTCTATGCTTTTAGTAGATTCATGCCATGCCTTTGTTGTCCATGTTAAGTTCCTGTAACATGTTGTTTGAGAGCTCTAAACATTGCAACCTGATGTTATTTCCTGAGAAACCTGAAACTATTATAATTTGCAATCTTCCCATGTGTGTTTCAGCATGTTCTAGTAGTTTCTGGAGATAGCTCAGTGTTCATGTCTTGTTATGCTTTACCTGTACTTCATGTTCATGCCTTTCGTTCTTATGTTGGGGTGCTGTAGCATATCGTTTTGATGATTGCAATATGCCTAGTTGCTGTTATGGACAGATTGTTGTTATGACTTGTATAGAGTGTATGTGTTGAACCGTTGCTCCGTTTTGAGTGTGCTCTATATGAAACTTGCTTGACTTTGCATGTAGCTTCATATTATCATGTTGCATCCTTATTTTGGTGTGTTTGCTTGATGTTTGTATGCATTTTGCATCAATGCCATGTTGAACTTGTTTTGCTCATATCTTCTAGACCGTAGCTCCGAATCTAATGAACTTTATATGTAACTTGACTAGAATCTCGTGTAGATCATCTTGGTGCATCTTAACTTGCTGTTTAACAACTTGAACATAAGGTTTATTCAGATCTGGACCAATTTCGAAATATGCATATGAGGACTTACCGGAATTGTTATATGTTGCTCCCGGCCTCATTTAAACTTGCCTTGATGTGTTATTCTTGTTTGCATCATCTCTTGCCATGAGTAGCTTCATGTAGCTTTGTCATGCATCATGCATGTTGTACATCATGTCTTGCCTATGTGTGGTGTGTTTACCATGTTGTGTGCTTCTTCTCGATAGTTCCCGTTTCGTTGCGATCGTGAGGATTCGTTCGTCTACGCTTGGTTCGTCTTCGTGGCTTCATCTTCTTCATGGACTCGTTCTTCTTCCTTGCGGGATTTCAGGCAAGATGACCGCTACCCTGGATCTCACTACTATCATTGCTATGCTAGTTGCTTCGTTCTATCGCTATGCTGCGCTTCCTATCACTTGTTCCTTAAGCCTCCCAAATTGCCATGAACCTCTAACCTTTTGACACCCTTCCTAGCAAACCATTGTTTGGCTATGTTACCGCTTCTGCTCAGCCCCTCTTATAGCGTTGCTAGTTGCAGGTGAAGTTGAAGATTGCTCCATGGTGGACAGGGTTATGTTGGGATATCATAATATCTCTTATATTATTAATGCATCTATATATTTGGTAAAGGGTGGAAGGCTCGGCCTTATGCCTGGTGTTTTGTTCCACTCTTGCCACCGTAGTTTCTGTCATACCGGTGTTATGTTCCCGGATTTTGCGTTCCTAACGCGGTCGGGTGATTTATGGGACCCCCCTGACAGTTCGCTTTGAATAAAACTTGTCCAGCAAGGCCCAACCTTGGTTTAACCATTTGCCTCACCACCACCTATACCCTTCCCTTGGGTCGGCCAACCCAAGGGTCATCTTTATTTTAGCCCCCCCCCCCCCGGGGCCAGTGCTTGTCTAAGTGTTGGTCCGAAACGAGCAACCTGCGGGGCCACCTCGGGGCAACTCGACGTCTGGTTTTACTCGTAGCTTGACTTATCCGGTGTTGCCCTGAGAACGAGATATGTGCAGCTCCTATCGGGATTGTTGGTGCATCGGGCGGCTTTGCTGGTCTTGTTTTACCATTGTCGAAATGTCTTGTAAACCGGGATTCCGAGACTGATCGGGTCTTCCTGGGAGAAGGTATATTCTTCGTTGATCGCGAGAGCTTATCATGGGCTAAGTTGGGATACCCCTGCAGGGTATAAACTTTCGAGAGCCGTGCCCGCGGTTATGTGGCAGATGGGAATTTGTTAATGTCCGGTTGTAGATAACTTGACACCAGATCCGAATTTAAAACGCATCAACCGCGTGTGTAGCCATGATGGTCTCTTCTCGGCGGAGTCCGGGAAGTGAACACGGTCTTTGGGTTATGTTTGACGTAAGTAGGAGTTCAGGATCACCTCTTGATCATTGCTAGTTGACGACCGTTCCTTTGCTTCTCTTCTCGCTCTCATTTGCGTATGTTAGCCACCATATATGCTTAGTCGCTGCTGCAACCTCACCACTTTACCCCTTCCTTTCCCATTAAGCTTTGCTAGTCTTGATACCCATGGTAATGGGATTGCTGAGTCCTCGTGGCTCACAGATTACTACAACAACAGTTGCAGGTACAGGTTATGCGATGATCATGACGCGAGAGCGATGTTTGCTTGTTTGGAGTTCTTCTTCTGCTTCTTCTTCGATCAAGGGATAGGTTCCAGGTCGGCAGCCTGGGCTAGCAGGGTGGATGTCGTTTGAGTTTCTGTTTGTGTTTCATCCGTACTCGGATGGTGCTCTTATGTAAGATGATGTTGTATTCGTGTGGCATTGTATGCCTTTTGTATGTATCCCCATCTATTATGTAATGTTGATGTAATGATATCCACCTTGCAAAAGCGTCTCAATATGCGTGTCTATCCTTGGTGGGACCTTCGAGTTCCTTTTGGATAGGGTCGCATATTGGGCGTGCCAAGTTGGTATCAGAGCCCCGACCGACCCTAGGAGCCCCCTTGTTTGATCGTGTAGTTTGGCCGTTGTTGAGTCTAGAAGAAAACTATTTTCGGAGTCTAGTTATATCAGAGAGTAGGAATTCTTTTTACTCCTCTGCCCCTTCGTCGCTCTGGTGAGGAATCTTGACGTAGGTGTTTTGAATTACTCCTCTTCCCGTTCAATGTTTTCTTTAGGATCACGTGGTTAGTTTCGTGAGTTGTCCATCCTCTTTTGTCCGGTGCATTTCTCGTCAAGACGATTCGACCCTCTTTATTTTTGCAAGTTCAATCCTCATTTGTTTTTTCCCACCCGCCCTATCTTTTTCTTCTCGGAACCGGAGTCCGTAATTGAGTATCCTTCCTACTCGTGCGAAGTCTTTGTTTCTATCCTCATTGTTTTCAACCGGTGTTTTCTCTTCTCTTCAAGATATTCGTTGTTTTTCCCCTTCCAAGTTACCCTTGTTTTCCCGCCCTCCCACCCTTTTCTTCTCGGAGTCTGAGTCTCTCTCGACTATCTATTTCATTCGTGTGGAACCCTTCAGTCTTCCCTCAATTATTTCAATCGGTGAATTCTCGTCTCGTTCGTCATTCTTCATCCCTTTTTCTTTCCGGTGGACTTAATTCAAGTTTTTCGGGTTGATCATATTCTTTTCCTCGCTCAAGTGTTCTCCTTGCTCGTTTGCCTCTCGCCATTCAATCATTCCGGAGTTCAGAAGACATCTCAAGAGATTTGTCTGTGTTCGAATTAATTCGAGGTGGTCACCTCATTTAAATATGTCAATCGTTCCAGTGCATCATCTATCTGTTCAACATCCCTTTCCAACAGTGTTTTCTTTAGTGGGCCCTAACCCACAGGTCTTTTCCCAGGATCTTACCTGACTCTTCTAAATTCCCCCGAAGTTATTCGCAATTCTTTTCAAGTGTGACGTAAGAATGGATTCCATCAGTCACATGCCTTCTCCAAGATCGCTTTAAAATTCTTTTCATCGTCGGCTCAACTTCTTTGCTTTTCCTTCTCCCGGAGTATCTCAGTAATTTCGATGGTGTTCCTCATCATCATTCTCAACTTTGAAGATTGAAGAAGAGTTTTTCCTCTAGATCTTGCCCGTTCTCTCGAAGTTTCGTGGTTCTAGCTTCATGTTATCCTCTCAAATTATTCCATTTGTCAGATATTCTTTTCTTACCATCTGGAGTATGTCAGGAGTTGTTTTTCCATTTCTTTTCACCGAAGGCCATCGTCCCAGAAGAATTCTTTGTCCTCACATTTCGGCTACCATTATCCAATTATCCCGGTGCTTCGTTCAAGTGTTCTTTAATCAGCTCATTATCTCTTCGTTCTTGTGCATCTAAATCCCCTCAAGCATATTTGTTCTTCTAATTCGCATCGGTAATTCATTCTCTTTCATCAGTCATTTTCGAATTCTTACGGTGGTTCGTTCAAGATTCTTTTTCTTTGATTATCATTTTAATCCATTCGTTCTTTCAATCCTACCGGTGGTTCATGAAGACTTTCTCAAATTTTGTGCTATATTCCCCTTAATCCTTTTCAAGAAGAATAAGTAATATGCAAAATCCATTGCTTGTCATCAATTTAATTTGGTGAAGGATAAGCATACAATAAATCTTATTCTTATTTCATCCAAGCGAGTAATTCCTTCCTTCGGAGTTTGTTCTTGATGAATAAATTATAGTTCCAAGTGTTTTCATCTTTCTTTTTTCGGAGTTCAAATTTCCACGACCATTTCGTCGGAACCTCCATCTAAATCACCACAAGGCTAGTCTTATTCTTTTCATCCTTCAATTCTGTCTCATTGTCCTTTTGTTACCGGAGTTCTTCACGGCGGCTCTACATGATTTAATTCATTCTTTCAAGAGTTCATCAAGATTCTTGTTCAAGGAATTCTAGTATCTTTCTTCTTGCATATCAAAGTGCAATTAATTCTCCATATCCTTTTGAAGTGGAGTTTTGCATTTCTTCGTTCTTCTCAGCCATTCAATCTTTTCCGCTTGCGGCCGGAGATCACCTCGTAATTTTGAGATGTTTTTCATAAGTCCACAACAAGCTTATTCTTCTGTCATTGATTTCCTCAACAACTCTGTTCAACCCTTCCTTCTAAGTTCATGTTCTATCCTTTCCATGTTTCAATCAGAGTTCTACCTAAATCCTTTCAGTCTTATTCGTTTGTTATTTCGTTCTAACCGGAGCGTTTTCTTAGTCTATCTGGTTCCGTGAGCTTTCGATTCTCTTCATTCTCGCCGTTCATCTCTTCTTCTCGAGTGCTCTCGATTCTTTCTTCTTCTCTTGAGTTCTTGCTTCACCTCATCCCTTTTCCCTTCCGTCTCGGTCCTAAGATCTCGGGACGAGATCTCTTGTTAGTGGAGGAGTGTTGTAACGCCCTGGATTCGATGCGCCAGGTGTCCACCAGTTATTCGCCTTCGTTGCCATGTCATTTGCTTGCATGTTGCATTTTATCATGTCATCATGCGCATTTCATTCTGCATACGTGTTCGTCTCATGCTTTCGAGCATTTTCCCCATTGTCCGTTTTGCAATCCGGCACTCCTATGTCATCCGGCGTCCCCTTTTTGCCTCTTCTCTTGTGCGGGTGTTAAAAGTTCTCGGAATGGAGCGAGGTTTGCCAAGCGGCCTTGGTATACCACCGGTAGACCGCCTGTCAAGTTTCGTGCCATTTGGAGCCCGTTTGATACTCCAACGGTTAACCGGGTAACCGTAGAAGCCCTCTTTGTGTTGCAGCCCAACACCCCTTCAAGTGGCCGAAAAACCCAGCAAACTCCCCTCCATGCTCTCGGTCGTTCGATCATGATCGCGTGGCCGAAAACCGCTCCTCATTTGGACTCTCCTAGCTCCTTCTACCTATATAAACACCTCCCCCTCCGAATTTTCGGGTCCAAACCCTAGCAAACTCCCCCTCCGTGCCGCCGGACATGTCCGCACCCGGCCGGACGCATCTCCGCCGCCGCCCCCAGCCAGTGGCATGCCGCCACGTGGCCCCCGCGCCCTCCCGCTGCCGCCAGCCCGCGGGGCCCGAGTCGGGCCCGCGCGACCCGCCCGCCGCCGCCGCTCGTCCGAGGCGCTCGCTCCGCGCCGCTGCGCGCGAGCAGGGGCCGCGCCTCCGCCGCCCGCGGCTCTGCCCGCCGGCGCCGCCCCCGGCCTTCTCCGCCCCCCTCAGAGCCCTCCGGCGAGCCTCTCCTCCAACTCCGACGACACTCCGGTGGCCTCGAAGTCCGTGCAGATCTGACAGGTTGACCCCCGAAAACCACCAAGTCCCCGAATATTTTGCATTATCATGCTATGTTCATCGCATCGTATCTCTGCATCTATAGCTCTGTTTCGTGCGTGAAATATGTCAAATTGTTCGTCTCAACGAGTACTTCATTTCGTTCCATTGCATCATGTTCATTTGAGTCCATCTTGATGCCCGAAATACTGTTGGAAGAGTGCATGTTGATGTTAATCTGCTGGAACTGTTATAACATGCTCATTTGTCATTTTTGCCATGTTTTATGTGTGCATCCTATGAGGTTGATATCTACATGTGTTTTGATCTATGCTATGCCATCTTTCCACAGGTGCTATCCATGTATTTTTGTGAGTTGTGTGCTGAGTGCATCGAGCTTGCTAAGTAGGGTACTTGCTGTTGCTGTTTCCCTGACAGATTCTGTTATATTTTGTTGCTATGTAAACATGCTTCTACAAGTCATTTCGTGCATTATTCTGGAGATGTTAACTAAGGATGAGTTGTTATACATGTCTTGCTCTATCCATTCATGCCCCTGGTTGCATTTATAGCCTACTGTAGCTTGTTGTAATCTTGCTCCAAAGTTGCTAAATGATGTTGTTGTCAGCCTGTTAACATTAAGTTCAATGTTTCCATGATTGTTTGCTAGTGATCCATGCATCCTATGAACTTGTTCTTGCCATGCTTAGCTTCATAAACATGCCTTCTTACGGTTGGTTTCCTTTCCATGCCATGTATTGCTCTGTGGTGAGTGGTTCAAGCTCACCAACATGCCTACTTATCGTTGTTCCTGCCATGTATGAATCTGTAATATCATTTGCCATGTTTACATGGGTGCCATCATATTTTCTGTGCCTTTTTGGCTCATGGTCAGTAAGGGACTTTTGTTCTATGCTTTTAGTAGATTCATGTCATGCCTTTGTTGTCCATGTTAAGTTCATGTAACATGTTGTTTGAGAGCTCTAAACATTGCAACCTGATGTTATTTCCTAATAAACCTGAAACTGTTATAATTTGCAATCTTCCCATGTGTGTTGGGCATGTTCTAGTAGTTTCTGGAGATAGCTCAGTGTTCATGTCTTGTTATGCTTTACCTGTACTTCATGCTCATGCCTTTCGTTCTTATGTTGGGGTGTTGTAGCATATCGTTTTGATGATTGCAATATGCCTAGTTGCTGTTATGGACAGATTGTTGTTATGACTTGTATAGAGTGTATGTATTGAACCGTTGCTCCGTTTTGAGTGTGCTCTATATGAAACTTGCTTGATTTTGCATGTAGCTTCATATTATCATGTTGCATCCTTGTTTTGGTGTGTTTTCTTGATGTTTGTATGCATTTTGCATCAATGCCATGTTGAACTTGTTTTGCTTATATCTTCTAGACCGTAGCTCCGAATCTAATGAACTTTATATGTAACTTGACTAGAATCTCGTGTGGATCATCTTGGTGCATCTTAACTTGCTGTTTAACAACTTGAACATAAGGTTTATTCAGATCTGGACCAATTTCAAAATATGCATATGAGGACTTACCGGAATTGTTATATGTTGCTCCCGGCCTCATTTAAACTTGCCTTGATGTGTTATTCTTGTTTGCATCATCTCTTGCCATGAGTAGCTTCATGTAGCTTTGTCATGCATCATGCTTGTTGTACATCATATCTTGCCTATGTGTGGTGTGTTTACCATGTTGTGTGCTTCTTCTCGATAGTTCCCGTTTCGTTGCGATCGTGAGGATCCGTTTGTCTACGCTTGGTTCGTCTTCGTGGCTTCATCTTCTTCATGGACTCGTTATTCTTCCTTGCGGGATTTCAGGCAAGATGACCGCTATCCTGGATCTCACTACTATCATTGCTATGCTAGTTGCTTCGTTCTATCGCTATGCTGCGCTTCCTATCATTTGTTCCTTAAGCCTTCCAAATTGCCATGAACCTCTAACCTTTTGACACCCTTCCTAGCAAACCATTGTTTGGCTATGTTACCGCTTCTGCTCAGCCCCTCTTATAGCGTTGCTAGTTGCAGGTGAAGTTGAAGATTGCTCCATGGTGGACAGGGTTATGTTGGGATATCACAATATCTCTTATATTATTAATGGAAGGCTCGGCCTTATGCCTGGTGTTTTGTTCCACTCTTGCCGCCGTAGTTTCCGTCATACCGGTGTTATGTTCCCGGATTTTGCGTTCTTAACGCAGTGGGGTGATTTATGGGACCCCCCTGACAGTTCGCTTTGAATAAAACTTGTCCAGCAAGGCCCAACCTTGGTTTAACCATTTGCCTCACCACCACCTATACCCTTCCCTTGGGTCGGCCAACCCAAGGGTCATCTTTATTTTAGCCCCCCCCCCCCCCCGAGCCAGTGCTTGTCTAAGTGTTGGTCCGAAATGAGCAACCTGCGGGGCCACCTCGGGGCAACTCGACGTCTGGTTTTACTCGTAGCTTGACTTATCCGGTGTTGCCCTGAGAACGAGATATGTGCAGCTCCTATCGGGATTGTCGGTGCATCGGGCGGCTTTGCTGGTCTTGTTTTACCATTGTCGAAATGTCTTGTAAACCGGGATTCCGAGACTGATCGGGTCTTCCTGGGAGAAGGTATATTCTTCGTTGATCGCGAGAGCTTATCATGGGCTAAGTTGGGATACCCCTGCAGGGTATAAACTTTCGAGAGCCGTGCCCGCGGTTATGTGGCAGATGGGAATTTGTTAATGTCCGGTTGTAGATAACTTGACACCAGATCCGATTTAAAACGCATCAACCGCGTGTGCAGCCGTGATGGTCTCTTCTCGGCGGAGTCCGGGAAGTGAACACGGTCTTTGGGTTATGTTTGACGTAAGTAGGAGTTCAGGATCACCTCTTGATCATTGCTAGTTGACGACCGTTCCTTTGCTTCTCTTCTCGCTCTCATTTGCGTATGTTAGCCACCATATATGCTTAGTCGCTGCTGCAACCTCACCACTTTACCCCTTCCTTTCCCATTAAGCTTTGCTAGTCTTGATACCCATGGTAATGGGATTGCTGAGTCCTCGTGGCTCACAGATTACTACAACAACAGTTGCAGGTACAGGTTATGCGATGGTCATGACGCGAGAGCGATGTTTGCTTGTTTGGAGTTCTTCTTCTGCTTCTTCTTCGATCAAGGGATAGGTTCCAGGTCGGCAGCCTGGGCTAGCAGGGTGGATGTCGTTTGAGTTTCTGTTTGTGTTTCATCCGTACTCGGATGGTGCTCTTATGTAAGATGATGTTGTATTCGTGTGGCATTGTATGCCTTTTGTATGTATCCCCATCTATTATGTAATGTTGATGTAATGATATCCACCTTGCAAAAGCGTCTCAATATGCGTGTCTATCCTTGGTGGGACCTTCGAGTTCCTTTTGGATAGGGTCGCATATTGGGCGTGACATCGGGCTTTGAGTCTTACTCAACTTTACACATTGTAATATATACTAGAATTCCTTCTTTGACTGATCCATTTTGAACTCTTTCAAAAACTTGTCAAGGTATTTACTCATTGAAAAATCTTATCAAGCGTCTTGATCTATCCCTATAGATCTTGATGCCCAATATGTAAGCAGCTTCACTGAGGTATTTCATTGAGAAACTCTTATTCAAGTATCCCTTTATGCTATCCAGAATTTCTATATTATTTCCAATCAACAATATGTCATCCACATATAATATTAGAAATGTTACAGAGTTCCCACTCACTTTCTTGTAAATACAGGCTTCTCCAAAAGTCTGTATAAAATTACGCTTTGATCACACTATCAAATCTTTTATTCCAACTCCGAGAGGTTTGCACCAATCCATAAATGGATCGCTGGAGCTTGCACGCTTTGTTACCACCCTTTGGATTGACAAAACCTTCTGGTTGCATCATATACAACTCTTCTTTAAGAAATATCCATTTAAGGAATGCAGTTTTGACATCCATTTGCCAAATTTCATAAAATATGGCAACTACTAACATGATTCGACGGATTTAATCATCGCTACAGTTGAGAAAATCTCATTGTAGTCTGCACCTTGAACTTGTCAAAAACCTTGTGCGACAAGTTGAGCTTAGTAAATAGTAACACTACTATCAGCGTCCGTCTTCCTCTTTAAGATCCATTTATTTTCTATGGCTTGCCGATCATCGGGCAAGTCCACCAAAGTCCACACTTTGTTCTCATACATGGACCCCATCTCAGATTTCATGGCCACAAGCCATTTCGTAGAATCTGGGCTCATCATCGCTTCCTCATAGTTCGTAGGTCACCATGGTCTAGTAACATGACTTCCAGAACAGGATTACCGTACCACTCTGGTGCAGATCTCACTCTAGAAGACCTACGAGGTTCGGTAGTAACTTGATTCAAAGTTTCATGATCATCATCATTAGCTTCCTCACTAATTAGTGTAGGCATCACTGGAACTAATTTCTGTGATGAACTACTTTCCAATAAGGGAGAAGGTACAATTACCTCATCAAGTTCTACTTTCCTCCCACCCACTTCTTTCGAGAGAAACTCCTTCTCTAGAAAGGATCCATTCTTAGCAAAAAATATCTTGCCTTCGGATCTATGATACAAGGTGTACCCAATAGTTTCCTTTGGGTATCCTATGAAGACGCACTTCTCCGATTTGGGTTCGAGCTTATCAGGTTGAAGCTTTTTCGCATAAGCATCGCAGCCCCAAACTTTAAGAAACGACAACTTTGGTTTCTTGCCAAACCACAGTTCATAAGGTGTCGTCTCAATGGATTTTGATGGTGCCCTATTTAAAGTGAATGCAGTTGTCCCTAATGCATAACCCCAAAACAATAGTGATAAATCAGTAAGAGACATTATAGATCGCACCATATCCAATAAAGTGCGGTTATGACGTTCGAACACACCATTACGCTATGGTGTTCCAGGTGGCGTGAGCTGTGAAACTATTCCACATTGTTTTAAATGAAGGCCAAACTCGTAACTCAAATATTCTCTTCCACGATCAGATCGTAGAAACTTTATTTCTTGTTACGATGATTTTCCACTTCACTCTGAAATTCTTTGAACTTTTCAAATGTTTCAGACTTATGTTTCATTAAGTAGATGTAGATATAACCATATCTTCTCAAAACATCTGTGAAGGTAAGAAAATAACGATACCCGCCACGAGCCTCAACACTCATTGGACCGCATACATCTGTATGCATTATTTCCAATAAGTCAGTAGATCGTTCCATTGTTCCGTAGAACGGAGTTTTAGTCATCTTGCCCATGAGGAACGGTTCGCAAGCACCAAGTGATTCATAATCAAGTGATTCCAAAAGTCCATCAGCATGGAGTTTCTTCATGCGCTTTACACCGATATGACCCAAACCGCAGTGCCACAAATAAGTTGCACCATCATTATCAACTTTGCATCTTTTGTCTTCAATATTATGAATATGTGTATTACCACGATCGAGATTCAATAAACCATCAACATTGGGTGTATGACCATAGAAGATTTTATTCATGTAAACAAAATGAAAATTATTCTCTATTTTAAATGAATAACCGTATTGCAATAAACATGATCTAATCATATTCATGCTCAACGCAAACACCAAATAACATTTATTTAGGTTCAACACTAATCCCGGAAGTATAGGGATTGCTCGATGATGATCATATCAATCTTGGAACCACTTCCAACACACATTGTCACTTCATCCTTAGGTAGTCTCTATTTATTCTGCAACTCCCTTTTCGAGTTACTAATCTTAGCAACCGAACAAGTATCAAATACCCAGGGATTACTACGAGCACTACTAAGGTACACATCAATAATATGTATATCAAATATACATTTGTTCACTTTTCCATCCTTCTTATCCGCCAAATATTTGGGGCAGTTCCGCTTCCAGTATCCATTTCCTTTGCAGTAGAAGCACTCAATTTCACGCTTAGGTTTAGCTTTGGGTTTCTTCACGGGAGTGACAACTTGCTTGCCATTCTACTTTAAGTTCCCTTTATTTCCCTTTGCCCTTTTCTTTAAACTAGTGGTCTTGTCAATCATCAACACTTGATGTTCTTTTCTTGATTTCTACCTTCGTCGATTTCAGCATCACGAAGAGCTCGGGAATCGTTTTCGTCATCCCTTGCATACTATAGTTCATCATGAAGTTCCAGTAACTTGGTGACGGTGACTAGAGAACTCTGTCAATCATTATCTTATCTGGAAGATTAACTCCCACTTGATTCAAGTGATTGTAGTACCCAGACATTCTGAGCACATGCTCACTAGTTGAGCGATTCTCCTCCATCTTTTAGGCAAAGTACTTGTCAGAGGTCTCATACCTCTTGACACGGGCATGAGTCTGAAATGCCAATTTTAGCTCTTGGAACATCTCATATGCTCTGTGATGTTTCAAAATGTTTTTGAAGTCCCGGTTCTAAGCCGTAAAGCATGGTGCACTAAACTATCAATTAGTCATCATATTGAGCTAGCCAAACGTTCATAATGTCTGCATCTGCTCTTGCAATAGGTATGTCACCTAGCGGTGCATCAAGGACATAATTCTTCTATGCAGCAATGAGGATACACCTCATATCATGGACCCAGTCCGCATCATTGCTACTATCATCTTTCAACTTAGTTTTCTCTAAGAACATATAAAAAACATATGGAAGCTATAACGCGAGCTATTGATCTACAACATAATTTGCAAAATACTATCAGGACTAAGTTCATGATAAATTAAAGTTCAGTTAATCATATTACTTAAGAACTCCCACTTAGATAGACATCCCTCTAGTCATCTAAATGATCACATGATCCAAATCAACTAAACCATGTCCGATCATCACGTGAGATGGAGTAGTTTTCAATGGTGAACATCTCTATGTTGATCATATCTACTATATGATTCACGCTCGACCTTTTGGTCTCCAGTGTTCCAAGGCCATATCTACGTATGCTAGGCTCGTCAAGTTTAACCTGAGTATTCTGCATATGCAAAACTGGCTTGCACCCGTCGTATGTGAACGTAGAGCCTATCACGCCCGATCATCATGTGGTGTCTCAGCACGAAGAACTGTCGCAACAGTGCATACTCAGGGAGAACACTTATACCTTGAAATTTTAGTAAGGGACCATCTTATGATGCTACCCCCGTACTAAGCAAAATAAGATGCATAAAAGTTAAACATCACATGCAATCAAAATATGTGACATTATATGGCCATCATCATCTTGTGCTCATGATCTCCATCACCGAAGCATCGTCATGATCTCCATCGTCACCGGTGCGACACCTTGATTTCCATCATAGCATCGTTCTCGGCTCGCCAACTATTGCTTCTACGACTATCGCTACCGCTTAGTGATAAAGTAAAGCAATTACATGGTGATTGCATTGCATACAATAAAGCGACAACCATATGGCTCCTACCAGTCGTCGATAAGTCTGTTAGAAAACATGATCATCTCATACAACAATTTACATCACATCATGTCTTGACCATATCACATCACAACAAGCCCTGCAAAAACAAGTTAGACGTCCTCTACTTTGTTGTTGCAAGTTTTACGTGGCTGCTACGGGCTTCTAGCAAGAACCGTTCTTACCTACGCATCAAAACCACAACGATTTTTCGTCAAGTGTATTGTTTTAACCTTCAACAAGGACCGGCCGTAGTCAAACTCGATTCAACTAAAGTTGGAGAAACAGACACCCGCCAGCCACCTATGTGCAAAAGCACGTTGGTAGAACCAGTCTCATGAACGCGGTCATGTAATGTCGGTCCGGGCCGCTTCATCCAACAATACCATCGAATCAAAGTAAGATGTTGGTGATAAGCAGTATGACTATTATCGCCCAGAACTCTCTGTGTTCTACTCGTGCATATAACATCTATGCATAGACCTGGCTCGGATGCCACTATTGGGGAACGCCATAATTTCAAAAGTTTTCCTACGATCACACAAGATCTATCTAGGATATACATAGCTAGGAGAGGGGAGAGTGTGTCTACGTACCCTCATAGACCAAAATCGGAAGCGTTTAGTAACATGGTTGATGTAGTCGAACGTCTTCGCGATCCAACTGATCCAAGCATCGAACGTACGGCACCCCTGCATTCAGCACACGTTCAGCTCGATGACGTCCCTTGTACTCTTGATCCGGTTGAGGCCGAGGGAGAGTTCCGTTAGCACGACGACGTGGCAACGGTGATGATGATGTTACCGACGCAGGGCTTTGCCTAAGCACTACGACGATATGACTGAGGTGTGTAACTGTGGAGGGGGGCACCGCACACGCTAAAAGATCAACTTGTGTGTTCTAGGGTGCCCCCTGCCCCCATATATAAAGGAGGGAGGGGGTAGACGTAGCTGGCCCTAGGGGGCGCGCCAAGGTGTGGAGTCCTACTAGGACTCCCTAGGCCTAGTAGGATTCCACCTCCCACACGGAGTAGGAAAGGGAGAAGAGAGAAGGAGAAGGAAAGGGGGGCCGGCCCCCTTCTCCTAGTCCTAATCGGCCTCCTGCCCAAGGGGGGCGCACCAGCCCCTTGTGGGCTGGTGTGCTTCCCTCTTATGGCCCATAAGGCCCATAACTTCTCCCAGGGGGTTCTGGTAACCTCATGGTACTCTGAAAAATACCCGAACTTCTTCGGAACCATTCCGATGTCCAAATATAGCCTTCCAATATATTAATCTTTATGTCTCGACCATTTTGAGACTCCTCGTCATGTCCGTGATCTCATTCGGGACTCCAAAAAAACTTCGGTTCATCAAATCACATAACTCATAATACAAATCGTCATCGAACGTTAAGCGTGCGGACCCTACGGGTTCGAGAACTATGTAGACATGACCGAGACACATCTCCGGTCAATAACCAATAGCGGAACCTGGATGCTCATATTGGCTCCTACATATTCAACGAAGATCTTTATCGATCAAACCGCATAACAACATACGTTGTTCCCTTTGTCATTGGTATGTTACTTGCCCGAGATTCGATCGTCAGTATCAACATACCTAGTTCAATCTTGTTACCGGCAAGTCTCTTTACTCGTTCCGTAATACTTCATCCCGCAACTAACTCATTAGTCACATTGCTTGCAAGGCTTATAGTGATGAGCATTACCGAGAGGGCCCAGAGATACCTCTCCGAAACACGGAGTGACAAATCCTAATCTCGATCTATGCCAACCCAACAAATACCTTCGGAGACACCTGTAGAGAATCTTTATAATCACCCATTTACGTTGTGACATTTGATAGCACACAAGGTGTTCCTCCGGTATTCGGGAGTTTCATAATGATACGTCTCCAACGTATCTATAATTTTTGATTGTTCCATGCTATTATATTATCTGTTTTGGATGTTTAATGGGCTTTACTATGCACTTTTATATTATTTTTGGGACTAACCTATTAATCGGAGGCCCAGTGCAAATTGCTGTTTTTTTGCCTATTTTAGTGTTTCGCAGAAAAGGAATATCAAACGGAGTCCAAACGGAATGAAACCTTCGGGAGAATCGTTTTTGGAACAAACGCAATCCAGGAGACTTGGAGTGGACGTCAAGGAAGCAACGAGGCGGCCACGAGGTAGGAGGGTGCGCCCAGGGGGCAGGCGCGCCCCCCCAACCTTGTGGGCCCCTCATGGCTCCCCTGACCGACTTCTTTCGCCTATATATACTCATATACCCCAGTACCACAGATAGGGAGTTCCGCCGCCGCAAGCCTCTGTAGCCACTGAAAACCAATCGGGACCCTGTTCCGGCAACCTGCCGAAGGGGGGATCCCTCACTGGTGGCCATCTTCATCATCTCGGCGCTCTCCATGACGAGGAGGGAGTAGTTCACCCTCGGGGCTGAGGGTATGTACCAGTAGCTATGTGTTTGATCTCTCTCTCTCTCTCTCTCTCTCTCGTGTTCTTGATTTGGCATGATCTTGATGTATCACGAGCTTTGCTATTATAGTTGGATTTTATGATGTTTCTCCCCCTCCACTCTCTTGTAATGGATTGAGTTTTCCCTTTGACGTTATCTTATCGGATTGAGTCTTTAAGGATTTGAGAACACTTGATGTATGTCTTCCATGTGCTTATCTGTGGTTACAATAGGATATTTCACGTGATCTACTGGATGTACGTTTTGGTGATCAACTTGCGGGTTCAGTCACCTTGTGAACTTATGCATAGGGGTTGGCACACGTTTTCGTCTTGACTCTCCGATGGAAACTTTGGAGCAATTTTTGAAGTTCTTTGTGTTGGTTGAATAGATGAATCTGAGATTGTGTGATGCATATCGTATAATCATACCCACGGGTACTTGAGGTGACATTGGAGTATCTAGGTGACATTAGGGTTTTGGTTGATTTGTATCTTTAGGTGTTATTCTAGTACGAACTTTATGATAGATTGAATGGAAAGAATAGCTTTGTGTTATTTTACTACGGACTCTTGAATAGATCGATCAGAAAGGATAACTTTGAGGTGGTTTCGTACCCTACAATAATCTCTTCGTTTGTTCTCCGCTATTAGTGACTTTGGAGTGACTCTTTGTTGCATGTTGAGGGATAGTTATATGATCCAGTTATGTTATTATTGTTGAGAGAACTTGCACTAGTGAAAGTATGAACCCTAGGCCTTGTTTCCTAGCATTGCAATACCGTTTACGCTCACTTTTACCACTTGTTACCTTGCTGTTTTTATATTTTCAGATTACAAAAACCTATATCTACCATCCATATTGCACTTGTATCACCATCTCTTCGCCGAACTAGTGCACCTATACAATTTACCATTGTATTGGGTGTGTTGGGGACACAAGAGACTCCTTTTTATTTGGTTGCAGGGTTGCTTGAGAGAGACCATCTTCATCCTACGCCTCCCATGGATTGATAAACCTTAGGTCATCCACTTGAGGGAAATTTGCTACTGTCCTACAAACTTTTGCACTTGGAGGCCCAACAACGTCTACAAGAAGAAGGTTGCGCAGTAGACATCAAGCTCTTTTTTGGCGTCGTTGCCGGGGAGGTGAGTGCTTGAAGGTATATCTTTAGATCTTGCAATCGAATCTTTTAGTTTCTTGTTTTATCACTAGTTTAGTTTATAAAATAAAACTACAAAAAATGGACTTAAGGTTGCCTCATATGCTTCATCTTTTTAATGTCTTTCGTGAAAATGATGGGAAGGAAAATTGTGCTCAGGTACTAGAAGAAGAATTACATAGAATGCTTGGCATAAAATATGTGAATGATGAGCATGATTGAAATGTTGTCAGTATGAATTCTTTGAATACCCATGACGCTAATGATATGCAAAGCCACAAGCTTGGGGATGCTATGTTTGATGAAGATAATATGTTTAGTCCCCCAAGTTTTGATGAGAATATTTATTATGAGGAAAGCATGCATCCTATTTTATGATGATTATATTGATGAAAGTGGGTTTGGAAGAGTGTCAACTTTAGGAAGTAATGATCCCACTATTTTGGAGGATGTTGAATATTATTGTGATAATTATGAAATTGGATTTGGAGAGGTCATGACTTTATTTAGTGATGAATCCACTATTTCGGAAGAGGTTCCAATTGATTATGAGAACAAAGTTGCTATGTATGATGATTATTGTGATGACTTGTATGCTATTAAGAATAATGATAACCATGAAACTTGTCATCATGATTTTAGTTTTCAATTGGATTATGCCTCACATGATAATTATTTTGTTGAGTTTGCTCCCACTACTATTCATGAGAAGAAATTTGCTTATGTGGAGAGTAGTAAATTTTATATGCTTGTAGATAATGAAAAGAATGCTTTATGTGATGGTTATATTGTTGAATTCATTCATGATGCTACTGAAAATTATTATGAGGGAGGAATATATGCTTGTAGGAACTGCAATAATATCAAGTTTCCTCTCTATGTGCTTAAAGTTTTGAAGTTATGCTTGTTTAGCCTTCCTATGCTAGTTGATTATTGTTCCCATAAATTGTTTGCTCACAAAATCCCTATGCATAGGAATTGGGTTAGACTTAAATGTGCTAGTCATATTCTTCATGATGCTCTCTTTATGTTTCAATTTTTATCTTTTATGTGAGCATCATTGAAACCACCATGCCTAGTTAGAGGCGTTAAACGTTAGCACTTATTGGGAGGCAACCCAATTTTATTTTTGTTCTTTGCTTTTTTCTACTGTTTAGTAATAAATAATTCATCTAGCCTCTGTTTATATGTGGTTTTATGTTTTAATTAGTGTTTGTGCCAAGTAGAACCTTTGGGAAGACTTGGGTGAAGTCTATCCGATCTTGCTGTAAAAAACAGAAACTTTTGCGCTCACAAGATTAGCTGCCATTTTTTACTGGAGAGTGATTTTAGGTCAATTGTTTTTGAAGATGATTAATAGACAAATTCCTCAGGTCCACCAATTTATTTAAGAATTGTTGGAGTTACAGAAGTATTCGAATGATACAGATTACTACAGACTGTTCTGTTTTTGACAGATTCTGTTTTCTATGTGTTGTATGCTTATTTTGATGAATCTATGAGTAGTATCGGAGGGTATGAACCATAGAGAAGTTGTAATACAGTAGATATTACACCAATATTAATTTAGAATGAGTTCACAACAATACCTAAGTGGTGATTTATTTTCTTATACTAACGGAGCTTACGAGTTTTCTGTTAAGTTTTGTGTTGTGAAGTTTTCAAGTTTTGAGTAAAGACTCGATGGACTATGGAATAAGGAGTGGCAAGAACCTAAGCTTGGGGATGCCCAAGGCACCCCAAGGTAATATTCAAGGAAAACCAAGAGCCTAAGCTTGGGGATGCCCCGGATGGCATCCCCTCTTTCGTCTTCGTTCATCGGTAACTTTACTTGGAGCTATATTTTTTATTCACCACATGATATGTGTTTTGCTTGGAGCGTATTGTATGATTTGAGTCTTTGCTTTTTAGTTTATCACAATCATCCTTTCTGTACACATCTTTTGGGAGAGACACACATGAATCGGAATTTATTAGAATGCTCTATGTGCTTCACTTATATCTTTTGAGCTAGATAATTTTGCTCTAGTGCATCACTTACACCTTTTTAGAGCACGGTCGTGGTTTTATTTTGTAGAAATTATTGATCTCTCATGCTTCACTTATATTATTTTGAGAGTCTTTTAGAACAGCATGGTAATTTGCTTTGGTTTTAAAATTAGTCCTAATATGATGGGCGTCCAAGTTGGGTAAAATAAAAACTTTCATATGGAGTGCATTAAAAAATATGATAAATTTGATACTAGATAATTATTTTGAGATATAAAGGTGGTAATGTTAGAGTCATGCTAGTTGGGTAATTATGAAATTGAGAAATACTTGTGTTAAAGTTGGCAAGTCCCGTAGCATGCACGTATGGTGAACGTTGTGTGACAAATTTGAAGCATGGGGTGTTCTTTGATTGCCTTCCTTATGAGTGGAGGTCGGGATCGTGCGATGGTTAACTCCTACCAACCCTTCCCCTAGGAGCATGCGTAGTAGTACTTTGCTTCAAGGGCTAATAAACTTTTGCAATAAGTATATGAGTTCTTTATGACTAATGTGAGTCCATGGATTATACGCACTCTTACCCTTCCGCAATTTGCTAGCCTCTACGGTACCGTCCATTGCCCTTTCTCACCTTGAGAGTTGGTGCAAACTTCGCCGGTGCATCCAAACCCCGTGATACGATACGCTCTATCACACATAAACCTCCTTATACCTTACTCAAAACAGCCACCATACCTACCTATTATGGCATTTCCATAGCCATTTCGAGATATATTGCCATGCAACTTTCCACCGTTCCGTTTATTATAACACGCTCCATCATTGTCATATTGCTTCACATGATCATGTAGTTCACATCGTATTTGTGGCAAAGCCACCTTTATAATTCTTTCATACATGTCCCTCTTGATTCATTGCATATCCCGGTACACCGTCGGAGGCATTCACATAGAGTCATATTTTGTCCTAAGTATTGAGTTGTAATTCTTGAGTTGTAAATAAATAGAAGTGTGATGATTTCCATTATTAGAACATTGTCCCATGTGAGGAAAGTATGATGGAGACTATGATTCCCCCACAAGTCGGGATGAGTCTCCGGACTTTATGAAAAATAAAAGAGGCCAAAGAAGCCCAAATAAAAAAAAATAGGCCAAAGAAGCCCACCAAAAAATGAGAGAAAAAGAGAGAAGGGACAATATTACTATCCTCTTACCACACTTGTGCTTAAAAATAGTACCATGATCTTCATGATAGAGAGTTTCTTATTTTGTCACTTTCATATACTAGTGGGAATTTTGCATTATAGAACTTGGCTTGTATATTCCAATGATGGGCTTCCTCAAAATGCCCTAGGTCTTCGTGAGCAGGCAAGTTGGATGCATACCCACTTAGTTTCTTTTTGATGAGATTTCATACATTTATAGCTCTAGTGCATCCGTTGCATGGCAATCCCTACTCCTCGTATTGACATCAATTGATGGGCATCTCCATGGCCCGTTGATTAGCCGCGTCAATGTGAGACTTTCTCCTTTTTGTTTTCTCACATACTCCTTATCATCATACTCTACTCCACCCATAGTGCTATGTCCATGGCTTACGCTCATGTATTGCGTGAGGGTTGAAAAGGCTGAAACACGTAAAAAAGTATGAACCAATTGTTTGGCTGAAACCGGGGTTGTGCATGATGGGAGCATTTTCTGTGACAAAAATGAAGCATGGCCAAACTATATGATTTTGTAGGATAAGCTTTCTTTGGCTATGTTATTTTGATAAGACATAAACTGCTTGGTTAGCATGCTTGAAGTATTACTATTTTTATGTCAATATTAAACTTTTATCTTGAATCTTTTGGATCTGAACATTCATGCCACAATAAAGAGAATTACATTGAAAATTATGTTAGGTAGCATTCCACATCAAAAATTCTGTTTTTATCATTTACCTACTCGAGGACGAGCAGGAATTAAGCTTGGGGATGCTTGATACGTCTCCAACGTATCTATCATTTTTGATTGTTCCATGCTATTATATTATCTATTTTGGATGTTTAATGGGCTTTATTATGCACTTTTATATTATTTTTGGGACTAACCTATTAACCGGAGGCCCAGTGCAAATTGTTGTTTTTTTTGCCTATTTCAGTGTTTCACAGAAAAGGAATATCAAACGGAATGAAACCTTCGGGAGAATCGTTTTTGGAACAAACGCAATCCAGGAGACTTGGAGTGGACGTCAAGGAAGCAACAAGGCGGCAACGAGGTAGGAGGGCGCGCCCAGGGGCAGGCACGCCCCCCACCCTCGTGGGCCCCTCGTGGCTCCCCTCACCGACTTCTTTCGCCTATATATACTCATATACCCCAAAAACATCCAGGAGCACCATATATCGGGAGTTCCACCACCGCAAGCCTCTGTAGCCACCGAAAACCAATCGGGACCCTGTTCCGGCACCCTGCCGGAGGGGGGATCCCTCACCGGTGGCCATCTTCATAATCACGGCGCTCTCCATGATGAGGAGGGAGTAGTTCACCCTCGGGGCTGAGGGTATGTACCAATAGCTATGTGTTTGATTTCTCTCTCTCGTGTTCTTGATTTGGCACGATCTTGATGTATCGCGAGCTTTGCTATTATAGTTGGATTTTATGATGTTTCTCCCCTTCTACTCTCTTGTAATGGATTGAGTTTTCCCTTTGAAGTTATCTTATCCGATTGAGTCTTTAAGGATTTGAGAACACTTGATGTATGTCTTGCATGTGCTTATCTGTGGTGACAATGGGATATTCATGTGATCTACTTGATGTACGTTTTGGTGATCAACTTGCGGGTTCAGTGACCTTGTGAACTTATGCATAGGGGTTAGCACACGTTTTCATCTTGACTCTCCGGTAGAAACTTTGTGGCACTCTTTGAAGTTCTTTGTGTTGGTTGAATAGATGAATCTAAGATTGTGTGATGCATATCGTATAATCATACCCACGGGTACTTGAGGTGACATTGGAGTATCTAGGTGACATTAGGGTTTTGGTTGATTTGTATCTTAAGGTGTTATTCTAGTACGAACTCTATGATAGATTGAACGGAAAGAATAGCTTCGTGTTATTTTACTACATACTCTTGAATAGATCGATCAGAAAGGATAACTTTGAGGTGGTTTCATACCCTACAATAATCTCTTCGTTTGTTCTCCGCTATTAGTGACTTTGGAGTGACTCTTTGTTGCATGTTGAGGGATAGTTATATGATCCAGTTATGTTATTATTGTTGAGAGAACTTGCACTAGTGAAAGTATGAACCCTAGGCTTTGTTTCCTAGCATTGCAATACCGTTTACGCTCACTTTTACCACTTGTTACCTTGCTGTTTTTATATTTTCAGATTACAAAAACCTATATCAACCATCCATATTGCACTTGTATCACCATCTCTTCGCCGAACTAGTGCACCTATACAATTTAGCATTGTATTGGGTGTGTTGGGGACACAAGAGACTCTTTGTTATTTGGTTGCAGGGTTGCTTGAGAGAGACCATCTTCATCCTACACCTCCCACGGATATATAAACCTTAGGTCATCCACTTGAGGGAAATTTGCTACTGTCCTACAAACCTCTGCACTTGGAAGCCCAACAACGTCTACAAGAAGAAGGTTGCATAGTAGACATCACATAATCTCATAGTCTGAGGAACATGTATAAGTCATGAAAAAAGCAATAGCAATGAAACTGTAACAATCATAATGCTAAGCTAACATATGGGTCATGTCCATCACATCATTCTCCTAATGATGTGATCCCATTCATCAAATGACAATACATGTCTATGCTTAGGAAACATAACCATCTTTGATTAACGAGCTAGTCAAGTAGAGGCATAATAGGGACACTATGTTTTGTCTATGTATTCACACATGTACTAAGTTTCCGGTTAATACAATTCTAGCATGAATAATAAACATTTATCATGAAATGAGGAAATAAATAATAACTTTATTATTGTCTCTAGGGCATATTTCCTTCAAAAAGTACCAACTGGTCTCTTGGTCTAAGAGGTAAATAAAGGAAAACACAGTACACACTTGATATAGAACTGATCCGTTGGTTGAAAAAGGAAAGAAAGTGGGGACTGGGAAACAAGTCTACAGAGTATGTCGAACACTAGATTTGTTGCCCTCACACAGTAAAGGTGGCTATACCGAACAAAAATGAGACCAACCCACATACCCTAGCAGGAGACAAGTTGGCCACATAAGCTAGGTAGGTAGGGGGACGCAGCCCCAGCCTGACCAAGTTTGGATAACAACCCGAAAGCTACCACAGAAACATCAGGGGGGGAGATAGGTACTGAAAGAGCCAGCTTCAACATCCCAGTCTAAGCACCCCCGACCTCCATTCTTGCGATGCACGGTACACCTCACTTGCCACCTGCTTGACCCTAGTGCCACTGATAAAATGAAGTAATAATATAGTTAAAATAGAGCTACTGTCCTCTTTATAATTTCATTTCCAATGTAGATAATGAAAGTGCTTCTCTTTGTAGTACATGGATGCTTAATTTTAGTTGAACTGCACAAAAATAGAGATTGGAGTGGCTCAAGGCCCCTCCTTGTACTATCGCTGTACAGTGATGTTCATCACTTGTAGAAGGTGTATCCGGGAGAATTGGGTCGATTTACAGTATCAAGCCTACTGTATGAGGCGTCGCAGTACCCATCTCCCCCTCGCAACATGGCATACCGCCATACTATTGTCTTTTTTTAATAAAGGTATTGTATCGCAATCTTTTCCCATTAAGAAAATGAAGTTTCTTCTATTTATTACTGTATGTTTCATCAACTAGTGCCACTATAATGTAATCACACTTTTTCATTATCTGTGCAAACAGGGTTATTTAGCTACATTTTAGGGAACTGCACAAATGTTCGGATGGAACCAGCATATATGCAGAGTGTGAGGTGCCAATATCTCAGAGTCAAGTCCATATTTAGTACTAAACTTATAAAAAGCATCAGTTTCCATAAAATATTTAACACAATCAAACTCAAGATTAATACCCGACTCTTCACCTTTGTCAAATTCCCAATCTTCAGAGTTATGTTTAATTCTTTCCAGAAGATCCATTTGAATTCAATAGTTCTCTTCATAAAGGAACCAGTAGAAGAAGTATCGAGCTTGGATTGAACATTATGAGAAAGCCGAGCATAAAAATTATGTATAATTATTTCTCTTTTGAGCTCATGATCGGGGCATGTGTGCATCATATATTTAAGCCCCCCCCCCCAAACTTGAGCGATACTTTCTCCTTCACGAGGCCAAAGACTATATATATAATTCCGATCACGATGAACCAAATGCATATGATAAAACTTCTGATGAAATTCCAGCTTTAGCTGATTCCATTCCCATGTTCTAGTATCATCCAATAGCCTATACCATGTCAATACCTCCCCCCTGAGATAAAGGAAATACTTTCTTCTTAACACCATCCTCGGATAAACCTGCAAGATTAAACAATCCACAAATTTCACATATATAGGTTAAGGGCATATCAGGATGTATTATTCCATCTCTTGCATAAGGATTACCTAGCAGTTTTTCTAACATACCAAAAGGAATTTCATAATAAATGTTTTCAGTAGGTTCAGTAAGTTGAGGAAAAACTCTTATTGCTTCCGATCGAGGTGAAGATACCCTGAACAAACCCCTCAAAGGATTATTTTCCATAGTGACGAGTAGCAGTAAATTTCAGCACATAATAAAATTGTTTCCTTACCAAAGACGCTTCACTCCCCAGCAACGGCGCCCGAAAAGAGTCTTGATGATCCACAAGTATAGGGGATCAATCGTATTCCTTTCCGTAAGTAAAAGTGTCGAACCCAACAAGGAGCAGAGGGAAATGACAAGTGGTTTTCAGCAAGGTATTTTTTACAAGCACTAAAAGTAGCAGTGATACATAGTTTTGTAGCAAGATAATTCGTAACAAGTAGCAGGTAACAAAGGTAACAAGGTGAAACAAGGTGGCCCAGTCCTTTTTATAGCAAAGGACAAGCTGGAATGTTCTCTTATATAAAGCAAAGCGTTCTCGAGGACACATGGGAATTATCATCTAGTCACTTTCTTCATGTTTAGTTGATTCAGATTCGCTATGATAATTTGATATGTGGGTGGACGGGAGCTAGGGCGTTGTTCTTACTTGAACAAGAAACCCTCTTATAATTACCCCCTCTCGCAAGTATCCGCAACTACGAAAGAAGAATTAAGATAAATTTAACCATAACATGAAACATATGGATCCAAATCAGCCCTTACGAATAATGCAAAAACTAGGGTTTAAGCTTATGTCACTCTACCAAACCATAATCTACTTATTACTCCACAATGCCTTCTTTTAGGCCCAAGTATGGTGAAGTGTCATGTAGTCAACGTTCACATGACACTACTAAAAGAAGCAACAACATACATATCATTAAAGTATCGAACGAATGCCAAATTCACATGATTACTTATATCAAGATTCTCCCATGTTCTCAAGAACAAAAATAAATACTCACAAATCATATTCATGTTCAAGATCAGAGGGGTACTAAATATCATTAAGGATCTAAACATATAATCTTCCACCAAATAAACCAGCTAGCAGCAACTACAAGGAGTAATCAACACTACTAGCAACTCACAAGTACAAATATGAGGTTTTGGGACAAAGATTGAATACAAGAGATGAACTAGGGTTTGAGATGGTATGGTGCTGGTGAAGATGTTGATGAAGATTGGTCCTTCCAAGATGAGAGGGTCATTGGTGATGTCGATGGCTTCGACTTTCCCCTCCTGGAGGCAAGTTTCCCTGGCGGAATCGCTCTGTCGGAGAGCAAAAGTGCTCCTGCCCAGGTTCCGCCTCGAGACGGCGGCGCTTCATCCCGAAAGCCTTCTTCTGATTTTTTGAGTGCAAATAGCATCATATAGGAGAAAGTCCTGAAAGTCCCTAGAGGCCCGCTAGTGGAGCCACGAGCTCACATAGCTCGCCCATGGGGGTAGGGCGCGCCCCTTGAGCTCGTGACTTTCTGGTGGCCCCCCTCCTGGTATTTCTTCCGCCAATATTTTTATATATTCCAAACAATTCTCCGTATTTTTTTAGGTCATTTGGAGTTGTGCAGAATAGCTATATTTGCTGTAGCCTTTTCCGCTCTAGAATTCGAGCTGCCAGCAATCTACCTCTTCACGTAAAACTTGCAAATTAAGCAAGAAAAGACATTAGAATTGCGTCACAAAGTGAAATAACAATCCAAAACATAACAAAATAGTAGGAAAATACTATCTACTACTATACTACATCACCATTCCTCTTCGGAGAAATCCCAATGCCTATCACAAGTAGCAGGACGCCCCCGCGGCAGCAAACGACCTCCCATACCCTTCGGCCACGGATTCGCCAAGGAATCACCACGGAATCACAGAGGAGCATGGGGGAGCAACGAGGGATTCGCGCGGTTACCTTTGCGCGGCTACAAGGTCGACGCAATGGAGCGGCTGCATGGACTCCCGGCGACGAGGACAGGCCTCCGCGATACCTCCACCATGGTTTCGCCGTGGAGTCGCCACGGAATCGCCTTGCCGTTGAACCGCCTGCCACGAAGAGGGAGGAGAACCGGAGTGGAATGCGGGTCGGGAACGCGAGTGAATGCGGGTGGGGGAGAAAACGGCTACTGGCAATAGAACCGGTGATCATGACGATAGTGGCGAGCGGCGGTTCCACCGCACGTCGCTGTGCGTTGACGTGGTGCTCAAGCCAGGAGGACTGCACTGTAAGATTCGTGCAAAAAAAATGAATGGTGCTCGCAACATTCGGACCAGGTTGCTTCGTGTCACACATGTGACACTTATCATTTGGGAATATTTTTGGTTTAGAGGGAGTTGGGTTAAAAAAGGTGCTCCAGCCGTTCCGTATTTTTAGAGGACTCCGTATCTGTATATAATCTTTTTTTCTTGAACTTGTATCCGTATATAATCTGTCCAATGGCTCTTCCTGTAAACCTTGCCGTACGCGCCGTCGGAGGAGTTTATTTAGAAGAAGAAAAAAGATGGCGGGGCCGCGGGAGACAAGTAATTAAGCAAACGTGACACCCCCCGCCAACTAAACGAGGGTTCCATCGCTCGAACGCGGGACGTTTCCCTTGCACTTCTGTTTTTGCCTCCTCTCTCGCCTTCCAACGAAACCCTAATCCTCGTCCCCGTCGTCTCCCATGCCGCCCCCTGGAAGTCGCGGACGCGGACGCGGACGCCACGGCCGGCCCAGCCTACCTGCGGAGCAGCGTCAGGATCACTTTGCCCGGGACGGCGCACCACAGACCCGTGCCATGGACAGGCCTTTATGGGGAGTCTCTGCGTCTGGCCGCGCCGGCCACGCCTGCGGCAGCGCCGGCCATGGTCTCTCCCGCCCTGGCCGCTCCGAAGGACGCTCCCGCCGTCGGCTTGGCTCTGCACCGTATGTCTACTCGCTTCGTCACTCGTTTTCTACTTCTGATCTAGCCGACTGTCTGACAGAAAAGGCGCGGATTGAATTGTTGTTTGTCGATTGCTTGTGGGTTGCGGTAGTGAGGGATGGTTCTCGTTTAGCTGCATCCCTATGAATTTCACTTGAATTTCTGTATGGTAGATTGCAAGTTGCTTGCTGGTGGAAATCTATAGGGGCATCCATCAACCTTTTTCTTTTCAGAAAGCAAAACAAACTTAAATAAGATAATTGATCTTGGTTCTACTTATTGACCCTGTTCGATTGTTCCACTTAATTCAGGTGTCAGGAACATGGACCTGCACAGTTGCGACGAGAACCGTCTGTCTCGCACTTAAATAAGTTGCTGAGCACTACAACATTTATGGAATCCTCGACTCTTGGGTCGCCAATTCTGGCCCGGACACCTACTGATTGGCCGATGACCTTCTATATCAGAATTGATCGCAGGGGGTCTTTCCATACATATCCTCATGTGGGTGGGCCATTTAGGAAATTGCAAGAAGTTTACAATGCTATTGATCGCTATCTTGAGGACCGCCGGCATCCAACAATGTAAAGTTTCTCAGCTCCCAACTTTGTTCTGGATTTTTCATTATTTACTTTCAAATGTGTTGTGTGCACACTTGCAGCTTATTATCATATCCCAACATGGTTACACAGTACATGCTTTTATGGTGTATAGGCAACAAAACCTAATCACAATTTGTACAACACTGATCAGGAAAAGACTGCATGTCCCTAAGCTAGACTAGAAAACTGACAAGTTTGAAAAGGGTACTGGCTTGTGTTTTCTAATTCCTGTTCTGAAACCACTTAAGTAACTTCTATATGTAAGAGAGTTGTTAAAATTAATAGAACATAAATCATAAGCCTGTCTCAAAATTAACAAAGTAAATGTAGATGGTAACTCTGCTGCCCCATGTACCAAATATTGTTGTAGCGAGACCAAACAAGTTCTGTTAACCGTTCAAACAGTACGATAAGAGCACACTGAGTTGTGAATCTTAATGAAAGATGGATACCTATTTTTAAGAGTTATATGCATTTTGGGAACTTATAACTGTAAGCACATCAATTTTGCTTTTGATTGCTACCTTGAGCAGTGTTAGAAGCAACTTGGTAGCTGTTTGGCCCCTATCCATGAAACTGATTCACCCTAACCATGCGTTGGGCTGATTCATTAGCAAAGTCCTTTATTATCAGTTTATCACTTTGTATTATCCCCCCTTGTGAGAAAGTACAATCTACTAACTGTATAAATGCTCTGATCTGAATTAGGTTCAAGGAGCAAGATGGGGTTTCTCTAATGGACATTGCTATACGAGAGGCTATGTACTGGCCTGATGGCAGTAGGAGGAACGGCCCAAGATCACAAATTATTGAAGAAAGCCATAGTGAAATGCGTTTATTAGTTCAAGCTTTAGTGGACAAGTATAATGATGATCACAACCGTTTTGGGGTTAGCTTGCTCTCCCTCCCAACCTCACTCTCTGTCCTACTACAGATTATCATGAACTGATCTGACCGATGATGTTATTTTAGGATCTAGCACATGAACTGAAAGATGTTATGAAGTACCAATATATCTCCGAGGGCCGTGGGTACTATCATTTCAATTTCACTACGAAGACTAAAAGAGCTGATGCTTTTGGATGTGACACCAACAATCTATTCTTTGTCGAAGTCAAAGTCAAATTTGTGAATGAAGAAGATGAAGAATTGGTTGTCAGCTGTTTCTGTATGGTTAAACCTAATGATAATGGTATGATATACTCCCATCTTAATTGATATTGTTAAAATACATTTTCTGGCCACAGTTCTGGAAGATATACGTGCAAATGTGTTTCTGGTTGTGGTATATACCATCTTTAATGTATTTACCTCTTCATTTTCTGCTTGTATCATGTTATCTTTCATCTCATCCATTATCCTTGAGCTTCACATTTGCAATATCTTAAACTGGTTCATGCACAGTTTTTTTCTTACCTTCAACTATCTATTGTTATTGTTTTTGTTCCTGGTTGGTTATTTGGCAGTTAAATGATTCCCCCTCTTTTGTAACTTATAAAGGCCACTGCTATGGTTGTGTAAATAATGGAAGTGTTCGTATGAAGCACCCCAACAATGCTGCTGCATACACTGGTGGTCACTTGGATTTGCCATCTGGATGTTGTAGTGGAGACTGGATCGACTACGATGAGGATGTATGGTGTTCTATTTCCTAGTGAGCATTAAATTCTTTTGGTGCTGTGTCATTAATTTTTAGCCTTTTCCCTTATTTTACAGGAGAAAGCTGAGGAGGATAATATAAGATATATGTTCAAGGTATTTGTATATCATGTGCAGTATAGTACGTTTCTACTAACATGATGTTGGTACTTGATTCATTGTTAATCCTTGCATGTGCATTATTTTTTCTTCAGGGCATGGATGATCCAGAGTTCCTGAAGGAATTCTTAACACTCCCGCCTGGTGCAACACCTATCGTGTAAATGGTGGAAGACTAGGGAGGGCGCTGGAGTGGGATATAAACGGCTGTGTATATTTGGCGAAACCTTTTAATGTTAATATTTCAATTCTGGAGGCATCCTAGTCTTTCAATTCTGGAGGCATCCTAGAGAGTGGTATTGAGAGAAACCATTTGGTTTAAGATGGTCCTATTTATAAAAAGTTGTTATACTTGAATAAGTTGCTTCTGTTTTCATATTTGACATACATTTATACTCCCTCCGTTCCTAAATCTAAGTCTTTTTTAGAGATTCCACTATAAAGACTACATTCGAATGTATATAGATGCCTTTTAGAGTATAAGTTCACTCATTTTGCTCCGTATGTAAGTCTATAGTGGAATTTCTTAAAAGACTTGTATTTAGGAACGGAGGGAGTATATGCTTTGCTTGTTAGATTATGTTTTGCCTATGTAACAAAAAGAAAATTTCATTTATCGGAAGTCTGTATGCATTGTACTCCCTCCGTTCCTAAATACTCCCTCCGTCCGGAAATACTTGTCATTAAAATAAATAAAAGGGGATGTATCTAGATGTATTTTAGTTCTAGATACATCCCTTTTTGTTCATTTTGATGACAAGTATTTTTGGACGGAGGGAGTATAAGTCTTTGTAGAGATTTCACTAGGTGAACTACATACGGAGCAAAATGAATGAATATAAACTTAAAATGCATCTATATACATCCGTATGCGGTTTATAGTGAAATCTCTATAAAGATTTATTTAGGAACGGAGGGAGTACTTATGATTCGAGTGTTTTACAGTATAAGTGGGAGTGGGATGTTCGATATGCAATTTAACTTGTCTCTCTAGTCCATTAACTTTCCCACTTTCCTCTCCTGTAAGCCGCTGCACACCTGAGCGGTAAACCCGAGAGAAGGCCGCACCCCAGCTTTTTGCGATGGCTGGCAGCAAGGAGTGAGAATGTAAATGATGTTGCGCTCTGCACATTCCAGTTCTATCAGCAGCAGGAGTTGAATTGGTCTATGTTTGTTAGCTCTTCCCAAGCATGTCTAGTTAAGACCAACTGCCACAATTAGCAGCCGTACTTGTACAGTAATATTGAGATAAAAATATGAGCATGAGATGACTTTGCTCTTCCAGGCTCCAGCTTCAGATACCATTGGTGATATGTGGACCAAAGTAAAATGATGAGGGTAGTAAAGTCATTAATTATTATCATAAGTTTGCAGAACTTGTCCTCCAAATCAACGAAATTGTTGTTGCTAGGCGATTCAGGGCCGGTTAAAGGTATTACTAATGATTTGCAAAATACAACCCCAAAAATGCAAAAGAAGGATTTATGCATTTTGGACTTCTACCCATTGACTCATAGCACAAATAAAGGCATTGATTGTTGGCTAAGGCTGCCTGTAATGGGAGTATTATTATCATAGTTAGTATTATGCATGCAGTAGACAATTTTGATGAGATGACATAGAATTAAATGAAGAAAGAGAGAACTTCATATCATAATGAATGTTACTCCCATGCATGACAATAAATAAGGCCATCTAAGATACTACTCCCTTCGTCTAGGTGTATAAGTCACCTTACAAAACCAAATAATCCCAAAACACTTAGGCTGGTCACAATGGGCAAGAACATAAGCTAGTAACTTACACACTTCCCTAGACTATGTTACTACCTCCATAGTGGGTAGGAACATCTATGTAGTGTCATGCAACGATGTATTTATTAGGTTATAGACTCATTGTTTCTTGGAGTGTGTGATGTTCCGGTAACTTAGCTAATTACCACAAACACCTCTCTCTTCATTAAATATATGCCACATAAGCAAAGTTGTATTGGAGTGTGTGATGTTACTCCTAAGTTCCTCCCCATTGTGATCAGCCTTAGGCATGGTGCATTAACTCCTATCTCGTGTCTAGTTTCTTGATATATCAACCAATAAGAAATGTGAGGCGTACATGCTTTCAATGACTTGAGACTATCAAACACGACATACAGTGGTTAGTTCATTCCATGCAATGCTATTAATTAGCAAATAAACATGAAGTTCTCTCGTTTTCCCCTACGCCTTGATCGCGGTGCACAATCTAAGGTGACTTATACACCTAGACGGAGGAAGATAATATGTATATGTAGGTAGTATCACACACTAGTATCATATGCATGCTACTAACTTAGGATACTACCCACTACGAGCAGCCGGCTTATGGGTTGCAACATTATAGGGTCATTAATGCCAGAGATGAAATTAATCAGGTTAACATTTTTGGCGTTTCAGTGGTATCATCTGATTCTTTCACGACATCTCAACTAGCATCATGAATGCTTGCTTCTCTGGAGGAAAATTGAAGTGAATACGGTCTTACAAAGCTTGTATGGCAAACTCAAATCTCAAGTTAGCATTGCATCTAAGCTCCCTTTTATTGCTCCTGTAGTTTGTTAAACCATTTATTGATAAACCACGGGCTTGTACGGGCATTTTCCTACCATAGGTACCAGTCACCCCGACACTCTCGCATTGCCCCATGGGGGGTGGCTCGGGCGAACCCTAGCCGCCGTCGCCCCCGACCCACCCTTGTTCCGGTTCGTTGGAATAGGTGGCGACTATGTGATGACGTCGTGTCCTTCATGAAGGCACTGCCTTGGCTATTCACGGAGTCCTCGGAGTTGGAGCTTGGGGCGACTTGGTTTTGGTTGGGGTTGCCACTCAGGTCATGGGCCTCCGGGGCACAATGTATGCCATCGCCAATGCTTCCGACGCGTCTTCTTCCTCTGGATCGACTAAGTCCTGCCACCCACTTGCCGACTTCTCTAGACACTTGATGGGGCAGTACGTTGACCCAGTCAGTTCTATGGTCGTCGTCATCGCGTCTTGGACTCTTGGTTGTGTAGTGCATCGGTAGTGACGCGGCTTGGTTGCTCTATGCCCCGTCTCCTCGTGTTCTTGGCTAGAGATCAGGCAAGGTGAGTTCTCTTGTTGTTCGATTGTAGTAGGTGTGGTTCTAATCTCAGGGATTAGCGTGAAGTTGTTTGCCTTTTGGCGTTGTATCTGCCTTTTGGCATGGTTCTGGCCGCTTGGCCCTTCTTCTATATAAAGATGATACACCTTTCCATGCTGTATTCGAGAAAAAAAAGAGAGAAGAACTTAGGGCCTATGCATATGAGCAAGGTGAATCTCTCATGCACACCGTTGAGAGTAAAATCTGATAGGATTCGTTGTGGAATGTGAACTTGAGCCTTTGTTGTGATCTTGCCAAAGCAGATCTGCCTGTGCTTGCCAAGCCTAATGAACCTGACCAACATAAGATGGGATGGGAAGAAAACTAGCTAGGAGACTTTTCCCTTTCTTTTGAAACAAGAAAGAAGAGGGTGGCACGTGGGTCCTCTCTGTCAGTGAGTAAATGCTGCAGCCCCACATGGCGGCCACACGCCTAAACCCACACCACCACAGGCGTAGAACAGCGTAGGAGCGCTCCGGCTTGCCCCAAGGCATGGAGGAGCACACACCGCACCGAAGCGGGGCTGGTAAAACCCTCGACCAAAGCAAGCGCTCCCGCATCCTCGACCCCCCACTCTCTAAACCAGCCGCGGCCACCGCCTCGTCTCCGCTTCCTCGCGCCCCGTCTTCTACATCCCCGCCGTGTTCCCTCCTCGCCGCCCTCCTCCGCCGTCTCCCGTCCAGGCCAACCGCGCGGCCGCCGCCTCGATCGCCGTACGTCTTCCCCGCCCCCTCGCGCCGTTCGTCCACCATCTCCGGTACGCCGCTTCCTCCCCTCTTCGTCCGTCTTCCACATCCACCCCGCGCGGCGGCGGGCCTCCACGCCAGCCAGCGGAGCCTCCCGGCGCCGTACGTTCGTCGTCGATTACCACACACCGACCACATCAGCCCCGTCTTCAACGATGCGCTTCGTCCTCTCCGCTGTCCGCATCAAGCACTAGGTAATGTTTCATGCACATCCATCGCCTCGTACCCAACCTGTGCATTCGAAATGTTGACGGCCATTAGCACCGATTGGAGCGGTTGCGCGCGGCGGGCACGATGATTGGGGGTTGGGGTTTCGTCGCCGACCGGGCCTAGCCTTCCTGCGTCGGCGATAAATGGGTTGCGCAGCCGCAGCCGGCAGCCCCGCTTGGTGGAGGTAGAGGGCCGGGGGAGCCGCGGGGGCCGCGTCTGCATGCTCTGGACATTGCAACGCTGGCAGCGCCGGCCACAATCGCCTAGCCTTGCGCCGTCTTGGCAATGCGACTTGATGGCGTGATAGCAATATAGTTGCAGTTTGATTGCTCCCCCTGTTTTTGTCTCGGTTCCTCTCTTCAGCTTGATCATCGAGGCAATGGGTGGCAAATTGGTTAGTGGGTTAGTGCACCAAAAATACAAGCAAGGGATGTTGAGTTCAGAACTTAGCTAGCATGTACAGAGTCTAGAATGCAGTAGAATTTAGCTAGCAACGATATTTTTCCAGCCCAAGTGTGCACAGTTCAAGAGAATTAGAATGTACAGAGGTGTAGAATTTTGGTTCAATAATGTGAAGGTCTATCCATCAGGAATTTATATTGCACAAGAGAATTTATAGTTTGGATCTGATTTCAGGAATTTTGCAATGTACTGTACTTCGGAACTCTCAACCCCTGTTATATTTGTAACAATGCCACAGATTTCTTTTGAATCCGATTTCCAAATGGTCCATATATATGCCTGTTCAGATGCCTATCTTTTTTTCATAATTTTGCTCGGCAGGCAACATTTGGTTCATAATCTGAAAGGCATCGTGAAAATGCATGGGATTTTCGCATTATTGTGTATAAGATTGAAATTCAGTATGACTGATTTTACAAATATGCATTGATTCTACCTAGTATTTTTTTTAATTCAGATCTGCACCATTTTTCTTGAGTTTGTTCATGTGTGCATGTGGACATGACATAAGCAGGTGATGGTGTGTTTTGCAAAAGGGAGAGACCGCATGCATGCATGCATGCATGCATGATGATACATTGATGCATTATTATAATTTTTGCATAATTAGAAGAGCAATTCTTAATGCAAACTGAGGAAAATGAATGGATGTGATTAAAACGTAACTGCTCTTTTTTCACTTGTAGAAACATAGTAGTGTATGTTTGTATTTCACCCTTTACTGACATAACTAAGTTATTAGCACAGGCATGTTAATCTTTGTGTACCCCCGCAAAAAAAAATGTTAACCTTTGTGTATACTTGCTATACCTATGCAGGACAATGGACGTCAACAACCATGAATTCTCGTGGAAATACACCCGATTTCATGGTCAGTGGATCCTCCCGCCTGTGCGACACCAAGGGAGGAGACCAAGCTGCGTCTTCCATGCCCTTGCCTCAGGCGTCGAGATGGAGATCCGGCGGATGTGGGCTTTGGAAGCACCTCCTAGAAGCACCCATATCAGAATTTTCTTAAACCAGTTTATCCGTCAATATGAGTTTCAAGCAGGTAGCTAGTATTTCATTCAGGGAAATAGAGTGCATTGCCTAACACATGACATGGAGTACTGACATGTATGTATGTCAGTAGTAGTATATCTTATCGGAGCTGTTTGTATACATGCAGGCGCTCCACTTGGCCGAGACAATGGAGTCCGAAGGTTACCTGTGGGCCTTCGACTGCTGGCTCGACAAGGCATATATGCAGAGTGTGGTGACTGGCCGGACGCGAGGCGCGTCCACATCTCCGGTGCACGTACGCGGTACCGTGTGCATTTTGATGAAGTCGTGAGACTTCTCCGACAAGGAAGACCTGTGATGGGCGGCTTCCGTTTTTGTGGTCGCTTCGAGTCGTTGGGGCCGAACGGCATCTACCACTTCCAGCGCAGGAGGGGCGACGTATATCCTCCACTGAGGCATATGGTGGTGTTCGTTGGATACGGGCGGCGAGGAGGGAGGCCGTATCTTATATTCCAGAACAGCTCAGGAAGAAGGTTTGGCGAAGATGGGTATGGCAGAATCTGGTTTCAAGAGGTGAGGGATTTCACCACCTTCACCGTCCGGAAAGGGACCTTCCCGACACCGTCACAGCCAGAGCCAGGCCGTCGAGGTCGAGGCGCCTCCTCCTCGTCGCACCCAGGCCGTGGCGATCCAGGCGCATCCTCCTCGTCGCACCCCGGACGTTTCGGCAGCTCCTCGTCGTTGCGCCAGGTCCGCTCCTCCTACTCGTCGCTCACGGGCCGTTTTGATCCGGGCGCCTCCTCCTCCTCACATCCGCCTGCACACCGGTGAGATGCCTATCCTGGCGGGTCCTCCTCACCACGCCGGCGCCCCTCTGATTTCGGCGGTACATCCACCTACACCGCCGTGGCGTCCTTTGACTCCACGAGCACAGGCTCCATAGACGAGGAGATGGAGGATGACACCGAGTTCATCTTCAGCTTACCTCCAAGCTTCCTTGCAGCAACCCGCAAGTGAGGAGAGTGTCGAGCTTCAACAAGGGCAGCTTTCATGCTGAAGAGTGGCAGTTTTTTTTTTTTTTTTTGAGGA
This sequence comes from Triticum aestivum, assembly GCF_018294505.1. NCBI lineage: Eukaryota > Viridiplantae > Streptophyta > Magnoliopsida > Poales > Poaceae > Triticum > Triticum aestivum. Next base: position 396,844,756 of record NC_057795.1, on the reverse strand, counting down.
AATGAAGAGTGGCAGCTGAGTGACAGAGACCAGAAACATTGCAGGTTATAGCAGTTTGGCAAAGTGAAAGATGTTTTGCTCGGTTCAAATGTGTCTGAGTTTTGCCTAGGACATGCGGTGCTGCAAGCTGGACTCACATTTTCCTGATTTCTTCCGTGTCTCCACAAGCATTCAGTGTACAGCCCAGTGTGACCCCCACAGCCCAGTAGTGTATATACTTCGTTTTGGGCCATGAAACACACTCTGATAGTTATTTTCTACAGTCGGCCCGTGCAGCTTTTCGGGCCAAGCTCCGCCAGGAGAGCAACTAATTAAGCTAGAACTACGGACTGCAAAAGTAATGCGCACGATTTCAAAACCTGCTAGAACTACGGGCTGCAAAAGTACAAATACACATGTATCCATAACAAATGTGTTTTTTTATTTCTAAAAAAACCCGCAACAAATGTATTTAATTCTGGTTGTAGTACACGCCCCCTTCCCCCTACAAACAATATGGTCATTTGATCATAAGTTTTATCCATCTTCATATGTGTCACGCAACAGCGGCTATGTTGAACACTGAGGGGGCCGTGTCCCCACTCCCCCAACCCATGTGCAATTTTTTACTAGGTATGTAATCGCGTGCCCTGCATCTGTAGCTCTTGGATAACACATGCACATATATGTAGAAGGCCTTTGATGGATTTCTTGGCTAGCTAAGACTCAGCCAAACACGTACGAGCAAGGTAAGACTCAAACAAGCAGCTTAATCGATTTCTTGGCTAGCTGTAGACGTATGCATGTGAACCCGGGCTTTCACTAGCGATTGATCTTTGACGGAGTGACTCTCTCAACGGAACTCGTGTAAACTTAGCGAACGGGAAGACTGATCGGGAATTCGGGATTGAAGGCCACAGGGGTCGTGTCGAGCCTGTGGTTTAACTTTGTATTGCTTTTTCTCCTGGTCTTTTCCGGTTACAAGGAGCACCCATGTGCTTTTTATACACGTCCATGAGGGACTATGGAAACGGACTAGGACTGAAATCATTTAGGACTCGTACGTGCTCCTATTCCTAAGAGCATCTCCGGCCGCTCGGCCTCCCAGGACGCTGAAAAAAGTTGCCTGGGGGCACGCAGGCGCTAGATTGGCACGTGGGGGCGACTTCGTTCCCAGTCGTCGGCCCATAGGTCCCCGCGGGCTCGGTGATATTTCATACAAATTTTAGCAAACTCGGCGATCTTTCACGAACTCGGTGAAATTTCATGCAAACTACGCCAAACTCGACGATATTTCATTGAAATTTGTACAAAAAACATAAAACATGCAAACTATGCCTAGCCACTACGCCCGCGTCCACCGCCCGCAATCTACATGCCGAGAAGCCTGTTGAAGCGGGTGTAGTCACCGCCGCCGTCGTCGTCATCGTCGTCGTCGTCGCGCACCCCGCCGGAGCCGCCGCCGTCCCCGATGCACCCCTGGCCAGGGTCGCCGACGCCGAAGCACTCCATCAACAACAATAACGGCGTGAAGCCCAAGCACTTGAGGCGCAAATGTGCACTACATGACACAAGTCGCGCCATCGCCGACCTCAATGGTCAAAGGTGCAACCAAGAGGAAGCACTATGCGAAGAAATTCAAGAAAGAAATACCAAGCAAGAGTGCATCGTCAAGTTCCTCAAGCTCCTCCACAAGCTCGATAAGCTCCTCCACAAGAGCAAGATGACTTTGGAAATCCTCCACGCCAAGAGCAATATGAGGTTGACAATCCTCCACGTCAAGAGCGTCATCATCATCCTCGACCCAATCACAACGAAGAGCAACGCTACGGCAAGCTCAAGTTCACAATGCCCAAGTTCCATGTAACCAATAATCCCGAAGAGTACCTTTCATGGGCATTGAAGGTCGACAAGATCTTTCGTTTGCATAACTATGAGGAAGAGAAGAAGATCGCTATGGCATCATTTGAGTTTCAAGATTATGTGCTCATATGGTGGGAACAAATCCTTGAGGGCCGAGAAGCAAGAGGTGAACCACCAATCCCACATGGGAGGAAATGAAAGATGTCATGCGCGCATGCTTTGTGCCAACCTACCACTCCCTCCATTCTTAAATATTTGTCTTTTTAGAGATTTCAAATATACTACCACATATGGATGTATATAGACATATTTTAGAGTGTAGATTCACTCATTTTTCTCCGTATGTAGTCACTTGTTGAAATCTCTAGAAAAACAAATATTTAGGAACAGAGGGAGTACAACCGCAATCTCTTCAAGAAACTCCAACTCCTCAAGCAAGGAACAAAGAGCATTGAAGAATACTACAAGGAAATGGAGATTGCCATGATAAGAGCCAATGTCACGAAAGATGATCAACAAGCTATGGCCCGTTTCTTGAATGACCTCAATCATCCCATCAAGAAGATTGCTGACTTCCAGCCCTACTCCAACCTCATTGAGCTCATGCATCAAGTTACCAAAGCGGAACGTCAAGTGCAAGATGACTTCAAGTACGCCAAGTACTCTTCCAAGAGCTACGGCTTCTCCAACACCCAAGCTTCAACGACTCCAACAACTTCTACATCAACCAAGCCATCTACAAGCAATGGCGACAAGTCAACTTACAAGAAAACTTCGACAACCTCAAGTCGTCCTCCTCCTACAAGCAGCTTCAAGCTGCGAGCTTCATCATCTACTCCAACCGATGAGACCATCAAGACAAGTTCCATCAAGTGTTTCACATGCGGCGGCCGAGGCCACAAGTCCTTTGAGTGTACCAACAAGCGCACCATGATCCTCAACGATGATGGAACCTATGACTCCATGAGTGAAGAGGAGATGGAAGCCCTTGAGCAAGTGGCCATGCACCGGCGCGTGAACGACGATGAAGACGATCAAGTCTTTTGTGATGAGGATTCGAGCCCCGCTATCGTTGTCTCCAAAGTCTTGACTCTTCAACATCAGGAATACGAAGCCCAAAGATGCCACATCTTCCACACCAAGGCTAGCATCAATGGAAGGTCCGTCAAGGTCATCATTGATGGAGGGAGTTGTCACAACTTGGCAAGTGAAGAACTATGCTCCAAGCTCCAATTGGTCAAGATGAAGCACCCGCACCCCTACAAGGTCCAATGGCTAAGCGACTCCGGCACTATCCAAGTCGAGCACACAGTGCAAGTTTCATTCAAGATAGGAGCATATGAAGACACTTTGGAGTGTGATGTCATCCCGATGTCCGTTTGCCACCTCCTTCTTGGTCGACCATGGAAATTTGACCGAGGCGTCATCCACAATGGGCGTACCAATCACTATAGCTTCAAGATGAAAGGAAAGGAGTACATGCTACGACCTATGTCTCCAAGTCAAGTGATCGCCGACAAGCAAGCCACCCATCATGGAGAAAAGAGTAAGCGAGTGACCCACCCAAAAGAGAGTGAGCGCCACAAGACAAAATTGAGTGCCTCCACGATGAGCGACAAGAAAAACTTAGTCGTATTTGCCACCAAAAGTGAGATGAGAGAAGTGTGTGAGAACCTATCAAGTGTTATGCACTATGTCCTTGTGTGCAAGGACGAGGCACCAAAAACTAACACCTCTCACGATCTACCTTTAGTGTTGTCTTCTTTTCTCCAGGAATTCCAAGATGTTTTCCCCGATGAGCTACCTCCGGGTCTACGTCCACTACGAGGCATTGAGTACCGAATCGACCTCATCCTCGGAGCACCTCTACCTAACAGGGCTCCCTACCGCGTCAACCCTGAGGAAACTAAGGAGATCCAACGGCAAGTACAACAACTCATCGACAACGGTCAAGTACGTGAAAGTTTGAGCCCTTGTGCCGTTCCGGTCATTCTTGTTACAAAGAAAGACGGTACTTATCGCATGTGTTCTGATTGTCGTCCCATTAATGCCATCGCTGTCAGATATCGTTACCCTATTCCACGCTTAGATGATATGCTTGATGAGCTTAGCGGATCAACCATTTTCTCTAAGATTGATCTTAAGAGTGGATACTATCAAATACGCATCCAAGAAGGTGATGAATGGAAAACCACATTTAAGACCAAATTTGGCTTATATGAATGGCTAGTTATGCCAATGGGTTTATCCAAAGCACCCGATACTTTCATGTGAGTCATGCACTTTGTTCTTGGTCCCTATATTAGTGTATTTGTTGTGGTCTATTTTGATGATATTCTTGTCTTTAGCAAATCCCTCAAATATCATGTCACCCATCTTAGAACCGTGTTGCAAACCCTTAGGAAAGAGTGCCTTTATGCTAATATGGACAAATGCCTTTTTGGTGTTGATAAGCTTGTTTTCTTGGGTTTCGTTGTGTCTTCTAAGGGTGTTCATGTAGATGAATCCTAAGATCAATGCTATTAAAACTTGGCCCCAATCAACCAACTTACAACAAGTGCGTAGTTTTCTTGGTTTAGCCGGTTTCTATCGTAGATTTGTGAAGAATTTTAGCACCATTGCTTCACCTTTACATTCTTTGAGTAAGAAAAATGCGCCATTTGTTTGGGTACCATCTCAAGGTACCGCATTTAATGCGCTTAAGAATTTTCTTACTCATGCTCCCATCCTTGCATTACCCAACTTTGACAAACCTTTTGAAATTCATTGTGATGCTAGTGGTAATGGCATAGGAGGTGTGTTAACACAAGAAAAGCGCCCCATAGCATACTTTAGTGAGAAAATTTTCAGAGCGCAACTCAATTATCCCATCTATGACAAACAGCTATATGCTTTAGTGGGAGTTTGTGTTAATGGGAACATTATCTTCGCCCTCATGAATTTATCATTCATACCTATCATGAAACGCTTAAGTACTTAAAGGGTCAAACTAAGTTGAACAAGCATCATGCTAAATGGAGTGAATTCATTGAGTCTTTTCCTTATGTCATCAAGTACATAAAAGGTAAGGAAAATGTTGTGGCATATGCTCTTTGCCGCATATGCATACTTGTCACTAAACTTGAATTGAATGTCATTGGCTTTGAGCACATCAAAGACTTGTATGCGCATGATCCTACCTTTGCTATTCCTTATGCTAAGTGTTTGACACATACATCTTGGGAACGCTATTACATCAAGGATGATTATCTTATGAGAGCTAACAAACTTTGCATCCTCGAGTCTTCTCTTCATTTGCTCCTTTTGCAAGAGGCTCATGGAGGAGGACTAATAGGACACTTTGGACGGGATAAGACATTTGCTACGCTCTCCAAGAACTATTTTTGGCCCAAAATGTTCCGTGACGTCTCACTCTTCACCAACTGATGCTCTACATGTCGCAAAGCTAAGTCAAAAGCTCAATCCCATGGTCTTTACATGCCCCTTCCTATTCCTTATCAACCTTGGGAAGACATTAGCATGGACTTTGTACTTGGTTTGCCTAGAACTCAAAATAGAAAGGATTCCGTGTTTGTTGTTGTGGACCGATTCTCTAAGATGGCTCATTTTATCCCATGCAACAAGATAGACGATGCTTCACATATTGCAAATCTTTTTTGTAGTGAAATCTTGTGCCTACATGGAGTATCAAAGATGATTGTCTCGGACCGCGACGTCAAGTTCTTGAGTTACTTTTGGAAGACTCTATGTGCCAAGCTCGGAATCAAGCTCTTGTTCTCTTCGGCATACCATCCTCAAACCGACGGCCAAACGAAGGTGACGAACCGAATACTCTCCACTCTACTACGAATGTTGATCAAGAGGAACATCAAGGAGTGGGAGGAGTGTTTACCTGTCGCTGAGTACGCCTACAACCGCGCAAGACATTCGACTACCGACAAGTCCCCTTTCGAGGTCATCTACGGTTTCAACCCGTTGTCCCCATTGGACATTCTTCCTCTACCACTACAAGAGCGTTTCAACATGGACGCGAGTGCCCGAGTGAACTACCTCAAGAAGATGCATGAAGATACAAGGCACACCATCGAGCGCCAAGTACAACGACTCGCGACCAAGCTCAACATAAACAAGCAACCCATGATATTCAACATTGAAGATCTTGTGTGGCTACACCTTCGTAAGGAATGCTTCCCCAACGAACGCATGTCCAAACTTCTACCACGAGCCGATGGACCCTTCAAGGTGCGTGAACGCTACAACAACAACGCCTACAAGATCGACATCCCACACGACAAGTACTCCATGAGCGACATCTTCAACGTCAATGATCTCTCCCCGTACCATGGCGATGAGGATTTCGATCCGAGGTCGGATCTTTCCCAAGGGAGGGGAGATGATGCGCAGCATCCTACGGTCATCCCCCGGACCTATCATCGTCTCACCAAGTGCCAAGAGGATCTATGACACAAGCACGAGCTAGAGCTCTCGAGGACGAGGTGACTTCTTTCCTTAGTGATATCTCATAAAATCCACTTGAGACATGGCTACTACCTAAGCCCAGAATGTTGTGCATGATTAGGTACCGAGAGAACCCTTCCGAGGATGCACGTGAAGATGGTTAAGCTCCCAAGTCCACGGATGAAGAGGTCCAATGGAAGGACACAAGAACAACTTCCAGGACCCGGACATCCGGCCATGGCCCCGGACATCCAGCCCTTGGAGGTGTCGCCTGCAGCCAAGGATCAGCGGCCAAGTCTTTAGGGCCCGAACATCTGGCCCGTCACCCCGGAAATCCGGCTACCAGCCCGGACATCCGAACAAGTCATCGAGGGAGCACTGAAGCCTGCCCTGCCAACTCGAACATCCAGCCATGACCCCGGACATCTGGCCCCTCATAACGTCCCGGACATCCGGCCGACGCCCGGACATCCAGACCAGCCCTATCCAGAGAGCTCCAAGACGGCGCCAGGCCAGCCCAGACATCCGGTGCCTCATGAGCGCCCGAACATCCGGCCCGATGCCCGGAAGTCCGGCCTCCCCTATTTGCGTACAGTGTAAGGGCCGAGGCCCATGTACCCCTTTGCCCACCTAGACTATATATACTCCTCCTCCGCCCTCTTTCTAGGGTTAGCAAAGGATTAGCTCATATTTGTGTGAGAGCTTTGCTCATCCAATTGGTTACTTCTCCATTGAAGTTCACGACCTCTTCGGAGAAGATCCCCCAAGTGGATTCAAGACCCCTTTACGGGAATACCCCCTCAAGACCTCCTCACGGAGAAGAACTACCACCACTTGTATCTTCCCTTGTTGGATTCGGATCGTGTATCTCTTTGTGTTTCGAGGATCTAGCATATGTGTGACCATATCTTGTTGGTTGAGTGATTTTCTTGTGTTTCCCCTCGTGTTCCCCTCGTTTTCCCCCTCGTGTTCTTCGTGTTCTTCGCAGGATCCCCTCCAATCATGAAAGATTGGGCATCTAGGGTTCTACCCTACATCATCTTGGTATCATGAGCCACGTTGATCACGTATTTGGAGCACCTACCCTTTGTTTTCTAGCTTGATTTTGTTGTGCTCTTCCCCAATTTCAAAAATCCCCACCAAAAATAGCCCCAGTTTTTTTGTGATTTGTTGGTGTGATGAAGTTTTGTTGGATTTGATCCATGGATTTTCTTTGCCATGAGTGGATCTGGCTTTCCCCCATCATCTCCGTAGTTTCCATCGATAAAATCCCTCGAATTTTACCCCGGATTTGACATTTCCCCGCGGAGTTCTTCGAGTTCATCCATGGATCCTGAGCCCGGACATTCGGCCCGTGACCCCCGGACATCCGGCCACTAGGCCCGGACGTCTGTCCCCTGACAGCAACAACTCCATCCACCGCCCCGTTTCCCACCAAACTTTCGCCAAAATTTGCCCTGGTGCCCACACATACTTCCGCATACCACCATCACTTCCACATATCACCTCCGCTTTCCGAGAGCTCCACCATTGCTTACCCACTAGCACCTCCGTCAATTTTGACACGTTTCGGTCCTTGAGAATTTGAGTTGTGGTTCCCGTGTCCTATTGTGTTTCGGCTATATAGGTACGGTTCGACATCAACATAACCACCGCTCATCTCCAGCACCCAAGCTCCAACGACTCCAACAACTTCTACATCAACCAAGCCATCTGCAAGCAACGGCGACAAGTCGAGTCACAAGAAAACTTCGATAACCTCAAGTTGTCCTCCTCCTACAAGCAGCTTCAAGCCGCGAGCTTCATCATCTACTCCAACCGATGAGACCATCAAGACAAGTTCCATCAAGTGTTCCACATGCGGTGGCCGAGGCCACAAGTCCTTTGAGTGTACCAACAAGTGCACTATGATCTTCAATGATGATGGAACCTATGAATCCATGAGTGAAGAGGAGATGGAAGCCCTTAAGCAAGTGGCCATGCACCGGCGCATGAACGACGATGAAGATGATCAAGTCTTTTCTGATGAGGATTCAAGCCCCGCTCGTTCTCCCCAAAGTCTTGACTCTTCAACATCAACAATACAAACACCAAAGATGCCACATCTTCCACACCAAGGCTGGCATCAATGGAAGGTCCGTCAAGGTCATCATCGATGGAGGTAGTTGTCAGAACTTGGCAAGTGAAGAACTATGCGCTCCAAGGTCCAATTGGTCAAGATGAAGCACCCGTACCCCTACAAGGTCCAATGGCTAAGAGACTCCGGCACTATCCAAGTCAAGCATACAATGGAAGTTTCTTTCAAGATAGGAGCATATGAAGACACTTTGGAGTGTGATGTCGTCCCGATGTCCGTTTGCCACCTCCTTGGTCGACCATGGAAATTTGACCGAGGCGTCATCCACAACGGGTGTACCAATCACTATAGCTTCAAGATGAAAGGAAAGGAGTACATGCTACGACCAATGTCTCCAAGTCAAGTGATCGCCGACAAGCAAGCCACCCATCATGGAGAAAAGAGTGAGAGAGTGACCCACCCAAAAGAGAGTGAGCGCCACAAGCCAAAATCGAGTGCCTCCATGATGAGCGACAAGAAAAACTTAGTCCTATTTGCCACCAAAAGTGAGATGAGAGAACTGTGTGAGAACCCATCAAGTGTTATGCACAATGTCCTTCTGTGCAAGGACGAGGCACCAAATACTAACACCTCTCACGATCTACCTTTAGTGTTGTCTTCTCTTTTGCAGGAATTCCAAGATGTTTTCCCCGATGAGCTACCTCCGGGTCTACCTCCACTACGAGGCATTGAGCACCGAATCGACCTCATCCCCGGAGCACCTCTACCTAACAAGGCTCCCTACCGCATCAACCCCAAGGAAACTAAGGAGATCAACTGGCAAGTACAACAACTCATTGACAACGGTCATGTACGTGAAAGCTTGAGTCCTTGTGTCATTTCGGTCATTCTTGTTCCAAAGAAAGACGGTACTTATCGCATGTGTTCCAATTGTCGTCCCATTAACGCTATCACCGTTAGATATCATTACCCTATTCCATGCTTAGATGATATGCTTGATGAGCTTACCGGAGCCACCATTTTCTCTAAGATTGATCTTAAGAGTGGCTACTATCAAATACGCATCCAAGAAGGTGATGAATGGAAAACCGCATTTAAGACCAAATTTTGCTTATATGAATGGCTAGTTATGCCAATGGGTTTATCCGAAGCACCCGTGACTTTCATGCGAGTCGTGTTGTTCTTCGTCCCTATATTGGTGTATTTGATGTGGTCTATGTTGATGATATTCTTGTCTTTAGAAAATCCCTCAAATATCATATCACCCATCTTAGAACCGTGTTGCAAACCCTTAGGAAAGAGTGCCTTTATGCTAATATGGACAAATGCCTTTTTGGTGTTAATAAGCTTGTTTTCTTGGGTTTCGTTGTGTCTTCTAAGGGTGTTGATGTAGATGAATCTAAGATCAATGCTATTAAAACTTGGCCCCAACCAACCAACTTACAACAAGTGCGTTGTTTTTTTGGTTTAGCCGGTTTCTATCGTAGATTTGTGAAGAATTTTCGCACCATTGCTCCACCTTTACATTCTTTGAGTAAGAAAAATGCGCCATTTGTTTGGGGACCATCCCAAGATACCACATTTAATGAGCTTAAGAATTTGCTTACTCATGCTCCCGTCCTTGCATTACCCAACTTTGACAAACCTTTTGAAATTCATTGTGATGCTAGTGGTAATGGCATAGGAGGTGTGTTAATGCAAGAAAAGCATACTTTAGTGAGAAACTTTCCGGAGTGCAACTCAATTATCCCAGCTATGACAAAGAGCTATATGCTTTAGTGCAAGTTTTGTGTGAATGGGAACATTATCTTCGCCCTCATGAATTTATCATTTATACCGATCATGAAACACTTAAGTACTTAAAGGGTCAAACTAAGTTGAACAAGCATCATGCTAAATGGAGTGAATTCATTGAGTCTTTTCCTTATGTCATCAAGTACATAAAAGGTAAGGAAAATGTTGTGGCAGATGCTCTTTCCCGCATATGCATGCTTGTCACTAAACTTGAATTGAATGTCATTGGGTTTGAGCACATCAAGGACTTGTATGTGCATGATCCTACTTTTTGCTATTCCTTATGCTAAGTGTTTGACACATACATCTTAGGAACACTATTACATCAAGGATGATTATCTTATGAGAGCTATCAAACTTTGCGTCCCCGAGTCTTCTCTTCATTTGCTCCTTTTGCAAGAGGCTCATGGAGGAGGACTAATGGGACACTTTGGACGGGACAAGACATTCTCTATGCTCTCCAAGAACTATTTTTGGCCCAAGATGTTCCACGACGTCTCATGCTTCACCAATCGATGCTCTACATGTCGCAAAGCTAAATCAAAAGCTCAATCCTATGGTCTTTACATGTTCCTTCCTATTCCTTATCAACCTTGGGAAGACATTAGCATGGACTTTGTACTTGGTTTGCCTAGAACTCAAAATGGAAAGGATTACGTGTTTGTTGTTGTGGACTGATTCTCTAAGATGGCTCATTTTATCCCATGCAACAAGATAGACGATGCTTCACATATTGCAAATCTTTTTTGTAGGGAAATCTTGCGCCTACATGGAGTACCAAAGACAATTGTCTCAGACCGCGACGTCAAGTTCTTGAGTTACTTTTGGAAGACTCTATGCGCCAAGCTCGGAATCAAGCTCTTGTTCTCTTCGGCATACCATCCTCAAACCGACGGCCAAACGGAGGTGACGAACCGAACACTCTCCACTCTACTACGCGTGTTGATCAAGAGGAACATCAAGGAGTGGGAGCAGTGCCTACCCGTCGCCGAGTACGCCTATAGCCGCGCAAGACATTTGACTACCGGCAAGTCCCCTTTTGAGGCCGTCTACGGTTTCAACCCGTTGTCCCCATTGGACATTCTTCCTCTACCACTACAAGAGCGCATCAACATGGACGTGAGTGCCCGAGTGAACTACCTCAAGAAGATGCATGAAAGTACAAGGCACACCATCGAGCGCCAAGTACAACGACTCGCGACCAAGCTCAACATCAGCAAGCAACCCATGATATTCAACATTGGAGATCTTGTGTGGCTACACCTTCGCAAGGAACGCTTCCCCAACAAATGAAAGTCCAAACTTCTACCACGAGCCGATGGACCCTTCAAGGTGCTTGAACGCTACAACAACAACGCCTACAAGATCAACATCCCACGCGACAAGTACTCCATGAGCGACATCTTCAATGTCAAAGATCTATCCCCGTACCCTGGTGATGAGGATTTTGATCCGAGGTCGGATCTTTCCCAAGGGAGGGGAGATGACGCGGAGCATCCTACGGTCATCCCCATGGACCTACCATAGTCTCACCAAGTGCCAAGATGATCTATGACACAAGAGTGAGCTAGAGCTCTTGAGACCGAGGTGACTTCTTGTGACGCCCTCGATTCAATCGTACACTAATCATGCACGCAAATGTGTACGATCAAGATCAAGGACTCACAGGAAGATATCACAACAGAACTATAGACACAAATTAAAATAATACATGCTTTATATTACAAGCCAGGGGCCTCGAGGGCTCGAATACATAAGCTCGAATACAAACGAGTCAGCGGAAGCAACAATATTTGAGTACATACATGATTTAAACAAGTTTGTCTTAAGAAGTCTAGCACAAAAGCAACATCGATCGAAAAGGCAAGGACTCCTGCCTGGGAGCCTCCTAACTACTCCTGGTCGTCGGCGTCCATCACGTGGTAGTAGGCATCGGCGGTGGCATCTGGCTCCTGGGCTCCGACATCTGGTTGCATCAATCGGAAAGAAGGAGAAAGGGGAAAAGGGGAAGCAAAGCAACCGTGAGTACTCATCCAAAGTACTCGCAAGCAAGGATCTACACTACATATGCAACATTATCAAAGGAAAGCTGTATATGTGGACTGGGCTGCAGAAATGCCAGAATAGTGAGAAGGCCTAGTCCTATCGAAGACTAGCATCTTCTGGAAACCACCATCTTGCAGCAAATAGGAGGGAGTAGAGTAGCATAAAGTAAAGTAGTAGTAGTAGTGTTATCAACCTCGGCCAGAGATCCTTTCTCGACTCCCTGCGAGAAAGTAATCCCAGAGCCATACTAACCAATTGTCATCACAATCCAATTCTCATCACAAGTATCCAGTTCTAGTTGTATCGATCGGGATACAACTCCAAGTGTCCGTTATCGTAGGACAGGCTATCGATAGATGTTTTCTTCCCTGCAGGGGTGCACAAACTTACCCACCATGCTCGATTAACTCCGGCCGGACACACTTTCCTGGGTCATGCCCGGCCTCGGCCAAACAATACGCTGCAAGCCGACCTAGGCTTAATAGAGAGGTCAGCACGCTGGACTAAACCTATACCCCCAGGGGTCATGGGCCATCTCCCCGGGAACTCCTGCACGTTGCGTACATGGCCGGTGAGCAGACCTAGCTACCTCCTTCAAAAATACAGGTGCTTACCAGTCCAACCCGGCACGCGCCGCTCAGTCGCTGACATCTATTAAGCTTCGGCTGATGTATACGACGCAGAACGCCCATACTATGCCCACGTGATGGTTAGTGCTATCAGGCCAGAGGCCCCTCAGATCAAATATCCAAATCATAGTGGATTAGGATCACGCGGTAACAAGAAGAGACTCACGAAAGATGTGACCCCGTGGCCCCGTCTCGAGGACTTGCGGCAAGGGCTAAGAATGCCCGGCCACGCCTCGTAATTATCTCGCGGGCACCTTCTAGGTCAACCCGACTCCACATCACTCGCAATTATGCTCGTGCGGGTACCCCTCAGGGTCGACCCGTCTTTAGTAACATGGTTCAGTGTAAAGTCATAGTAATCATAGTAACTGTGTGTCTAAACATCAAGGGGAAAACCCTAGGAATCACCCCCGATGAATTCCACTTGATGTTATCATCAAGGTGAACGTAAGAGGGACCACCCTCGAGGTTCACACTTGAGGGGTTGCATGACAGAGTCGTATCGAAAGTGGTTAAAGAGGAAATCACCCTCGATGACCATGACCGAATAGCTACACTACAGGGTTAACATCAGAAGTGTTGTAGAGGTCTCACCCTCGGCACTCGATAGTAACCCAGTAGTGTCGAGCAACTAAGGGGAAAGTGATGTACGGTGCCGGGGCCTGGTCTTCGATCCCGTTGATCGGGTCTTCGATGATGAAGCAGGGGCAACAAGGACAAGGTAGGGGTCACTGAGGGATCAGTAACCAACCTATACTAAGCAGTTTAGGATAATCAGGTAAGGTACAACAGCAGATACAAAAGCAGGCTATGCATCAGAATAGGAGCAATCAATAACAGTAGAAAAATCTAATGCAAGCATGAGAGAATGGAATGGGTGATATCGGGATGATCAAAAGGGGGGGGGGCTTGCCCGGTTCCTCTAGCAAGGAGGGGTCGTCATCGACGTAGTCGATCATAGGGGCAGCATCAGTCTCGGGGTCTACCAGAGAGAATAGGGGGAAGAAACAGTAAATATAAAGCAAACATAGCATCACAAAGCATAACGTGGCAATAAGCTGCGCCGGGTGTGACCTTACGTATGGCTACACGATATAGGTGAAGAGGGAATTCAATCGAGAATGTATTCCCGGTTCTGGACCTATGTTAGACAGATGACCGGAGGTGAAAGTTCCATGTTCAGATAGTTAGAGGCATCTGACAGGTATGTGGTTAGCGTATTCGGATTCGTCTCGTCGTTCTGAGCAATTTTCATGTACAAAGTTTTTCGATCCGAGCTACGGTTTATTTTCTATGATTTATCAAAGATTTAAACAAATTCTGGAATTATTAAATAACAGAAAAGGTATTATGACGTCAGCATTGCGTGGGGTTGACGTCAGCAGTCAACAGACTCACTGACCTGGGTCAAACCTGCCATGTGGGGCCAGTGGGACCCATATGTCATAGTCAGGGGGCTTAACTAAGTTTAACTAAGACTAAACATGGTTAATTAGCACCTGGACCCACCTGTCAGTGTCATAACTACATAACTAATTAATTAAAGTAAGGCTCATATGCAAGACATATGATCATCATCATAAGAGAAATATCAAGGATCAGTTAAAGTAAGGCTCATGCCTTGCATGCATCCGCATGGAGTTTCTACTCCAAGTTTGAAGCATCAATGATGTTAAATTCACCTCTCAACCTGCAAAACACTTTCTAATCAAGTGGTTTGGTGAATATATCCGCCAATTGCTTATCCGTACGAACATGCTTAAGTTTGATATCTCCCTTAGCAACATGATCTCGAATGAAATGATGAAGAACTTCAATGTGCTTAGTTCGAGAATGTTGTACGGGGTTATGAGCAATCTTAATAGCACTTTCATTGTCGCAAAGCAATGGAACATGTTTCACATATATCCCATAATCTTTAAGAGTTTGGGTCATCGAAAGTAATTGAGCACAACATGAACCAGCGGCAATGTATTCCGCTTCGGCGGTGGATAAGGATACTGAGTTTTGTTTCTTCGAGGACCAAGACACAAGAGATCTACCAAGAAATTGATAGGTACCCGAAGTGGACTTTCTATCAACCTTGTCACCGGCATAGTCCGAATCGGAGTAGCCAACAAGATTAAAAGAAGACCTCTTAGGATACCAAATGCCAAAATTTGGTGTAGGATTAACTATCTCACTATCCTTTTCACAACCTTAAGATGGTACTCTTCGGGGGCCGCTTGATATCGTGCACACATGCACACACTTAGCATGATATCGGGACGGGAGGCACATAGGTATAACAATGAACCAATCATAGAGCAGTAAACCTTTTGGTCAACCGGTTCGCCATCCTTTGTCAAGTCAAGATGTCCACTAGTAGGCATGGGGGTATTAATATCTTTGCATTCTTGCATGTTGAACTTCTTGAATAAGTCCTTGGTATACTTTGTTTGAGAGATAAAGGTTCCCTCCTTAGTTTGCTTGATTTACAAACCAAGAAAGAACTTGAGTTCACTCATCATAGACATCTCAAACTTCTCCGACATAAGCTTTCCAAACTTTTCACTAAAATGAGGGTTAGTTGAACCAAATATGATATCATCAACATAAATTTGGCACACAAATAATTCTCCATTAACCCTTTTAGTAAAGAGTGTAGAGTCAATTTTACCAATTTCAAACCCTTTTTCAAGAAGAAACTTAGTCAAGCATTTATACCAAGCTCTAGGAGCTTGCTTAAGACCATAAAGAGCTTTGTGGAGTTTGTAAACGTGGTCGGGTTTCTAAGGATTAACAAAGTCGGGAGGTTGTTTAACATAAACTTCCTCCTCAATTTCACCATTAAGAAAAGCACTTTTAATGTCCATTTGATATAAGATAATGTCATGATGATTGGCGTAGGCAAGTAAGATGTGAATGGACTCAAGTCTAGCAACGGGGGCATAAGTCTCACTGTAGTCCATACATTCGACTTGAGTGTAGCCTTGAGCAACGAGACGAGCCTTGTTGCATACAACTTGTCCATCTTCATCTTGCATGTTCCGAAACACCCATTTGGTTCCAATGACAGTGTGCTTCTCATCGAGCTTCTCAACCAATGTCCACACTTGGTTCCTCTCAAAGTTGTGTAGCTCTTCATGCATGTCATTTATCCAATCCGGATCTTCCAATGCTTCTTCAACCTTCATAGGTTCAATGCTAGAAATGAATGAGTCATGTTCCCAAAATTTAGCTAAACAAGATTTAGAGCAAGTAATTCTCCCGGTTTGAATGTCATCAAAGATTTGTTCGGCGGGGTGATCTCTTGAAACTCTTGCTCGAACTCGTGATAGCTTTTGTTTGGGTCGGGGTGGAACATCCTCTTCATTGTCTTGTTCTTCCTCTTGTCTTTCTTCATTGTTGTTGGCGTTGTTGTTTTCCCGTGGAGGTGGAGAAGGAGGTCGCCAAGGTTCATCTTGGCGGGAAGTTGAGGCTTCCACTTGGACGGACGAGGTACTCTCCTTCACCTCTGTTGGGCGAATCTTGCCAATAGACAAGTCTTGGATTGCAGCCGAAGGATCTTTGTCACCAACATCAATTGGCAATTGCTCTACTTGCGATCCGTTAGATTCATCAAACTTCACATCTACCGTCTCTTCAACCTTTCGGGTGAAATTGTTGTAGACACGGTAAGTGTGAGAGATTGAGCCATAACCGAGTAGGAAACCTTCATGAGACTTAGGAGCAAATTTTGAACGACGATGCTTATCAAGAATGTAACACTTTGAGCCGAATACTCGAAAGTATCCAACTTGGGGTTTGTCACTGGTGAGGATCTCATATGCTGTCTTGCCAAGTAGCTTGTGAAGATATAAACGATATGTTACATGGCAAGCTGTCTCAACCGCTTCCGCCCAAAAATGTTTTGGCGTCTTGTACTCATCAAGCATCGTTCTCGCCATTTTGATGAGCGTCCGGTTCTTCCTCTCAACAACTCCATTTTGTTGAGGTGTGTACGTAGCCGAGAACTTATGTGAAATCCCTTCTTCGTCAAGAAAGGTGTCCACATTGGTGTTCTTGAACTCCATTCCGTTGTCGCTGCGAACCTTCTTGATCATCACTCACTGGTACGCATCGGTGCTATACAAACGGTTTTAAACCCCTTTCCACGATGGCATTTGGAACCGTCGCCTAGTGAGTGTGGGCGATTAGGGGGTCCTTCCCACACAACCCAGAAACCGTCGGGGATATGCCCTCCTGGCACACACGCTCGGCAAAATGAGGTTGTGTGCGACCGGCGAGCGACCAAATACGGTTATACATATAGTAGTGCTCAAAAAATACAATTATATAGGCAAAATCATTTCCGGTCGTAAGTACATCCCACACAGTCAGTCCCCATGAAACGTTTCCGTTCGTACATACATCCCACACAGTCGCTGCAAGGAAAACGTTTCCGTTCGTAGGTACATCACACACAATTTTCTCCGTTAAATCGTTTGTGATGGCATTCCCATCCCACACAATATTAAAAAAAATTATCGTTTGCGTTATTGAATGCATCACACACGGTGCGTAGAAGAAACTGTGTGGCAAAGGCTATCCACCACACACAATTTTTATGCGGTAAACATTTGCGCAAGGTGGCTAACACAAACAGTTTTGAAGAGAATGTCGTATGTGATTGTTCATCGATCCAACACGGTTTATTCCTAGAAACTTTGTGCGTTGCCTTAGGTCATCGCCCACGGTATTTTCTCAATAACCGTTTGCAATAGCAAAAACCAATTCGCAAGCTAATTCGCCATTAGCAAGCTAATTGCCCTATTATTAATAATCCGTTTATTAATCTAATTGACATTCATATTAAACACTAATATATTTCATTCCCATATTAAGGAAGAAGAATTTCATAATTGAAATACATCAGAGTACAACATGATATAGCTTCAGCACTCAGCTACCCCATTACATAATTGCACCGGCACCAAGTTTCACATGCAACATCTAGAACCTTTCGATATTAGCATCATAGACGGTATATAGACAGATGCATCTCATCGGGAAAACTGCTGAAGCGGAAGGCGAATATTGAGCCTTCATTGATGTTGAAGGTCTTTGCAACTTTAGGCCAGTGCCTGTGGATGATTGACCGTCCATCCTTCGTCCTCTTCGGGAACACTTCAATATTGAACCGTGGGTGTTGTATGAATACCTTCCTTGCCTCCTGTCCATACAGGTGGTTTGAGAGGTAATCATCAGTGAACTGTTTTGGAAAGGCCTGAAAACAAGGATGTGCATAAATATCTTCTCTATATTGGAAATGGGGCAAAGGAATAAAAAAGACAAGGTATGATAGTTAGTACCATCCTGTAGTGAACTGATGTCTTCTTCATTGTGCAGACAAAGATCTTGTTGTTTTTTGTCGCCAATTTCTTTATCCTAACAATCTTTCTGAGTTTCTTGACTTGATTGATATTCATGGACAACTCATTTCCCCATATGCAAAAAGGGTCGAACAGTGGGTCAAAACCTCTGACAGCAGGACCTACATGTGCAAGACCAAATTGTTAAAAACCTAAGTATTAGAATGGTTCCTGCAATTGCACAATAATGTGCTATTAGACAACGGACCATGCACGTGCTAACCTCGATTGTAAACCTCAGTGCTTCCCATTATATTGTTTCCCTGCAACACATATAAGGTAGTTAGTCATCAGGTTAAGTAAGGGTTCGCATGCTATCAGTAAAATATGTTGATGAAAAATAAGCACATTGCAGATTCATCAGATTAATTCAAGCACATGGAAAACCCATTTATCCAAACCAAGCATCATTAAGAACTAGGAAATATAGCAATTGTATATGTTTCCCATGTATTAAGTGCAGCCAAATTCGATTATTCCTCACATGCACAACAATACAAAATTATACCCACGACAATTGGACATTGCATTGCAGAATTGAACCAAGAAGTTAACTAAACACCACAACAAATGAATCAAACATTAACTGAGCACCACATTGCACAATATAACATACTCCTAATAGAAGATCAGATAGTTAACCAAACCAAGCATGCTTAACAACTTGGAAATATAGCAATTGTATTTGTTTCTCATGTATTTAATATAGCCAAATTCAATTTATTTCTCACATGGTATACAATAATAGAATGCACCCACAACAATTGAACATCGCATTGCAGAATGGAACCAAACAGTTAACTAAACACCACAACAAATGAACCAAACGTTAACTGAGCACCACATTGCACAATGTATAACATACTAGGAGATGAAATAGTTAACCAAACCAAGCATGCTTGACGACTTGGAAATATAGCAATTGGATTTGTTTCTCATGTATGTTGTCAAGAAAAAAATCGATTTATTTCTCACATGGAAGACAATACAAAATTGCACCCTGAAGAATTGAACATCACATGTACAGAATTGAACCAAACAGTTAACTGAACACGACAACTAATTAACCAAACAATTAATAAGTGAGCACCACATTGCACGACATATAGAACATATACACTAGAGCAACAGATTGCATGGTAAAATTAGATAGCACAATTCACTAGAATTTGTTAAGGAAAGGTAGGAGCAACACACGCAAACCGAGCATGCTTAACCGACGTAGCTAGCAAATGGCAAGGTGCTCCTCCAAGATCTGGGGGTCGGCACGAATGGCAGCCATCGCGACCTCATCCGCATGTGCGGTCGCGATTTGCTTCTCTGCTGCCAAATGCTCCTTGAGATCCTGGCTATACTGCGTGCACCAGGGCTTAGGGCGGCGCTTATTTGGTGGAGGTGTCGGTGATTTGGGTGGAAGGTGTCGCGCTCGCGCCGACGGTCGGGGCATGTGGGATGTGGAAGGAGGAGGAGGATGGGGGTCGGGTGTGGATTACCTTCCTAGATAGGCGAGGCCGAGCAGCGTGAAGGAGGGTCGCCGACGAGGGGCCGGCGCCGCAAACAAGGAGTGAAGGTTTCAACTTGGAAAGGAAGGCGGAAATAAGGGAAATGTGGCTTTTGGTAAGGAGGAGGGGGGGTAGATATTTCCGCGGAAGACGAAAATTTGGAATCGCTTCAGTGAAAAAACTGGTGCGCAAAGTGTCATCAGACACGGTTCCCTTATTCAGAACTGTGTATGGTATGTGAACATCACAAACGATTCAGATAGCTTAACCCGTGTGTGATGAGTTTGAACGTCAAAAATTTTGGTTCCAATTTCCCTGGTTATAGTGCTCATCCACGCCATCGCATAATTTGGGTACACAAAGGAGACTACATCACACCCACACTTCTTAATCGAGCAAGTTCAGCAATTAAACGGAGCTAGCTGGCCTAAACATTACTCTAAAAAACTAAAGACCGACACTCTTAATTAAGCAAAACAAAGATTACTACTACGGCTGGTGCTCGTCGATCTCCGCCACCTCCTCCATTTCCAGCTCGCGCCGGACAGTCGACTGGGAAAGGGGATCCAGGGCATCCATCACACCATACTCGGCAAGAATCTCGCCATCCGCGTCCGCCATCTCTTTGGAAAAGGCCACCACGAGCTGGGTGTGGGCGGCCGCCATCTAGGCACTGACGGGCTCCGTCGTGGCAAGGTATGCCGCGTAGGAACGGACGGCTACTCGAACGCTCTCGGCGATTGCCAACTCTTTGGCCGTGGGTTGCCGACCGTTGTCGGAGAAGCTTCTTTCAATTTGTGCGATGACCGCCATGAGCTGGGCGTTGGCGGCCTTGACATGGTCCTGGGCGGCCTCCATCAGGGCTAAGGCCGCCGCTGCAGAACGGACAGCTGCTGTGCCGCTCTCGCTAGTTGCTATCCCCGAGGCAGATGTTGCTGCCGCTGCCTGAGAAGCAACAACGGCTGTTTGGGATGCTTTGGACACCCGGTCACAGATTCCGGTCGCCCTCACGAAGCTTGTTAGCATGCGCCTGGCGGCTGCGGCCGCGCTTTCACTGGAGTGGGCCGCCGAAGTTGCCCTCGCGGGACGCGGGTCCACGTCCCCATCTTTCACCGGCGATGATTGAACAGTGAAATGATATTTGGGAGAGAGCTAGTGTGCTTGACACGCCGGCTGTGGACTGTAGCCGACGAACCTTCTCGCATAAGCCATAGGCGTACTATACACTGATGGTGCTCCAGGATATTTTCTACTACATCTCACACGGTTGGTGATAATAAACTTTGTGGGATCTATTTGATTTTTCATCTTGATTTGAATTACATAATGGGGTCACAGTTGCAAAGGATGGTGTTTGAATTGCCTGAACTTCTATCTGTAGTGAACATGCAACTATAGGTGTGTCATCAAAAAAATTGGAATTGTTCAGGTTTCATTTGGACATTTTTATACGGTAACTTGGTTTTCTAGGCATTTCGGGTGCACAAATTCAAAATTAAACCACATGCACATGCTTCGGTGCACCAAAATGGGTTGTAAAATGATATAAGTGTCCATGGGTTGATGCTTACGTCCCATTCAAGAAATGGGGATGAATTTCAAACACCACGGCACCGTAGCTCTCCGGCAAACGTTGAGGTGCTTGCTTTTGTAATTCTAGTAAACACAAAACTCGTCTGAAATTCATGAACCTTGGCATGCTATCATGGAACGGCATCAAGATGTTGCGGTAAAAAAATATTGTCCCATTTGGGCCAGGTTATGGTATAAGCTTCTCGCAAACCAGAGCTTCTCTCCCAACAAGCATGATGGTTTCGGTAGGGAATGTGCCACCTTGGGGGACGAAACGATATTTGTTGCATCTTCTTACTTTCAAAAAATTTCTCGTGTCAACATAGAACAACATGAGTCTTTGCAATTTTTTGGGATATTTTGGGTTCACGTGGACATTTTTATACATTAACTAAGTTTTCCATGCATGGATACGTCTCCAACGTATCTATAATTTTTGATTGTTCCATGCTATTATATTACCCGTTTTGGATGTTTATGGGCTTTACTTTACACTTTTATATCATTTTTGGGACTAACCTACTAACCGGAGGCCCAGCCCGTATTGCTGTTTTTTCCCTATTTCAATGTTTTAAAGAAAAGGAATATCAAACGGAGTCCAAACGGAATGAAACCTTCGGGAGTGGTGTTTTTGGAACAAACGTGATCCAGAGGACTTGGAGTGGAAGTCAAGAAACGAGGGAGGCGGCCACGAGGGTGCCCGGCGTGCCCCTACAGATGGGCACGCCCCCCACCCTCGTGGGCCCCTCGAGCGTCCACCGACCTACTTCTTCCTCCTATATATACCCATGTACCCTGAAAACATCAGAAGCGACCACGAAAAACTATTTCCACCACCGTAACCTTCTGTATCCGCGAGATCCCATCTTGGAGCCTTCGCTGGCGCTCTGCCGGAGGGGGAATCGACCACGGAGGGCTTCTATATCAGCACCATAGCCTCTTCGATGAGTTGTGAGTAGTTTACCATAGACCTTCGGGTCCATAGTTATTAGCTAGATGGCTTCTTCTCTCTCTTTGAATCTTAATACAATGTTCTCCTTGATCTTCTTAGAGATCTATTCGATGTAACTCTTTTTGCGGTGTGTTTGTCGAGATTCGATGAATTGTGGGTTTATGATCAAGTTTATCTATGAGAAATATTTGAATCTCCTCTGAATTCTTTTATGTGTGATTAAGTTATCTTTGCAAGTCTCTCCGAATTATCATTTTGGTTTGGCCTACTAGATTGATCTTTCTTGCAATGGGAGAAGTGCTTAGCTTTGGGTTCGATCTTGCGGTGTCCTTTCCCAGTGACAGCAGGGGCAGCAAGGCACGTATTGTATTGTTGCCATCGAGGATAAAAAGATGTGGTTTATATCATATTGCATGAGTTTATCCCTCTACATCATGTCGTGTTTCTTAATGTGTTACTCTATTCTTTATGAACATAATACTCTAGATGCATGCTGGATAGCGGTCGATGTGTGGAGTAATAGTAGTAAATGCAGGCAGGAGTCAGTCTACTTGTCACGGACGTGATGCCTATATACATGATCATGCTTAGATAATCTCATAATTATTCGCTTTTCTATCAATTGCTCGACAACAATTTGTTCACCCACCATAATACTTGCTATCTTGAGAGAAGCCACTAGTGAAACCTATGGCCCCTGGGTCTATCTCTTATCATATAAGCTTTCAATCTACTTTTATTTGCATCTTTACTTTTCCAATCTATATCATAAAATACCAAAATATTATTTTATCATATTATCTCTATTAGATCTCACTTTCGCAAGTGGACGTGAAGGGATTGACAACCCCTTTATCGCGTTGGTTGCGAGTTCTTGTTTGTTTTGGTAGGTGTGTGGGAGTTTTGAGGATCCTCCTACTGGATTGATACCTTGGTTCTCAAAAACTTAGCGAAATACTTACGCTACTATTGCTGCATCACCCTTTCCTCTTCAAGGAAAACCAACGCAAGCTCAAGACGTAGCATGCATTCATGTGCATAATTCAAATTTGAACTACATGCACATGCTCTAGTGCATATAAACGGGTTGGAAAATCAAATGTGTGTCCTTGGTTGCAAACTTTGGTCCCATGCAAGAAATGGGAATGAATGTCAAACACCTTTGCCACCGTCGCTCCGCCGCTAACATTGAGATACATGGTTTTAAAATTCTAGTAAATCGAAAACTCGTCTGAAATTCATGAAACTTGACATGCTATCATGGAATGGCAGCAACATGCAGTGGTAAAAATATTATCCCATTTGGGGCAGGTTGGCATATAAGCTTCTCACAAACCAGAGCTTCTCGCAACAAGCCTCATGGTTACGGTAGGGAACGTTTCACCTTTCTGGACGAAACGATATCCGTTGCCTCTTCTTGATTTCAATTTTTGCTCTAGTATCAACATATAGAACAACAGGAGTGTTGTGTTAAATTTTGAAATTTTTCAGGGTTCGTTAGGACATTTTTATGCATTAATTGACCTTTCAATGCATTTATGTGCATAATTCAAATTTGAACTACATGCACATGCTCTAATGCATATAAACTGGTTGAAAATTCAAATATGCCTCCTTGGTTGCATGCTTAGCTCCCATGCAAGAAATGGGAATGAATGTCAAACACCCTGCCATCATCACTCGGCCACAAACATTGAGATACCTAATTTTTAAACTCTAGTAAATCCAAAACTCGTCTGTAATTCATGAAACATGGCATATATCATGGAGCGGCATTAACATGCCGTCGTAAAAATTTGTCCCATTTGGGGCAGGTTTGGGTATAAGCTTCTCGCAAACCAGAGCTTCTCACAACAAGCCTAATGGTTTCGTTAGGGAACGTTTCACCTTTCTGGACGAAACGATAGCCGTTGCCTCTTCTTGATTTAAATTTTTTTCTCTAGTGTCAACATAGAACAACATGAGTGTTGTGTTAAATTTTGGAATTTTTGGGGTTCGTTAGCACATTTCTTATGCATTAATTGAGTTTCCAATGCATTTATCGGCATAATTCTAATTTGAACTGCATGCACATGCTCTAATGCATATAAATTGGTTGAAAATTCAAATATGTGTCCTTGGTTGCATGCTTAGGTCCCATGCAAGAAATGGGAATGAATGTCAAACACCCTGCCACCGTCACCCAGCCGCAAAACATTGAGATAGCTGGTTTTTAAATTCTAGTAAATCCAAAACTCGTCTGAAATTCATGAAACCTGGCATCCTATCATGGAATGGCACCCGACATGCCATGGTAAAATTTTTGTCCCATTTGGGGCAGGTTTGGGTATAAGCTTCTCACAAACCAGAGCTTCTCACAACAAGCTTGATGGTTTCGGTAGGGAACGTGCCACCTTTGTGGACGAAACGATACCCGTTGCCTGTTATTGCTTTCAAAAAATTTCTAGTGTCAACATAGAACAACAGGAGTGTAATTTTCAATTTTGGAATTTTTCGGGTTTTTTTGGACATTTTTATATATTAACTGGGTTTTCTAGGCATTTAATGTACATAATTCAAATTTGAACTACATGCACAAGCTCCAGTGCATATAAATTGGTTGAAAAATCAAATCTGTGTCCTTGGGTGCATGCTTAGGTCCCATGCAAGAACTGCCAGCAAAACGTTGAGATACTTTGTTTTTAAATTCTAGTAAATCCAAAACTCGTCTGAAATTCATGAAACTTGGCATGCTATCATGGAATGGCACCTGACATGCTTGGTAATTTTCGTGTCCATTTTGAGAGAAGGCGCACTCGAATAATAGTCAACAAAGTGAGAGCACCCGTTTTAGATAGTCAAATGTTTTAGATAGAACATGTCAAACGTTTTAGATAGTCCTAACAGTCAAACATTTTAGATAGTCCTAACAGTCAACAAAGTGAGAGCACTCAAATAACTAGCTACCACTCTAACATCGCAAACGTTTTAGATAGAACACCCGTATGTACACTAACAGCTTCCCCTGTAAGCCATGGGAAAATGTGCCGAGCAGGATTTGTTCAGCTCTTCATCACAAACGTTCTAGATAGAACACCTGTATGCAAAGTGAGAGCTATGGTCTTCCACAGTAAGCCAAGGCAAAATTCGCTGCACATGATTTGTGCATCTCTTCAACGCAAACGGTTCAGATTGAATAAGGTATGCAAAGCGAGACTTCGGTGCTAAGCCAAGAGAAAATTTGGCAAGCAGGATTTCTACCTCCCTTCAACGCAAATGGTTTTTTTCGGATGACCCGTGTACAACCACGTACAGACAATTTCATAAGATTTGCATCTGTCATATTTGGTATATTACCATTTGTCAAACTGGAAAGATTGACATTTGTTGATCTAGTAGCATTGCCATTTGTCAATCCTTGTAACACTGCGATTTGTCAAAATATGCAGCTAAAAATCACTAGCACTATCTATTTTTGCAACTAAAATTCAGTAATTAAGCATAGATTCCATTCATAGATTAAGTAGTCGTGCTTAATTTTTAAAAACCGTTCAACTTTATAGCTGAATCGACCGAATTTTTCCCCAATTGTTGCCAACCACGTACTGAAATAGCTAGTTCAACTATATATACTAGCTACTTTTAAGTATGTTGTACAGTTCCACCACATCTATAGTCAGATGAACTGAACAAAATAGCCCCTAAATACTACTACGGAGGGGCTTTGTACTATTTCCGGTAGCCTCTCCTCTGCCAAGCGCGCTCAATAAGAGGAAGAGGAGGAGGAGGCTACTGACGAACTAGACTACTGCAATACGGTGCCTGCCGCTGCTGCACCTTCAGCGATGCTCACCTCGAACGCCCTCTACCGCTCCAGACGACCCCTCTCGAAGCGGTGGTTCTCCTCATAGATCTCCTGATTCCTCGCCTCTGCGTTGGCGTGTGCCGTGGACACGGCGACGGTAAGGCTCTTTGCATGCTCAACAAGGCGCTCCTCCTCCTCCCGCAGGAACTCGATGTAGCACGCAAGGTTGCTGCCGCACCTACGGGCCTCCACCTCATCCTCCCTCCCGCGGGCGGCGGTGGCAGAGTGGCTGATGATCCCGGCGGTCGACGGTGGGCTAGCGGCCTCGACAGACGATGATGGGGTGGCGGCCATGACCACCACCTCCCGCCTTCGGGCCGTGGTGGCGGAGTGGGTGATGGCCACGGTGGCCGGCAGTGGGGTGATGGCCACGGCGGTGGAGCGGGTGATGGCCCTGGCTTTCGACGGAGCTGTTGCAGGAAGGGTGGCCAGCAACAGCTGCCGACGGGCACCAGCGGCCGAGCGTGTGGTGCGTGTTCTGCGCACACCCAACTGGGATGCCGCGCACACTATACTACGTTGGGAACTGCGCCGCCTCCGCGGTGTAGCCTCCTAGCTGGAGCTGTGCTCTGATGACAGCTGAGGGGCTGAGCGACGACGGCGGTCCGGTGCCATTGCCGATTTTGGGAGAAGCAGACGAGATAACCTTCTTCTTGTAGACGTTGTTGGGCCTGCAAGTGCACAGGTTTGTAGGACAGTAGCAAATTTCCCTCAAGTGGATGACCTAAGGTTTATCAATCCGTGGGAGGCGTAGGATGAAGATGGTCTCTCTCAAGCAACCCTGCAACCAAATAACAAAGAGTCTCTTGTGTCCTCAACACACGCAATACAATGGTAAATTGTATAGGTGCACTAGTTCGGCGAAGAGATGGTGATACAAGTGCAATATGGATAGTAGATATAGGTTTTTGTAATCTGAATATATAAAAACAGCAAGGTAACTAATGATAAAAGTGAGCGTAAACGGTATTGCAATGATAGGAAACAAGGCATAGGGTTCATACTTTCACTAGTGCAAGTTCTCTCAACAATAATAACATAGATAGATCATATAACAATCCCTCAACATGTAACAAAGAGTCACTCCAAAGCCACTAATAGCGGAGAACAAACGAAGAGATTATGGTAGGGTACGAAACCACCTCAAAGTTATTCTTTCGGATCAATCTATTCAACAGTTCGTACTAGAATAACACCTTAAGAAACAAATCAACCAAAACCCTAATGTCACCTAGATACTCCATTGTCACCTCAAGTATCCGTGGGCATGATTATACAATATGCATCACACAATCTCAGATTCATCCAACCAACACAAAGTACTTCAAAGAGTGCCCCAAAGTTTCTACTGGAGAGTCAAGACAAAAACGTGTGCCAACCCCTATGCATAGGTTCATGGGCGGAACCCGCAAGTTGGTCACCAAAACATACATCAAGTGGCACGTGAAATCCCATGTCACCACAGATAAACATGGCAAGACATACATCAAGTATTCTCAAATCCTTAAAGACTCAAACCGATAAGATAACTTCAAAGGGAAAACTCAATACATTACAAGAGAGTAGAGGGGGAGAAACATCATAACATCCAACTATAATAGCAAAGCTCGCGATACATCAAGATCGTGCCATAGAGAGAACACGAGAGAGAGAGAGAGATCAAACACATAGCTACTGGTACATACCCTCAGCCCCGAGGGTGAACTACTCCCGCCTCATCATGGAGAGTGCCGGGATGATGAAGATGGCCACCGGTGATGGGTTCCCCCCTCCGGCAGGGTGCCGGAACGGGCTCCCGAGAGGTTTTTGGTGGCTACAGAGGCTTGCGGCGGCGGAACTCCCGATCTATCTTCATTATCGATGTTTTTAGTGTACGTAGGCTTATATAGGCGAAAGAAGTCGGTCGGGGGAGCCTCGAGGGGCCCACAAGAGGGTAGGGCGCGCCCAGGGGGGTGGGCGCGCCCCCTGTCTCGTGGCTTCCTCGACGCTTCCTTTACTTCAACTCCAAGTCTCCTGGGTCATAATCTTCCCAAAAATCACGCTGCCGAAGGTTCCAGTTTGGACTCCGTTTGATATTCCTTTTCTTCGAAATACTGAAACAGACAATAAAACAATAATATGGGCTGGGCCTCCAGTTAGTAGGTTAGTCCCAAAAAATGATATAAATGTGTAAAATAAAGCCCATAAACATCCAAAAAGGGTAATATAATAGCATGGAACAATCAAAAATTATAGATACGTTGGAGACGTATCAGGCAGCGGGGTGACAAGACGTGCGAGAGAAGGACGAAAGGACACATACACATGATGAGATGAACACGAATCACACTAGGGAACCCGTCGGTGATGAATTCATTAATTGCAAACGGTTGTACACTAGCAAGAGTTTGCCCACAACACACACGGCTTATTCCATCACAAATAGGTCAGGTGGATCAACTGTATGCCACGTATACACATTGTCAAAAAGTAATGCGGTAGACCTTCTTTAACATATGTTAAAAAATAAAATAAAAATAAAAAACAACGACCTTGGGGTCAAATTAGCTGAGGGAATGGGGCATTTCGGTCATTTGATGACCGAAATGACCCATCCTATCAGCTAATTTAACATCAACACAACTTCCCATCCAGTCACCCATCCCATGGCTGCTCCAGCCTGAGCACACTTAACTTGAGAGTTCTCTTAGATGAGATACTTGTGGAACAACTAGTTCTTGCTGATATAGGATGCCTCTTCGCATCCATATGGCGTATCCGGATGACCGCCTGTCCCCCAATGGCCAATACATGTTGTGTAGACAGAGCATATCACATACGTCTTATTAGAAGCAATCGTTTGTGATATTATCAGTCTTCGCGCACATTTCTGATTACGGACCTATTTGCCGCGTATCACACACATCTTATTATATTGAACCATTTATGTTCTCTTGTCTCAACACAAACAGTTCATCCGAGTGAACTGCATGCTGTGTATCACACACGCCTTGATCTGGCTGACCGTTTCTTTGTGTTGCCTAATCACAAACAGTTCATCCTAGTGAAAAGTATCGCACACGCCTTCATCTGGCTGCCTGTTTCTTTTGTTACTCCTCATCGCAAACAGTTAATTGAACTGAACCGTATGCCCGGCATCACACACGCAACTAAAATCTAAACCATGTCTGATACATTCGTCCTCGCAAACATTTTGGACATTTTTGACAGTTCTCTGACACCACCGTTTGCGATTATTGCATTGCACACAGTTTCTCGAAGGTTCTCTGATCGTAGTGTCGCGTTAGCAACTTCCTACACTAGTGACTTCAAATTGATTTTGGGCGTTCCTAGCGAAGTTTTTGAAGATCTTTTGGACCTGCGATTTATCATCAAGAAAGAATACCCACATAAATCTTGAAAAATCATCAACGATGACTAGTCCAAACGAGTTACCACCGAGACTCTTGTAGGCGTTGGGACCGAAAAGATCCATATGAAGTAGCTCGAGCGGTCTCCTCATGGTCATGATGTTCTTCACGGGGTGGCTTCCTCCAACCTATTTTCCTGCTTGGCAAGCGTTGCAAAGTCTATCCTTATCAAATATGACATCTTTAACACCAAGGATATGATCACCTTTAATAAGCTTGTCAAGGTTTCGCATGCCCACATGACCTAACCGTCTATGCCACAACCAGCCTTTGGAAGATTTAGCAATTAAGCAAGTTCTAGGTTGAGCCTTTTTAGTGAAATCAACAATGTATAGATCACCTCTACATATGCCGGTAAAGACCATTTTATGATTATCTCTTTGAAGCACTTGGCAATCTATTTCAGTAAATAGGACATTGAATCCAAAGTCAGCTAGTCTAGATATAGAAAGTAGATTATAGCCAAGAGATTCAACTAGCGTAACATTTTGTATGGAGCTGTCATGTGAGATGGCCACCTTACCGAGGCCAACCACCTTACCCTTTGAGTTATCACCAAAAGTGACATACTTTCGAGGGCCATCATTTTCAGCAAGCTCACGAAACATATCTTTGTCTCCGATCATGTGATCGGTACATCCACTATCAAGGACCCATTCCTTTCCTCTAGCCATGTAGCCGCGAAGGTTAGCCATAAGACCAAAGTGTCTCATAGACTCTTCAAGATCAAAGTCATTATCCTCATCCTCATCATAGTATCCATGTTCAACATCATCTTGCAAATGATCATTTCCTAGAGAGAGTGATTCATTAGATATATGATTTTGACAATGTTCATCTCTATGAATTCTAATAGCTTTGGAGATAATATTGCTAATGATTTCAACATCTCCTTTGGCATGCATACGATTGGTAACCTTAGATAAACAATCTCCAAACTTAGGATCATTGGGATTCATCTTATTCAAAGCAATAGACTTGTGAAGAATCTCATCTAAGTTTTTCAAGGAATAGTCCGAAAATCGTTCCTCAAGAAATCTCCATATAGTATAAGCACAATCAAGAGTTGGCAAGTGACCAATCAAATTCTAGGCAATCCTCTAGTCATAAGATTGATAGTCCTAAGATTGTGAATCATGTCAAGAGACTCATCATGGGTAGGATGCAAGGGATCAACAAGGGGTTCACAAGGAGTAGTAATGTACTTGTTCAAGTGATATTCATGAAAAATTTCAAGCATCTCATTTTCCCACTCACTAAAGAACTCTCCATCGAGCATAGGCACTCTACGTCTGATTAAACCAAAGCAATGAAGACCAAAGATCTGATACAATTGAAAGGATCGAGAAGAGTTGTCTATAGGGGGGGGGGGGTGAATAGACCCACAACAAATAAAGGTGGCAGCTTTTAAGGTTTTCAAGTTGAGGTGGTAGATTAACACAATTTCAAGCATACACAATACAATTCAAGCAAGCATGCAAAGAGTATATGAGCAGCGGAAAGTAAAGCGTGCAACTTGCAAGAAAGCAAAGGGATGGGATTGGAGTGTGGAAACGCAATTGGATACATGGAGATTTTTGGCGTGGTTCCAATATGTGGTGCTACCGTACATCCACGTTGATGGAGACTTCAACCCACGAAGGGTAATGGTTGCACGAGTCCACGGAGGGCTCCACCCACAAAGGGTCCATGAAGAAGCAACCTTGTCTATCCCACCATGGCCATCGCCCACGAAGGACTTGCCTCACTAGGGCAGGTCTTCACGAAGTAGGCGATCTCCTTGCCCTTACAAACTCCTTGGTACAACTCCACAATCTTGACGGAGGCTCCCAAGTAACACCTAACCAATCTAGGAGACACCACTCTCCAAAAGGTAATAGATGGTGTGTTGATGATGAACTCCTTGCTCTTGTGATTCAAATGGTAGTCTCCCCAACACTCAACTCTCTCTCACAGATTTGGCTATGGTGGAAAGATGATTTGAGTGGAAAGCAACTTGGGGAAGGCTAGAGATCAAGATTCTTGTGGTTGGATTAGAATATCTTGGTATCAACACATGAGTAGGTGGTTCACTCACAGAAAATGAATGCTGGAAGTGTAGGCACGTTCTGATGGCTCTCCCTGCAACTGAAGAAGGGGTGGAGGGGTATATATAGCCTCCACACAAAATCTAGCCATTACACATAGATTCCCAAACTCGGTGGGACCGAATCGTAAAACTCGGTTAGACCAATTCATGTCAAAATGTGAACGTTAGAGTTTTCGATGGGACCGAAAAGGTCAACTTGGTGGGACCGATGTGCAGGGGTTAGGGTAAAACCTCAACTCGGTTTGACCGATTACTCAAACTCAGTGAGACCGATTTTGGTAGTAAGGAAACAGAGGATTGGTCAAGAAAACTCGGTGTGGCCGATTGCACAAACTCGGTTAGACCGAGAATGTTACAATAGATCACATAAAATTTGCAATCCCATCTCGATGAGACTGAGATCCCATTGGTGAGACCAAACTGATTAGGATAGATCAAATCGGTGGGGCCGAGTTTGACATTTAGGTTTAGGACATAAGTGGATGTGAGAAAGTGGCTGAGGGATTTGGAGCATATCACTAAGCACTTTGAGCAAGCATGTCATTAAGAAACACCTCATCCCGTTTTAATAGTATTGGCTTTCCTATGGACTCAATGTGATCTTGGATCACTAAAATGGAAATGCAGAGTCTTGAGCTTTTGCCAACATTTGTCCTTAGCATCTTGAAGGGGTTCCACATCCTCTTGTCCATGTCCATGCCACTCCAATGTCGAACTCATCTAAAATATACTAGGTAGAAGTATTAGTCCAACATGAGATATGTTGACATTAATTACCAAAGTCACCCAGGGAGCACTTGTGCTTTCAGATCGTAAAAGCGGTGTGCTAGAGTATAATGCCCTAGAAATATGTCAAGATATTTGTTAAGTAGGAGCTTACTAAAAAATTAGAAAAGTCTTTTGCCCACTCAGGAAACTATGTTCCGTGTTTGGTGCTACTTGTGAGCTGCGTTGGGATTTCCCGGGAGAGGAGACGATGATGCAGTACAATACAGATAAGTATTTCCTCAGTTAAGAACCAAGGCTATCAATACAGTAGGAGAACCACGCGAAACCTCATTAGCAGCACCTACACACGCAAAAGCAAATACTTGCACCCAACACAAACAAGGGGTTGTCAATCCCTTGGCAGTTAATTGCAAGGATCTAATATCCTAGTGATAGATAAATAGATAGATAAAAACACAGAATAAAATAATGGTAAATAAATTGTAGCAAGGTATTTTTGGATTTTATATGTGATAAAAGATAGAGCCGGGGGCCATTGTTTTCACAAGAGGCTTTTCTCTCGAACAAAAAGCATATGATGGGTAAACAAATTAGTATTGGGTAATTGATAGGAAAGCGCATAGTTATGACGATCAAGGTAATGATCATGTAAATAGGCATCATGTCCGAGACAAGTAGACCGGCTCCTACCTGCATTACTACTATTATTCCACATATCGACCGCTATCCAACATGCATCTAGGGTATTAAGTTCATAAAGAACGGAGTAACACCTTAAGTAAGATGACATGATGTAGAGAAACTAAACTCAAGCAATACAAATAAAACTCGTCATTTTCCCCTTAATGGCAACAATACAAATACATGTATTGTCCCTTCTGTCACTGGGATATATATCACCACAAGATTGAACCCATTACAAAGCACCTTTTCCCAGTTGGCCAAACCAAAAGGATAGATAGGAGAGAAATACAAAGCTATAATAATCATGCATATAGGAATTAAAAAAAGGCTCAAATATTTCTCATGAATGATCTGATTATAAACCCACAATCCATCGAATCCCCAAAAATACACCGTAAAACAAGATTACATTGGATAGAACTCCAAGAACCACTGGTGGAAAAAGTGCTAGCCACAACTTCCGTTGGTGGCACGCCATTTTCAACCAACGCCAACACTATTTTTTTCAAATAGTGGTGGTATTGGCTTATTTGGTACGACATTAGTAGGGGAATAATGGTGGCGTTGGAAAATAGGCGTCAGAAGTATATGGGATCAGCAATTTGTACCAGGCATAATAGAGTGTTGGCATGGATAACATGGAACACCAACATTATTATGTTTAGTTGTTGCGTGTCATTCGTTTCCATGTCAGTATTGTTATTTTGTCAATGTGAACATTCTTGTATTATCATTTTATAGTATACTAGCACATATGCTCGTGCGTTGCAACGGGAGAGACATTTTTTTTGTGAGAAGCAATGGGAAAGATAATTGATGTGTCGTCCAAAAAAAGGGTCTCCACAATAGTACACGACAAACAAGGAGTTACGGTCTTCTCGCTGGACATGTATGACACAAGAAATCTCAATAGGGTGGGGTTGGTCGGATTGGTGGCGACCACCCAACTCATGCCTTTTTTCTTCCGGGTTTGCCTCTATCTTTGGGTTGTGCCTGCCTCCTCATTTGGTGGCTGCGTGGCAACCTTTGGGACATAGTTGCTTCGACTACTCTATCCTATGACGGCGTAACCAGGTGGATCATTAATTGCAACGCATCGATCCCATTTCATTAGCATGATCAGGCATGAATGTCCCTTCTTTTTGAGGGTTTAGTGCTCAAGTGCCCATCATTTTGCTCTAATTAAATCCAAACAACATATTCTCTTTTATTGGCATGTGTCCACAATTTCTTTCATTTATAGTCAACCGGCATCGAACGACCATGCACCACCAACCAATGGCCAGGCGAATATTTAAGAAAATACTATAGTGTAATATTAGAAATATTTTTTAATTTTTTTGAACATTCAATATAAATATGAATTGGCGAATATCTTGGAAACGTGAACAATTTTTTAAATGCCAAACAATTTTCAAAAGATGCGACAATTGTTTTTTGAAAAATCCAATATTTTTGGAAAAACACAAAAAAAATTAGAAACATTAATAGTTTTTGAAATTCAGAAACAATATTTTGAAAACATGATAATTTTATATAAACACAAATATCTTGAATTTTTTATCTTTTTAAAAGGGGAACATTCAAGAAAAATTAAGAAAATGTTTTCTTAGACAAAAAAATTATTTTGGATTTGTGAACATGTCACCGAGACAGGAATAGTTTTATATATGGAACACTTTATAAAATGTAGTTTATTAAAAAATATCTAATTTTTTTGAGAAATACAAAAAAATGAGAAAATTTCAAAACATGATTTTTTCTAAAGTTTCGGACATTTTTCAAATCCGAAACAAAAAATTTGAACTCTAACAATTTTTTCAATATTTGAACAAAAATTGAAATTCTGAATATTTTTGTAAATTTTTATTTGACAGAAAAATAAAAATAAAGATGGAAAAAAGCAAGGGGAAATATAAAAGAGAAAGAGAAAGGAACGGAAAAAAAGAAATAGAACATCTAAAAAGGGGGAAAAGGCCGACCCAGTTTTAGGCATCCTGTGGGCAGCTTCAACTATTTATCGCTCAATACAACAAATAAGGTCTTCCCAACTACGTGGGCAATAATAAGTGCGTTGGCTTCATTGGGCCGGAGCGTGCGCGGCCCAATTACGGAATTCTGGACAAATCTTTTTTCTTTATAGCGGATAGATGCATAAAAGTTTAGTACCACCTTGGATAGAGATAAAAAAATACTTTCGAAGGTGAATGGATGAAAAAATTGGAGAAATGTACCTTGCTTTATTAGTAGGTATAGATTGTAGTTTGAGACTTCAAATATGTAGTTTGACACTTCAAAAATATTCCTTTTTATTTTTAGGTGGTGATCATCTTTAGATTATATTGTTGTTTACTGTTATTAAATTTATATTATTTTAAATGGAAATACTGGCATTTTTTAAAATATGAAGTTTGAGACTTTAATTTGACTTTTTTCCTTTTTAGTTTGAGACTTGAAGTATGTAGTTTTGAGTCTTCAATATGTAGTTTGACATTACCAACTTTTTTCATTTTTGTTTTTTAGGTGATCATTTTTAAAGTATATCTTAGTTTACTTTTATTAAATTTATATTATTCGAAATGAAATACTGATGAGTTTAAACTTGTATAATTTTAATGCCGTAAGTGCATCAAGTGCCCCCTTAGTGGTTTTGGAGTATCGATGACAAATAGGTTGAGGAACTAATGAGTTTGTGAGTATGCATAGGAGACAGAGTCCCAGAAGATTTGGTTTAACACATGGAAGACGACCCCTAAAAATGTATGTCTTCAAGTGAAGAAATTGATGATGAAATTGGTATGGCCTTTGAAGAAATTGATATGAAGACTTTGAAGCCTGAAGACTTGTTTTCATAGTTTATTTTCTTCTTCTTTGAGTCATAGGAAAAAGCCTATCGTTAAAGGGGGTCTAGGTGAATCATATTTCACATTTCCAAAGTGATGCTCAAACCTATTCAGGCCTATACACAAAAGCCGCTTCGAGCGAAGCCTTTGGAAATCTCCAGTACAGCTGACACAATTGCTAGCGATAGTGACGAAGTTCATCTGATCGCTGACGAATTTGGTTATGCTGAGGAGTTAGGAGTTCGCCAGTGCGTTCTGCCTAAAAGTGAGGAAATTGAGTGCCCCGACAAATTTGAGAGTTCAAATTCCGACCATTGCTGCAGCATGCCAGCTATCGAGTGGATCCTTATCTTGACAACGGTCGAATCAGAGAAGGGCATTTATGACAATTCATGTCAGTTTGCCCCTGGCTATAAATAGCCACCCCCACGACCACTTGTTGGTTGGCTGCTTTGATAGAAACTGACACTAGTCCTAAGAGAGCAACCCATCCTTTGATGACTTTGAGAGAATCCTAAGAGGAAAAACCCAGAGCCAAAGTGATTGAGCATTACTGAAGAGATTGATCTGTGTGATCTGATACCTGTTACCTTTGAAGACTGTCATTCTTCCAGACGGTTAGGCGTCAAGTTTTGAGTACACCAAGAGTCGTTGTGGTGTGCTGTTGAACAAGTCTGTGAAGGTTTTGGAAGTCTACCTTGAAGACTTACCACGAATTATTGGGTGAGGATTAAGTCACCTTAGCTCAAGAGGAATACAGCGAGGACTGTGTGTCCTCTGAGTTGTGACTCAACCGCCTCAACCAGACGTACAGTTGATACAACAACTAGAACTAGTCTACCAAATCCCATTGTCTTCATCGAGCCAACCTGGTTTCAAATTCCTCAACCCTCTCTTACTTTTTTCGCTGCTGAAGAATTTGTGATCTGTGCTCTAAAGAATTTCATCTCGCTATCTTTCATTTCCTCAGTTCATTTTCTTCATGCGTGTTTGAATGTATAATTGCATGCTCTTCACTCTCTAGTATCCTGATTGCATGTTCTTTGATTCTGTTATGACTTAGTCTCCCTTGTGTTTCTATTTCTTCACTCTGATCTTCGTCAAATTCATCAGAGTTTGACGAATTTAAAAAAAAATCTCCCATTCACCCCCCTCTGGGAGTAAACCCGCGCTTTCAATTTGTATCAAAGCAAGGTACTGCCTTCTTCTGTGTGATTTTGGTTTAACCACCTGGAGTTTTAGTTATGTCAATCGCATGTATGATCAAGGTTTCTGCTGCGTGCATTATCTTTGATGGCACCGACTATCCTTACTGGAAGAACAAGATGCGCATGCATCTTGAAGAAATTGATAACGATCTCTGGTTTATCATTGAGAATGGCATTCCCACTGTCGCTCCTAGCATCAATGTTGCTGATGTGAAGCGATTCAAGTAACTCAACTCTCGAGCGAAGAACATCATATGTGGACACCTCAACAAAGGGCAGTATGGCTGAGTGAGTGCATTAGAAACGTCAAAGCTTATCTGGGATAGGTTCTCCAAGGTCAATGAGGGAGTTTCCACTGAACGTGACTCTTGTGTTGACGTGCTTCGCAATCGCTTCAAGAGGCTTGATAATTAAAATGTTCAGCAAACCTTCAACCGCCCCACAGACATCTCCAATGAGCTACGAGCATTGGGTGCTACTGACATCACTGACATGAGGTGGTGAAGAAATTGCTGAGGTCCTCGATAGCTCCTTTGTTACATTGGCTCTGATGATACAAGAGCGTCCTAATTATAGGTCACTTGATCCCACTGATATTCTTGAGAGGCTCAACACTCATGAATTCCAGCAAGCTAAGAAGAGAGATATGTATTGTCCCAGCTATGGACAACCTCGCGCTTTGAAAGCTAAGGCTAAAGCAAAGGAAATTTCTTCATTTGAAGAAAAAGAAGTATCTGAATGCAATACAGATGATGCTGAGGAAATTGGCCATGGGCTAGCTATGCTCCTGAGGAAGTTCAAGAAGTTCTCCAAAAGGAACAATTTTGGAAGGTCTTCAAAGTACGATTCAAAGAACACTGAAGCTTCTACTCGTGACTACGACAAGATAACTTGCCACAAATGCAAGAAGACAGACCATTACACCACTGATTGTCCCCTCTGGAAAAAGGGGTCAAAGAATAAATCTAGCAAGGATGACAATTCCGATGAGAAGAAGAAGAAATCATCAAAGTCTTCATCAAAGTCCTCATCAAAGAAGAAAAGCACCTCCGACAGAGCTCGCACCTTCATTGGAAAGGAAATGGATTCCAAGGAAGAATCCGAGGAAGTTGAGGAATCTGAGGAGGAATATGACTATGGGGTTGCAAGCTTGGCCCTCGATACGGAGTTCATCAGCAAGTCTATCTTCGACCATGAAGAAAAGGGTGACTCCACCAACACTAAAGACTATGCTGATAACTATGCTTCCACCTATTGCTTCAAGGCAAGAGGTGCCAACGTAACCAATAATGATGAATCTGAATGTGAAGCAAAACCTAGCTACAAGAAACTTGTTAAAATTGCAACTGAACAACAAAATTCGATCAAGAAGATTCAAAAACTACTAGACAAAAGTGATGATCTATTAGATGAGGAAATGGATCGCGATCAAGGTTTGTTTGAGGATCTTCGACGCCTAAAGTATCAATATGACGAACTTGAAAGTCGTCAAGTGTCCCTCTTAGCTAAACACGAGAAGCTTCCTGATATGTCTCCAATGTATCTATAATTTTTGATTGTTCTATGCTGTTATATTATCATTCTTGGATGTTTCACAATCATTTTATAGCGACTTTATATCATTTTTTGGGACTAACCTATTGACACAGTGCCCAGTGCCAGTTGCTATTTTTTGCTTGTTTTTTACTTCACAGAAAACCAATACCAAACGGAGTCCAAATGCTGCAAAACTTTTTAGAGAATTTTTCTGGACCAGAAGACACAAGATGGGCCGAAGAAGTACTAGAGGGGGGCCTTGAGGGGAGGACAACCCACCTGGGCGTGCCTGGGGGCCCAGGCGCACCCTGGTGGGTTGTGCCCACCTCGGTAGCCTCCTGCACCGCTTCTTTGCTCTATAAATACCCCAATATTCCAGAAACCTTAGGGGAGTCAACAAAAATTAATTACAGCCGCCGAGAGTTCCAAAACCACCAGATCCAATCTAGACACCATCATGGAAGGGTTCATCATCCTCATTGGTGCCTCTTCGATGCTGCGTGAGTAGTTCATTGTAGACCTACGGGTCCGTAGTTAGTAGCTAGATGGCTTCCTCTCTCTCTCTTTTTATTCTCAATACAATGGTCTCCTGGAGATCTATTTGATGTAACTCTTTTTGCGGTGTGTTTGTTGGGATCCGATGAACTTTGAGTTTATGATCAGATCTATGTTTTTATCCATGAAAGTTATTTGAGTTTATTTGGTCTCTTATATGCATGATTACTTATAGACTCGTATTTCTTCATCAATTTTTTGGTTTAGTCAGGCCAACTAGATCGATTTTTCTTGCCATGGTAAGAGGTACTTTGTGATGGGTTCGATCTTACGGTGCTTGATCCCAGTGACAGAAGGGGAACCGACACGTATGTATCATTGCTATTAAGGATTGAAAGTGCATTATATCGACTAGAGGGGGGGTGAATAGGCGATTTTTATGAATTCTTCACTGAGGAATTTGCCGGTGAGGAAATTCCTTATTGAAGAACTACTAGCAGTGGAATAAGTACTCAGAAGTAAGCGTAACAGAATACAAGCATGGTCATCATGATGAAATGAAGACTAGCACGGAGTACAGAAAACGTAATCACATGATAACACAAGACGAAGACAAACAGACTGAAGAAATTGAACTGAGGAAATTGAGAAAGTCTTCAGTCAAAGTCTTCAAGCACAGATATGAACAAACAGTCAACACGGTAATGAGGAAATGAAAGGGTTGAGGAAATAGAACCAGTTAGGTTGGTGAAGACAATGATTTGGTAGACCAGTTCCAATTGTTGTCTCAGTTGTACGTCTGGTTGGAGCGGCTGAGTATTTAAACTCGAGGACACGCAGTCCCGGACACCCAGTCGCTGAGCCGCAGCTCAGCACACCCAGTCCTCACCGTATTCTCCTTGAACTAAGGCCACGCAGACCTCGTCCAATCACTCGTGGTAAGTCTTCAGGCGACTTCCAAACCTTCATAGACTTGGTCACTCGGCGATCCACAATTCCTCTTGGATGCTCTAGACCATGACGCCTAACCGTCTGGAAGAAGCACAGTCTTCAAAGGAAACAAGCGTCAGATCCACACAGGATCAATTTCTTCAGTGATGCTCCATCACTTTGGGTTTGTGGGGGTTTGGTTTTGGGTT
This sequence comes from Triticum aestivum, assembly GCF_018294505.1. Classification (NCBI taxonomy): domain Eukaryota; kingdom Viridiplantae; phylum Streptophyta; class Magnoliopsida; order Poales; family Poaceae; genus Triticum; species Triticum aestivum. The sequence goes on along the minus strand of NC_057795.1, from coordinate 396,804,514 downwards.
TTCCTCACTTGATGATTTTCGCTCAAAGTCCTCAGAGGATGGGTTGCTCTCAAATGACAAGTGTCAAGTTCTCTCGGAGCAGCCAACCAGCTAGTGGTTGTGGGGGGCGGCTATTTATAGCCTAGGGAGCAGCCCAACATGATAAGACATAAATGCCCTTCAATGATATGACCGTTAGGTGGATAGGATATTTTGGGATAGCTGGCGCGCAACACAGCAACGGTCGGAAATTTGGCTCTCAAATTCCTCAGGGCTATCATGTTCCTCACTGTGTAGGCAATTCGCACTGGCGAATTCCTAACTCCTCAGTCAGAGCAAAGTCCTCATTGACCAGGAGAACTGCGTCTCTGTCACTGAAGAAATTGACTGAACTGTATGAGATTTCCAATGGCCTCACTCGAAGGGATTGGTAGGTGTAGGATTTTGAGTTGTGCATCACATGGAAATTTTTCCTTAGTATTTCCTCGACCCCCTTTAACAGTATGGTGTTTCCTAGGACTCAAGAAAGAGAAAATGAAACTACGAAAACAAAAGTCTTCACGCTTCATGTTCCTCAAATGAATACCAAGTCTTCAAGGTCACACCAATTTCTTCACTTTCAAAGTCTTCAGAAAGTCTTCAAAATATCAAAGTCTTCAGTCGAAGAACTTCATTTTTAGGGGTCGACTTTCTCTGTAAATATTAAACTCCTCATAGACTTATAGACCTGTGTACACTCACAAACGCATTAGTCCCTTAACCTATAAGTCTTCAATACACCAAAATCACTAAGGGGCACTAGATGCACTTACAATCTCCCCCTTTTTGGTGATTGATGACAATATAGGTTAAGTTTTCAACGGGGATAAATATAAGAAGTGTAAATACTGATATTGAGGAATTTGATTGCAAGATATAGAAGAACTCCCCCTAAAGATGTGCATAGTGAGGAATTTGCGTTTGAGGCAATGCACATTTGAAGAGTTGAATCATGGAGATCTCCCCCTATATCTTGTAATTCATACACGCATTTGATATAATATGAAGAATTTGAAATGCATGATGAAGTATGGTGCCTGATGAAATTCAGCATGCGTGCAATAACATTAACGAAGAATAAGCATGCCGAATAAAGCATCAAAAATATCGGAGAACAAAAGTATCAGAGCACCATCGGGTTTAAGATTACAACTCGATCCAAATAAGAGTTTCAGAAGAACGAGAGTTGTAACTTAAAAAAATGCCCTTAATATAGACCCGCTTGAAGACTAACTCAGATTTCTCCCCCTTTGTCATCAAATGACCAAAAGGATTGAAACTGAGGACTAACGCCCCTGAAGAATTTCAAGTCGATGGAGGAGCGCCAGCGTTGTCGGGGTTATTTGTTGTAGCTGGGCCTGCCGCAGTGTCGTCCAAATCTTCATACTCATCAGTATAACGCGATGAAGAATAAGAGCTGGCCACCAGTGGAGGAACTTTGACCCTCTTGAATTTCTTCGGAGGAGGTGCAGACCAGTCAAATTCTTCCTTGAGACCCATAGTCTTCAGTTCTTCAGCGCTATAGACATGAGTGAGGACAGCCCAGGTGCGGTTGAGGGTTTCATGAAGGTAGTAATGGTTCTTCTTCACTACATTGTGTGTTGAGGTCATGTTGTGAAGAATTGCACCAAACTGACGCTTTACCCATTTGTGATTGCGATCAACCTTCTGATGAAGACTGAGGAGTAACTCACGGTCAGTCATCACCCTGGGTGCTGTGGCTTGAGGATTTTGCTTGGCTGAGGTATTTGCCGCAGTGTCATGTGTGGCAGAGTCATCATTGGTAGAGTAAGATGTAGCCAGACGAAATTGACCATCCAATGGACGAATGCCTTCATCGATCACAGCAGCTGCCTTGCCTTTATCATCAGATGATGAAACTGGCCGTTTGAGGACTTCAATGGGAGGCAAGTAGCTACCGTGGTTCAGAGTGTCAGCTTTGTAATTCAGTGAAGATCTTGCCCTGATGAATCTCATAATCCAAGGAGCATAGGGCTTCAGCTCGAATGGTGACATAGCAACATTTGCCAGAGTCCTCATGAAGAAATCATGGACGTTGACGGGAACGCCATGAATGATGTTGAAAAGCATATTCTTCATGATGCCAACGACTTCTTCATTATTTGAGTCGTGGCCTTTGATAGGACTCATTGTCTTCGTCAGAATGCGATAGACAGTCCGAGGCACATAGAGTAATTCCTTGACGAGGAATTTGGTTCGTGGGGCCTGCCCAGGCTTCAAAGGCTTCATGAGCACTTGCATATAGTGATTTGTCAGTTCAAGGTCATTGTAGATGCAACGTGCACTGTCATGGGGAGGATCGAGAGGAAGGACGAAGCAATTCAGTTGCCAGTGCCTTGTAGTGAGTGTTTTCGGTCATCCAATCCAACACCCATGAGTTGACATCTTCAGCATTTCCAGTGATATGCAGTGTAGCGTAAAACTGAAGAATGAGTTCTTCATTCCAATCATAGATGTCAGTGCAGAAGTTGAGTAATCCTGCATCGTGAATAACACTGAGGACTGGCTCGAAGCATGGCAGAGATTCCATATCCACGTGAGGAATATGTTCATGATCGAAGATTTTGTCCTTGTCAAACAGCACTGAGGAATAGAAGTTGGCTTGACTAGCAGTCCAGAAACGCCTCTTCCTTATGCGAGCAGAGTCATAGGGGTTGTAGTCAGTGAAGAATACATGCTCGGAAAAGAAGTCTTCAGCCTTGAACTTCTGTTTGCTTGAGAACGGATTCTTCGGCTTTGGCAGAGGGGTGTTAGTGAGTTGCAGTACCACCTCAGGAATCGCGAGCTCAGGTTCTTCAGGCTGAGGAATTTCTGGTTCCTCTTCTTGTGCAACCTGATGATCAACAGCGGCAGGTTCTTCAGCACTAGCGGCTGGAATATCTTCATGAATAGAGGGAGTGGGATGAGTTTCTTCAGAGCCCATTTGAACTGTTGTTGCTGGGGACTGAGGAATCTGTTGGATAGGAGTGAAGAGAGGAGTATTGGGATGCTGACTTTCCCAAAAGTCATCGTTCATCACAGGTGTGGTGCATCCAATATCCACATCTTCATCTTCAATTTCCTCAACACCAGCCTCTTCAGCTGTGAACTGAGGCATAGGTGAGGAAATGACTGGAGGTGAAGGGATTGCGTCCACTTCAATTTCTTCATCAAACTGCTCTGACGAAGCAGCAGAATGATTTTCTTCATCAGATCCGCTTGGGATCTTATAGTCTTCTCCAAAAGGAACAATTTCTTTTGATGACATGGAGGAAATTGGAACAACATCAATTGGATTTTCGAGTGAGCTGGTCATTGGCTTCATTTTCTTCGTAGCCGAAGAATTTGACGCAGCTGATGCCTTCCTTTTCTTCACCGCAGCTCGCTCTGCGGCCTTGGTTTTCTTCACCTCATAGGCAGATGGAAGAATTGGAGTTGGTGTAGGCGCGGGAGGAGCTGAGGAATCTGGTTGATTTTCTTCAGGCGCAACTGATGCAGTTGCCCTAATCTCTTCAGTTTCTTCAGGCGCACCACTAGTGGATGCCCTGGAAATTTCTTCAGCGGCTGGGATGGAGTCATCAGCCCTGGAACTTGTATTTTCTTCAGCAGGCTGAAAGTCATCAGCGATGCTGGCATGTTCTTCAGCAGGCTGAGCAGAGTCTGCAGCCTGAGGAGTTTCTTGTTGCGATGGGGCTGCAACATTTGTGAATTTCTTCGTCAGATCGACGAATCTCACTTTGGCTCCTTGCCAATCAGCATAGTAGGCATCAAAGTCTTTGCTGAGGGCTTGAATTTCTGACTAAGCCTGGAGAAGTTCCTCAGGTGTCATTCTGACAACATTTTTCTTCAGGAGCTTCTCCTTCCTGTATTGTGCTTTCTTGATCTCTCTTGCCTTTTCAAATTTCCATTTCTCTTGAGTGATGAAATGGGTCAGCATGTGACTTTGACCAGGAGTCAGAGGAAGATCAGGCATTGGGGTGTTTGGATCCTTGTGCCAGAGATCAATGTAATCGAGGATTTTCTTCGGATCCAAAAGCAGTGGCACAGATGTGCCTTTGGCTCTAGCGGCCTTCACTTGTCTGTCTCTGATGATTTCTGCAAGTTCATCATCAGAAGCTTCATCATCAGAGGGCACATGGAATGCGACTTGTTTCTTCCTTGGACTTGGCCGAGGACCGCGTCCAACTGTTGCTTTAGTCTTCAACAGTGTGGGGCCTGATGAGGACATTGGTGCAGCTGAGGAACTTGCTGAGACACCAGAGGCAATCGAGAAACCCGTAGTCCTTTGACATGTAGCCAGATGCACAGGAGCTGAGGACTTTGAGGGAGCTGCTGAGGACTTTGGTGGAGCAGTATCAGTGTGAGGAATTTGCCGTGAGGGCATTGCTGAGGAACTTGGCCGTGAGGGCGCGGTTGGTGAAGCACTTGGCTTACGAGCAGGCTTCTTTGGCATAGATTTCCTCGGCCTGACCGAGGCCTCAGTTGCAGCAGCAGTGGCAGAATCCTCATTGAATTTCCTCACTGCCTCCTTGGCTTGTCTTGCCAATTGTGCTTGGCGCTTAGCCCATTCTTCAGGAAAGTCCTCACCACTCTTGATGCTGGTGGGATCAGCTACTTGGCCAGGTGCCAATGGAGCTCTTGGGCATGGAGGATTGAGGGCGAATTTCTTCATCTACTTTGGAGTAACATATCTGTACTCCCTCCATTCTCTTGCCCATCTCCGTTCAATCCTCTGTATGCGCACCTTGCGCTGATTCTTGTTTTCTTTGCTGAATTTGGCTTCATCAGGTGTGCAATAGTCCTTATAAATGTCATCAGGGATCTCGAAAGTAGTCATGACCTCAGGCTTCTTTCCTCCTTTCTGCGGTCTCTTACCTTCAGCCATATTCTTCAGATGAGGAATTTGAACAATTGAACACTGTGAAGAAGTATGCAATTTTTCTTTGAGGAACGCTGCAAATGAGTTAAGTTGATGAGAACCTAGTGATTCAGTAGCAGACATGAGTACCTGTGAACAGAGTGTAGGTGCGAGGAATTTGGAGAGGTCATATGCGTTCTCAGAAGGTTTTTCGAAAAGACAAGTTTTGAGAAATTTGACCAGATGAACCTTGAGGAATTTCACTAAGCGTTCTTGTCTTAGGTTCCAGAGTTGTACAGATCGAAGATCCACACAAATAGGGAATCTTGAAGAATATGATTGCTTAGAGAAACAGATCAAGATCATATGATATGTGAGGTGTTCATATGTGTGAAGATTTGTAAAAATAAACACCTTTGAAGATTTTCAGGAAAGCTTGAGAATCAAAGTGAGTAATAAAAGTAACTTTTAATTACCCGAAGTGAAGAACACGACGAACTGAGAAGAACAGATGTGAAGTTCGTCAGGTTAGATCTCCCACGCCCTAACTTGGCGGAGGGAGACAGCTACGGCGGCGGCGGAGTGAAGATTTCCGCAACCGGCGCGAGTACGACGACGACGAGGTCGAGGCAGCGAAGCTCTTCCTCACCGGCGAAGATGGAGTAGCGGCGGCGCTAGGGTTTGAGGAGCTCGAGCGAGAGAGAGCGGTCGAGCGGAGTAAATGAAGTGAGGAAGGGGAGAGGGGTATTTATAGTCACGGTGAAAAACTGTTTGCCCGAAGATTTTGGGACGAACATGCCCCTGCCCTTTCTCCTTCACGCGACATGTGTCACCCACGTACTGTGTAGTTGAGATCGTGTAAGATCGTGGGTGAATAAAATAATACATCATGGGATGTGGAACGGTTTGAGCGGTAAAACCGAAAATTTGGATAAGATTTGTTTTAAACTTTCATTCGCAATTTCTTCAGCTGACAAGGACACAGTGAAGATTTTGAACGAGTTTCAAATAGAACGCACATGAAGAATTTGTGAATAGATTGGGTTGAGTATAGCATAGAGGGGGAAGGGTCCGATCACATTCACTTAGCAGAAAAAGCAACTTGAAGAAATAGCCATAAGTGAATGCTGTAGAGGACATAAACTCATATATATATATAGCCAATGAAGAACAACGACGGAAACAGTGAAGATTTTGCAAAGTTAAAGAATTTGAAAAAACTGAAGAATTTCAAAACTGAGTAAAAACTCAAATTGAAGATTTTCAACTTTTTGTGGTGGCGTGACCCACCGTATAAGAATGATGATTTCAGACACCGCGTACAATTGTCGTAGGGTTCTGAGAATCAAATTCTTCATTAATTTCTTCACACTTAGAGTGTTATTCTTCATTGATTGAAGAAAAACGTTTCTTCATGTGTTGCACATCTAAGTCATCAATTTTGCATAAGTGTTAGGATGTGTGTCCTTTTCAAAGAACATTCGAAGATTCTAAGATATTTAGCTCACACCGCAACTTGCTAAATCTCTTCTCATCCAAGGGCTTAGTGAAGATATCAGCTAGCTGTTCTTCAGTCTTCACGTGCTCGATGGAGATGTCGCCCTTCAACACATGATCACGAAGAAAATGATGACGAATCTGAATGTGCTTTGTCTTCGAGTGCTGAACTGGGTTGTGAGCAATCTTGATGGCACTCTCATTGTCGCAGAGGAGAGGCACATTCTTCACGTTGACGCCATAGTCCTTGAGGGTTTGCTTCATCCAAAGCAGTTGAGCACAGCAAGAGCCAGCAGCAATGTATTCAGCTTCCGCAGTAGACAGTGATACGCAGTTCTGTTTCTTCGAGGACCAACAGACCAAAGATCGTCCGAGGAAATGACAAGTGCCAGATGTTGACTTGCGGTCCACACGATCACCAGCATAGTCAGAGTCAGAATATCCAATGAGATCAAAAGCAGAGCCCTTGGGGTACCATAATCCTAGTGTTGGTGTGTGAGCTAGATATCGAAGAATATGCTTCACAGCCTTATGGTGTGATTCCTTCGGTGCAGCTTGAAATCGGGCACACATGCAAACACTAAGCATTATATCTGGCCTAGATGCACATAAGTACAATAAAGAACCAATCATGGAGCGGTATACCTTGTGATCGAAGTCAATACCATTTTCATCAGTGCATAGATGGCCATTTGTGGGCATAGGAATTTTGACGCCTTTGCAATCTTGCATGCCGAATTTCCTCAGTACATCTTTGAGGTATTTCTCCTGAGATATGAATATGCCATTGCGCTGCTGACGAATTTGAAGACCTAAGAAGAATTTCAACTCTCCCATCATAGACATTTGATATTCTTCACTCATCATATAGGCAAATTCATCACTATAACGTTGGTCAGTACAGCCAAAGATAATATCATCAACATATATTTGGCACACAAACAGTTCACCATCATAAGATTTAGTAAAGAGAGTAGGGTCGAGTGAACCGGGTGTGAAGCCATTCTTCACGAAGAATTCCTTCAATGTATCATACCACGCCCGAGGGGCTTGCTTGAGGCCATAGAGGGCCTTATTAAGTCTGAAGACTTTGTCAGGATTCTTTGGATCTTCAAAACCTGGGGGTTGAGCAACATATACTTCTTCCTCAAGCTTACCATTGAGGAATGCACTTTTCACATCCATTTGATATAAGATGATATCATGATGGTTAGCATAAGCAAGTAATATGCGAATAGCCTCAAGTCTAGCAACAGGTGCAAAAGTTTCATCGAAATCAATTCCTTCAACCTGTGTGTAGCCTTGAGCTACTAGTCGTGCCTTATTCCTCACCACAAGGCCATTTTCATCTTGCTTGTTGCGGTAGATCCACTTTGTGCCAATGATATTATGCTTGCGAGGATCTGGACGATTGACCAGTTCCCAGACATTGTTAAGCTCGAACTGATGTAATTCTTCTTGCATAGCCTGAATCCACTCCGGCTCCAGAAATGCTTCATCTACCTTAGTGGGCTCTGTGATAGAGACAAAAGCATAGTGCCCACAAAAGTTAGATAAATGTGAAGCTTTTGAGCGTGTGAGAGGACCTGGTGCTCTAATGTCATCGATGATCTTCTCCACTTGCACTTCTTTTGCAACGCGAGGATGAGCTGGTTGTCGCTGAGGAATTTGATCAGCATTTTCTTCAGCACCATTTTCCTCAGCATTTTCTTCAGGTGCATCAGCTCGACGTTCTTCATGAACTGGAATGAATTCTTCAGCAGATTCTTCAGTAGGAATGACATCCTCAGTTGCCTTGAACTTGATAGAATCCTCAGGTGCTGGTTCATCTAACACAGAAGGTAGGTGCTCTCTTTGCGAGCCATTAGTTTCATCGAACCGCACATCTACAGTGTCAACAATCTTGTGAAGAACAATGTTGAAGACTCTGTAGGTGTGCGAGTCCTTTCCGTAACCAAGCATAAAACCTTCATGTGCTTTCGGTGCAAATTTAGAATTGTGGTGAGGATCTCTAATCCAACATTTAGCACCGAAGACTTTGAAATAACTCACATTGGGTTTCTTGTCAGTGAGGAGTTCATAGGCCGTCTTCTTGAAGAATTTGTGAAGATATACTCTGTTGATGATGTGGCACGCAGTATCAATTGCATCAATCCAAAAACGCTGAGGCGTTTTGTATTCATCAAGCATAGTGCGAGCCATCTCAACAAGAGTTCTGTTCTTGCGCTCCACGACGCCATTTTGCTGAGGAGTATAGGGAGCAGATAACTCATGAGTAATACCAAGTTCATCAAGATAGGCATCAAGACCGGAATTCTTGAACTCAGTTCCATTGTCACTTCTGATGTGCTTGATCTTCACACCAAAGTTGGTTGAAGCCCTCGAGGAAAATCGTTTGAAGACTTCCTGCACTTCATGTTTGTAAGTAACAATGTGTACCCATGTATATCGAGAGTAATCATCAACAATGACAAAACCATATAGAGATGCATCATTAGTGACTGCTGAGTAATGATTAGGTCCGAAGAGGTCCATGTGAAGCAATTCGAATGGACGAGTAGTGGTCATGATAGTCTTCGCTGGATGCTTGGCCTTGGTCATTTTTCCAGCTTCACAGGCTCCGCATAAGTGATCCTTGAGGAATTTGACATTCTCAATGCCAATGACATGCTTCTTCTTCGCAAGCGTGTGCAAATTCCTCATGCCTGCGTGACCAAGTCGTCGATGCCATAGCCAGCCTTCTGAAGCTTTTGCAAGTAGACACACGGCTGGTTGTGGTCCTGTAGAGAAATCAACAATATACAGATCTCCTCTCCTAAAGCCTTCGAAGACTTTGGAATTGTCAGCTTCCATAATCACAACACAGCGATACTTGCCAAAGACAACAACCATATCAAGATCACAAAGCATTGAGACTGACATGAGGTTGTATCCTAAGGACTCAACAAGCATGACTTTGTCCATGTGTTTATCCTTAGAGATTGCAACCTTACCAAGACCCAATACCTGACTTTTGCCTTTGTCAGCAAAGATGATATGCTTCAGATGTGACGGTGATAAGGGAGTATCCATCAATAGATTCTTGTCACCAGTCATGTGATTCATACATCCACTATCGAGGACCCACTCAGTAGTTTTGGGTCGATCATCCTGCAGATGAATTAGTGTAACTTACAATCTCATATGCCTCATCAGTGAAGAATATGATATCAAGTTCATCAGATGAATTTCATCAAGCAGTAAACAGATATAGCAGTATGAGGACGTGTGAAATGAAGTTCATTTCATCATGATTCGCCTGCGTCCTTTCAGGCATTTTGTCAGGTCCCCAGCAAATTCTTCAGACGTTAAAGCACGTCTGGAGACCTGACCCTGCAGAAGAGATTAGTTCTTTTTCTTCACCACCCACATCTGAAGGGGTGGCAAAGAGTTCATCACTCTGCGAGCACCATACGAGAAGGTGGCAAAGATGCCAAACCATTTCGTTTCACATAAGAGGGGTTAGGGTAAGCATATGAATAAGCAGAGAAATTCTTCGAGGACTTATGAACATAATGGTTTGAAGAATAATGCACATATTCATAGCCCTTAGCTCTACCCTGCGAGACAGAGTTGTTAGCACGATGATAATCATATGAGGACTTTGATCCTTTTGAGGAATTTGATCCACGTGAGGAATTTGGTCCGTATGAGGACTTGGATCCATATGAAGAATTTGGTCCATATGAAGAATTTGATCTGGGGTTCCTGTTCTTCACAGGTGGTGTCATGAGGACATTCACCTGAAGACTTTCAAGCAACTTCTTGGGAACCCAGATTTTCTTCATAGGGGAACCATTCCTGCAGTTAGTGCCAACATATCTAGCAAATACTTCACCATTCTGATTTTTGAACAGTTTATAGTTGGAGTCAAATGACTCATCAGAAGAATGAGGAGATTCACATGTAAAGCCAGATAAGTTAGATGGATCAACTGGAGGTCCCTTTGCAGCAACCCATGAGGTTTTGGGGTACTGCTCAGGCTTCCAATATGTTCCATCAGCATTGAGTTTCCTCTCAAAGGCAATACCCTCTTTCCTAGGGTTTCTGTTGAGGATCTGCTTTTTAAGCACATCACAAAGAGTCTGATGCCCTTTGAGGCTTTTGTACATGCCTGTCATGTACAATTCCTTCAGCCCTGCATTGTCAGTGATACTAGCAATGTCCTCAGATGAGGAATTAGTGATAGCAGAGGCAGGTGAAGAATTTGTAACAGTTGAAGCATTTGAACATTCAGGTGAAGAATTAGCAGATTCACGTTCAATGCACTTTAAGCATGGAGGAACAAATTCTTCCTGAGAAGCGCTGATTTGTTGAGCTAGTAATGAATCGCGCTCCTTCTGAAGATCTTCATAACACACTCTTAGCTTTTCAAGATCTTCCTTTCTTTGAAGAGATTCAGAAGAAAGCTTCTCGTGATCTTGCTTTCCTTGAAGAAATTCATAAGAAAGTTTCTCATGATCAGATAAGAGAGTGTTATGATGACTTTGAAGGTTATCAAACCTAGACTGAAGTCTCTGAAGATTTTCAGTCAGGGCTTTAGTGCGATCCATTTCTTCACCCAACATATCATCACTTTTGTCTAGCATGTTTTGAACCTTTTCAAAAGCCCGTTGTTGTTTTACAGCAATCTTAGCAAGTTTAGAGTAGCTGGGCTTGAGATCCTCATCAGATTCATTTTCACTAGATTCAGAGGAGTTGTATTTGAGTACCTTTGCACCTTTCGCCATGAAGCAATAGGTGGGAGCGTAGCCATCATTATCTTCATCAGGCTTGTCGGTGGGGTCAGTTTCTTCAGTGTTGAAGATGGACTTGCTAACGAAAGCAGTAGCGAAGGCCAGACTCGCCACACCAGATTCAGATTCTTCAGACGCCTCCTCTTCCTCATTTTCCTCAGATTCAGCTTCAGAGTCCATTTCCTTGCCAATGAATGCCCGAGCCTTCTTGGAGCTGCTCTTCTTGTGAGATGAAGACTTCGAGGATTTTGATGACGAAGATTTTGACGATTTCTTCTTCTTCTTCGCATCATCAGAACTGTAATCCTTGTATTTCTTCTTCTTCATTTCCTTTTCCCACTGAGGACAATCTTGAATATAGTGACCAGGTTTCTTGCATTTGTGGCACAGCCTTCTCTTATAGTCACTGGATGAGGAATCACTGCTTCTTGAGGATTTTCCAAAGCGACCACGTCTTGAGAACTTCTGGAATTTCTTCACGAGCAGTGCTAGCTCCTGGCTCAATTCTTCAGGATCACCAAGGCTACTACCAGAATCCTCACATTCAGAGTCAGACACAGCCTTGGCCTTCAGGGCACGTGGTTTGCCATAGCTCGAACCATAGAGATCTCTCTTTTCAGCAAGCTGGAACTCGTGAGTATTTAGCCTTTCGAGGATATCGGCAGGATCAAGAGACTTGTAGTCAGCACGTTCTTGTATCATCAGTCCCAGAGTATCAAATGAGGAATCAAGCGATCTCAACAGTTTCTTCACCACCTCATGATCAGTGATGTCAGTGGCACCGAGGGCTTGAAGCTCATTTGAGATGTCAGTGAGGCGATCAAAGGTTTGTTGGACATTTTCATTGTCGAGTCTTTTGAAGCGGTTGAAGAGATTCCGAAGAACATCAACTCGAGAGTCACGCTGAGTTGAGACTCCTTCATTCACTTTGGACAGCCTATCCCAGATAAGCTTAGCAGTTTCCAAAGCACTCACTCTTCCATACTGTCCTTTACTCAGATGGCCACATATGATATTCTTCGCTTGAGAATCGAGTTGCTTGAATCTCTTCACATCGGTAGCGTTCAGTGAGGGTGAGACAGAGGGAACACCATTTTCCACAACATACCAGAGATCGTTGTCAATTGCCTCAAGATGCATTCGCATCTTGTTCTTCCAGTAGGGGTAGTCCGTCCCATCAAAGGTAGGACACCCAGCCGAGACCTTGATCATACCTGCGGTCGACATAACTAAAACTCCAGGCGGTTAAACCAAAATCACACAGAACAAGGGAGTACCTTGCTCTGATACCAATTGAAAGTGCGTTATATCGACTAGAGGGGGGTGAATAGGCGATTTTTATGAATTCTTCACTGAGGAATTTGCCGGTGAGGAAATTCCTTAGCGAAGAACTACTAGCAGCGGAATAAGTACTCAGAAGTAAGCATAACAGAATACAAGCATGGTCATCATGATGAAATGAAGACTAGCACAGAGTACAGAAAGCGTAATCACAGGATAACACAAGATGAAGACAAACAGACTGAAGAAATTGAACTGAGGAAATTGAGAAAGTCTTCAGTCAAAGTCTTCAAGCACAGATATGAACAAACACTCAACACAGTAATGAGGAAATGAAAGGGTTGAGGAAATAGAACCAGTTAGGTTGGTGAAGACAATGATTTGGTAGACCAGTTCCAACTGCTGTCTCAGTTGTACGTCTGGTTGGAGCGGCTGAGTATTTAAACTCGAGGACACGCAGTCCCGGACACCCAGTCACTGAGCACGCAGCTCAGGACACCCAGTCCTCACCGTATTCTCCTTGAACTAAGGCCACGCAGACCTCGTCCAATCACTCGTGGTAAGTCTTCAGGCGACTTCCAAACCTTCACAGACTTGGTCACTCGGCGATCCACAATTCCTCTTGGATGCTCTAGACCATGACGCCTAACCGTCTGGAAGAAGCACAGTCTTCAAAGGTAACAAGCGTCGGATCCACGCAGGATCAATTTCTTCAGTGATGCTCAATCACTTTGGGTTTGTAGGGGTTTGGTTTTGGGTTTTCCTCACTTGATGATTTTCGCTCAAAGTCCTCGGAGGATGGGTTGCTCTCAAATGACAAGTGTCAAGTTCTCTCGGAGCAGCCAACCAGCTAGTGGTTGTAGGGGGCGGCTATTTATAGCCTAGGGAGCAGCCCGACATGATAAGACATAAATGCCCTTCAATGATATGACCGTTAGGTGGATAAGATATTTTGGGACAGCTGGCGCGCAGCACAGCAACGGTTGGAAATTTGGCTCTCAAATTCCTCAGGGCTATCATGTTCCTCACTGTGTAGGCAATTCGCACTGGCGAATTCCTAACTCCTCAGTCAGAGCAAAGTCCTCAGAGACCAGAAGAACTGCGTCTCTATCACTGAAGAAATTGACTGAACTGTATGAGATTTCCAATGGCTTCACTCGAAGGGATTGGTAGGTGTAGGATTTTGAGTTGAGCATCACATGGAAATTTTTCCTTTGTATTTCCTCGACCCCCTTTAACAGTACGGTGTTTCCTAGGACTCAATAAAGAGAAAATGAAACTACGAAAACAAAAGTCTTCACGCTTCATGTTCCTCAAATGAATACCAAGTCTTCAAGGTCACACCAATTTCTTCACTTTCAAAGTCTTCAGAGAGTCTTCAGAATATCAAAGTCTTCAGTCGAAGAACTTCATTTTTAGGGGTCGACTTTCTCTGTAAATATCAAACTCCTCATAGACTTATAGACCTGTGTACACTCACAAACGCATTAGTCCCTTAACCTATAAGTCTTCAATACACCAAAATCACTAAGGGGCACTAGATGCACTTACAAGGATAACAAGGTGGGGTCTATTTCTACATAAATAGATCTTGTCTACATCATGTCATCGTTCTTACTGCATTACTCTGTTTCTCCATGAACTTAATACACTAGATGCATGCTGGATAACTATTGATGTGTGGAGTAATAGTAGTAGATGCAGGCAGGAGTCGGTAGACTAATCTTGGACATGATGCCAATGTAATGATCATTGCCTGGATATCGTCATGATTATTTGTAGTCCTACAAATTTCCCAATAATAATTTGTTTACCCATCATATGCTATTTTTCTCGAGAGAAGCCACTCATGAAATCTACGCCCCCAGGGTCTCTTCTTTATTATATTTGCCTTCGCGATCTATTTTTATTTGCTTTTATTTTCATATCTATTCATCAAAAAAATACAAAAATACCTTGCTGCAACTTATTATTTTTTATTTTATCTCGCGTTCCCGCGAGATCTATTTATCCAATCTACTACAATTTTTCCTATCTTTTTACCCATGAGGGATTCACAACCCCTCTCTTACGTCGGGTTGCAAGTATTTGTTCTTTGTGTGTAGGAGATGTTTACATGGTGTTGCGTGGTTCTCCTACTGGTTCGATAACCTTGGTCTCATCACTGAGGGAAATACCTACCATAGTTGTGATGCATCATCCCTTCCTCTTTGGGGAAATACCAACGTAGTTCAAGTTACATCAAAAGGAATTTCTGGCACCATTGTCGGGAGACATAATCAACATCTACTAGGTTCCTAATCACAAATCTCATCTCCTTGCAATTTACATTATTTGCCATTTGCCTCTCTTTTTCATCTCCCCCACTTTACAAAATTTTCCATTTTATTCGCCCTCTTTTTCGTTCACCGTTTTTCTCGTCAGATCTGTTTTTGTGTGCAATTTTGTTTGTCACTTTTTGTCATTATGGATAGTTCTTCCTCTATTGCATGCACCCCCGAGAACAAGGTTCTTAACTTTATACAAAGGGGAGGGGAGAATTTAAAAGATGCTTGGTATAGGATTTGCATTGCTCATAATAGATCTATCCATAAGCAATCTATCGTTGTTCTTATTTGCTGTTTTTATGTGGGCATCACCACTTGGTATAGATTCATCCTTGATACGATTATCGGTGGAAATTTCTTGATGTGTCCATTTTAGTGCTATGGGAAATTTAGTGGGTTCACCACCGCTTATGATTAATGAAACAACTTTGACTCTCGAGCATGTTATGGAAAGACTTGACGCTATTGAAAAGAAAATGCTTACATAAGAACACACTGAAAACTTGGATAAAAAGATGCATAATTTTTCTACTAAAATTGGGTCAAAAGCGTGAGAAGTTTTTAAGTTCTTAAAAGAAAAAGGAGTCGTAATTCATGAAAGTATTGAAGAAAGCCGGTCTCGGATTGATAAATTGGAAGAAATCTTTAGTAATCTAAGTATGGCTTTTGCTTCCGCGAAAACTACTAAAAAAACTCCAGCAAAAATTAGCAAGATTAATCAAGCCAATAAAAACAAGGGTGCAACCTCTAATAGTAACAAAGTGGATCTTAAAATTATTAGCATTCACCCAGATTTTGTTGAAGTTATAAGAGACCCTATTAATAAGAACGATTTCCTCAATTTTATGCCTAGAAATTTTGCTATTTTACTTGCTAAATCTTCAAAGAAATCTGATTGTGTGATTGAAGAGTTCGGAAATAAAGATGACAATACTTGAATCCTTGCATTATGCCTAGCTAGGGCGTAAAACGATAGCGCTTGTTGGGAGGCAACCCAACGAATAAAATTCATTTTTGTCTTTTTCTTTCTGTTCTTGAGTGTTTGCACAATTATGCTGCTCTTATGATTGTGTTTTTTATGTTTTAATTAGTGTATGTGCCAAGAAAATCCTTTGGGATTATGTTGGGTGATAGTTGATTTGATCTTGTTGGAAAACAAAAAAAATTGTGTCCAGAAAAACAATTTTAAAAAAATAACAGAATTGACTAACACAAGATTGATATACAAATTGCATACATCATCCTAATTTTTCAGAATTTTTGGAGTCACAGAAATATTTGAAGTTTTTAGATTTCTACAAACTGTTATGTTTTTGACAGATTCTATTTTCTTTGTGTTGTGTGCTTGTTCTGATTGATCTATGGACTCTTTTGAAGGGCTTGAGCCATAGCAAAGTTGGAATACATTAGATATAATGCAAAAATAAAATATGAATGGGTTTTCAATAATACTTAGAGTAGTGATTTGCTTTGTTATACTAACGGATCTCACGAAGGTTTTGTTGAGTTTTGTGTGATTGAAGTTTTTAAGTTTTGGGTGAGATCATGATGGATGAAGGAATATGGCGGAAGAAGAGCCTAAGCTTGGGGATGCCCATGGTATCCCAAGCTATTATCTAAAGGGAAACAAACAACTAAGCTTGGGGGTGCCCGAGTGGCATCCCCTCTTTCTTCTAAGACCATCGGTATTTTACCTGGAGCTATATTTTTATTTGTCACATATCATGAGTTTTGCTTGGAGTGTCTTGTATGTTATGAGTCTTTGCTTACTTTGCTTTTTATTTTTAGTCAAGAATCCTTGCTGGACACACCTATTTGAGAGAGCCAAAATTATTCTATGACTTGTTAGAATTGCTCTCTATGATTCACTTAAATCTTTATGAGCTATGGAATTGCTCTAGTGCTTCACTTATATCTTTCTGAGCATGGTGTGCTTTAGTATTTTTGAAGAAATGCTCTCATGATTCACATAGATTTATTTGAGTGTTAGTAATTTTTTAAGAAATTCTCTTTTGCTTCACTTAAATTATTTTGAGAGAAGAAAAAATTTATGCTCATGTTCTTCACTTAGATTTGTTTGAGCTATCAAAAGCAACATATGAAATTAGTCCCAAAGTGATAGATATTCAAGAGGGATATCATAAAAACTTCCATGAAGATCATTGGACAAAATAAACTTGATTTCTTGTAACAGTTTTGTGATATGATGATATAATATGTGAGTCATGTTCATGAGTAATTATGATTTAGTAAGAATATTGGTGTTAAGGTTTGTGATTCCCTATGCAAGCACGAAAGTCAATAGTTATGTAATGAAATTACATCCTACTTGTGGTGCATTATTTGGTGTTAGTTATGCTTAATGCTCACTTATGAGATTGTTCGTTTCTTGGTTGGATGCTTCTCAATCTTTTGCTAGCCTTCATTTGCACCAAGTATGATTACTACTTGTGCATCCAAATCCTTTAAACCAGTTTTGCCACATGAGTCCACTATACCTACCTATATGCAGTATTCTTTTGCCGTTCTAAGCAATTTTGTATGTGCCATCTCTAATTTTCAAAATAAATTTCTCTTTTGTGTGCTCATACCGCTCATGAAACAGTAGGGGGTGGCTGCTATAGTTCCATGCTAGATGTGTTATTCTCAAGATGAGTGTTTATTCACTTGTCATTGCACGAGAGTACGACAAAGGTATTAGGGATGCCCAGTCCCGAAATGAGAAATGAATTTACTTTATGTTGTCAAGTAATAAATTCCTTGGAAAGTATTGGTACGGAAGGCACCCGTGAATACGGCTAGCCATGGAAAGTGAAAGTATGGTTGAAAAAAGAATAAACTTTATTTTCTGTTTGGGAACAGCCTATGATATATCTAGCATGGAAAGTATTGGGAACTACTCGACCATTTTTGTTCAAAGGAAAAGCATGCCACCCAAACTGTTTTTATCTCTATCTTTTTCGCTTTGAGCTCTGGCACATCTACAAATCCCTATTTCCCTCCGCGAAGGGCCTTTCTATTTACTTTATGCAATTTTTATTTTGAGTCTCCATCTTATCTTATAAAGCACCAACTAAGGGGCACTATGACCGTACTTGAGCATTGGGTATAGCTAATATGCGAGTGTGTTTCATGAATGGATCAATGATTGAGCATGATGGGCTAGGGATAACTTGCTTTAGTATTGATATTTTGAAAGATGTGGTTGCATGTTGATATGCTTGAGTATTGAAATCTTCATGTCAAAACTAGACTATTGCTTTGAATCATATAAAATTCCAAATGTCCATGCTATAAAGAAAAGAATATGTGATGTACATGTTAGGCAGCATTCCACATCAAAAATCTGTTTTTATCATTTACCTACTCGAGGACGAGCAGGAAGTAAGCTTGGGGATGCTGATACGTCTCCAACGTATTTATAATTTTTGATTTTTTCCATGTTGTTATATTATCATTCTTGGATGTTTTGCAATCATTTTATAGCAACTTTATATCATTTTTTGGGGACTAACCTATTGACATAGTGCCCAGTGCCAGCTGCTTTTTTTGCTTGTTTTTTACTTTGCAGAAAATCAATACCAAAAGGAGACCAAACGCTGTGAAACTTTTTGGAGAATTTTTCTGCACCAGAAGACAGAAGATGGCCCAAAGAAGTACAAGAGGGGTGCCCCGAGGGGGGCACAACCCACCTGGGCATGCTTGGGGGCCCAGGCGTGCCCTGGTGGTTTGTGCCCACCTCGGTGGCCTCCCGTGTCGCCTCTTTGCTCTATAAATACCCCAATATTCCAGAAACCCTAGGGGAGTCGATGAAAACTAATTCTAGCCGCCGCAAGTTCCAAAACCACCAGATCCAATCTAGACACCATCACGGAGGGGTTCATCATCCTCATTGGTGCCTCTCCGATGATGCGTGAATAGTTCATTGTAGACCTATGGGTCCGTAGTTAGTAGCTAGATGACTTCCTCTCTCTCTCTTTTGATTCTCAATGCAATGGTCTCTTGGAGATCTATTTGATGTAATTCGTTTTGTGGTGTGTTTGTTGGGATCCGATGAACTTTGAGTTTATGATTAGATCTATGTTTTTATCCATGAAAGTTATTTAAGTTTCTTTGATCTCTTATAGGCATGATTACTTATAGTCTTGTATTTCTTCTTCGAATCTTTGGTTTAGTTAGGCCAACTAGATCAATTTTTCTTGCCATGGGAAGAGGTGCTTTGTGATGGGTTCGGTCTTACGGTGCTTGATTCCAGTGACAGAAGGGGAACCGACACGTATGTAGCATTGCTATTAAGGATAACAAGATGGGGTCTATTTCTACATAAATAGATCTTGTCTACATCATGTCATTGTTCTCATTGCATTACTCCGTTTCTCCATGAACTTAATACACTAGATGCTTGCTGGATAGCGGTTGATGTGTGGAGTAATAGTAGTAGATGCAGGCAGGAGTCGGTCTACTAATCTTGGACGTGATGCCTATCTAACGATCATTGCCTGGATATCGTCATGATTATTTGAAGTTCTATCAATTGCCCAACAATAATTTGTTTATCTTCCGTATGCTATTTTTCTTGAGAGAAGCCACTAGTGAAATCTACGTCCCCGGGGTCTCTTCTTTATTATATTTTCCTTCGCGGTCTATTTTTATTTGCTTTTATTTTCAGATCTATTAATCCAAAAATACCTTGCTGTAATTATTATTATTTATTTTATTTCGCGTTCCTGTGAGATCTATTTATCCAATCTACTACAATTTTACCTATCTTTTTACTCATGAGGGATTGACAACCCCTCTCTTACGTCGTGTTGCAAGTATTTGTTCTTTGTGTGCAGGAGTTGTTTACGTGGTGCTGCGTGGTTCTCCTACTGTTCGATAACCTTGGTCTCATCACATAGGGAAATACCTAACGTAGCTGTATTGCATCATCCCTTCCTCTTTGGGTAAATACCGACGTAGTTCAACCCGCATCACTGTCCTGTGAATTTCTTCAAAGGAAGAAAGAACTCGAAAAGCTGAGAGCGTCTCATGATGATCTTCAAAAAGACAATGATTCATTGCTCGCTCAACAGATTAGCGCTTCTCAGGAACAATTTGCTGCTCAATGCTTAAAATGCCTTGAACATGATAATACTAATTCTTCAGCTGAATTTTAAAATGCTTCAACTGCTACTATTTCTTAAAATGTATCTGTGGTCTCGATCCCCTCATCTAAGGAGACCACTAGTGTTACTGAGGAAAATGTAGGTCTGAAGGAACTATACGTCAGAGGCATGTACAAAAGCCTCAAAGGGCACCCAACTCTGTGTGGTGTGCTCAAAAAGCAGATTCCCAATAGGAACCCTAGGAAAGAGGGTATTACTTTTGAGATGAAGCTGAATGCTGATGGATCTTATTGGAAACCTAAGCAGTATCCCAAAACCACATGGGTTGCTACAAAAGGACCTCTAGTTGATCCATCCACTCTATCTGGCTTTAACTTTAATACTCCACATTCTTCTGATGAGTCATTTGTCTCCAACTAAGCTATTCAAAAAGTAGAATGGTGAAGTATTTGCTAGATTTGTTGGTACTAACTACAGGAGTGGTTCCCCTGTGAAGAAAATCTGTGTGCCTAAAATTGTTCTTCAAAATGTTCAGGTGAATGCCATCATGAAACCACCGAAGAAAAGGAACAACCCTAGGGCAGATTCTTCACCCGGACCAAAGTTGTCAAACTGATGCAAGTCAACTCATGCTCGTACTAACGCTTCAATGCAGGGAAACAAACAGAGATCTGATGAATATGTGCATTATTATTCAAATCACTATATGCACAAAACTGCTAAGAATTTCTTTGTATATTCTTATGAGTACTATACTCCTCCTATGAAGAGAAATGCATATTCTTCAATGCCTAAGTTCTCTATCAATGCTTTGCGCTACATTGCTTCTCAGCCACCCATTCAGATGTGGGTGGTTAAGAAGAAGAACTAATCTCTTGTGCAGGGTCAGATCTTCATACACAATAAATGTCTGAGGAATTTGCTGAAGGCCTGGCATATGCTTGATGGGATGCAAGCTAATCATGATGAAGTGAATACCTCATTTTGCACATCAGTATGGTGCTTATATGTATACTGATGAAATTCACCGACGATATTGATCATCATATTCTTCAACTGAAGTATATGAATTTGTAAGTGAGACTAATGCTTCTACGGGATGATACTCCAAAAGCTACTGAATGGGTTCTGGACAATGGCTGCACCAATCACATGACTGGTGACAGGAATCTCCTCATCAATGCTCCCCTTACTCCGTCTCATCCGAAGCATATTGTGACACCCTGGATTTTGGCCCTTTCTTTTCTTTTGTTCTTCTCTGGGATTTTATTTGAAATTGCTTTTATGTGGCTCGGTGGTATTGAAACCTAAGGAAATCACCTTTGATTCCTCTCCCAAGTGGCTTGTCATGCTCAAATCCATCCCAAGACCATGTCACTTTCATCTGAGCCCAATCCCAATATTCTTTTTATTGGGAATATTCCTTTTTATATTAAAGAAATAACCCTATCTGCCCTAAGTTGTGAAGCAACCTATATTTCTGTCTTCCAAAAAATTCCCAAATAATTTTCATAAATTTTTTGGGTCATATACTCCAGGTTATGTCAAAACCCTTCCTTGGCATGATAAAAAATAATTCACAAATATTCCTTTTCCTATTTTTCCCTAAGTGGCTTTTTGAAAAGTAAGTGCTATTTATCTTTGCTTGTTTGATCCCAAACTTTTTGGGCACTCTTTCCTAT
Organism: Triticum aestivum; assembly: GCF_018294505.1. Lineage (NCBI taxonomy): Eukaryota > Viridiplantae > Streptophyta > Magnoliopsida > Poales > Poaceae > Triticum > Triticum aestivum. Next base: position 396,782,968 of record NC_057795.1, on the reverse strand, counting down.
CCATATCATTGTCTCATGTCAAAATTTAGCTCAATTTTCCTAGTGAATATTCCTCAGCAAATTTCCAAAGTTTCTGTCAGATGGAAGCCTTGTGGAAGGAAGTACCGGCTAGGAGTATCCACATGAGTTGAAATTTAGCAAGCTCCTTCATGTGCTCATATCATGACTCTCCACCAATTTTTAGTTCTATCTAATAATCTATTGAGCACACCATCCAATCTTGGTTTCTGTTCAGATTTTCAAGTCGTGAAGCAACTATATTTTATATGCTTCATTATTTCTGAAAATTTACTAGGACATTCTCCTATCCATTTGCATTTCTGTCTAGTATGGTGGTTTGTACAGCAAGTGCTAGCTACACTCCTCCATTTGGGATGAAACTTGTCCACGATACTCATCTTAGTGCATGATCACAACCAGCCAAATCTCATCCTTCATATCAAGTATGTGCCCCCCAGTAGCCACTAAACACATTGCTGTTGATTTGGACTCGAGCAAGCTTCAATCACCTCAGGAGCCCCTGTGCTCGTTTCTTTCCCTCTTGGTACTGACTAGCGAATGACCTATCTACCAGACATGTTCAACATGGCCAGAGCGCACCACGTGCGCCTGTTCATGTGGTGACTGCGTGGCCGACATGCCTGAGCTCGCGCTCTGCCAAGTGGAGCCCTCATCCTTGTCCATTCCTTTGCGTTCTTGAGCTCACTTCCAGTCCTGGAGATACCTCGCCTCCTATGCCCCGTCCTGTCTCGCCGTCGTTCGGTCGCCATCCGCCGCGCCCGTGACACAAGCCTCTCTACTCTCTCCATGTCCACAAGCTGGCGAGCTCTCAAGCTCTCCAGAGCCCTTGCCTTGCCTATATAGTGTTGCCCGAGCTCCTTCGCTCCTCACCGCACCCCTCAGCCCATCCCAAGAGCACCAGAGCCCGCTCCCCCTCACCTTGGCCGCCATGGCCGCCATTTGGCTTCACTCGGATTCAGGCAAGCCCAACCTCCTCTCCCTTTCCTTCCACCACCAGTAGCTCCCCTCCACCCGGGAGCACCTCACCCTCCCCTTGTTTGGTCGTTGAAGCAACCATGTCCACGAGCCCCAAGATCGCCCGCCACATGTATACGCGGCCACCGCGAGCCACCATGGCTGTTGAACATGTATTTCCTAGCCCGATTCAGTAGTTAGCTTAGTTTTCTTCAGTTAGTAAATAAACGGCCAAGTCACGTATGCATGTATATCTTGAGGCTGAGTCTAGTTTCAGTTAGTAGTTAGCTAGCTTGGCGCGGCCGTTAGTGATGCATGGGATGGCATGCAACGTAGCTCGCGACACGTGTGCATCACCCACAAGGCGAGCGTCGTGGGATGGCACAACCAGTCGGCTCGCGTGCGTGGTTGATCTTTTCTGTTGTAATTCCAATACAAATAAGTGAAGAGAAAGAGAGAAAGGCTGCAACGAAGTACGCAACACAAAAACCACCTAGGTCATCGTTCTTCTCTGCCATTGTTGTCCTGAGCTAGAACTTGTAGGTGTTCTTGCTTCCAACAAGTGGCATCAGACTGCATTGTCCCTTGGTGACCATGGCCAGATCGACTTCTCTGGGGGCACTCCGATGAACGCTGACGCCGACCCATGCAGCAACTGGCAATAGCGGCGATGGTGGCGTGCGCTCGCCGACCCCAGACCAGGGTCATAGCCGTGGCCGCAGGCACGGCAAGGAGATCGTCATCCACGAGTGCATGGTCCAGCTGGAGCGTCTCGTCCCAAGCGGCACCACGGTGTGGCCGATGCTCATCCCGACAAATAATTCAAGTGGTCCATGCTGATGCAGATTAACATGGAGGCCAACTTGATGTGGGAAGTCATGGAGGGAAACCCTTCGAGTGTCCCCAGTGACAAGGCGGCGCTGGCGGCCATCCTTGGAGATGGTGGGTGCGATCATGGTGAAGAACTTGGCAAAGGAGGCTTGGGACATGATCAAGACCATGCCCATGGGCGTGGCGCACGTGCGCGAGGCCACGGTGCAACGACTGCGCTCCGAGTTTGAGGCAATCGCATTCTGTGACGGCGAGATGCTCGACGCGTTCAGCATGCGGATCACCTCGCTCGTCATCAACCTGCGCTCACTTGGCAACACCATGGACGAGGTGAGAGTGGTTTAGAAATTCCTCAGCGTCATCCCATCTCGGTACATGCAGATCGCCCTCGCCATTGAGATGATGCTCAACCACAACACACTATCGGTTGAGGAGGTCGTCGGCCGTCTGCGCTCCACGGAGGAGCGTTACCTCACCAACGAACAAGGTGGAGGCGGCAGGGCCCAGCTGGTGATGACGGAGGCGCAGCGGAACGCACGCAAGAACCCGCGTGCCCAAGGCAAGGCAGCATATAGGGCGGCTCCGACGGACCAGGTGGGTCTGCCGGACAGGGCGGCAGCTCAAACCATCGCCACGGCAAGCAGCAAAACCATCATGGCGACGGCCAGGCCGGTGGTGGAAATGGTGAGCACGACGGCGCGCCGAATGAAGAGCGCGACATGTCCCAGGTCAAGTGTTACAATTGTAATGAGCCTGGGCACTTCTCCAAGCACTGCACCAAGCCACAACGTGAGTGCAAGGAGCAGGCAAACCTGGCGCATGGCAAGGGGGAGGACACAGAGACGTCTCTACTATTGGCCATGGTGAGCGTGCTCTCGATGACCACAGAGCGTCCAGTCGAGCTGTTCTCCTCAATGAGGAGCGCTCCCAGGCGCGCGCCGCCCCTGCCAACGGCCGCTGCGACATGTCCTGGTACCTGGACACCGGGGCGAGCAACCACATGTCTGGGTGCCGGGATATCTTCTTCGAGCTCGACGTCGGCGTGCGCGGCTCCGTGAGGCTCGGCGACAACAACGACGTGCAGATCGAGGGGAGGGGCACCATCCTCTTTGAGTGCCGAAAGGGTGAGCACCTGACTCTGTCGGAGGTGTACTTCATACCTCGTCTACGCAGCAACATCATCAGCTTGGGTCAGAGGGACGAGCTCGGGTGTGAGACCAACATCCACCATGGGCTACTGCGGCTTCACAATCAAGAAGGCCGCCTCATTGCACGCATTCAGAGGAACGGCGGACGGATGTACGTGCTGCACCACGGCGGGGCGTCCTGTCTGCCTGCTATCACGCGGCACGGATGAGGCATGGCTGTGGCATGGCCGCATGACCATCTGAACTTTCGTGCACTACGTGATCTGGGCTGCCTCGGCATGGTGGACGGCGTCCCCATCATCGACTGCATCGACCAAGTCTGCGACGGGTGCGCCCTGGGTAAGCAGCATCGACTGCCGTTTCCCCAGGCCACGACGTATGATAAGTCTCCAACGTATCTATAATTTTTTATTGTTCCATGCTATTATATTATCCATCTTGGATGTTTTATATGCAATTATATGCTATTTTATATGATTTCTGGGACTAACCAATTAACCTTGAGCCCAATGCCAGTTTCTATTTTCTCCTTGTTTATGAGTTTTACATAAAAGGAATATCAAACAGAGTCCAATTGACCTGAAACTTTACGACAATTTTTTATAGACCAAAAGAAGCCCACGGAGTACCGGAGATGCACGAGAGGATTCCCGAGGACACCACAAGGGTGGGGGCGCGCCCCCCTAGGGCCCCCTCCCCGTCCTTGTGGACCCCTCATGGACCCCCCTGACTTGTTCTCGACGCCAAAATTCTTATAAATACAGAAACCCCCGAAAATAAACCTAGATCGGGAGTTCCACAACCGCAAGCCTCTGTAGCCACCAAAAACCAATCGGGAGACCGTTCCGGCACCCTTCCGTAGGGGGAAACAATCACCGGTGGCCATCTTCATCATCCCGGTGCTCTCCATGACGAGGAGGGATTAGTTCACCCTTGGGGCTGAGGGTATGTGCCAATAGCTATGTGTTTGATCTCTCTCTCTCTCGTGTTCTTGATTTGGCATGATCTTGATGTACCGCAAGCTTTGCTATTATAGTTGGATCTTATGATGTTCTCCCCCTCTACCTTCTTGTAATGGCTTGAGTTTTCCCTTTGAAGTTATCTTATAGGATTGATTCTTTAAGGATTTGAGAACACTTGATGTATGTCTTGCATGTGCTTATCTGTGGTGACAATGGGATATTCACGTGATCCACTTGATGTATGTTTTGGTGATCAACTTGCGGGTTTTGTGACCTTGTGAACTTATGCATAGGGGTTGGCAGACGTTTTTGTCTGACTCTCCGGTAGAAACTTTGGGGCACTCTTTGAAGTTCTTTGTGTTGCTTTGAATAGATGAATCTGAGATTGTGTGATGCATATCGTATAATCAAACCCGCGGATACTTGTGGTGACATTGGAGTATCTAGGTAACATTAGGTTTTTGGTTGATGTGTATCTTAAGGTGTTATTTTAGTACGAACTCTAGGGCTGTTTGTGACACTCATAGGAATAGCCCAATAGATCGATCAGAAAGAATAACTTTGAGGTGGACTCATACCCTACAATAATCTCTTCGTTTGTTCTCCGCTATTAGTGACTTTGGAGTGATCCTTTGTTGCATGTTGAGGGATTGTCATATGATCTAATTATGTTATCATTGTTGAGAGAACTTGCACTAGTGAAAGTATGAACTCTAGGCCTTGTTTCGAAGCATTGCAATACCGTTTTCGCTCACTTTTGTTACTACCTTGCTGTTTTTATATTTTCAGATTACAAAAACCTATATCTACCATCCACATTGCACTTGTATCACCATCTCTTTGCCGAACTGGTGCACCTATACGATTTACCATTGTATTGGGTGTGTTGGGGACACAAGAGAATCTTTATTATTTGGTTGCAGGGTTGTTTGAGAGAGACCATCTTCATCCTACGCCTCCCACGAATTGATAAACCTTAGGTCATCCACTTGAGGGAAATTTGCTGTTGTCCTACAAAACTCTGCACTTGGAGGCCCAACAACGTCTACAAGGATAAAGTTGCATAGTAGACATCAATGTACCGCGCGGAGCGTGCTCTGGAGCTCGTCCACAGCGACCTGTGTGGGCCGATCAAGCCGGCCATAGCGGGAGGTAACCGGTATTTTCTCCTGATTGTTAATGATTACTGACGGTACATGTGGCTTGAGGTGATTCAATCCAAAGATGAAGCGTTTGATCGTTTCAATAAGATCAAGGCTCGGGTAGAGGCCGAGTCAAACTACAACCTCCTGGCGTTCCGCTCGGATTGGGGCGGCGAGTTTAACTCGATTGCCTTCCGCAAGTACTGTGACGATGGCGGCATCAAGCACTGCACCACCACGCCGTACATGCCCCAACAGAATGGGGTGGTCGAACGGCGCAACCAGACAGTGGTCAATATGGCCCGCTCTTTAATGAAGGCCATGGAGGTGTCGTCGATGTTCTGGGGAGAAGCGGTGAAGACTGAGGAAGCAGAATGGAGCCAGCATGATGTGAATGCAACGCAGCTTGGACTCTCATATAAAGGTGCCCCACCACTCCAATCCATCTACTCCTAGTCTCTGCGCAACACTGCACACTCCAATCCAAGACCAAGACCAAGTGACCAGAAGCCACAAGCACCCATGGCGTCGATGGGCGCGAGCGGCAGTTGGTTGTGCTAGATCTTCCAAGACACCAGCCTACAGCCCCGCACTGCACAGCGTTTCTAGATAGTGCTGGCGACGGCCAATGTAATAGCCCTCGTCGATGCCGGCTTTGCCTCTCACATGTGCCAGATGATGGTCGACTTCATCCACAAGTTCACCACCATCAAGAAGCGCGCGGATGACCTTGCTGTACTGCTCCAGCCCGCGTGCCCAAGCTCCTCGTTGCCTTCCACCCTCATCGGCCTCCAAGGTAACGAACTCTTTGAAGCACTGGTGGCCCTGAAGCTTCCGGAGGTTGCGACGAAGAATGTGCACCTCGAGGTCGCGCTCGCCGTGCAGTGCCTCGCCATGCAAGAAACCGTTGACCTGCACATCCACGTCTACGAGGAAATCGCCTACACAGGCCACTACAAGGCCAGCGAGGATAGAAAGACGTTGGCCTTCTTCCAGCGGCTGGAATCTTTGGACGCCATTGTTCAGAAGCACATCGACCTAGCCACGAAAGCCGCTGCTACTTAACCGCCGATCAGTGGACCGGCGCCCTGAGTCGAGGAGGTGGACGTCATTGATGGATGCATCTTTCTTCTTGCCTCCTATAACCAGCATTGCATCGCCTTGTGGCCTTAATGTTTTATTAGTGTATGGCATTTTTATTCCAGTCATAAATGGCATGTGTGATCCCTTGATTTTATTTGGTGTTAATTATATGTAGTATAACTGTCTTCGACCTGGTGTACTATCTAGGTCCTGGTTTATTAGTCCCTTTTATAATTTGTGCTAAATTTTGACCAAAGATTTAACTGACAAAATGTTAGTGCATGTCAACAAAAATTGTATCATTTGATTTGTATTTGAACATAGTTTTCAATAATATAATTTTGGTGACATGCATGAAACTTTTGTTAGTCAAATTTATGGTCAAAATTTGGCATAGATTACAACAGGGAGCAATAAACCAGGACGGAGGTAGACTGGTCCATCAACATCATGTTTTGTGTCTAATTTTGACTTCAGCGACCCAACCTACATGGAGGGAGTGTTGTATATATTGGTGCAACAACCAAACTTATATATTCAAAACCGAGCGTTACTACAAGTCACGAGTTCAAAACGAGAAAGTGGAACAAGTACAGCATGCCTGTGCCGTTCGCGTCGCACCCCCACATGGTCGCGGTGCACAATGTAGTAAATGACTAGTCTCTTCTTGACCCGCATTTGCATTGATACAGCTGGACTGCCAAGGAGGGAGAGGGTAGCGGTTCCTGAGACACTGAATTGTCAATGATGCATCCTCAATTAGCATGCAGAGGGAATTAATTGGAGAAGTAGAATAGAGCCAGCATGATGTGAATGCAACAGAGTTTGGACTCTCATATAAATGCGCCCCACCACTCCATCCATCTACTCCTAGTCTCTGCGCAACAATGCTCACTCCAATCCAAGACCAAGTGACCTGAAGCCACAAGCACCTATGGAGGAGATGGACGCGAGCGGTAGTCGGCTGTGCCAGGTCATCCAAGACGCCGGCTTGCGGCCCCACAATGGGCAGCGTTTCTAGACGGTGCTAGCGACCACCGGCGGCGTAGCCCTCGCCGACGCCGGCTTCGCCTCTTTCATGGACGACATGATGGTCTGCTCCATCCGCAAGTTCACCGCCATCAAGAAGCACGCAGACGACCTTGCCGCACTTCTCTAGCCCGCGCGCCTAGGCTCCTTATTGCCTGCCACCCTCATCGGCCTCCATGGTGACGAACTCTTTCAAATCCTGGTGGCCCTACAGATGCCGGAGGTCGCGACGAAGAATGTGCACCTCGAGGCCGCGCTTGCTGCGCAACGCCTGGCCATGCAAGTAACCGTCGACCTGCACATCCACGTCTACAAAGAAATCGTCTACATAAGCCACTACAAGGCCAGCAAAGACAGAAAGACGTTGGCCTTCTTCTAGCGGCTGGATTCTTTGGACGCCATTGTTCAGAAGCACGTTGACCTGGCCAGCAAAGAAATCGTCTACATAAGCCACTACAAAGAAATCGTCTACATAAGCCACTACAAGGCCAGCAAAGACAGAAAGACGTTGGCCTTCTTCTAGCGGCTGGATTCTTTGGACGCCATTGTTCAGAAGCACGTTGACCTGGCCACGAAAGCCGCTGCTACTTAGCCGCCTTTCGATGGGCCGGCGCCCTAAGTCGAGGAGGTGGACGTCGTCGATGGATGCATCTTTCTTCTTGCCTCCTGTAACCAGCACTGCATCACCTTGTGTCCTTAATGTTTTATTATTGTATGGCATTTTTATTCCAGTCGTAACATTTTCACTGTGAGGTGGGGCCGCAGTTGAGCAAACCGACCATCGGCAAATCCCCACCGTGCCAGTTGAGTTAGAATTAGAAGAGAGAAACGAGGCAGAAGAGCTAGTTGTAGCACGGACGATGTTGTCAGATGGGACTCGTGTTGATAGAATAGGAGTACTGAGTACTCGTACCTCTTTTTTTGAGGGAAAAAGTAGTCGTACGTCTAGTACCACTAGCTGGGTGCGTGCGACCTGTACCTGTCATCACTTTAGGTCTCCTTTTCGAACCGCAGCTACGCTTCATAGTACATATTTTTTTCACACATTTATCCTCCTATATGTACTCCTAAGGACATTTCCACGTGCTCCCTTTCTCCGACATGTGGGAGATAGAGCATCTGGGTCGTAGTGCATGCACGACTCGAAGCATATGCAACCATGCCGCATACTTTACATTTAAGACCTCACGAATTACATGCAAACCCCCCATAGAAGAATAAATAAATAAATGGATTACTACATGCAAACGGATTATTTTCATAGAAACGGGAGCATGTTCGTTAAATTTTGGACATAACACATTTATAAAAAGCGACCGGACCTAAACCAGTCTAAGGGCCTCTTTGATTCACAAGATACTGAAAACACAGGAATGTGGAAAGTATGATGGCGATGATACGAGACGAGAATGAAGAGGAGTAGTACTGTACATGCTACAGACTGGACAGTAGCACACTGTTTTTTATGGCCATATCACCACATTGTTTTCTATGGCCTATCGCCTGTTGGTTCACTGGGCTGCCATGGTTTGCACTCCTCCGACGTGAGTATTAGTACTAGTATATACACTATAGATACTGCATGATTCTTTGCTCCTTCTTACATACTTCGCCGACATGTGGGAGAGCTAGCATCCGGGTCAACGTGTCATGCACTAGATTAGAGTGGGGAACGGAAGGGGGCATCACCCCGGTCGTAGCGCCAGTAACTCATGACTATAGTGAGTAGTCATATCACAAGACCCCGTCTTTCTAGCTGTAACGCACCGTCAAATCGCATAGCCCTACCTTTCCAGCAGTAAGTTGAATCCGCTACTCCCTCACTGTCCTTCCCTCTCTGTCAAACCGCCTACACAAAAACTTCCATGCATAGTGCCAAGGAAAAGCCCCGCCCTCAACTTTTAACTACTCATAGTATAATTTTGTAACAATGAATTGTGCCATGGAGCAGAAAACCAAAAGGAAAATGTGGTACATGTAAACAAATATAGTTCAAGCTCTAGCTAGCGATTTGGAATGTAAACCGTGCATGTGTTTATACATATAGGTTACTTCAAAGTACTGAGTCCATTGATGCAATGTGGTCAAACTGTACCATCGATATCTCAAAGCCAAAATAGTTCAAGCTTGTTCGTTCTATATAAATAATTGTACTGTATGGTTATTCACCCGTGGGGTTGTTCAATGAATGGAGGGCCGGGGAGCACAAGTGAACAATAGTACTACTAGTAAGTAGGAGTCATACAGTTAGTCACGTTAAATAGAGAGTTTCTTTTCTTTAATGCTACGTACACAAATTGAAGTGCTTGTTATGGAGAGAAAAAAAGATAATCACTCAACTATATATATAGGCAAGGGCTGCGCTTGCTTTACAAGGGTTGCTCTCTTCATTCTCTCATCCTCTTCAAATCTAAACAAGACAGTGATAGTGATATTTTCTCTCTGCTCACCGCTGGTCACAGATCTGGCCGGATCCCTTCAGCCGATGTGTGTAGAGGACTAGGTGCATTGTTGACGCGGTCATCGGCAGCGAGGGAGGAAACCCACAACTGTCGGCGGGTCCTGATCCTCTGCCCGTGCCATTCTCTCCGACACAGCGCCGTCTCACGAGGTCCTCCGACCATTCTTCCTCCCTGCCGTATTGTGCGCAGATCCGACCTGCCGCCGCCGACATCCCGATGAACCTCAGGTATAAGTTCTTCGAAAGCGGCCTTGCTCTACATCCCACTTCCCCATGTGTCTGCATGTGCATCTTTTTCTACTTCCATCAGCTCTTCCAAAGGCACCTAAATTTTTAGTATTATTAGAGGTAAAGCTACTTCATGCAGTCGAATCTAGGACTTGGTTCAAACAACGAAGAAAGGGGGAAAGCTGTAGCATGAATCTAGGACTTGATTCAAAGAGGAAATTACAGGGGGAAAGTAGTAGAGACTGGATACCCAACAGGTCTCTTGGTTCAAAAGATAAGTAAAGGGAAAATGCAGTACAAACTGGATAAGGAACAGATCTATTATTGGTTGAAAAAAGGATAGAAAGTGGCGGCTGGTGGACAAGTCAATAGAGTACGTCCAGGATTAGATTTGCTGCCCTCACAGAGGATGAACAAACTCGACATCACCACTTTATGCCTCTTTGTAGGTACATTGTGCTGATCCGTCCACTGTCGCATGTCCTTATACCAACTTTTTGTTGTTGTTAATGTAGGGGCGCATGTAAAATGAAGCGATCACACTGTTACCTTAAGGACATGTCTAACCAGTGTTATTGTTAATCTAATGCCTCCAATGATATGATGCAATTAAACTGTGTTACAAATGGTACTCCTGCTGTTTTTCCCAGTATGATAAGTAAGTTGATTCTTTACACTGTTGAGTGTCCTGGTGTCCCCACGGTCCCATGCCCTTAAACCAACTCTTTAGTTGTTGTTGATCTACTGTATCTGGTAAACAAGAAATGCCACCATTAAAGTAATCCCATATTTGACGAATGTCATTGTTGATCGTAATGCTTCCCTTAACATGAAGCATTGCTGACGTTTTAAAATTTATATTGTCTTTGTGTGATTGCCATGAACATAATCAAGATGCTTCATTTCATTTCATGTATGTTTTGTATCTTGTTATTGACCAGCAATTGTTTCCTCTTTATCTTTTTGTGTAGATAGGGATATCCATTTCACCTTGTTGCTATTGTGACCTTTTGGTGAACTGCACAAAACACTTTGTTTTGGAATGAGTGTCTTGTGCAGTTCAACTAAAATGTCACGTGTGCAATGCTACGTCTTGAGCTTGCGTTGGTTTTCCTTGAAGAGGAAAGGGTGATGCAGCAATAGTAGCGTAAGTATTTCCCTCGGTTTTTGAGAACCAAGGTATCAATCCAGTAGGAGGCTCCTCAAAAGTCCCATGCACCTACACAAACAAACAAGAACTCACAACCAACGCAATAAAGGGGTTGTCAATCCCTTCACGGCCACTTGCGAAAGTGAGATCTGATAGAGATAATATGATAAGGTAAATATATTTTTGGTATTTTTTAATATAGATTGGAAAAGTAAAGATGCAAATAAAAGTAGATTGAAAGCTTATATGATAAGAGATAGACCCGGGGGCCATAGGTTTCACTAGTGGCTTCTCTCAAGATAGCATAAGTATTACAGTGGTTGAACAAATTACTGTCGAGCAATTGATAGAAAAGCGAATAATTATGAGATTATCTAGGCATGATCATGTATATAGGCATCACGTCCGTGACAAGTAGACCGACTCCTGCCTGCATCTACTACTATTACTCCACACATCGACCGCTATCCAGCATGCATCTAGAGTATTAAGTTCATAAAGAATAGAGTAACACATTAAGAAAGATGACATGATGTAGAGGGATAAACTCATGCAATATGATATAAACCCCATCTTTTTATCCTCGATGGCAACAATACAATACGTGCCTTGCCGCCCCTACTGTCACTGGGAAACGACACCGCAAGATTGAACCCAAAGCTAAGCACTTCTCCCATTGCAAGAAAGATCAATCTAGTAGGCCAAACCAAACCAATAATTCGAAGAGACTTGCAAAGATAACTTAATCACACATAAAAGAATTCAGAGGAGATTTAAATATTTCTCATAGATAAACTTGATCATAAACCCACAATTCATCGGATCTCGACAAATACGCTGCAAAAAGAGTTAATCGAATAGATCTCCAAGAAGATCAAGGAGAACATGGTATTGAGATTCAAAGAGAGATAAGAAGTCATCTAGCTAATAACTATGGACCCGAAGGTCTGTGGTAAACTACTCACAACTCATCGGAGAGGCTATGGTGTTGATGTAGAAGCCCTATGTGGTCGATTCCCCCTCCGGTGGAGCACCGACGAAGGCTCCAAGATGGGATCTCGCGGATACAGAAGGTTACGGCGGTGGAAATAGTTTTTCATGGTCGTTTCTGATGTTTTCGGGATACATGGGTATATATAGGAGGAAGAAGTAGGTCGGTGGACGCCCGAGGGGCCCACGAGACAGGGGGGCGCGCCTAGTAGGGGGGGCGCGCCCTCCACCCTCGTGGCCGCCTTGTTTATTTCTTGACTTCCACTCCAAGTCCTCTAGATCACATTCATTCGAAAAATCACGCTCCCGAAGGTTTCATTCCGTTTGGACTCTGTTTGATATTCCTTTTCTTCGAAACACTGAAATAGGCAAAAAAAAACAGCAATACGGACTGGGCCTCCGGTTAGTAGGTTAGCCCCAAAAATGATATAAATGTGTAAAGTAAAGCCCATAAACATCCAAAACGGGTAATATAATAGCATGGAACAATAAAAAATTATAGATACGTTGGAGACGTATCAGGCAACATCTCTCAATTTTGGTGGAACTGCACAAAATGGTGATTGGAGTTTCCAAAATCTCCGTCAAATTCTGTTGGTAATCTCATGCAACATTTTATTAGACTTTGCAAGATGAGCCATCACCACAATGGCACTTTATTTTAGTGGAACTGCATAAAAGGATAAGCAAATTATAGTTGCACCTTACATGAGCAGGATAGCCAACCTTAATGTTGCTCGATTTTAGTGCAACTACTAAAGAAGAACCTGCCAACTCACAAGAGCAAGTACTTCTTGCTAACTGAATGATGCGATCTTTGCTTCATTTCAGGTGAACTGCAGAAAAAGTCGCATGAATTGAATCATCGAGTGGAGCTATAGGTTGACCACATTGAGTCATGGCAGCGTAGGGGCCCCTCTCTCAGTTATGGTTCCCATGACCTGATATGTTAATTTTTAGTTGATTTTGACTCTACATCTAGCTAGTGATCTTGTGCTACTGTTTTGGCACTATTACTGCCACTGATAAAATGAAGTAATAATACATTTAAAATAGAACTATTGTCTTAGCTACCATTTCATTTCCAATGTAGATAATATGCAGAAAAAAGTTATTGAAATGAGTCGACGCTCCTCCTCTCTAACTAGCGGGCGCCATAATTTTAGTTGAACTACACAAAAAGTGATTGAAATGAGATCAACGCTCCTTTCTACTGCCACACTGAGGTGTTAATGAATGTCAATGAATCGCTTTCATAGGAAGATATGGGGACATGAAGAATAACTTGATCTCCCAAAGTCATCTCACACCGGTCAGTACTGTCCTTTATCAACATGATTGTGCTTTGTCATACTGTGCTAACGTTGTATTTTTTAAATTAAGCCAGTCCATCGCAATCTTTTCCCGTTTTGGAAATAAAGTTTACTTCAACTAGTGCCACTATTATAGTAATCATGCTCCTTCTTATCTGTGCAAACAGGAATACTCAACTACACATGTTGTTATGGTCAAGAGCATTCGCCAAGTTCTTGGGTTGTATGACACGGCTAGACAAGATGGATTTAATCCTGATATTCACTTTATCAAAAGGCTCTAATGGGTTTGTTCTGAATCTTGCAAGCTGGGAATCAATGAGATGTGTAGGCATCTTTGTTGTACTTATTATTTGAATCTTATTTGTTGGTTCTGAATCTTTCGTGCTGGGAATCAATGAGATGTGTAGGCATCTTTGTTTTACTTATTATTTGAATCTTATTTGTTGGTTTTGAATCTTGTAAGCTGGGAAACACGACATGATGATGTAGAGGACAGGAACTATAACAAATTGTTCAAACTTGGTAGTATTGTTTGTGTGAAAGTGCGACAAATGTTTTGATCGTGTGCGTCTTGAGAATAATAATTCTAATTGTTGTGCATGTTGATCCTGTGGCACTGATCGAACGAGCCAATGCATTTCTTGTTTTAAGAATAAATTTTAATTAAAGCTAATTAAATTTAAGTAAAGTGACCACTAACACTTGTTATTACAGTACCAATACAGACCCGCTCGTGAACCGACGTGTGGCTGGAATAGGTTTCTTAATGGAGGTGCTTGAATGCGTCGAGGGTGCATGTTCTGCCGGGCGTGCAGCGGGCGAGGGAGGGGTAGTAATTGTTGTCGCCTGTACACACTCAGTTTACTATTGAAACCAGTTCCCCAAGAGCTGAAAAACGAACTGCTGCCGCCGCCTACCCACTCGTTCACTTGAAGAGACTCCAATGGCGATCCGAGGGGTGAGCCTGCTGGATATGGACTTCAACAAGTAGTTCACCTTTGAGTTCACCGTTTAGTCCCATGGTTGCACCAAGTTGAATGTGATGTACACCAATGATCCAAACTCGGTGAAGCTCTGCCTCGCTGAGTTCAAGCAGTACCTACAGGACAAGAAAGCACAAGGTCGCATGACTAGACCTTGTGCCCATCCATTCGTCTCATGTCAGGGACCAGCGGATCGCCATCGCCCAGGTATGTGTGCGGACGAGGTTCTCGTCTACCATTGCTGTAGGGCCATTAGAGGTTCTGGAACATTTGCCCGTTTCATCGGCAGCACTGACTGCACCTTCACTACGGTGGAGAGAAGGAAGAACGTGACGATTCGTCCATCTGGTGCAACAAGCTTGTCGACATCCAGAAGAAATACAAGATCATCGGCAACGGGGAAGAGAAGGACTCCGTGGTTGACCTCGCGGAGACCATCATCAACCCATGCTATGCCAACATGAAAGAAGACAATGATACCAAGGACCTGAACACGTGGGAGGTACCTCTGAATCTAGCCTACATAACCTAGGCGGCCTAGGATGCATACGCATGCTACGACATGTACAGGCGGATCTGGACATGAGGGCGTGTCTACTTCCCGTAACCAACGAGTACACGGATAGCCACAACATCATGATCAAGCATGCCAGGAAGGTCTAGATGATGTACTTTATCTGTTTAAGCACCTTTATCATCTAAGTGTTTCATGCATTAGCCTATGTGTTGTAATTATCTATTTTGTCTGAAATATTTCGTCTAAGAACCCATTAACATGTTTGCTTTTTAGTGGCTATTTGCTTATGTATGTAACTAGTCCACTAGGCTGTCGTGCTTTGAATCTCCTTCCTCCCAACATATTCCCCTTCTCTGGTGGACCCAGCAAATCTCATACACAGACATTTGGGACCAACCACCTATCCATTTGTTTTTCTTTATTTTGTTCAATCTTTCGTGCTCTTCCTATACACCGACTGGTGCCACTGCCACGCACGCCATGGTGACCCATCATAGCCTATGGGGTTGGCCAGGCCATCCCTCTACTCCCACACATTGCCCGGCGACGGTAGCTCCATCGGCCCACCCTGCACCCGAACAAGTCAACCCTCGTACTCCCCTCCGCATGCGTCTTCCCCCGCTTTGGTTCGTTTGGTATGAGGTATCAACGTCATCCTACGCCTTGGTGCTCTCACCGCGGCGCCGCCGTCTATCGTTCCCAATATGGTCAGCAAAACAAGAGGAATCAGGAGATGACTGTTCATCGAGAGGCTGACAGTCTCGGGCCCACCAAGTCCATGGCCTAGGTTTTGTTGTTTAACATGCGTAGCCCACG
This sequence comes from Triticum aestivum, assembly GCF_018294505.1. NCBI lineage: Eukaryota > Viridiplantae > Streptophyta > Magnoliopsida > Poales > Poaceae > Triticum > Triticum aestivum. The sequence goes on along the minus strand of NC_057795.1, from coordinate 396,767,337 downwards.
ACATGTTTCAACTTTTTTTGGATCTAGCAGGTATCAAGCGGCTGAGGGAGTCCTGGACTAGGGGGTGTCCGGATAGCCGGACTATCATCATCGGCCGGACTCCAAGACTATGAAGATACAAGATTGAAGACTTCGTCCCGTGTCCGGATGGGACTTTCCTTGGCATGGAAGGCAAGCTTGGCGATATGGATATGTAGATCTCCTACCATTGTAACCGACTCTGTGTAACCCTAGCCCTCTCCGATGTCTATATAAACCGGAGGGTTTAGTCTGTAGGATGAACAACCATTACAACAATCATACCATAGGCTAGCTTCTAGGGTTTTAGCCTCCTTGATCTCGTGGTAGATCCACTCTTGTACTACCCATATCATCAATATCAATCAAGCAGGAGTAGGGTTTTACCTCCATCAAGAGGGCCCGAACCTGGGTAAAAACATCGTGTCCCTTGTCTCCTGTTACCATCCGCCTAGACGCACAGTTCGGGACCCCCTACCCGAGATCCGCCGGTTTTGACACCGACATTGGTGCTTTCATTGAGAGTTCCTCTGTGTCGTCACCGATAGGCTTGATGGCTTCTTCAATCAACAACAACGCAGTCCAGGGTGAGAATTTTCTCCCCGGACAGATCTTCGTGTTCGGCGGCTTTGCACTGCGGGCCAATTCACTTGGTCATATGGAGCAGATCGAAAGCTACGCCCCTGGCCATCAGGTCAGGTTTGGGAGCCTAAACTTCACGGCTGACATCCGCGGAGACTTGATCTTCAATGGATTCGAGCCACAACCGAGTGCGCCGCACTGTCACGGTGGGCATGATTTAGCTCTGCTATCGGACAGTGCCCTGGAGGCCGCACACGAGTCCGCTCTGACCCATAGTTCGGAGCTGACCGCGCAGATCGAGGACAGGTGGCTGGACACCGCCTCGGGGGCTGCAACTTCCACGGCGATGGAGCCGAATACTGACCTTGTCCCTTGCAAAGCTCGTGACTCCGAGGTGCCGGACTCCGAACCTCCTGCGCCCCTGCCAATCGAATCCGATTGGGCGCCGATCATGGAGTTCACCGTTGCGGACATCTTTCAGCACTCACCCTTTGGCGACATCCTGAATTCGCTAAAGTATCTCTGGTTATCAGGAGAGCCCTGGCCGGACTGCGGTCAGGATGGTTGGGATGCGGACGATGAAGAAATTCAAAGCCCACCCACCACCCACTTTGTAGCCACTGTAGACGATCTAACCGACATGCTAGACTACGACTCCGAAGACATCGACGGTATGGACGACGATGCCGGAGACGATCACGAACCAGCGCCTACGGGGCACTGGAAGACCACCTCGTCATACGACATATACATGGTGGACATCCCAAAGGATGGGGACGGTGAAGAAGCAGCAGAGGAAGATTCCTCTAAGAAACAGCCCAAGCGCCGACGTCAGCGGCGCCGCTCTAAATCCCGCCACAGCAAGAATGGAGATTCCGGCACAGGAGATAATAACACCCCAGAGAGTGCCGAAGACAACCCCCTCCAGCAAGATTCAACACAGGAGGACGGAGAAGCCAGCCCTCAAGAGAGAGCGGCAGACGAGGAGATAGAGGATGACAATTACATGCCTCCCTCCGGAGACGAGGCAAGCCTCAACGACGACGAATTCGTCGTGCCCGAGGATCCCGTCGAACAAGAGCGCTTTAAACGCAGGCTAATGGCCACGGCAAACAGCCTAAAGAAAAAGCAGCAACAGCTTCGAGCTGATCAAGACCTGCTGGTAGACAGATGGACCGAGGTCCTCGCGGCCGAAGAGCATGAACTCGAACGCCCCTCCAAAAGCTACCCAAAACGCAAGTTGCTCCCCTGGTTAGAGGAGGAAGCATATAAACCTTCATCACCAGCGCACAATACGGCAGACCGACCACCTCGTGGCCGCGACAGAGAGGCATCTAGGCCCTCCACCAGAACCGTACCCCAGCACCGCTCGAAAAGCGCGAAGCCAGGGGGGAATGCGCCGGACTTGCAAGACGTACTGGAGGACAAGGCAAGACAATCAAGATCTATCTACAGATCACGTGGGCGCCCCACGATTCACGATGACTACCGTCGCACCGGAACACAGCAGACAAAGCTCTCTTGAGCTACGTCGCGATATTGCCCAGTATAGAGGCGCCGCACACCCACTATGCTTCACAGATGAAGTAATGGATCATCAAATTCCCGAAGGGTTTAAACCCGTGAACATTGAATCCTACGATGGCACAACAGACCCCGCGGTTTGGATCGAAGATTATCTCCTTCATATCCATATGGCCCGCGGTGACGATCTCCACGCCATCAAGTATCTCCCACTCAAGCTTAAAGGACCAGCTCGGCATTGGCTTAACAGCTTGCCAGCAGAGTCGATTGGGTGTTGGGAGGACCTGGAAGCCGCATTTCTCGACATCTTCCAGGGCACATATGTGCGACCACCAGACGCTGATGACCTAAGCCACATAATTCAGCAGCCAGACGAATCGGCCAGACAGTTCTGGACACGGTTCTTAACAAAGAAAAATCAAATCGTCGACTGTCCGAATGCAGAGGCCCTCGCAGCCTTCAAACATAACATCCGCGACGAGTGGCTGGCCCGGCACCTAGGACAGGAAAAGCCTAAATCCATGGCAGCCCTCACATCACTCATGACCCGCTTATGTGCGGGGGAGGACAGCTGGCTAGCCCGTAGTAACAACCTCAGCAAAAATTCTGGCAGTCCGGACAACAAGGACCGCAATGGCAGGTCGCGTCATAATAAAAACAAACGCCGCGTTAACGGCGATAACACTGAGGATACGGCAGTCAACGCCGGATTTAGAGGCTCTAAACCCGGTCAGCGGAAAAAGCCATTTAAACAAACTACTCCGGGTCCGTCCAATTTGGACTGAATACTCGACCGCTCTTGCCAGATACATGGCACCCCCGAAAAGCCAGCTAACCACACCAATAGGGATTGTTGGCTATTCAAGCAGGCAGGCAAGTTAATTGCCGAAAACAATAACAAGGGGCTACATAGTGATGATGAGGAGGAGACCCGGCCGCCGAACAGTAGAGGACAGAAGGGTTTACCCCCACAAGTGCGGACGGTAAACATGATATACGCAACCCACATACCCAAGAGGGAGCGGAAGCGTGCACTTAGGGACATATATGCGATGGAGCCAGTCGCCCCGAAGTTCAATCCATGGTCCTCCTGCCCGATCACTTTCGATCGAAGGGACCACCCCACCAGTATCCGCCATGGCGGATTCGCCGCATTGGTTTTAGACCCAATCGTCGATGGATTTCACCTCACTAGAGTCCTGATGGACGGCGGCAGCATCCTGAACCTGCTTTATCAGGACACAGTGCGCAAGATGGGCATAGACCCCTCAAGGATTAAACCTACAAATACGACCTTCAAAGGCGTCATACCAGGTGTTAAGGCCAATTGTACAGGCTCAGTCACACTGGAAGTGGTCTTCGGATCCCTGGATAATTTCCGAAGCGAGGAGTTAATCTTCGACATAGTCCCGTTCCGCAGTGGCTATCACGCTCTGCTCGGACGAACCGCGTTTGCAAAGTTCAACGCGGTGCCACATTATGCATACCTTAAGCTCAAGATGCCAGGCCCTCGTGGAGTCATCACAGCCAATGGAAACACTGAATGCTCCCTCTGAACGGAGGAACACACAGCGGCTCTCGCGGCAGAAGTATAGAGCAGCCTCTTAAGGCAATTTTCAAGTCCGGCCGTTAAATGACCGGACATGGCCAAACACGCCCGGAGTAACATACATCAAGACCACCTGGCACGTTCCGAGCACGCGTATCAATGTGGCCCCAACCCCAGCCCTTGCATGATTGCAAGACCAGCTCTTCGCATACATCATTTTGCTCTGGAGCTACCATGGGCATAGGGGGAGGGGCACGACCACGACAGGCCCAGAGTGCGGCTCAACCACACCAGGGGCTCCCAAGTGTGTCGCTCTTTTTCTTTTCCTTTTTTCTATTTATCCACAGGACTCCGTTCACCAGAGACCCTGTCCGGCGGTAAATCTGCCGAACTCACGATGCAACAGCCAGGGAAGGACAAAGGCTATGACGAACACTCAGGTGGTCTCCATTATGAGTATTAAATCTGTTAAATACACCATTCCGCAGCCTACCCCTAGAGGGGGACATGTCTAATAGTCCAATCCCTTGCTTACCGCACTGTTTGTATCGTTCTGCACTCATGGCAGAATTCCTTGAATAAACAATGCATCACTTTTTCGCTTATAATTGCATTCCTTTTTTACATATATGTTCATTTATGACGTTTTGCATCCGTACACTTTGGTACGGCCGAATACACCAGGGGCTTATGTTCCCCACATTATGGTGTGATAAGTCCGAACACTTTCACAAGTGCGGCACCCCGAACTTATAGCACTATATGCATCGGCTCTGAATCATGTCTTGGGTCAATAGTTGGGTTTGCCCGGTTCCCATGTTTTGGTACCTTACGTTCCGTTCTATCGGCTAAGTTAGCACTGGGAGAACCACTGCGATTGCGCACCGGTTGAGTTGGGCGAGCGCCTCAGTGGAGAAAGCTAAAACTGACCGTCATGATAAGGCGAGAGCTGGTCGCTGTTCGAGAGGTCTTTTCGAGTCCCTAAAGACTTATGCCGCTTAGAGCGAGGAACCGGCTTCGTCCGGCCCAGGCGTGGATAGCGCCCCGAACTCGGTCTTCCGAACACTAGGGGCTTCGCCGAAATTTAAAATTATAGAATTCTATGGCTAAGTGAGAGTGTTCAAGCATTATAAGTCCGGTTGCCTTGTTCGTTGTGTTGAGCGCCTCCCTAGATGGACCCAAAAATGGGAACAAGAGCGCTCAAGTTTATCCCGAACACCCCAGCACTCGTGTCATGGGGGCTGAAGCCGACGACTTGCCATCTCTCAGATTTGATAAACGGCCGCACAGAAGGTAATATTTTAAATTAATAAGCATTGCTTAGCGCATATGAGCAAAGTTTTCAGTGCACAGGATAACACATTGTGAGTCTACTCAAATATTACATCTTTGGGGCACTCATCCGCAATCTTGCGGGCACCCTTCAGGACACTCTTATAATGCATTTCGGGCGTACGATACTCCTTGCCCGCCGGCGGCGCGTCTGTCAGAAGCCTCTCAGCATCCAGCCTGTCCCAGTGCACCTTTGCGCGGGCAAGGGCCCGACGGGCACCCTCAATGCAGGCGGAGCGCTTGATGACTTCCACCCAAGGGCACATATCCACCAGCCGCTGCACCAGGCCGAAGTAGCTCCCAGGCATGGCCTCTTCAGGACACAGCCGAACTATGAGGCCCTTCATGGCCTGCTCGGCTACCTTGTGGAGCTTGACCAGCTGCTTCAGCTGGTCGCTAAGGGGCACCGGATGTCCGGCCTCAGCATACTGAGACCAGAAGACCTTCTCTATTGAGCTCCCCTCCTCGGCCCAGTAGAATGCGGCGGCATCGGACACGCTGCGAGGCAGATCTACAAATGCTCCTGGAGAGCTCCGAATTCGGGTAAGTAACAGGTAATTCACATTCACATGCTTGCTTTGCATGAAAAATGCCTTACCCGCCGCTATTTTCTTCACCGCCTCAATCTCCTGGAGGGCCTTATGGGCCTCGGCCTTAGCGGCTTTGGCACTCTCAAGAGCCGAGGCAAGCTCGGACTCTCGAGTCTTTGAGTCGCGCTCCAAACTCTCATGCTTTTCCATGAGAGCCTGGAGCTCTTGCCGCACCTCCGCCACCCGCGCCTCCTGCTTCTCTCGCTCCGCTCGTTCCGCGGTCGCATTACGTTCGGCCGTGGACACGGCCTCCTTCAGGGTCGCCACCACGTTCGTGGCCCCTGCAGTGCCCACGTTATCCTTGTTATTTCTATTGCAACCAAAATCCTTTTCTGTAAGGTACAAATTTAATACGGTGTTACTCACCTTCTTTGTCCTCGAGCTGCTTCTTGGCAAGGCCGAGCTCGTTCTCGGTCCGCTCGAGGTCCTACTTCAAAGTACCGACCTCCGCAGTCAATGCGTCAGAGGTCAGCAGCGCAGCCTGCAATCCCATATTGAAATAATTTTTAGAACTCTTGCGTATATCTTTTTAGATCCTCAGTCCGGCTTTTCCTTCCGAACACCGAACCGAGCATCAGGGGCTACTGTCTATGCGGTATTACATTACATATTTTAAAAACTTCTTACCTCAAAGCCTGTTAGAAGGCTGCTGCAGGCTTCGGTCAGCCCGCTCTTGGCGAGCTGAACCTTTTGAATCACCGCACTCATGATAGTGCGGTGTTCTTCCTCGATGGAAGCGCCATTGAGCGCCTCCAACAAGTTGTTCGGCGCCTCCGGCTGGACGGAGGCTGCCGGTGTCACGGTCTTGCCCTTCTTAAGAAGGGGCCGCCTGCCGGACTCCGGAACCACTGCGGGTTCCGGTGCGGAGTCCGGTACGAAGTCCGGGAGGTTGCCCTGTGGCACCTCCGGAGCCTCCCCCTCTTGGCGGGTCCCCTCCTGGGATCCCACCTCGGCGTTCTCACCATCACGAGGGGTGGAGGCGGTCGGAATGGAATCCACATCCGACGGAGCCAAGGACCCGCTCGAAGAAGCGGGAAAATCGTCCTCGGCCGGACTACAGGTTGTATGCGGCATTAGAAGGACACCATGTGGCAAAAAAGAGAAATTATAAATCGTTCAGGAATCCAGATACTTACGATCTTGCCGGGGGCTTGGCCCTTGAGGGCCACCCCTCGTCGCCGTCATCAGCATTGGCGGAGCTGTCCGTAGGAAGGGTCCTTCCCCTCTTGGACCCTTCGGCCTCCCCTGTTGGGGAAGCCTTCCTCTTCCTCTCTCCCCCCTCCCGGGGAGAGTCCTCTTTCTCCTCCTCGTCTTTGGGGGAGGAGTCCGCCTCGGAGCCATCGGACGATGAGTCCGATACCACCTGGCGCCGGGAACTCCTTCAGGTTCCCATGGCCTTCTTCTTGGCCTTCTTCTCCAGCACCACGTAAAGGGCCGGAACCAGCAGCCCCGTCAAACGGGTGTCCGCTGGGTCTTCGAGAAGGGGAGCCGGGCAGTCAACCTGTCCGGACGTCCTCTGCCAGTCCTGTTAAAGGCATTGGGAGTTTTAGATCCCACATAGAGTCAAACTATGAACAAAACAAGTGTCCCATAAAGGATAGCAAAGCTTACCTCGTCGGCCGGGCGCTTCATGCTGAATCCGGGATCTTCAGTTGCGGACGCGGGGGCTTCTCCCCCCTTGAACAGCACCCTCCAGGCAGCTTCGTACGTCGTGTCGAAGAGCCCGCTCAGGGTCCGGTGCTGCGCCGGATCGAACTCCCATAAATTGAAGGCCCGTTGCTGGTAGGGGAGAATCCGACGGACGAGCATGACCTGGATCACATTGACAAGCTTGAGCTTCTTGTTCACCAGGGTCTAGAGACAGGACTGGAGTCCTGTCAGCTCCTCCGAACTACCCCATAGCAAGCCCTTCTCTTTCCAGGAGGTGAGCTACATGGGGATACCAGATCTGAACTCGGGGGCCGCTGCCCATTTAGGGTCACGCGGCTCGGTGATGTAGAACCACCCCGATTGCCACCCTTTGACGGACTCCACGAAGGCACCCTCGAGCCAGATGACGTTGGGCATTTTTCCCACCATGGCGCCTCCGCACTCCGCTTGGACGCCCTTCACCACCTTCGGCTTGACATTGAACGTCTTTAGCCACAAGCCGAAGTGGGGCTGGATGCAGAGGAAGGCCTCGCACACGACGATAAACATCGAGATGTTGAGGATGAAGTTTGGCGCCAGATCGTGGAAGTTCAGGCCGTAGTAGCACATGAGCCCCTGGACGAAGGGGTGGAGTGGGAAACCCAGTCCGCGGAGGAAGTGGGGAAGGATACGACCCTCTCATGTGGCCTGGGGGTGGGGATGAGCTGCCCCTCGTCGGGCAGCCGGTGCGCGATGTCGCTGGAGAGGTATCCAGCACCGCGCAGCTTCTCGATGTGCCCCTCCGTAACGGAGGAAGCCATCCACTTGCCTCCCGCTCTGGACATGGCTGGAGAAGGTTGAGACAAGATGTGCGGAATTGGGTGCTGGAGCTCGAGTGTGCGGGGATGGATAAGCAAAAGGAGGAAGAAGGCGTAGGTAAAAAGGGTGGATCCTTATCCCCTTATATATGGGAGGACGAAGACTATGCGTCCCCACCGGCCTGGTAAAACTCGCTTATCTCCCAAGTGCCACAATCAATGGCGCGGTTGGGTTACCCACGTCCGTATTGATGGGAATCCCGGAATAAGGGGAACACGATCTCTGCTTCGACAAGACGTGCCAAGGAAACCGCTTCGCTAAACGCGCTGAGGTGGTATAATAAAAACAATTCAAGTAAAGGCTTGGTTGTGGTATGATGTCATGCCACCAAAATACGTCAGCAGATCGAACTTGTGTACATATCATTCTCTCTACGATGGAATGTGGAATTTATTTTGCAGAGCCAGACACTATCCTGGTGTTTGCAATCTTCTATGAATTATTCGGAGAAGGAACCCGCCTTGCAATGCCGAACAATATGTGCGCCGGACTCATCGTCATTGAAGCCTGGTTTAGGGGCTACTGAGGGAGTCCTGGACTAGGGGGTGTCCGGATAGCCGGACTAGCATCATCGGCCGGACTCCAAGACTATGAAGATACAAGATTGAAGACTTCGTCCCGTGTCCGGATGGGACTTTCCTTGACGTGGAAGGCAAGCTTGGCGATACGGATATGTAGATCTCCTACCATTGTAACCGACTCTATGTAACCCTAGCCTCTCCGGTGTCTATATAAACCGGAGGGTTTAGTCTGTAGGACGAACAACCATTACAACAATCATACCATAGGCTAGCTTCTAGGGTTTTAGACTCCTTGATCTCGTGGTAGATCCACTCTTGTACTACCCATATCATCAATATCAATCAAGCAGGAGCAGGGTTTTACCTCCATCGAGAGGGCCCGAACCTGGGTAAAAACATCGTGTCCCTTGTCTCCTGTTACCATCCGCCTAGACGCACAGTTCGGGACCCCCTACCCGAGATCCGCCGGTTTTGACACCGACAGCGGCCTTTAGGCCTCCCAGCCTAGCTTGTCGATAACATCAGTGGCCCAAGTTATGTTTGTTTTTTCAAGACGACGCACATCTCAGTTCTATTTTTCTATAAGAATGCAAAACTGAACCTATGTTTTCCCTTCTATAATAGTATATATATTTATATTTATATCTTATTTTATTACATATATAATATAAACAACATAAGGTTCCGTTAAACCTGTCGTTCATCCAACCATTTTATAGACCTTCCCACTTCCTTTATTTTCCGTTTTCATTAATCCTATATCTGAATTTTCTCCCACTTTCTTTTTCGATGTAATCTGAATTTTCTCCCAGTACTTTTCCCTAGAACCAACTCAACTGTCCCACGTCTAGCCTAAAAAATAATAATACCCCACATCATATTAACTCATCAAATTAAAATGATATTTTATTTTGTAAATTAAAAGTTCTTACACAATAACAATAATAATAATTGTTTATACATAACTTGGCAAGTTAACTCCTGATGATTGCGTACATAAGCTTGCAAAGATTTTACTGACCAATGCAGTAATAGACGTGCAATCATGTGTTTAGTTTTTATAACATTTCTCCATCCATCCCAACATGATATTTTCACCCAGCCCAGCAAGTCCGTGGATTTCGTGAAAAATGCAAATGGGCTTTAAATTCTATCATAATATATAAACGGGCTGCATAGATGCTACATCATTGTTTCACCCAGCACACCAAATGGACTGGCTGACATGTGGGCCATTATGTCGAAGCGTAAGCACTTATGCAAAAAATGAAAATACAAAGGTCGAAGCCTAAGCAAGGCGTTGGATTTACATCCAACGGCCGGCATTCTTCTTCAATCTCTCGTCTTCTTCCCCCAACGCTGACGAGACCGCCTGCTCTAGCCTCCGGCGTTCAGCGGCGCTGTTTTGCGCGCCTTGCAGCAAATGCTACCCCACCGACGGCCAGGCCATCCCTCCACTCCTCCGCACCTCCTGTTATTCTGTGCCGAGTGTAGGCCCGCCCAGCACCCGAACCAATCAAGTTTCCCACTCCTCTCCATCTGCGACTCCACTGCCGCGTCTTCCCCATCTCTGAGGCATTCCAGTCTGGGGCCTCGCCGTCTCCCATCGGCTTGGTGCGCTCTACATGGTGTGGTCAACGTGGTCTACTAACAAGAGTCATCAGAAGATGACTGTACGTGGAGAGGCTGACAGTGGCGACGCACCACGCCCATGGACGCATGCATGCAACTGCATCCTTTTTACCCTAAAATAATGTTTCCTCCCCCTGACAGCTAGGACCCACCAGCTACATCTTCGCATGCAAGGAAGTGTGTCCTTATTACGGGCAAGAAAAATGATTCTTCCCCCTGACAGCTGGGACCCACCAACTATATCTTCGCACGCAAGGAAGTGCGTCCTTATCCTCCATGACAACTGGGACCCACCCAATTGAAGCGTACTTAGTGTTGTCTATGTACATACCGGTCGATCGGTCTGTCTACCACGATGAACCATGGCCGAGTAAGGAGCAATAGCAGTTCAGGCAGTCCAGTCAAAACTGTCTACACATATGTACAGCCAGATTCCAAAAAATACAGCCACGTACGTACATATGGGCGGGGTCTCGAACGCGTACTCGCGCATACGTACGGCCAGGGCTCATGTACGTGGAGAGGCAATAGACGGTAGCAATGGCATCCTGTTCATTGGAAGCCAACCGGCTGGGTCGAAATGGAGAAACTGCATCGTGTTCATGGGGAGGCAACGAAATGCGTCGTGTTCATCGGGAGGCCACGAAATATGTCGTGTTCATCGGGAGCCACCGGCTTGGACGAAACAGTCGAAACAAGGTCTGGCGTACCGCAGAACGGAGGAAATGAGCCTTCTATTAGACCGCGTATGGTCGAAACGGGGTCCTGTTCATCGCGAAGGGTCTAGCGTACCACAAAACAGAAGAAACATACTTGTGTTGGAGCGCCTACGGTTGAAATGGGGTCCTGTTGATCGGGAGGGGTGTGGCATACCACAAAACGGAGGAAACGAACTTGTGTTCGATCACCTACGGTAGAAATGGGGTGCTGTTGATCCACCATCTAATGCCTCGGGGGGTCCTGTTCATCCAGCCTCCATCGGCTACTGTTCAACCAGCCCTCCACTGGGTCCTGTTCATCAACCCTCCACCGGCTACTGTTCATGGGGCCTCCACGGGGTCCTGTTCATCCACCCTCCACCGGCCTCCTCGATCCGGGTCATGTTCATCCAGCGGCAATGGCCTACTACTACCACGGGGTCCTATTCATCCAACCCCCACCAGGAACAGTTCATCCAACCCCAACCACGTACATCTCGACTCGTTCAACCAACCCCCACATTCACTGTTCATCAAGAGGCGGCAGCTTTGATCGGCTTCAGTTAGCCGCAGTAGCGAAGGAATCCCTTGATCGGGTTCAGTTAACAGCAAGGAATCAATCGGGGTTTAGTAACATAGCTAGTGCAATCACTCGGGTTCAGTTAGAGCCCAATGCCTTGCTCGGGTTCAGTTAGAGCGCAATGCCTTGCACACACGCGCGTACATGTACGAGAGACGCGCAAACCTCTCTGTGCATCGCTCTGCCCCGACCACCCACCGTAACCGGGAACTCCCCAATATTTTCTTCGCCCTCGCTTCTACCATGATTCTTTCCGTCATGGATGGCCCAAAGAATGTCATGCAGCTGCGCCTCCGGCCCGCCCAGGATGAAAAGCCATTTTTGATCATGATTTTTTGTCATAGAAGTAGGAGCCCATGACATCTATTATGATATCGGGTTTTGTCACAATTATCGTTATAGAAGTGTCATAAGCATGACAGGAAAAAAATCCGTTCAGCCCAAAATGTCAGGAATGTGTCTTTTTTTGTAGTGTAAGTAGTAACACCCACATAAAAATTGCAAAGAAGAACGGTAGTATATTGCTTATGGGTTGATCTATTTTGAGCATTACAAATCCTATGCCAAGCATATTTTAAAACTTCTCCTCCCCTTTGTTTAAAATTGAGCACTTCATTTTTTAGGGGTACACGTAATGAGCAAAGAACTAGCCATGACAACAAAGCAAACAAGTAAACGGACAAAAAGGCAAACAAAAAAGTATTTTTATGTTTTTAATCTGTTTTAGAAGTGGGGGAGATGAAAACGAGAGGCAAATGGCAAATAATTTAAATACAAGTAGATATATTTTGTGTGCACATACTTGATAGGTTTTGGTGATTGCTACCTCTCGAGTTTGCGTTGGTTTTTCCCTTGAAGAGGAAAGGGTGATGCAGTGAAGTAGAGATAAGTATTTCCCTCAGTTAAGAACCAAGGTATCAATCCAGTAGGAGAAGAACGTGCAAATCACCAATACCTGCACAAACAATCAAATAGTTGCACTCAACGTGATAAAGGGGTTGCTAATCCCTTCACGATCACTTTGCAAAGGTGAGATCTAATAGAGATAGATAAATAAAAAATAAATATTTTTGGGTTTTTTGGTTTAAAGATCTAAAAATAAAAGATTACAAAATAGTAGATCGGAAACTAATATGATGGAAAATGGACCCGGGGCCACAGGTTTCACTAGAGGCTTCTCTCATGAAGGCAAATAATACGGTGGGTGAACAAATTATTGTCGAGCAATTGATAGAAAAGCGCAAAGTTATGATGATATCCAAGGCAATGATTATGCAATATAGGAATCACGTCCGTGTCAAGTAGACCCACTCCTGCCTCCATCTACTACTATTACTCCACACATCGACCGCTATCCAGCATGCATCTAGAGTATTAAGTTCATAAAGAACGGAGTAACGCCTTAAGTAAGATGACATGATGTAGAGGAATAAACTCAAACAATATTATGAAAACCCCATATTTTTATCCTCAATGGCAACAATGCAATACGTGTCTCGGTACCCCTACTTTGTCACTGGGTGAAATCATGCAAGATTGAACCCAAAGCTAAGCACCTCTCCCATTGCAAGAAAAACCAATCTAGTTGGCCAAACCAAACCAATAATTCCAAGAGAAATACAAATATACAAAATCATGCATATAAGAATTCAGAGAAGATTCAAATAATATCAAAGATAAGCTGATCCTAAATCCACAATTCATCGGATCTCGACAAACACACCGCAAAAGAAGATTACATCGGATAGATATCCAAGAACATCGAGGAGAACATGGTATTGAGAATCAAAGAGAGAGAAGAAGCCATCTAGCTAGCTACTAGCTATGGACCCGTAGGTTTATGGTAAACTACTCATGATTCAACAGAAGGGCAATAGAGTTGATGTAGATGCCCTACATTATCGAATCCCCCTCTGGAAGGATGCCAGAAAAGGCCCCAAGATGGGATCTCATGGGAACAGAAGGTTGTGGCGGTGGAAAAGTGTTTTTGAGGATGCTTCTGGTGGTTATGGAATATGTGTGAATATATAGGGTCAAGGGCTAGGTCAGAGGAGTCCCGAAGAGGTGGCAAGGTAGGGGGTGCCCCCCTAGGGTGCGCCCTCCTAGGGTGTGGCTCTAACTAGGGTGCCCCCCTAGGGTGCGGCTCTTCTAACTTCGACTCCAAGTCCCCTGTGTCTTCTGGTGCAAGAAAAATCATCGTGAAGTTTTATTCCGTTTGACTCCGTTTGGTATTCCTTTTCTGCGAAGCTCAAAAACAAGGAAAAAACAAAAACCGGCACTGGGCTCTAGGTTAATAAGTTAGTCCCAAAAATAATATAAAATAGCATATTAGTGCATATAAAACATCCAAAACAGATAATGTAATAGCATGGAACAATAAAAAATTATAGATACGTTGGAGACATATCAAGCATCCCCAAGCTTAATTCCTGCTCATTGATACGTCTCCAACGTATCTATAATTTGTGAAGTATTCATGCCATGTTTACAATAGTTTTATATGATTTTGGTATGATTTGATTGGAACTAAACCGGACTAATGCTGTTTTCAGCACAACTACCGTGGTGTTGTTTTTGTGCATAAATAAAAGTTACTGGAATGCGCCAAAAATCAATGGAGTTTTTTTTGGAAAATATAAAAAATACTAGAACAAAAAATTATCGGAGAGAAGTCCTGTGGGGCCCACGAGGGTGGAGCGCGCCCTGGTGCCTCGTGGACTCCTTGTGGGCCCCCCTAACTTGCTCTCGATGCCAAACCCTCCTATATATACCCAAACTTCCAGAAAGAAACCTAGATCAGAAGTTCTGCCGCCGCAAGCCTCTGTAGCCATGAGAAATCAATCTAGGCCCTCTCTGGCACCCTGCCGGAGGGGGCCATCATCACCAGAGGCCATGGCGAAGGATCTCAGAGGGTCATTGCCATGAAGGCCAAGGGCCAGAGGGGGAACCTCTCCCCATCCAGGGGGGCATGAAGGAGGAAGCACAAGGGGGGAGCCTCTCCTCCTCTCTCTCGGTGGCGCCGAGGTGCCATCGGGAGGGGAATCATCACTGCGGTGATCATCTTCATCAACATCACCATCCTCATCCCTTTTACGCGGTCCACTCTCCTGCACCCCGCTGTAATCCCTACTTGAACATGGTGCTTTATGCCACATATTATGATCCTATAATGTTTTGAGTAGATACCCTTTGTCTTTGGGTTGATTGATGATCTAGATTGGTATGAGTTGTATGTTTTATTTTGGTGCTGTCCTATTGTGCCCTCCGTGTCGCGCAAGCGTGAGGGATTACCACTGTAGGGTGTTGCAATATGTCCATGGTTTACTTATTGTCTGCGTTGCTTGAGTGACAGAAGCATAAACACGGATAAGTGGGTCACGGCATATGGGAATAAAGGGGACTTGATATGTTAATGCTATGGTTGGGTTTTACCTTAATGATCTTTAGTAGTTGCGGATGCTTGCTAGAGTTCTAATCATAAGTGCATATGATCCAAGAAGAGAAAGTATGTTAGCTTATGCCTCTCCCTCATATGAAATTGCAATAGTGATTTCCGGTCTTGTTAACAATTGCCTAGGATAATTCCGCACACCGACCCATCATTATTCCACACTCACTATTTATAGTATTTAGTAATATATTCTAAATTTATGATAACAACACCTACTTTTATATTTTAGTTCTCTGATACCATGCAAAGTTATCCTCTTCATACCCACAATGTAGTTTTATTTCTCGTTTCTCGTTGGAAGCAAACGTTCGGTGTACGTAGAGTCGTATCAGTGGCAGATAGGACTTGAGAGAGCATATTGATCTTACCTTTAGCTTCTCGTGGGTTCTACACTCCATACTTATCACTTCCACCTTTGGGAATTGCTACGATGATTCCCTGCACTTGGGGATTACCAAGCTCTTTTCTGGCGTCATTGCCGGGGAGCAATAGCGTGGGGTTGATATTCTCGTGTGTGCTCGTTTGCACTCTTCACTAAGTTGTTTTTGTTTTCCCTTTCAGTTTTTCTTAGTTGTGGGTGAAACATACAAAAAAAATTAAAAAAATGAAAATACAAAAAGATTCACTTGCCTCATATGCCTGAAAAGTTTTTCAAAAAGAAAAGTGATTGGAAAGTTATGCACTGGAGAAGTGAGGGTCGACCTTGAGCACTTGTGTTCATGCTCCTAGAAACAATGTAGAATTTTTCATGGAAATTTCTCTGTAAATAATTATCCCCTTGTATATATCCATTGTATTATAAAAATAATGTGCCAAGCTTTGGTTTTAGGATGATTAGATTGCTTGTTTACTATGTGCAGTACAAAAACAGAAACTTTGGTTGTAGCGTGTGAATTTACATTTTTTTACTGGAAAGTCAAATGGGTCTGAAACTTTTTGCGCATTACTTCTGTACAAATTTTTTTAAATTTTCATATTTTATTTAGAATTTTTGGAGTTACATAAGTTTACTAAATTTCCATATTACTACAGACTATCCTGTTTTTGACAGGTTCTATTTTCTATGTGTTGTTCGCTTATTTTGATGAATCCATGGGTAGTATCGGGGGGTATGAACCATGGTGAAGTTGGAATACATTAGATAAAGTGCTAATATGAAATTGGAATGAGTTTACTAAAGGTAGTGATTTTCTTTATTATACTAACGGATCTCACAAAGTTTTTGTTAAGTTTTGTGTGAATGAAGTGTTCGAAGATTGAGGAGTTACCGATGCGAGAAGAATAAAGAGAGGCAAGAGTTCGAGCTTGGGGATGCCCAAGGCACCCCAAGTAAATATTTCAAGAATACTCAATCATCTAAGCTTGGGGGTGCCCCGGTTGGCATCCCATCTTTCTTCTTCAACAATTATCGATATACCTCAGTTTTTGTTTTGTTCACATGATTTGTGTCCTTCGTGTTTTTCTTTTTCTTTAAGAACCATGATAGTATGAGATAGACCTTCATAGATTTATAGAATCATTCATGTGATTCACTTATATATTTTGAGTATGACCTTATACAATGCTCTTTGTGCTTCACTTAAATCTTTTGAGTATGGTTTTATAGAATGTTTCGTGTGCTTCACTTATATATTTTGAGCTTGGATATTGGTTAGTCTATATTATTTGTAGAATGCTCCATGAACTTCACTTATATCTTTTGGAGTATGAATAATACTGTCATATAAAGTGGGTTTGGAAGAGTGTCAACTTTAGGAATTAGTGATCCCACTATTTTGGAGGGTGTTGAATCTTAGTGTGATATTTATGGAAGTGGATTTGGAAGAGTGTCAACTTTAGTTAGTAATGATTCCACTATTTTGGAAGAGGTTCCAATTGATTATGAGAACAAAGTTGCTATCTATGATGATTATTGTGATGACATGCATGCCATAAAGAATAATGTTAACCATGAAACTTGTCATCAGGATTTTAATTTCAATTGGATTATGCCTCACATGACAGTTATTTTGTTGAGTTTGCTTCCATTATTCCGAATAAGAAGATCTTTTCTTATGTGGAGAGTAGAAAATTTCTATTCTTGTAGATCATGAAAAGAATTCTTTATGTGATGGTTATATTGTTGAACTCACTCATGATGCTACTGAAAATTATTATGCGGGAGGAATACATGCTTATAAGAGTTGCAATAATATCAAGTTTCCTCTCTATGTGCTTAAAGTTTTGAAGTTATACTTGTTTTGCCTTCCTATACTAGTTGATTCTTGTTCCTATAAATTGTGTGCTCACAAAATCCCTAGGCATAGGAAGTGGGTTAGATTTAATTGTGCTAGTAATATTCTTCATGATGCTCTCTTTATGTTTCAATTCTTATCTTCTATGTGAGCATCATTGAAATCATCATGCCTAGCTAAAAGGCATTAAAGAAAAGCACTTGTTGGGAGACAAACCAATATTTACCCTTACTGTTTTTGTGTGTTCACATGATTAATCTACTGTAGTAATCATGTTTGATAGTTTTTGTTTCAATAAAGTGCCAAGTAAGACCTTTGGGAAGACTTGGGTGAAAGTTAATGTGATCTTGCTGTAAAAAACAGAAACTTTGCGCTCATGAGATTAGCTGTCATTTTTTACAGAAGAGTGATTTTGAGTTTATTATTGTTGCAGAAGATTAATAGATAAACTCCGCACGTCCACCAATTTATTTCATAATTTTTGGAGTATCAAAAGTATCGTTGTTGTTCAGATCATTACATACTGTTCTGTTTCTGACAGATTCTGTTTTCATTGCATAGTTTGCTTGTTTTCTAGTTTCTATGGCTGATATTGCTCAATATAAATTGTAGAAATGATATGGTACAGTAGGCATTGTGTGAGAAAACTTATGAATCTTGTCTTTGACAGTACCGAAGTGCATGATTTACTCTTTATCATACTAACCCATCTCACAAGGTTCCGTTAAGTTTTGTTTGATTAAAGTTTTCAAGTTTTGAGTGAGATATCGATATGAGGAGAATAAGGAGTGGAAATACCCTAAGCTTGGGGGTGCCCAAGGCACCTCAAGGTAATAATCAAAGAAGACTCAATCGCCTAAGCTTGGGGATGCCCCGGAAGGCATCCCCTCTTTCGTGTTCAATACTATTGGTATACCTTACTCGGAGCTATATTTTTATTCGTCACATGATATGTGTTTTGCTTGGAGCGTATTTTCAATTTTACTTGCTGTTTGAATAAAATCAATGGATCTGAAATCTTGAATGAAAAAGAATCCCCCCATGGCTAGTTAATTATTTGACTACTCAGTGTTCCTCACTTATATCTTTTTGGTGTAGTTTGTTGTTTACTCACGTGCTTCACGTATATCCTATGAATAAATGGTTGAATGAACTGAATATCATAAATCTGAATTTATATATGTTTAATATGCTTATACCATGGGGAGTAATGACTTCACACATAATAAGTATAGGTGGTAAATTTATTGAAAGTTAGCAAATGTAGTATTGGTCACTTGAACAATTCATGAAATAATATTAAAGGAAGAGATGTTTCACATACAAATATACTATCTTGGACATTTTTTGTAATTGTGAGAACTCATTAAAATATGACATGCTAAA
Source organism: Triticum aestivum (assembly GCF_018294505.1). Classification (NCBI taxonomy): domain Eukaryota; kingdom Viridiplantae; phylum Streptophyta; class Magnoliopsida; order Poales; family Poaceae; genus Triticum; species Triticum aestivum. The sequence continues at coordinate 396,748,732 of NC_057795.1, read as the reverse complement.
AGGTTGATGTTGGACAAGGAAGACAACTTAATGGGTTATGTTTTCCTATATCTGAAACGTTATATTGTCTTGGATCATCCAACATGTTGAGCTTGCCTTTCCCTCTCATGCTAGCCAAATTCTTTGCACCAAGTAGAGATACTACTTGTGCTTCCAAACATCCCTTAAACTAGTTTTGCCATGAGAGTCCATCATACCTACCTATGGATTGAGTAAGATCCTTCAAGTAAGTTGTCATCGTGCATGCAATAAAAATTGCTCCTTAAATATGTATGATCTATTAGTGCAAAGAAATAAAAGCGACGGGCTGCATAATAAAGGTCTTTATCACAAGCGGCAATATAAAGTGGCATTCTTTTGCATTAAGATTTTGTGCATCCAACCATAAAAGCACATGACAACCTCTACTTCCCTCTGCGAAGGGCCTATCTTTTACTTTTATCTTCTACCCTTATACAAGAGTCATGGTGATCATCACCTTTCCTTTTTACACTTTTTCCTTTGGCAAGCACATTGTGTTGGAGCGATCCGGATATATATATCCACTTGGATGTAGGTTTTCATAAATCATTATTGTTGACATTACCCTTGAGGTAAAAGGTTGGGAGGCAAAACTATAAGCCCCTATCTTTCTCTATGTCCGATTGAAACTTTGAACCCATAAATATCACATGAGTGTTAGCAATTGTGAAAGATTAAATGATAGTTGAGTATGTGGAGTTTGCTGAATCAAAGCTCTTACATAGACCCTTCCCGAAAATAAGATGAATTGCAATTGTTTGATGACTACGAGCATGGTTTGTTAGTTTTCAAGAAAGTTTATGATCTATACTTTAACATGTGAATAGCTTGTTACTTGATCATGAGAAGTTTTATGAGTTGAGCTACTGTTATGATATATAATGATGCTAGAAAAAGTGATTGAAACTATCATTGATCAAACCTAAGCACTTGTTAGCATTCGCACTTCATAAATTATTTCTTTTATCATTTACCTACTTTAGGACGAGCAGGAATTAAGCTTGGGGATGCTGATACGTCTCCAGTTAACGCATCTATAATTTGTGAAGTATTCATGCCATGTTTACAATAGTTTTATATGATTTTGGTATGATTTTATTGGAACTAACCCGGATTGACGCTGTTTTCAGCAGAACTACCGTGGTGTTGTTTTTTGTGCAAAAATAAAAGTTCTCGGAATGCGCTAAAAATCAACGGAGATTTTTTCTGGAAAATATAAAAAATACTGGAACAAAAAGTTATCGGATAGGAGTCCCGTGGGGCCTACGAGGGTGGGGGGCGCGCCCCTGTGCCTCATGGACTCCCCGTGGGTCCTGCTAACTTGTTCTCGATGACAAACCCTCCTATAAATACCCAAACTTCTAGAAAGAAACCTAGATCGGAAGTTCCGCCGCCACAAGCCTCTGTAGCCACGAGAAATCAATCTAGGCCCTCTCTCGCACCCTGCCAGAGGGGGCCATCATCACCGGAGGCCATGGGGAAGGATCTCGGAGGGCCCATTATAGCCATGAAGGCCAAGGACCAGAGGGGGAACCTATCCCCATCCAGGGGGAGGACATGGAGGAGGAAGCACAAGGGGGAGAACCGCTCCGCCTCCCTCTCGGTGGCGCCGGAGTGCCATCGAAGGGGAATCATCGTCGTGGTGATCTTCTTCATCAACGTCACCATCCTCATCCCTTTTACGCGGTCCACTCTCCAACACACTGCTTTAATCCCTACTTGAACATGGTGCTTTATGCCACATATTATGATCCAATGATGTGTTGCCATCCTATGATGTTTTGAGTAGATATCCTTTGTCTTTGGGTTGATTGACAATCTAGATTGGTATGAGTTGTATGTTTCATTTTGGTTCTATCCTATTGTGCCCTCCGTGTCACGCAAGCATGAGGGTTTCCCGCTGTAGGGTGTTGCAATATGTCCATGGTTTACTTATTGTCTGCGTTGCTTGAGTGACAGAAGCATAAACACGGATAAGAGGGTCATGGCATATGGGAATAAAGGGGATTTGATATGTTAATGCTATGGTTGGGTTTTACCTTAGTGATCTTTAGTAGTTGCGGATGCTTGCTAGAGTTCCAATCATAAGTGCATATGATCCAAGAAGAGAAAGTATGTTAGCTTATGCCTCTCCCTCATATGAAATTGCAATAGTGATTACCGGTCTTGTTAACAACTGCCTAGGATAATTCCGCACACCGACCCATCATTATTCCACACTCGCTATTTATAATATTTAGTAATATATTCTAACTTTATGATAACAGCACCTACTTTTATATTTTAGTTCTCCGATACCATGCAAAGTTATCCTCTTCATACCCACAACGTAGTGTTATTTCTCGTTTCTAGTTGGAAGCAAACGTTCGGTGTACGTAGAGTCGTATCAGTGGCAGATAGGACTTGAGAGAATATTAATCTTACCTTTAGCTCCTCGTGGGTTCGACACTCCATACTTATCACTTCCACCTTTGGGAATTGCTATGATGATTACCTACACTTGGGGATTATCACTCGTCCTCGAGTAGGTAAATGATAAAAACAGAATTTTTTATGTGGAATGCTACCTAACATATTTATCCATGTAATTTTTCTTTATTGTGGCATGAACGTTCAGATCCATAAGATTCAAAACAAAAGTTTAAATTGACATAAAAACGATAATACTTCAAGCATACTAATAAAGGAATCATGTCTTCTCAAAATAACATGGCCAAAGAAAGCTATCCCTACAAAATCATATAGTCTGGCCGTGGTCCATCTTCATCACACAAAATATTTAAATCATACACAACCCCGATGACAAGCCAAGCAATTGTTTCATACTTTTGATGTTTGATGTCTACTACACAACCTTCTTCTTGTAGACGTTGTTGGGCCTGCAAGTGCACAGGTTTGTAGGACAGTAGCAAATTTGCCTCAAGTGGATGACCTAAGGTTTATCAATCCGTGGGAGGCGTAGGATGAAGATGGTCTCTCTCAAGCAACCCTGCAACCAAATAACAAAGAGTCTCTTGTGTCCCCAACACACCCAATACAATGGTAAATTGTATAGGTGCACTAGTTCAGCGAAGAGATGGTGATACAAGTGCAAAATAGATTGTAGATATAGGTTTTTGTAATCTGAAAATAATAAAAACAGCAAGGTAACAAGTGATAAAAGTGAGCGTAAACGGTATTGCAATGATAGGAAACAAGGCCTAGGGTTCATACTTTCACTAGTGCAAGTTCTCTCAACAATAATAACATAGATAGATAATATAACAAGCCCTCAACATGCAACAAAGAGTCACTCCAAAGCCACTAATAGCGGAGAACAAACGTAGAGATTATGGTAGGGTACGAAACCACCTCAAAGTTATTCTTTCGGATCAATCTATAAAAGAGTTCGTACTAGAATAACACCTTAAGACACAAATCAACCAAAACCCTAATGTCACCTAGATACTCCATTGTCACCTCAAGTATCCGTGGGCATGATTATACGATATGCATCACACAATCTCAGATTCATCCAACCAACATAAAAGTACTTCAAAGAGTGCCCCAAAGTTTCTACCGGAGAGTCAAGAACGTGTGCCAACCCCTATGCATAGGTTCCCAATGTCACGAAACCCGCAAGTTGATCACCGAAACATACATCAAGTGGCACATGATATCCCATTGTCACCACAGATAATCACGGCAAGACATACATCAAGTGTTCTCATAAAAGACTCAATCCGATAATATAACTTCAAAGGGGAAACTCAATTCATCACAAGAGAGTAGAGGTGGAGAAACATCATAAGATCCAACTACAATAGCAAAGCTCGGGATACATCAAGATCGTGCCATAGAACACAAGAGAGAGAGAGATCAAACACATAGCTACCGGTACATACCCTCAGCCCCGAGGGTGAACTACTCCCTCCTCATCATGCATAGCGCCGGGATGATGAAGATGGCCAACGGTGATGGGATCCCCCTCCGGCAGGGCGCCGGAACGAGCTCCTGAGAGGTTTTTGGTGGCTACAGAGGCTTGTGGCGGCGGAACTCCCGATCTATCTTCTGTTCTGGAAGTTTTAGGTTACGTAGGTATATATGGGTGCAGGGGTACGTCGGTGGAGCTACAGGGGCCCCACGAGGTAGGGGGCGCGCCCGGGGGGGTGGGCGTGCCCCCCACCCTCGTGGGCAGCCTGTATCTCCCTTGACGTGCACTCCAAGTTCCCTGGGTTGCTTTCCTTCCAAAAATAACTTCTCCAGTTGATTTCGTTCCGTTTTGACTTCGTCTGATATTCCTTTTCCTCGAAACACTGAAATAGGCATAAAACAACAAATCTGGGCTGGGCCTCCGGTTAATAGTTTAGTCCCAAAAATAATATAAAAGTGGATAATAAAGCCCAATATTGCCTAAAACAGTAGATAAAGTAGCATGGAGCAATCAAAAATTATAGATACATTGGAGACATATCAATGTTCTCAAACTTTTTCAACTTTCATGCAATACATGAGCATGAGCCATGGACATAACACTATAGGTGGAGTAGAATATGGTGGTTGTGGAGAAGACAAAAAGAAGGAGATAGTCTCACATCAACTAGGCGTATGAACGGGCTATGGAGATGCCCATCAATAGATATCAATGTGAGTGAGTAGGGATTGCCATGCAACAGATGCACTAGAGCTATAAGTTTATGAAATCTCAAAAGAAAAATAAGTGGGTGTGCATCCAACTCGCTTGCTCATGAAGACCTAGGGAAATTTGAGTAAGCCCATCATTGGAATATACAAGCCAAGTTCTATAATGGAAAATTCCCACTAGTATATGAAAGTGACAACATATGAGACTCTCTATCATGAAGATCATGGTGCTACTTTGAAGCACAAGTGTGGAAAAAGGATAGTAACATTGCCCCTTCTCTCTTTTCTCTCATTTTTTTATTTGGTGGGCTTCTTGGCCTCTTTTCAATTTTTTAAATTCCGTAGACTCATCCCAACTTGTGAGGGTATCATAGCTTCCATCATCCTTTCCTCACATGGGACAACGCTCTAATAATGATCATCATCACACTTTTATTTACTTACAACTCAGGAATTACAACTCGATACTTAGAACAAAATATGACTATATGAATGCCTCCGACGGTGTACCGGGATGTGCAATGACTCAAGAGTGACATGTATGAAAAAATTATGAAAGGTGGCTTTGCCACAAATACGATGTCAACTACATGATCATGCAAAGCAATATGACAATGATGGAATGTGTCATAATAAAACGGAATGGTGGAAGTTGCATGGCAATATATCTCGGAATGGCTATGGAAATGCTATAATAGGTAGGTATGGTGGCTGTTTTGAGGAAGGTAATAGGTGGGTGTATGGCACCGGTGAAAGTTGCGCGGTACTAGAGAAGCTAGCAATGGTGGAAGGGTGAGAGCGCGTATAATCCATGGACTCAACATTAGTCATAAAGAACTCACATACTTATTGCAAAAATCTATTAGTCATTGAAACAAAGTACTACGCGCATGCTCCTAGGGGATAGATTGGTAGGAAAATACAATCGCTCGTCCCCGACCGCCACTCATAAGGAAGACAATCAATAAATAAATCATGCTCCAACTTCGTCACATAACGATTCACCATACGCACATGCTACGAGAATCACAAACTTTAACACAAGTATTTTTGTACAATCCACAATTACTCACTAGCATGACTCTAATATCATCATCCTCATATCTCGAAACAATGATAAGGAATCAAACTTCACATAGTATTCAATGCACTTTATATGAAAGTTTTTATTATATCCCTCTTGGATGCCTATCATATTAGGACTAAATTTATAACCAAAGCAAATTACCACATTGTTTAGAGAGACTCTCAAAATAATATAAGTGAAGCATAACAGTTTAATAATTTATACAAAATAAAACCACCATCGTGCTCTAAAAAGATATAAGTGAAGCACTAGAGCAAAATTGCCTAGCTCAAAAGATATAAGGGAAGCACATAGAGTATTATAATAAATCACGATTCATGCGTGTCCCTCTCAAAAGGTGTGTACAGCAAGGATGATTGTGGCAAACTAAAAAGTAAAGACTCGTATTGATGACCCATAAGTATAGGGGATCTATCATAGTCCTTTCGATAAGTAAGAGTATCGAACCCAACGAGGAGCAGAAGGAAATGACAAGCGGTTTTCAATAAGGTATTCTCTGCAAGCACTGAAATTGTAGGTAACAGATAGTTTTGTGATAAGATAATTTGTAACAGGTAACAAGCAATGAAAGTAAATAAGGTGCAGCAAGGTGGCCCGATCCTTTTTGCAGCAAAGGACAAGCCTGGACAAATTCTTATAATGAGAAAAGCGCTCCCGAGGACACATGGGAATTATCGTCAAGCTAGTTTTCATCACGCTCATATGATTCACGCTCGTTACTTTGATAATTTGGTATGTGGGTGGACCGGTGCTTGGGTACTACCCTTTCTTGGACAAGCATCCCACTTATGATTAACCCCTATTGCAAGCATCCGCAACTACAAAAGAAGTATTAAGGTAAACCTAACCATAGCATGAAACTAGTGGATCCAAATCAGCCCCTTACGAAGCAACGCATAAACTAGGGTTTAAGCTTCTGTCACTCTAGCAACCCATCATCTACTGATTACTTCCCAGTGCCTTCCTCTAGGCCCAAATAATGGTGAAGTGTCATGTAGTCGACGTTCACATAACGCCACTAGAGGAGAGACAACATACATCTCATCAAAATATCGAACGAATACCAAATTCACATGACTACTAATAGCAAGACTTCACCCATGTCCTCAGGAACAAACGTAACTACTCACAAAGCATATTCATATTCACAATCAGAGGAGTATTAATATGCATTAAGGATCTGAACATATGATCTTCCACCAAGTAAACCAATTAGCATCAACTACAAGGAGTAATCAACACTACTAGCAACCCACATGTACCAATTTGTGGTTTTGATACAAGATTGGATACAAGAGATGAACTAGGGTTTTGAGAAGAGATGGTGCTGGTGAAGATGTTGATGGAGATTGACCCCCTCCCGATGAGAGGGTCGTTGGTGATGACGATGGTGATGATTTCCCCCTCCTGGAGGGAAGTTTCCCCGGCAGAACAGCTCCGCGGAGCCCTAGATTGGTTCCGCCAAGGTTCCGCCTCGTGGCGGCGGAGTTTCGTCCCGTGAGCTTGCTTATGATTTTTTCAGGGTAAAAGCCTTCATATAGCAGAATATGGGCACCGGAGGACCACCAGGGGGCCCACGAGACATGGGGGCGCGCCCAGTAGGGGTGGGGACGCCCCCACCCTCGTGGCCAGGGTGTGGGCCCCTCAGGTACTTTCTTTGCTCAATAGTTCTTATTAATTCCAAAAATGACTTTCGTGGAGTTTCAGGACTTTTGGAGCTGTGCAGAATAGGTTTCCAATATTTGCTCCTTTTCCAGCCAGAATCCCAGCCGGCATTCTCCCTCTTCATGATAAACCATGTAAAATAAGAGAGAATAGCCATAAGCATTGTGACATAATGTGTAATAACAGCCCATAATGCAATAAATATCGATATATGAGCATGATGCAAAATGGACGTATCAACTTCCCCAAGCTTAGACCTCGCTTGTCCTCAAGCGGAAGCTGATAACGAAAAATATGTCCACATGTTTAGAGATAGAGGTGTCGATAAAAATAAAATACGGACATGAGGGCATCATGATCATTCTTAAAATAGCAACATATATAGATTTTGTCATATGAATTCTTATGCTCAAGTAACAATCTATCCACAATGTCAAGTATGGTTCAGAAACTTCGTTGAGAACTAACAAACTATTATCTCAGTCATTGAAGCAATTGCAATTTATCATAACATTGGAAAGAGTCAAGAATAGAGCTTTTCAGCAAGTCCACATACTCAACTATCATATAGTCTTCTACAATTGCTAACACTCACGCAATACTTATGGTTATGGAGTTTTAATCGGACACAGAGAAAGATAGGGGCTTATAATTTCTCCTCCCAACGTATTCACCTTTGGGTGATGTCAACAATAATAGTTCATGCTAACTTACATCCAATTGGATATATATATATCAGGATCTTTCCAACATGAGGTGCTTGCCAAAGGATAAAATGAAAAAGGGAAAGGTGAAAATCACCTTGACTCTTGCATAAAGTAAAAGACATAAAGTAAAGGATAGGCCCTTCCCAGAGGGAAGCAGAGGTTGTCATGTGCTTTTAGGGTTGGATGCACAAAATCTTAATGCAAAAGAACGTCACTTTATATTGCCACTTGTGATATGAACCTTTATTATGCAGTCCGTCGCTTTTATTACTTCCATATCACACGATCGTATAAAGCTTATTTTCTCCGCACTAATAAGTCATACATATTTAAAGAGCAATTTTTATTGCTTGCAACATGACAACTTACTTGAAGGATCTTACTCAATCCATAGGTAGGTATGGTGGACTCTCATGGCAAAACTGGGTTTAAGGATATTTGGAAGCACAAGTAGTATCTCTACTTGGTGCAAGGAATTTGGCTAGCGTGAGGGGGGAAGTCAAGCTCAACATGTTGGATGATCCATGACAATATACTTTAACTAAGATGTGAGAAAACATAACCCATTACGTTGTCTTCCTTGTCCAACATCAACTCTTTAGCATGTCATACTTAATGAGTGCTCACAATTATAAAAGAGATAGTATATTTATATGTGAGAACCTCTCTTTCTTTATTACTTCCTATTAATTGCAACGATGACCAAAACTATGTTTGTCAACTCTCAACAACTTTTATGCCTCATACTCTTTATATGTGAAGTCATTACTATCCATAAGATCAATATGAACTTTTTTATTCTTTTTATTCTTTCTAATTTCTCAAAATCATAGCAAGATCGGAAAGCCCTTGACTCAACACTCATTTTTATTATAGATAGCTCACGGACTCGATTACAAAGAGGGATAACAAAGCAAAACTCAAAACTAATTCAAACCAAAACTTTATTCTACTAGATCTAGATATTACTAAAAGGATCGAACAAAGTAAAACGGTAAAGATAGGAGTGTGATGGTGATATGATACCGGGGCACCTCCCCCAAGCTTGGCAGTTGCCAAGGGGAGTGCCCATACCCATGTAATTATGTCCTCGGAGGTGATGAAGGTGGTGATGATGATGGTGGATAATCGCACATCGAGCGTAAAAGCTCCTCCAACTTGCGGATAATGTCGTTGAGTGCGATGATATGATCCTTCAACAAAATATTTTCCTGTGTGAGATACTTGTTTTGTATGCGAGCTAACTCAATCTTCTTGAAAGCTTCAATCTCAGTTGGGGTAAAGAGGTTAGGTAGAGGTTGAGGGATGTTTTCTTCTTCCGCCGCCGGAGCTTGATCCTCCATGGCCTTCTTGATCCCTTCATCCTTGTTGATCTCCTCCGGTTCTTCTCTTTTCAGCTCTATCTTCAATAGCCAAGCATCCTTGTCTTCATTGTTAGAGGAGGGTGACGTCATGATGCTCTAGATCTGTCAGAAAAACAGCTCGCAACAAAGACAGAATATTTTTGCGTGATACGATGGTCAAAACCTTCGGGAGATTATATAATGAATTTTTACCGACCAAAAGAAGTAATGTGCAAGAAAACAGAGTCCGGGAGGCACATGAGGTGCCCACGGGGCAGGGGGCGCGTCCAGTAAGGGTGGGCGCGCCCTCCACCCTCGTGGAGGCCTTGTGTCCTTCCCGGATTACTTCTTGCTTTCCTAAATTCTTAAATATTCCAAAACGGAGAAAAATTGCCATTAGAACTGCGTTGGAGTCGGTTTACTTACCGTACCACATACCTATTCCTTTTCGGAGTCTGAAATGTTCTAGAAAGTGTCCCTTATATATTCCTCCGGGGTTACGGTTTCAATAATATTAGTTTCAACATTTATAGGATTACCTGAGATATAATGTTTGATTCTTTGACCGTTCACCATCCTCGGACTTGTGCCTTCGAAATTGTTGATTTTTATGGCACCAGAACGATAGACCTCCTCGATAACGTAAGGACCTTCCCATTTAGAGAGAAGTTTTCCTGCAAAAAATCTTAAACGAGAGTTGAATAGCAACACATAATCACCTACGTTAAACTCACGCTTTTGTATTCTTTTGTCATGCCATCTTTTAACTTTTTCTTTGAACAGCTTGGCATTCTCATAGGCTTGGGTTCTCCATTCATCAAGTGAGCTAATGTCAAATAACCTCTTCTCACCGGCAAGTTTAAAATCATAGTTGAGCTCTTGAATGGCCCAATATGCCTTATGTTCAAGTTCAAGAGGTAAGTGACATGCTTTTCCATAAACCATCTTATACGAAGACATACCCATAGGATTTTTATATGCAGTTCTATAGGCCCATAACGCATCATCAAGTTTCTTGGACCAATTCTTTCTAGATTTATTAACAGTCTTTTGCAAAATTAATTTGAGCTCTCTATTACTCAATTCTACTTGACCACTAGACTGTGGGTGATAAGGAGATGCAATTCTATGATTAACATCATACTTAGCAAGCATTTTACGAAAAGCGCCATGAATAAAATGTGAACCACCATCAGTCATTAAGTATCTAGGGACTCCAAACCTTAGAAAAATAACTTCTTTAAGCATCTTAATAGAGGTGTTATGATCAGCACTACTAGTTGGAATAGCTTCTACCCAGTTAGTAACTTAATCAACAGCAACTAAAATATGTGTATATTCATTAGAGGCAGGAAAAGGTCCCATATAATCAAAGCCCCAAACATCACATGGTTCAATAACAAGAAAATAATTCATAGGCATTTCTTGACGTCTACTAATATTACCTATTCTTTGACATTCATCACAAGACAAGACAAACTTAAGAGCATCTTTGAAGAGAGTAGGCCAATAAAAACCTGATAGCAATACCTTATGTGGAGTTCTATCTCCAGCGTGGTGTCCTCCATATGGTTTGGAGTGACACTTGCGTAGGATCTGTTCCTGTTCATGCTCAGGTACACAACGTCTAATAACACCATCTACTCCTTCTTTATAAAGGTGTGGGTCATCCCAGAAGTAATGTCTTAAATCGTAAAACAACTTTTTCTTTTGCTGGTATGTGAAACTAGGTGGTATAAATTTAGCAACAATGTAATTAGCATAATCAGCATACCATGGAGCAGTACGAAAAGCATTAATGATCGCTAATTGTTCATCAGGAAAACTATCATCAATAGGTAGTGGGTCATCAAGAACATTCTCTAGCCTAGACAGGTTGTGTGCAACGGGGTTCTCAGCTCCCTTTCTATCAATAATATGCAAATAAAATTCTTGGAGCAAGAGAACCCATCTAATAAGTCTGGGCTTAGCATCTTTCTTTTCCATAAGATATTTAATAGCAGCATGATCAATGTGAATAGTTACTTTAGAATCAACAATATAAGGTCTAAACTTATCACAAGCAAATACAACTGCTAAGAATTCTTTTTCAGTAGTAGCATAATTTCTCTGGGCAGTGTCAAGAGTTCTACTAGCATGCTGGATAACATTTAACTTCTTATCAACTCTTTGCCCTAGAACAGCACCTACAGCATAATCACTAGCATCACACATAATTTCAAAGGGTAAATTCCAATCAGGTGGCTGAACAATAGGTGCAGTGATCAAAGCTTTCGTAAGTATTTCAAATGCTTCTACACAATCATCATCAAAGACAAAAGGAATATCTTTTTGTAATAGATTAGTCAGAGGCCTAGAGATTTTAGAAAAGTCCTTAATGAACCTCCTATAAAAGCCGGCATGACCAAGGAAACTTATTATACCTTTAATGTCCTTGGACATGGCATCTTTTCAATAGCATCAACTTTAGCTTTATCAACTTCAATACCTCTTTCAAAAATTTTATGCCCCAAGACAATGCCTTCATTAACCATAAAGTGGCACTTTTCCCAATTCAAGACGAGGCAAGTGTCTTCGCATCTCTGCAAAACTCGATCAAGGTTGCTCAAGCAATCATCAAAAGAGGATCCATAAACGAAGAAGTCATCCATGAATACTTCACAAATCTTTTCACAAAAGTCAGAGAATATAGTCATCATGCATCTTTGAAAGGTAGCAGGTGCATTACATAAACCAAAAGGCATACGTCCATAAGCAAAGGTACTGAAAGGGCAAGTAAAAGTAGTTTTTGATTGATCGTCCGCTGACACAGGTATTTGAGAGAAACCAGAATAACCATCTAGAAAGCAGAAATGTGTGTGTTTGGATAGTCTTTCTAGCATTTGATCAATAAAAGGTAAAGGGTAATGATCTTTCTTAGTGGCTTTATTTAATTTACAGAAATCAATTACCATCCTATAACCTGTAATAATTCTTTGCGGAATCAATTCATCTTTATCATTAGGAACTGCAGTAATACCTCCCTTCTTAGGGATGCAATTGATAGGACTTACCCAATCACTATTAGCAACTGGATAAATTATACCTGCCCCAAGGAGCTTTAGTATCTCCTTTCTTACCACTTCTTTCATCTTCGGATTTAGCCGTCGTTGATGATCTCTAACTGGTTTGGAGCCTTCGTCCAATTTAATTTTGTGTTGGCATAGAGTGGGACTAATGCCCTTAATATCATCAAGAGTATATCCAGTAGCAGCATGGTGCTTCTTCAGAGTTTTCAATAATTTTTCCTCTTCCCGCTCTGAAAGGTTAGCACTAATAATAACAGGATATATCTTCTTTTCATCAAGATAAACATATTTAAGATTATCAGGTAAAGGTTTGAGCTCAAACACGGGATCACCCTTCGGTGGAGGAGGATCCCCTAGGATTTCAACAGGCAAGTTGTGTTTAAGAATAGTACCCTGTTGAAGGAATACTTCATCTATTTCCCTTGTTTCATTCATAAACATATCATTTTCATGGTCTAGCAAATATTGTTCTAACGGATCCGTAGGAGGCACGACAATAGAAGCAAGACCAATAATCTCATCCTTACTACGCAATTCTTTATCATGGGGTTGTTTATGAAACTTAGCAAAATTAAACTCATGAGACATATCCCCTAAGCCAATTGTAACAACATCCTTTTTCCAATCAATCCTAGCATTAATAGTATTCAAGAAGGGTCTACCAAATATAATGGGACAAAAGTCATCTTGTGGGGAACCAAGAACAAGAAAATCAGCAGGATATTTAACCTTCCCACACAAGACTTCAACATCTCTAACAATCCCAAATGGTGAAATAGTATCCCTATTGGCAAGCTTAATTGTAACATCAATATCTTCTAACTCAGCTGGTGCAATGTCTTGCATAATTTCTTGGTATAAGGAAATAGGTATTGCACTAGCACTAGCACCCATATCACATAAGCCATGATAACAATGATCTCCTATTTTAACAGAAATAACAGGCATACCTACAACAGGTCTATGTATCTTAGCATCGGGTTTAGCAATATTAGCAGCTTCCTCACAGAAGTAAATAACATGCCCATCTATATTATCGTCCAAAAGATCTTTAACCATAGCAATACTAGGTTCAACTTTGATTTGCTCATGAGGTGTATATGTTCTAGTATTACTTTTACGAACCACAGTTGAAGCTTTAGCATGATCCTTTATCCTAACAGGAAGAGGTGGTTTCTCAACATAAGTAGTAGGAACAATAGGATCATTATAAGTAACAGTCTTTTCTTCAACTGTAATAGGTGCAACTACTTTTACTTCAGTGGGAGGATTATATTTAAACCACTTCTTCTTAGGGAGATCAACGTGACTAGCAAAAGAATCACAGAAAGAAGCTACTATCTCAGAGTCAAGTCCATATTTAGCGCTAAATCCACCAAAAAGCATCGGTATCCATAAAAGATTTAACACAATCAAACTTAGGTGTCATACCTGACTCCTTACCATCGTCGGAACCCCAATCTTCAGAGTTGCGTTTAATTCTTTCCAATAAGTCCCACTTGAATTCAGTAGTCTTCAACATATAAGAACCAGCACAGGAAGTATCAAGCATGGTGCGATCATTAAGAGAAAGCCGAGCATAAAATTTTTGAATAATCATTTCTCTTGAGAGCTCATGATTGGGGCATGAATATAACATTGACTTAAGCCTCCCCCAAGATTGAGCGATGCTTTCTCCTTCGCGAGGCCAAACATTATATATATAATTACGATCACGATGAACAAGATGCATAGGATAGAACTTCCGGTGAAATCCCAATTTCAATCGTTTATAGTTCCAAGATCCTGAATCATCACATAGCCTATACCATGTCAATGTGTCTCCCTTCAAAGATAAAGGGAAGACCTTCCTCTTAACAATATCATCGTGTATACCTGCAAGCTTAAATAATCCACAAACTTCATCCACATAGATAAGGTGTAAATCGGGATGCAATGTTCCATCTCCTCCAAAGGGACTAGCTGTAGTTTCTCTATCATACCCGAAGGAATCTCAAAGTGAACATTTTTAGTAGGTTCAGTAGGTTGAGGAGAAACTCTTTGCTCTACTGGTCGGGGCAAAGATGCCCCGAACAAGCCCCTCAAAGGATTAGTTTCCATAGTAACAAGTGACAGAAAATTTCAGCACACTATATAAATGTTCCCTTACCAAGTTCCACTCACCAAAGGCGCTTCACTCCCCGGCAACAGCGCCAGAAAAGAGTCTTGATTACCCACAAGTATAGGGGATCTATCGTAGTCCTTTCAATAAGTAAGAGTGTCGAACCCAATGAGGAGCAGAAGGAAATGACAAGCGGTTTTCAGTAAGGTATTCTCTGCAAGCACTGAAATTGTAGGTAACAGATAGTTTTGTGATAAGATAATTTGTAATGGGTAACAAGCAGTGAAAGTAAATAAGGTGCATCATGGTGGCCCAATCCTTTTTGTAGTAAAGGACAAGCCTGGACAAATTCTTATAATGAGAAAAGCGCTCCCGAGGACACATGGGAGTTATCGTCAAGCTAGTTTTCATCAAGCTCATATGATTCGTGTTCGTTACTTTGATAATTTGATATGTGGGTGGATTGGTGCTTGGGTACTTTTCTCGGAAAAGCATCCCACTTATGATTAACCCCTATTGTAAGCATCCACAACTACAAAAGAAGTATTAAGGTAAACCTAACCATAGCATGAAACTAGTGGATCCAAATCAGCCCCTTACGAAGCAACGCATAAACTAGGGCTTAAGCTTCTGTCACTCTAGCAACCCATCATCTACTTATTACTTACCAATGCCTTCCTCTAGGCCCAAATAATGGTGAAGTGTCATTTAGTCGACGTTCACATACACCACTAGAGGAGAGACAACATACATCTCATCAAAATATCGAACGAATACCAAATTCACATGACTACTAATAACAAGACTTCACCCATGTCCTCAGGAACAAATGTAACTACTCACAAAGCATATTCATGTTCACGATCAGAGGAGTATTAATATGCATTAAGGATATGAACATATAATCTTCCACCAAGTAAACCAATTAGCATCAACTACAAGGAGTAATCAACACTACTAGCAACCCACAGGTACCAATTTGTGGTTTTGATACAAGATTGGATACAAGAGATGAACTAGGGTTTTGAGAGGAGATGGTGCGGGTGAAGATGTTGATGGAGATTGACCCCCTCCCGATGAGAGGACCGTTGGTGATGATGATGGTGATGATTTCCCCCTCCCGGAGGGAAGTTTCCCTGGCAGAACAACTCTGCCGGAGCCCTAGATTGGTTCCGCTAAGGTTTCGCCTCGTGGCGGCGGAGTTTCATCCCGTGATCTTGCTTATGATTTTTTCAGGGTAAAAGCCTTCATATAGCAGAAGATGGGCACCGGAGGGCCACCAGGGGGCCCACGAGACAGGGGGCGCACCTAGTAGGGGTGGGAGCGCCCCCACCCTCGTGGTCAGGGTGTGGGCTCCCTCTGGTACTTTCTTTGCTCAATAATTCTTATCAATTCCAAAAATGAATTTCATAGAGTTTCAGGACTTTTGGAGCTGTGCAGAATAGGTTTCCAATATTTTCTCCTTTTCCAGCCAGAATCGCAGCTGCCGGCATTCTCCCTCTTCATGATGAACCTTGTAAAATAAGAGAGAATAGCCATAAGCATTGTGACATAACGCGTAATAACAGCCCATAATGCAATAAATATCGATATAAAAGCATGATGCAAAATGGACGTATCACGTATCATACAAGACGCTCCAAGCAAAACACATATCATGTGGTGAATAAAAATATAGCCTCAAGTAAATTTACCGATAGACGAAGACGAAAGAGGGGATGCCATCCGGGGCATCCCCAAGCTTAGGCTCTTGGTTGTCCTTGAATATTACCTTGGGGTGCCTTGGGAAGCCCCAAGCTTAGGCTCTTGCCACTCCTCATTCCATAGTCCATCAAATCTTTACCCAAAACTTGAAAACTTCACAACATAAAACTCAACAGAAAATCTCATAAGATCCGTTAGTATAAGAAAATAAATCACCACTTTTGGTACTGTTGTGAACTCATTTTTTATTTATATTTGTGTAATATCTACTGTATTCCAACTTTTCCATGGTTCATACCCCCCGATACAACCCATAGATTCATCAAAATAAGCAAACAACACATAGAAAACAGAATCTGTCAAAAATAGAACAGTCTGTAGCAATCTGTAAACTTCGAATACTTCTGTAACTCCAAAAAATCTGAAACATTAGGATAGCCTGGGATATTTGTGTACCAACCTTGTGCAAAAAGAATTAGATCAAAAGTACTCTTCTTAAAAAATGAAAATTATTTTCCTGGGTGCAAATTTTTTTGTTTTTCAGCAAGATCAAAACAACTAACATCGTAAGCCATCCCAAAGGTCTTACTTGGCACAAACACTAACTAAAACACAAAAACACATATTACCAGAGGCTAGATGGATTATTTATTGAAAAACATAACCATAAAAGCAAAAAAATAAAATTGGGTTGCCTCCCAACCAGCGCTATTGTTTAACGCCCTTAGCTAGGCATAAAAACATAGATCTAGGTATTGTCATATTTCGTATGCAATCCTAAGTAGCTCTCATAATAGATTCATATGGCAACTTAATTCTGTTTCTAGGAAAGTGTTCCATGCCCTTCCTTAACGGAAATTGAAATCTAATATTTCCTTCTTTCATATCAATAATTGCACCAATCGTTCTAAGGAAAGGTCTACCAAGAATAATAGGACATGTAGGATTGCAATCTATATAAAGAACAATGAAGTCTACGGGCACATGATGTCGCTTGAGATGCGTCGGTGTTTCCCCAAGGAATAAGGGAGGATGCAGCACAACAATAGTAAGGTATTTCCCTCAGTGATGAGACAAGGTTATCGAACTAGTAGGAGAACCATGCAACTCTATGTAAATAGTACCTGCACACAAATAACAAATACTTGCAACCCGCGTGTTAAAGGGGTTGTCAAACCCTTTTGGGTAGTGGTGCCAAAAAGTGACGTAAGGATAGGATAAAATTTGTAGTAGATTGATAGATGCAAATAAAAGTAAATGAAATGCAGCAAGGTATTTTTGGGTTTTTGGTAATATAGATCTGAAGATAAAAGAGGCAAATAAAAGAAAAGGCAATTGGCAATATGGATGTGAAAGTATATGATAGAAAATGGACCCGGGGGCCGTAGATTTCACTAGTGGATTCTCTCGAGAAAATAGCAATGGTTGGTAGACTACTGTTGGGCAATTGATAGAAAAGCAAATAAATATGACGATATCCAAGACAATGATCATGTATATAGGCATCACGTCCAAGATTAGTAGACCGACTCCTGTCTGCATCTACTACTATTACTCCACACATCGACTGCTATCCAGCATGCATCTAATGTATTAACTATTAAGTTCATGGGAAAACGGAGTAATGCAATAAGAATGATGACATGATGTAGAGAAGATCTATTCATGTAGGAATAGACCCCCATCTTTTTATCCTTAATAGAAACAATACATGTGTGCCTTGCTGCCCCTTCTGTCACTGGGAAAGGACACCACAAGAACAAACCCATTACAAAGCACCTCTTCACATTGCAAGATAAATAGATCAAGTTGGCCAAACAAAACACAAATATCAGAGAAAAAATACGAGGCTATAACAATGAAGATTGAATATTAAATCAAGGCAAATCTGATCATAAATTCACAACTCATCGGATCCCAACAAACACACCGCAAGGAGTCATTACATCAAATAGATCTCCAAGAGACCATTATATTGAGATACAAAGAGAGGAAAAGCCATCTAGCTACTACCAACGGACCCGTAGGTCTGAGTTGAACTACCCACGTATCATCGGAGAGGCACCAATGAGGATGATGAAATCCTCCGTGATCATGTTCCCCTCCGGCGGAGTGCCAGAATAGGTCTCTAGATTGGATCTCGTGGTTCTGGAACTTGCAGTGGCTAGAATAAAATTTCATCGACTCCCCTAGGGTTTCTGGAGCAAGGAGGTATTTATAGAGCGAAGAGGCGATGTGGGAGGCCACCGAGGTGGGCACAACCCACCTGGGGGCGCCTGGGGGCCCAGGCGCACCCTGGTGGGTTGTGCCCCCCCTTGGGGCACCCCCCCAGGTGCTTCTTTGGCCCATCTAGTGTCTTCTGGTCCAAAAAATCCACAAAAATTTTCGCTGCATTTGGACTTTGTTTTATATTGATTTTCTACGATGTAAAAAACAAGCAGAAAACAGCAACTTGCACTTGGCACTATGTCAATAGGTTAGTCCCAAAAAATGATATAAAATGATTGTAAAATGATTGTAAAACATCCAACAATGATAATATAACAGCATGGAACAATCAAAAATTGTAATACGTCGGAGACGTATCAGCATCCCCACGCTTAATTCCTGCTCGTCCTCGAGTAGGTAAATGATAAAAACAGAATTTTTGATGTGGATTGCTGCCTAACATGTTCATCACATATTCTTTCCTTTATAGCATGGACAATTGGACTTTTATATGGTTCAAAGCAATAGTCTAGTTTTGACATGAGGACTTTAATACTCAAGCACATCAACAAACAACCATGTCTTTCAAAATATCAACAGTAAAGCAAGTTATCCCTAGCCCATTATGCTCAATCATTGATCCATTCATGAAACACACTCGCACATTAGCTACACCCAATGCTCAAGTACGATCATAGTGTCCCTTAGTTGGTGCTTTCTAAGAGAGGATGGAGACTCAAGTAAAAATATAAATTGTATAAAGTAAATAGAAATGCCCTTCGCGGAGGGGAGTAGGGATTTGTAGAGGTGCTAGAGCTCAAAGCGAAAAAATAGAGATAAAATATTTTGGGTGGCATGCTTTTCCTGTCAACGAAAACGATCGACTAGTTCCCAATACTTTCCATGCAAGATATATCATAGGCGGTTCCCAAATAGAAAATAAAGTTTTTCCCTTTTTCCACCATACTTTCACATTCCACGGCTAACCGAATCCACGGGTGTCGTCCATACCAACACTTTCCAAGGAATGTATTATTTGACAACATAAAGTAAATTCATTTTTCATTTAGGGACTGGGCATCCCTAATACATTTGCCGTACTCTCGTGCAATGACAGGTGAATAATCATTCATCTTGAGAATAACACATCTAGCATGGAAATATATCAGTCACCCCCTACCGTTTCATGAGCGGTACGAGCACACAAAAGAGAAACTTATTTTGAAAATTAGAGATGGCACATACAATTTTGCTTAGAACGGCAAAAGAATACCGCATATAGGTAGGTATAGTGGACTCGTGTGGCAAAAACTAGTTTAAAGTATATTGGATGCACAAGTAGTGATCATACTTAGTGCAAGTGAAGGCTAGCAAAAGATTGAGAAACATCCAACCAAGAAACGAAGAATCTCATAAGAGAGCATTAAGCATAACTAACACCGAATAATGCACCACAAGTAGGATGTAATTTCATTGCATAATTATTGACTTTCGTGTTGCATAGGGAATCACAAACTTTAACACCAATATTCTTACTAAAGCATAGTTACTCATCAACATGACTCGCATATCACTATCATCATATCTCAAAACTATTACAAAGAATCAAGTTTGTTTTGTCCAATGATCTTCATGAAAGTTTTTATTATATCCTCCTTGGATATCTACCACTTTGGAACTAGTTTCATATGTTGCTTTTAATAAGCTCAAACAAATATAAGTGAAGAACATGAGCATCATATTTATTTCTCACAAATTAATCTAAGTGAAGCATGAGAGAATTTCTTCAAAGATAACAAAGCACACCGTGCTTAAAAAGATATAAGTGAAGCACTAGAGCAATTCCAAGGTTCTAAAATTTTAAGTGAAGCATAGGAGCAAGCATAGCATACTTTGGCTCTCCAAAACAGGTGTGTATTGTAAGGAATGTTATTAAAAATTAAAAATAAAAACAAACAAAGACTCATATCATACAAGACACTCCAAGCAAAACTCATCATATGTGACGAATAAAAATATAGTTTCAAGTAAAACACCGATGGTTGTTAGAAGAAAGAGGGGATGCCACTCGGGGGCATCCCCAAGCTTAGTTGCTTGATACTTCTTGAATATTATCTTGGGGTGCCTCGGGCATCCCCAAGGTTAGCCTTTTGCTAATCCTTATTCCTTCATTCATCACGATCTCACCCAAAACTTGAAAACTTCAATCACACCAAACTCAACAAAACTTCGTGAGATCCGTTAGTATAAGAAAGCAAATCACTACTTTAAGTACTGTTGAAAACCCATTCATATTTTGTTATTGTATTATATCTACTGTATTTTAACTTTTCCATGGCAAAAACTCTTCAAAGGAAACCATAGAATCATCAAAACAAGCACATAACACAACAAAAACAGAATATGTCAAAAACAGAACAGTCTGTAGCAATCTGAATATTTCAAATACTTCTGGAAATCCAAAAATTCTGAAAAATTAGACAATGCAGGAAATTTGTATATCAATCTTGTGTAAAAAATCAGAGCAAAAGCACGTTTTTGTGATTTATGAAAATTATTTTTCTGAGCGCAAAAGTTTCTGTTTTTCAACAAGATGAAATGAACTATCACCCAACATGATCCCAAAGGCTTTGCTTGGCACAAACACTAATTAAAACACAAAAAACACAATCATAACAGAGACATAATTGTGCAAACACTCAAGAATAGAAAGAAAAAGACAAAAATAAATTTTATTCATTGGGTTGCCTCCCAACAAGCTCTTTTATTTATAGCCATTAAGATAGGCTTTGAGATTTCAATGATGCTCGCATGAAAGATAAGAGTTGAAGCAAAATGAGAGCATCATAAAACATGTGACAAACACACTGAAGTCTAACATACTTCCTATGCATAGGCATTTTATAAGCAAACAAATTATAAAGACAAGAAATATCCAGTATATGCAAGCGAGAGGAATAAAACATTGACAATCTCATCATAATGAGAGGTAATTTAGTAAGATGAAAATTTCTACAACCATATTTTCCTCTCTCATAACAATCCCCTGTGGGATCATAATCAAATTCAACAATATAACCATCACACAAAATATTTTCTTCATGATCCAAATGCATGCAAAGTTGACACTCTTCCAAAATAGTTGGGTTTTCATCAAATAAAGTCATGACCTCTCCAAGCCCACTTTTATCAAAAAAATCACAAGATTGAACACTCTCCAAATATGTGGGATTATTTTCACATAAAGTTGACACTCTTCCAAATCTACTTTCAATACTATTGCAAAAATTATTATCAATAACATATTCATTATGAGACTCAAATAAATTTTCAAGATCAGAAGAATCATTATCACCCCAATCATGATCATTGCAATAAGTAGTGGACATTGCAATATTAGCATCCCCAAGCTTGGGGTTTTGCATATTATTAGCACAACTGACATTAATAGAATTTATAACAAAGTCATTGCAATCATGCTTTTAATCCAAGGAGCTATCATAAATCACTTTATAAATTCCTTCGTTTAACACTTCATCACAATTTTCATATTCATAAATATAATCTAGTGAATTCAATTCACTAGCAATTGGTTCATCATAATTGGATATCTTGAAAAGATTGGCAAGTGGATGAGGATCCATATCAATAGATTTTTAGCAAGAAAAGATGCAGGCAAATGGAAGGCACATGGCAACACAAGCAAACATGAGATCTGACGAGAAAAAGGCAAACGAAAAAGAGGGCGAATAAAAACGACATTTTTTTGTGAAGTGGGGGAGATGAAAATGAGAGGCAAATGGCAAGTAATGTAAATTGCAAGGAGATGGGATTTGTTATTAGGAACCTGAGAGGTGTTGATGATGTCTCCCCGGCAACGGCACCAGAAATTGGCGAGTTGTCGGGAGACTATCTTGACTTGATTCTCCCCGACAACGGCGCCAGAAAGTTCCTTCGATGTCGCTTGAGATGCGTCGGTGTTTCCCCAAGGAATAAGAGAGGATGCAGCACAACAACGGTAAGGTATTTCCCTCAGTGATGAGACCAAGGTTATCGAACCAGTAGGAGAACCATGCAACACTATGTAAACGGTACCTTCACACAAATAAAAAATACTTGCAACCCAACGCGTTAAAGGGGTTGTCTATCCCTTTCGGGTAGCGGTGCCAAAAAGTGACATAAGGATAGGATAAAATTGTAGTAGATTGGTAGGTGCAAGTAAAAGTAAATAAAATGCAGCAAGGTATTTTTTAATTTTTCATAATATAAATCTGAAGATAAAAGAGGCAAATAAAAAGAAAAGGCAATTGGCAATATGGATCTGAAAGTATGTGATAGGAAAATAGACCCGGGGACGTAGATTTTACTAGTGGCTTCTGTCGAGAAAATAGCAACAGTGGATAGAAAAATTACCGTTGGGCAATTGATAGAAAAGCAAATAATTATGACGATATCCAAGACAATGATCATGTATATAGGCATTGCTACCTCTTGAGCACTGCGTTGGATTTCCCCGAAGAGGAGAGGATGATGCAGCAAAGTAGCATAAGTATTTCCCTCAGTTTTTGAGAATCAAGGTATCAATCCAGTAGGAGACCACGCACAAGTCCCTCGTACCTACACAAAACGATAGCTCCTCGCAACCAACGCGATTAGGGGTTGTCAATCCCTTCACGGTCACTTACGAGAGTGAGATCTGATAGAGATGATAAATAATATTTTTGGTATTTTTGGTATAGAGATGCAAGGTAAAAAGTAAAAGGCAAAGCAAAAACAAAGCAAGTAATAAAGTAATGGAGACTGATATGATGAGAATAGACCCGAGGGCCATAGGTTTCACTAGTAGCTTCTCTCAAGAGCATAGGTTTTCTACGGTGGGTGAACAAATTACTGTTGAGCAATTGAGCATAGTTATGAGCATATCTAGAGAATGATCATGTATATAGGCATCATGTCCGAGACAAGTAGATCGAAACGATTCTGCATCTACTACTATTACTCCACTCATCGACTGCTATCCAGCATGCATCTAGAGTATTAAGTTAAAAACAGAGTAACGCCTTAAGCAAGATGACATGATGTAGAGGGATAAATTCATGCAATATGATAAAAAAACCATCTTGTTATCCTCGATGGCAACAATACAATATGTGCCTTGCTGCCCCTGCTGTCACTGGGAAAGGACACCGCAAGATTGAACCCAAAGCTAAACACTTCTCCCATTGCAAGAACTACCAATCTAGTTGGCCAAACCAAAAGGATAATTCGAAGAGACTTGCAAAGATAACTCAATCATACATAAAAGAATTCAGAGAAGATTCAAATATTGTTCATAGATAAGCTGGATCATAAACCCACAATTCATCGTCTCAACAAACACACCGCAAAAAGAAGATTACATCAAATAGATCTCCACGAGAGAGGGGGAGATCATTGTATTGAGATCCAAAAAGAGAGAAGAAGCCATCTAGCTACTAGCTATGGACCCAAAGGTCTGAAGTAAACTACTCACACTTCATCGGAGGGGCTATGGTGTTGATGTAGAAGCCCTCCATGGTGGATGCCCCCTCCAGCGGAGCTCCGGAACAGGCCCCAAGATGGGATCTCGTGGATACAGAAGGTTGCAGCGGTGGAATTAGGTTTTTGGCTCCTGTTCTGATCGTTTGGGGATACGTAGGTATATATAGGAGGAAGGAGTACGTCGGTGGAGCAACAGGGGGGCCACGAGGCAGGGGGGCGCGCCCTAGGGGGGGCGCGCCCCCACCCTCGTGACCGACTCTTCTGCTTCTTGGAGTAGGGTCCAAGTCTCCTGGATCACGTTCGGTGAGAAATTCACGTTCCCGAAGGTTTCATTCCGTTTGATATTCCGTTTCTTTGAAACACTGAAATAGGCAAAAAAAACAACAATTCTGGGCTGGGCCTCCGGTTAATAGGTTAGTCCCAAAAATAATATAAAAGTGGAAAATAAAGCCCAATATAGTCCAAAACAGTAGATAAATTAGCATGGAGCAATCAAAAATTATAGATACGTTGGAGACGTATCAGGCATCACGTCCAAGATTAGTACACCGACTCCTGCCTGCATCTACTACTATTAGTCGACACATCGACTGCTATCATGCATGCATCTAGTGTATTAAGTTCACGGAAAAATAGAGTAATGCAATAAAAATGATGACATGATGTAGACAAGATTTATTCATGTAGGAATAGACCCATCTTTTTATCCTTAATAGCAACGATACATGCGTGCCTTGCTGCCCCTTCTGTCACTGGGAAAGGACACCACAAGATCGAACCCATTACAAAGCACCTCTTCACATTGCAAGATAAATAGATCAAGTTGGCCAAACAAAACCCAAATATCGGAGAAGAAATACGAGGCTATAACAATCAAGATTGGATATTAAATCAAGGCAAATCTGCTCATAAAGTTAGAATTCATCGGATCCCAACAAACACACCGCAAAGAGTCATTACATCAAATAGATCTCCAAGAGACAGTTGTATTGAGATACAAAGAGAGAAAAAAAGCCATCTAGCTACTACCTACGGACCTGTAGGTCTGAGTTGAACTACTCACGCATCATCGGAGAGGCACCAATGAGGATGATGAACCCCTCTGTGATCATGTTCCCCTCCGGCGGAGTGCCGGAATAGGGCTCTAGATTGGATCACGTGGTTCTGGAACTTGCGGCGGCTGGAATAAAATTTTGTCGACTCCACTAGGGTTTCTGGAGCAAGGAGGTATTTATAGAGCGAAGAGGCAGTGCGAGAGGCCACCGAGGTGAGCACAACCCAACTGGGCGCGCCTAGGGGCCCAGGCACGCCCTTGTGGATTAGGTGCTTCTCTGGCCCAGCTGGTGTCTTCTGGTCCAAAAAATCAACAAAAAGTTTTGCTGCATTTGGACTCCATTTGATATTGATTTCCTGCGATGTAAAGAACAAGCAGAAAACAACAACTAGCACTTGGCACTATGTCAATAGGTTAGTCCCAAAAATGATATAAAATGATTGTAAAATGATTGTAAGACATCCAAGAATGATAATATAACAACATGGAACTATCAAAAATTATAGATACGTTGGAAACGTATCAGCACATAATTCCTATTTGCAACAATAAGGACATCAATAATTATTCCTTAGGTTTCTTAATAGTGAAATCCGCACGATGCAAATTTAAAGAATAATAATCAAATTCATGAAAACCTAACACATCACATAAAGTTTTTGGAATCGTGGAAATGCTAGCACCCAAATCACACAAGGCGTGACACTCATAATCTTTAATCTTTATCTTAATAGTAGGTTCCCGTTCATCATAAAGTTTTCTAGGGATAGAAACTTCCAATTCAAGCTTTTCTTCAAAAGATTTCATCATAGCGTCAACAATATGTTTAGTAAAAGCTTTATTTTGATTATAAGCATGAGGAGAATTCAACATGGATTGCAACAAGGAAATACAATCTATTAAAGAACAATTATCATAATTAAATTCCTTGAAATCCAAAAGAGTGGGTTCATTGCTACTTAAAGTTTTGACCTCTCCAATCCCACTTTTATCAATTTTTGCATCTAGATCTATAAACTCCAAATCATTGGGACGCCTTCTAACTAAAGTTGACTTATCTCCAGTCCCATCTTTATCAAGATTTATATTTGAAAACAAAGATTCAATAGGAGTCACATCAATCGCTTTAAGATCTTCATCATTATTTTCACAAAAAAAAAGAACACGCTTTTACAAACCAAACTCGCTTAGCACGCATCTTAGCGGTTCTTTCTTTGCACTCATCAGTGGAGATTCTCATAGCCTTTAGAGATTCATTGATATCATGCTTGGGTGTAATAGATCTAATTTTCAAAGAATCAACCTCAAGAGAAATTCTATCCATGTTCCTAGCCAAATCATCAATCTTAAGCAATTTTTCTTCAACCAAAGCATTGAAATTCTTTTGCAAACTCATAAATTCTTTAACACTATTCTCAAAATCATAGGGCATCTTATTATAATTTCCATAAGAATTGTTGGGAATCATTGCATGGAAAACAAAAAAATTCTACGCACAGTAATGATCTATCCATGGAGATGCATAGCAATGAGGGGGAAAGTGTGTCTACATACCCTCGTAGACCGTAAGCGGAATCGTTTATTCAATGTGGTTGATGTAGTCGTACACCTTCACGATCCGCCCGATCAAGTACCAAACGCACGGCACCTCCACGTTCTGCACACGTTCAACTCGCTTGCGCCCTCGCCATCTTGATCCAGCAAGCAGGATGAGGTATTAGATGAGTTCCGTCAGCATAACAGCGTGGTGACGGTGATGGTGAAGCAATCCTGCAGGGCTTCGCCTAAGCACTGCGATGTTCTAGAGTGGAGGAGTAAACTAGATGTGAAAGGGTGCCGACACACGGCATGGAATAAGCTCTATTTTGTTTGGCACCCCTCCCAACATATATATAGGTGTGGGAGGGGAGAGGCAGCCCCTAGGGCACCCCAAGTGGTGCGGCGGCAGCCCTAGGGCTCCTCCCTTTGGTGCACCCCCCTGCCAAAAATAGGCACAAGGGAGAAGGAACGGGAGGAGGCGCCCCCTTCTTTCCTTCCTCCACTCTCCGGGATATGGTCAGGGGAGGTGCTGCCTCCCCCTTCCATCTAACTGGGTGTGGTGCCATAAGGGGACGCACTAGCCCATGTGGGCTGATGTGTTCCCCTCTACTTGGCCCAATAAGGCCCAATACTCTCCCGGTGCCTCCGAAACCCCTTCAGGTATTCCAATAACTTTCTGGTGCATTCTGAAACCATTCCCGAGACCAAATTGAAGGAAATATGCCCTAGAGGCAATAATAAATTTATTATTTATTTCCTTAATTCATGATAAATGTTTATTATTCATGCTAGAATTGTATTAATCGGAAACTTAGTACATGTGTGAATACATAGACAAAACATATAGTCCCTAGTATGCCTCTACTTAACTAGCTCGTTTATCCAAGATCGTTATGTTTCCTAACAATAGACATGTGTTGTCATTTGATGAACGGGGTCACATCATTAGGAGAATGATGTGATGGACATGACCCATCCATTAGCTTAGCATTATGATCATGTTAGTTTCATTGCTACTGCTTTCTTCATGACTTATACAAGTTCCTCAAACTATGAGATTATGCAACTCCTGAATACCTGAGGAACACTTTGTGTGCTACCAAAAGTCACAACGTAAATGGGTGATTATAAAAATGCTCTACAGGTGTCTCCGAAGGTGTTTGTTGGGTTGGCATAGATCGAGATTAGGATTTGTCACTCCGTGTTTCGGAGAGGTATCTCTGGGCCCTCTCGCTAATACTCATCACTATAAGCCTTGAAAGCATTGTGACTAGTGAGTTAGTTGCAGGATGAAGTATTATGGAAATAGTAAAGAGACTTGCCGGTAACGAGATTGAACTAGGTATGATGATACCGACGGTCGAATCTCGGGCAAGTAACATACCGATGACAAAGGGAACAACGTATGTTGTTAAGAGGTTTGACCGATAAAGATCTTCTTAGAATATGTAGGAACCAATATGAGCATCCAGGTTCCGCTATTGGTTATTGACCGGAGACATGTCTCGGTCATGTCTACATAGTTCTCGAACCCGTAGGGTCCGCACGCTTAATGTTCGATGATGATTGGTATTATGAGTTTATGTGATATGTTGTACCGAAGATTGTTCGGAGTCCCGGATGTGATCACGGATATGACGAGGAGTCTCGAAATGGTCGAGACATAAAGATTGATATATCAGACGACTATATTCGAACACCGGAAGTGTTCTGGAGAAGTTTCGGATAAAACCGAAGTGTCGGAGGGTTACCGGAACCCTGCCCCCCCCCCCCCGGGAACTAATGGGCCTTGATGGGCCCTAGTGGAGAGAGAGAGAGAGAAGGGCCGGCCATGGTAGGCCGCGCTCCCCTCCCCCTGAGTCCGAATAGGACAAGGAAGGGGGGGGCGGCGCCCCCCTTGCCTTCCCCCTCTCCCTCTCCTTCCTTCCCCATCTCTCCCTTTAGGTGGAAACCTACTAGGACTTGGAGTCCTAGTAGGATTCCCCTATTGGGGCGCGCCCTAGGAGGGCCGGCCAGCCTCCCCCTTGCTCCTTTATATACGGGGGCAGGGGGCACGCGAAAACACACAAGTTGACAATTGTTTTAGCCGTCTGCGGTGCCCCCCTCCACAGTTACACACCTCGGTCATATCGTCGTAGTGCTTAGGCGAAGCCCTACGCCGGTAACTTCATCATCACTATCACCATGTCGTTGTGCTGACGAAACTCTCCCTCGACCTCAACTGGATCAAGAGTTCGTGGGACGTCACCGAGCTGAACGTGTGCAGATCGTGGAGGTGCCGTATCTTTGGTGCTAGGATCAGTCGGATCGTGAAGACGTACGACTACATAAACTGCGTTGTCATAACGCTTCCGCTTTTGGTCTACGTGGGTACGTAGACAACACTCTCCCCTCTCGTTACTATGCATCAGCTAGAGATAGATCTTGCATGATTGTAGGAAATTTTTTGAAATTACCGCGATCCCCTACAGTGGCATCCGAGCCAGGTCTATGCGTAGATGTTATATGCACGAGTAGAACACAAAGAATTGTAGGCGATAATAGTCATATTGCTTACCAGCATGTCATACTTTGATTCGGCGGTATTCTTGGATGAAGCGGCTCAGACTGACATTATGCGTGCACTGACACGAGACTGGTTCTACCGACGTGCTTTGCACATAGGTGGCTGGTGAGTGCCTGTTTCTCCAACTTTAGTTGAATCAGAGTGTGGCTATGCCCGGTCCTTGTTGAAAGTTAAAACAACACACTTGATGGAAAATCGTTGTGGTTTTGATGCATAGGTAAGAACGGTTCTTGCTAGAAGCCCGTAGCAGCCACGTAAAACTTGCAACAACAAAGTAGAGGACGTCTAACTTGTTTTTGCAGGGCTTGCTGTGATGTGATATGGTCAAGCATGATGTGATATAAATTTTTGTATGAGATTATCATGTTTTGTAACAAAGTTATCGGCAACTGGCAGGAGTCATATGGTTGTCGCTTTATTGTATGCAATGCAATCGCCATGTAATTGTTTTACTTTATCACTAAGCGGTAGCGATAGTCATAGTAACAATAGGTGGCGAAACGACAACGATGCTACGATGGAGATCAAGGTGTCGTGCCAGTGAAGTTGGAGATCATGACGACGCTACGATGATGGATATCATGAGCACAAGATGATGATGGCCATATCATGTCACATATTTTGATTGCATGTGATGTTTATCCTTTATGCATCTTATTTTGCTTAGAACGTCGGTAGCATTATAAGATGATCCCTTACTAAATTTCAAGGTACAAGTGTTCTCCCTGAGTATGCATTGTTGCTACAGTTCATCATGCCGAGACACCACGTGATGGTCGGGTGTGATAAGCTCTACGTTCACATACAAAAGGTGCAAGCCAGTTTTGCACACGCAGAATACTTGGGTTAAACTTGATGAGCCTATCATATGCAGATATGGCCTCGGAACACTAAGATCAAAAGGTCGAGCGTGAATCATATAGTAGATATGATCAACATAGTGATGTTCACCATTGAAAACTACTCCATCTCACGTGATGAACGGACATGGTTTAGTCGATTTGGATCACGTGATCACTTAGATGATTAGAGGGATGTCTATCTAAGTGGGAGTTCTTAAGTAATATGATTAATTGAACTTTAATTTATCATGAACTTGGTACCTGATAGTATTTTGCATGTCTATGTTGTTGTAGATCAATGGCTCGTGCTACCGTTCCTTTGAATTTTAATGCGTTCCTAGAGAAAGCTAAGTTGAAAGATGATGGCAGCAACTACACGGACTGGGTCCATAACTTGAGGATTATCCTCATTGCTGCACAGAAGAATTACGTCCTGGAAGCACCGCTAGGTGCCAGGCCTGCTGCAGATGCTACTGATGATGTTAAGAACGTCTGGCAGAGCAAAGCTGATGACTACTCGATAGTTCAGTGTGCCATGCTTTACGGCTTAGAATCGGGACTTCAAAGACGTTTTGAACGTCATGGAGCATATGAGATGTTCCAAGAGTTGAAGTTAATATTTCAAGCAAATGCCCGAGTTGAGAGATATGAAGTCTCCAACAAGTTCTACAGCTGCAAAATGGAGGAGAATAGTTCTGTCAGTGAACACATACTCAAAATGTCTGGGTATCATAATCACTTGACTCAGCTGGGAGTTGATCTTCCAGTTGATTGTGTCATTGACAGAGTTCTTCAATCACTGCCACCAAGCTATAAAGGCTTCGTGATGAACTATAATATGCAAGGGATGAACAAGACTATTCCCGAGCTCTTCGCGATGCTAAAGGCCGCGGAGGTAGAAATCAAAAAGGAGCATCAAGTGTTGATGGTCAATAAGACCACTAGTTTCAAGAAAAAGGGCAAAGGGAAGAAAGGGAACTTCAAGAAGAACGGCAAAAAGGTTGCTGCTCAAGAGAAGAAACCCAAGTCTGGACCTAAGCCTGAAACTGAGTGCTTCTAGTGCAAAGGGACTGGTCACTGGAAGCGGAACTGCTCCAAGTATTTGGCGGATAAGAAGGATGGCAAAGTGAAAGGTATATTTGATATACATGTTATTGATGTGTATGTAACTAATGCTCGCAGTAGCGCCTGGGTATTTGATACTGGTTCTGTTGCTCATATTTGCAACTCGAAACAGGGGCTACGGATTAAGCGAAGATTGGGTAAGGACGAGGAGACGATGCGCGTGGGAAATGGTTCCAAAGTCGCAGTCGGCATGCTACCTATACATCTACCATGAGGATTAGTTTTTAGACCTGAATAATTGTTATTTGGTGCCAGCGTTGTTGAGCATGAACATTATATTTGGATCTTGTTTAATGCAAGACGGTTATTCATTTAAATCAGAAAATAATGGTTGTTCTATTTATATGGGTAATACCTTTTATGGTCATGCACCCCTGCTGAGTGGTCTACTTTTGTTGAATCTCGATAGTAGTGATACACATATTCATAGTGTTGAAGCCAAAAGATTAAAGTTTAATAATGATAGTGCAACTTCTTTGTGGCACTATTGTTTGGGTCATATTAGTGTAAAGCGCATGAAGAAACTCCATGCTGATGGACTTTTGGAATCAATTGATTATGAATCACTTGGTGCTTGCGAACCGTGCCTTATGGGCAAGATGACTAAAACTCCATTCTCCAGAACAATGGAACGAGCTACTGACTTGCTGGAAATAATACATACTGATGTATGCGGTCCAATGAGTATTGATACTCGTGGTGGGTATCGTTATTTTCTTACCTTCACAGATGATTTCAGTAGATATGGTTATATATACTTAATGAAGCATAAGTCTGAAACTTTTGAAAAGTTCAAAGAATTTCAGAGTGAAGTGGAAAATCATCGTAACAAGAAAATAAATTTTCTACGATCTAATCGTGGAGGAGAATATTTGAGTTACGAGTTTGGTCTTCATTTGAAACAACATGGGATAGTTTCACAGTTAACGCCACCTGGAACACCACAGCGAAATGGTGTGTCCGAACGTCATACTCGTACTTTATTAGATATGGTGAGAACTATGATGTCTCTTACTGATTTACCGCTGTTGTTTTGGGGTTATGCTTTAGAGACGGCTGCATTCTCTTTAAATAGGGCACCATCAAAATCCGTTGAGACGACACCTTACGAGCTGTGGTTTGGCAAGAAACCGAATTGTCGTTTCTTAAAGTTTAGGGTTGTGATGCTTATGTGAAAAAGCTTCAACCTGATAAGCTCGAACCCAAATCGGAGAAGTGCGTCTTCATAGGATACCCAAAGGAAACTGTTGGGTACACCTTCTATCACAGATCCGAAGGAAAAATCTTTGTTGCTAAGAATGGATCCTTTCTAGAGAATGAGTTTCTCTCGAAAGAAGTGAGTGGGAGGAAAGTAGAACTTGATGAGGTAACTATACCTTCTCCCTTATTGGAAAGTAGTTCATCACAAAAATTAGTTCCAGTGATTCCCACAACAATTAGTGAGGAAGCTAATGATGATGATCATGAAGCTTCAGATCAAGTTACTACCGAACCTCAGGTCTTCTAGAGTAAGATCCGCACCAGAGTGGTACGGTAATCCTGTTCTGGAAGTCATGTTACTAGACCATGATGAACCTACGAACTATGAGGAAGCGATGATGAGCCCAGATTCCGCGAAATGGCTTGAGGCCATGAAATCTGAGATGGGATCCATGTATGAGAACAAAGTGTGGACTTTGGTGGACTTGCCTGATGATCGGCAAGCCATAGAAAATAAATGGTTTTTTAAGAAGAAGACTGACGCAGACGGTAATGTTACTGTTTACAAAGCTCGACTTGTTGCGAAAGGTTTTTGACAGGTTCAAGGAGTTGACCACGATGAGACTTTCTCACCCATAGTGATGCTTAAGTCTGTCCGAATCATGTTAGCAATTGCTGCATTTTATGATTATGAAATTTGGCAAATGGATGTCAAAACTGCATTCCTGAATGGATTTCTGGAGGAAGAGTTGTATATGATGCAACCGGAAGGTTTTGTCAATCCAAAGGGTGTTAACAAAGTGTGCAAGCTCCAGCGATCCATTTAGGACTGTTGCAAGCCTCTCGGAGTTGGAATAAACGCTTTGATAGTGTGATCAAAGCATATGGTTTTATACAGACTTTTGGAGAAGCTTGTATTTACAAGAAAGTGAGTGGGAGCTCTGTAGCATTTCTAATCTTATATGTAGATGACATATTGTTGATTGGAAATGATATAGAATTTCTGGATAGCATAAAGGGATACCTGAATAAGAGTTTTCTATGAAAGACCTCGGAGAAGCTGCTTACATATTGGGCATCAAGATCTATAGAGATAGATCAAGACGCTTAATTGGACTTTCACAAAGCACATACCTTGATAAAGTTTTGAAAATTTTCAAAATGGATCAGTCAAAGAAAGGGTTCTTGCCTGTGTTACAAGGTGTGAATTTGAGTCAGACTCAATGCCCGACCACTGTAGAAGATAGAGAGAAAATGAAAGTCATTCCCTATGCTTCAGCCATAGGTTCTATCATGTGTGCAATGTTGTGTACCAGACCTGATGTATGTCTTGCTATAAGCATAGCAGGTAGGTACCAAAGTAATCCCGGAGTGGAGCACTGGACAGTGGTCAAGAACATCCTGAAATACCTAAAAAGGACTAAGGATATGTTTCTCATTTATGGAGGTGAAAAAGAGCTCGTCGTAAATAGTTACATCGATGCAAGCTTTGACACTGATCCGGATGACTCTAAGTCGCAAACCAGATACGTATTTTTATTGAATGGAGGAGCTATCAGTTGGTGCAGTTCCAAGCAGAGCGTCGTGGCGGGATCTACGTGTGAAGCGGAGTACATTGTTGCTTTGGAAGTGGAAAATGAAGGAGTTTGGATGAAGGAGTTCATATCCGATTTAGGTGTCATACCTAGTGCATCGGGTCCAATGAAAATATTTTGTGACAATACTGGTGCAATTACCTTGGCAAAGGAATCTAGATTTCACAAGAGAACCAAGCACATCAAGAGACGCTTCAATTCCATCCGTCATCAAGTGTCGGAAGGGGACATAGAGATTTGCAAGATACACACAGATCTGAATGTTGCAGACCCGCTGACTAAGCCTCTTCCACGAGCAAAACATGCTCAACACCAAAGCTCCATGGGTGTTAGAATCATTACTATGTAATGCAAGTGGGAGACTGAAGGAAATATGCCCTAGAGGCAATAATAAAGTTAGTATGTATTTCCTTAATTCATGATAAATATTTATTATTCATGCTAGAATTGCATTAACCGGAAACTTAGTACATGTGTGAATACATAGACAAAACATATAGTCCCTAGTATGACTCTACTTGACTAGCTCATTAATCAAAGATGGTTATGTTTCCTAACCATAGACATGTGTTGTCATTTGATGAACAGGATCACATCATTAGGAGAATGATCTGATGGACATGACCCATCCATTAGCTTAGCATTATGATCGTGTTAGTTTCATTGCTACTGCTTTCTTCATGACTTATACAATTTCCTCAAACTATGAGATTATGCAACTCCTGAATACCAGAGGAACACTTTGTGTGCTACCAAACTTCACAACGTAAATGGGTGATTATAAAGGTGCTCTACAGGTGTCTCTGAAGGTGTTTGTTGGGTTGGCATAGATCGAGATTAGGATTTGTCACTCCGTGTTTTGGAGAGGTATATCTGGGCCCTCTCTATAATACTCATCACTATAAGCCTTGCAAGCATTGCGACTAATGAGTTAGTTGCGGGATGAAGTATTACGGAACGAGTAAAGAGACTTGTCGATAACGAGATTGAACTAGGTATGATGATATCGACGATCGAGTCTCGGGCAAGTAACATACCGATGACAAAGGGAACAACGTATGTTGTTATGCGGTTTGACCGATAAAGATCTTTGTAGAATATGTAGGAAGCAATATAGCATCCAGGTTCCGCTATTGGTTATTGACTGGAGACGTGCCTCGGTCATGTCTACATAGTTCTCGAACCCGTAGGGTCCGCACGCTTAACGTTCGATGACGATTGTATTATGAGTTTATGTGATATGTTGTACCGAAGATTGTTTGGAGTCCCGGATGTGATCACGGACATGACGAGGAGTCTCGAAATGGCCGAGACGTAAAGATTGATATATTGGACGATTATATTCGGACACCAGAAGTGTTCCGGAGAAGTTTCGGATAAAACCGGAGTGCCGGAGGGTTACCGGACCCCCCCCCCCCGGGGAGGGAACTAATGGGCCTCGATGGGCCCTAGTGGAGAGAGAGAGGGGCCGGCCAGGGCAGGCCGCACACTCCCTTCCCCTGAGTCTGAATAGGACAAGGAAGGGGGGCACCCCCCTTGCCTTCCCCCTCTCCCTCTCCTTCCTTCCCCCTCTCTCCCTTTGGGTGGAAACCTACTAGGACCTGGAGTCCTAGTAGGATTCCCCTATTGGGGCGCGCCCTAGGAGGGCCGGTCGGCCTCCCCCTTGCTCCTTTATATACGGGGGCAGGGGGCACCCTAGAACACACAAGTTGACAATTGTTTTACCCGTGTGCGGTGCCCCCCTCCACAGTTACACACCTCGGTCATATCGTCGTAGTGCTTAGGCGAAGCCGTGCGCCGCTAACTTCATCATCACCATCACCATGCCGTCGTGATGACGAAACTCTCCCTCGACCTCAACTGGATCAAGAGTTCGTGGGACGTCACCGAGCTGAACGTGTGTAGATCACGGAGGTGCCGTATCTTCGGTGATAGGATCGGTCGGATCATGAAGACGTAAGACTACATCAACCGCGTTGTCATAACGCTTCCGCTTTCAGTCTACGAGGTTACATGGATAACACTCTCCCCTCTCATTGCTATGCATCAACTAGAGATAGATCTTGCGTGATCGCAGGATTTTTTTTGAAATTACCGCGTTCCCCGACACAAATAGCATCATCCTATATATGAATCTTTACCTCTGGACCATTCCGGAGCTCCTCGTCATGTCCGTGATCTCATCCGGAACTCCGAACAACATTCGGTCACCAAACCATATAACTCATATAATACCAAATCGACATCGAGCATTAAGCGTGCGGACCCTATGGGTTCGAGAACTATGTAGACATGACTGAGACACCTCTCCGGTCAATAACCAATAGCGGAACCTGAATGCTCATATTGGCTCCTACACATTCTACGAAGATCTTTATCGGTCGAACCATTATGACAACATATGCAATTCCCTTTGTCCATCGGTATGTTACTTGCCGGAGATTCAGTCGTTGGTACCTCTATACCTAGTTCAATCTCGTTACCGGCAAGTCTCTTTACTAGTTCAGTAATACATCACCTCGTGACTAACTCCTTAGTCATTTGCTTGCAAGCTTATGATGTGTATTACCGAGAGGGCCCAGAGATACCTCTCCGATACTCGGAGTGACAAA
The DNA here is from genome assembly GCF_018294505.1 of Triticum aestivum. Classification (NCBI taxonomy): domain Eukaryota; kingdom Viridiplantae; phylum Streptophyta; class Magnoliopsida; order Poales; family Poaceae; genus Triticum; species Triticum aestivum. Next base: position 396,712,152 of record NC_057795.1, on the reverse strand, counting down.
TCCTAATCTCAATCTATGCCAACTCAACAAACACCTTCGGAGATACCTGTAGGGCATCTTTATAATCACCCAGTTACATTGTGACGTTTGATAGCACATAAGGCATTCCTCCGATATCCGGAGTTGCATAATCTCATAGTCGAAGGAATATGTATTTGACATGAAGAAAGCAATAGTAATAAAACTGAACCATCATTATGCTAAGCTAACGGATGGGTCTTGTCCATCACATCATTCTCCTAATGATGCGATCCCGTTATCAAATGACAACTCATGTCCATGGTTAGGAAACCTTAACCATCTTTGATCAACGAGCTAGTCTAGTAGAGGCTTACTAGGGACACTATGTTTGTTTATGTATTCACACATGTATTAAGGTTTCCGATCAATACAATTCTAGCATGAATAATAAACCTTTATCATGAATAAGGAAATATAAAATAACAACTTTATTATTTCCTCTAGGGCATATTTCCTTCAGTCTCCCACTTGCACTATAGTCAATAATCTAGTTCACGTCGCCATGTGATTTAATACTAATAGTTCACATCATCATGTGATTAACACCTATAGTTCACATTGCTATGTGACCAACACCCAAAGGATTTACTAGAGTCAATAATCTAGTTCACATCGCCATGTGATTAACACTCAAAGAGTACTAAGGTGTGATTATGTTTTGCTTATGAGAGAAGTTTAGTCAACGGATCTGTCACATTCAGATCTGTATGTTTATTTGCAAATTTCTATGTCTACAATGTTCTGCATGGTGCTACTCTAGATAATTGCTCCCACTATCAATATGTATTCAGATTGAGACTCGGAGTCATCCGAATTGGTTTCAAAGCTTGCATCGGAGTAACCCTTTATGACGAACTCTTTATCACCTTCATAACCGAGAAATATGTCCTTAGTCATCTTAGGCAACTAAGGATAAAATTGACCGTTGTCTAGTGATCTACTCTTGGATCACTATTGGACCCCCTTGCCAAACTCATCGCCAGGTACACAATAGGTTTGGTACGCAGCATGGAATACTTTATAGAACCTATGGCTGAGGCATAAGGAATGACTTTCATTCTCACTCTATTTTCTGCCGTGGTCGGGTTTTGAGTCTTACTCAACTTCAGACCTTGCAATGCAGGCAAGAACCCTTTCTTTGAGTAATCCATTTTGAACTTCTTCAAAACTTTGTCAAGGTATGTGCTTTGTGAAAGTCCTATTAAGTGTCTTGATCTATCTCTATAGATCTTGGTGCCTAGTACATAAGAAGCTTTACCGAGGTCTTTTAATGAAAAATTCTTATTCAAGTATCCTTTTATGCTATCCAGAAATTCTATATCATTTCCAATCAACAATATGCATCCACATATAAAATCAGAAATGCTACAGAGCTCCCACTCACTTTCTTGTAAGTACGGGCTTCATCGTAAGTCTGTATAAAACCATATGCTTTGATCACCTCATCAAATCGTATATTCCAACTCCGAGATGCTTGCACCAGTCCATAGATGGATTGCTGGAGCTTGCTGAACCATATCGACGAAATTTTCCTATCCCTAAAAAAGAAAAATATGACCCCTTGTTCCTATATATTACCAAGGAAAAGTAATCCTTCTTTTATAGGCGAAATTATATTGGATTTTATATGTATATAATTCCTTAATTATATGAGACCAAAAAGAAGAAATGACACGAGGGTTCTATATATAGATAGAGAAAGAAAGAAGAAGAAAACACTTGGTTAGCACCTTTAGGATCGACAAAAACTTCTGGTTGTATCATATACAACTCTTCTTTGAGATATCCATTAAGGAATGCAGTTTTGACATCCATTTGCCAGATTTCATAATCATAAAATGTGGTAATTGCTAACATGATTTGGGCGGACTTAAGCATCACTACGGGTGAGAAAGTACCATCATAGTCAACTCCTTGAACGTGTTGAAAACCTTTTGCGACAAGTCGAGCTTTGTAGACAGTAACATTAACATGAACGTCAGTCTTCTTCTTGAAGATCCATTTATTCTCTATGGCTTGCCAATCATCGGTCAAGTCCACCAAAGTCCACATTTTGTTCTCGTACATGGATCCTATCTCAGAATTCATGGCCTCAAGCCATCTGTCGGTATGGGCTCATCATAGCTTCCTCATAGTTCGTAGGTTTGTCATGGTCTAGTAACATGACTTCCACGACAGGATTACCGTACCACTCTGGTGCGGAACATGCTTTGTTCGACCTACGTGGTCTAGTAGTAACTTGATCTGAAGTTTCATGATCATCATCATTAGCTTCCTCACTAGTCTGTGTAGGCATCACGGGAACGGATTTCACTGATGTGCTACTTTCCAATTCGAGAGATGGTATGACTGCCTCTTCAAGTTCTACTTTCCTCCCACTCACTTCTTTCGAGAGAAACTCCTTCTCTAGAAAGGTTTCATTCTTGGCAACAAAGATCTTGCCTTTGGATCTATGGTAGAAGGTGTACCCAATTGTTTCCTTAGGGTATCCTATGAAGATGCACTTCTCTGATTTGGGTTCAAGCTTATCAGGCTTAAGCTTTTTGACATAAGTGTCGCATCCCCAAACTTTAAGAAACGACAGCTTAGGTTTCTTGCCAAACCATAGTTCATACAGTGTCATCTCAACGGATTTAGACGGTGCCCTATTTAACGTGAATGTGGTTGTCTCTAATGCATAACCCCAAAACGATAGTGATAAGTCGGTAAGAGACATCATAGATTGCACCATATCTAATAAAGTACGGTTACAACATTCGGACACACCATTACACTATGGTGTTCTAGGTGACACAATTCCACATTATTTTAAATGAAGGCCAAACTCATAACTCAAATATTCGCTTCCGCGATCAGATCATAGATACTTTATCTTCTTGTTATGATGATTCTCCACTTCACTTTGAAATTCTTTGAACTTTCCAAATGTTTCAGACTTGTGTTTCATCAAGTAGATATACCCATACCTACTCAAATCATCTGTGAAGGTCAGAAAATAACAATACCCGCCGTGTGCCTCAACACTCATCAGACCGCATACATCGGTATGTATTATTTCCAGTAAGTCATTAGCTTGCTCCATTGTTCCGAAGAATGGAGTTTTAGTCATCTTGACTATGAGGCATGGTTCGCAAGCATCAAATGATTCATAATCAAGTGATTCTGAAAGTCCATCTGCATGGAGTTTCTTCATGCGCTTTACACCAATGTGACCTAAACGGCAGTGTCACAAGTATGTTGCACTATCATTATCAACTTTGCATCTTTTTGGCATCTATTTTATGAATATATGTATCACTATGATCGAGATTCAATAAACCATTCACATTGGGTGTATGACCATATAAGGTTTTATTCATGTAAACAGAACAACAATTATTCTCTGACTTAAATGAGTAAACGTATTGCAATAAACATGATCAAATCATATTCATGCTCAACGCAAACACCAAATAACATTTATTTAGGTTCAACACTAATCCCGAAGGTAGAGGGAGTGTGCGATGGTGATCGTATCAACTTTGGAATCACTTCCAACACACATTGTCACCTCGCCCTTAACTATTCTATGTTTATTCTGCAGCTCCTGTTTCGAGTTACTAATCTTAGCAACTGAACCGGTATCAAATACCCAGGGGTTACTACAAACACTAGTAAGATACACATCAATAACATGTATATCAAATATACCTTTGTTCACTTTGCCATCCTTCTTATCCGCCAAGTATTTGGGGCAGTTTTGCTTCCAGTGACCATTCCCTTTGTAGTAGAAGCACTTAGTTTCAGGCTTGGGTCTAGCTTTGGACTTCTTCCCGGGAGTGGCAACTTACTTGCCATTCTTCTTGAAGTTACCTTTCTTTACCTTGCCCTTTTTATTGAAACTAGTGGTCTTGTTTAATCATCAACACTTGATGCTCTTTCTTGATTTCTACCTTCGCCGATTTCTGCATCGCGAAGAGCTCGGGAATCGTTTTCGTCATCCCTTGCATATTATAGTTCATCATGAAGTTCTAGTAGCTTGGTGATAGTTACTAGATAACTCTGTCAATCACTATCTTATTTGGAAGATTAACTCCCACTTGATTCAAGCGATTGTAGTACCTAGACATTTTGAGCACATGCTCACTGGCTGAGCTATTCTCCTCCATCTTGTAGGCAAAGTAGAGGTCTCATTCCTCTCGACATGGGCATGAGTCTGAAATACAAATTTCAGCTCTTGGAACATCTCATATGCTCAGTGGCGTCAAAATGTTCTTGAAGTCCCGGTTCTAAGCCATAAAGCATGGTGCACTAAACTATTAAGTAGTCATCATATCAAGCTTGCCAAATGTTCATAACGTCTGCATCCGCTCCTGCAATAGGTCTGTCACCTAGCAGTGCATCAAGGACATAATTCTTCTGTGCAGCAATGAGGATAATCCCCAGATAATGGACCTAGTCCGCATCATTGCTACTATCATCTTTCAACTTAGGTTTCTCTAGGAACATATCAAAAATAAGGCAGCTAAATCACGAGCTATTGATGTACAACATAGATATGCAAAAAACTATTAAGACTAAGTTCATGATAAATTTAAGTTCAATTAATCAAATTACTTAAGAACTCCCACTTAAATAGACATCCCTCAAGTCATCTAAGTGATGCGTGATCCAAATCAACTAATCCATGTCCGATCATCACGTGACATGGGGTAGTCATCAATGTTCAACATCTCTATGTTGATCATATCTACTATATGATTCACGTTCGACCTTTTGGTCTCCAGTGTTCCGAGGCCATGTCTGTACATCCTAGGCTTGTCAAGTTTAACCCAAGTATTCTGCATGTGCAAAACTGTCTTACACCCGTTGTAAGTGAACGTAGAGTCTATCACACCCGATCATCACATGGTGCCTCGAAACAACAAACTGTAGCAACGGTGCATACTCAGGGAGAACACTTTTACCTTGAAATTTAGTGAAGGGATCATCTTATAATGCTACCGCCGTACTAAGAAAAATAAGATGCATAAAAGATAAACATCACATGCAATCAAAATATGTGACATGATATGGCCATCATCTTGTGCTTTCGATCTCCATCTCCAAAGCATCGTCATGATCTCCATCATCACTGGCTCGACACCTTGATCTCCATCGTTGTGTCGTGGTCGTCTCGCCAACTATTGTTTCTACAACTATCGCTAACGCATAGTGATAAAGCAAAGCAATTACATGGCGTTTGCATTTCATACAATAAAGGGACTACGATAAGGCTCATGTCGGTTTCCGATAACTTACAAAACATGATCATCTCATACAATTACGTATATCTCATCATGTCTTTACCATATCACATCACAACATACCCTGCAAAAACAAGTTAGACGTCCTCTACTTTGTTGTTGCAAGTTTTACGTGGCTGCTACGGGTTTCTAGCAAGAACCGTTTTTACCTACGACAAAAACCACAACGGTGAATTACCAAGTTTGCTGTTTTAACATTCTTCAAGGACCGGCCACAGTCAAATTCAATTCAACTAAAGTCGGAGAAATAGACACCCGCTAACCACTGTTATGCAAAACTAGTTGCATGTCTGTCAGTGGAACCGGTCTCATGTACGTGGACATGTAAGGTTGGTCCGACCCGCTTCATCCCACAATACCACCGAATCAAAATAAGATGTTGGTGTTAATAAGAAGTATGACTATCACCGCCCACAACTCTTTATGTTCCACTCGTGCATATCATCTATGCATAGACCTGGCTCATGATGCCACTGTTGGGAATCATTGCATGGAAAACAAAAAATTTCTATGAACATCTAATGATCTATCCATGGAGATACATAGCAACGAGGGGGAGAGTGTGTATACGTACCCTCGTAGACCGTAAGCAAAAGCGTTTGTTCAATGCAGTTGATGTAGTCGTACACCTTCGCGATCCGCCCGATCAAGTACCAAACGCACGTCACCTCCGTGTTCTGCACACGTTCAGCTCGGTGTCGTCCTCGCCATCTTGATCGAGTAAGCGGGACGATGTAGTAGATGAGTTCCGTCAGCAAAACGGCATGGTGACGGTGGTGGTGAAGCAATCCCGCAGGGCTTCACCTAAGCACTGCGACGATCTAGAGCGGAGGAGTAAACTAGAGGCAGAGGGGTGCCGACACACAGCATGGAATAAGCTGTGTATTGTGTGGCACCCCTCCCCACATATATATAGGTGTGGCAGGGGAGAAGGCAGCCCCTAGGGCGCCCCAAGTGGTGCGGCGACAGCCCTAGGGCTTCTCACTCTATTTTCTGTCGTGGTCGGGTTTTGAGTCCTACTCAACTTCAGACCTTGCAATGCAGGCAAGAACCCTTTCTTTGACTGATCCATTTTGAACTTATTCAAAACTTTGTCAAGGTATGTGTTTTGTGAAAGTCCTATTAAGCATCTTGATCTATCTCTATAGATCTTGATGCCCAATACATAAGTAGCTTTACCAAGGTCTTTTATTGAAACATTCTTATTCAAGTATCCTTTTATGCTATCCAGAAATTCTATATCATTTCCAATCAACAATATGTCCTCTGGGAGTTGCATAATCTCATAGTCGAAGGATTGTGCATTTGACATGAGGAAAGCAATAGCAATAAAACTGGATGATCATTATGCTAAGCAAACGGATGTGTCTTGTCCATCACATCATTCTCCTAATGATGTGATCCCATTATGAAATGACAACTCATGTCCATGGTTAGGAAACCTTAACCATCGATCAACAAGCTAGTCTAGTAGAGGCTTACTAGGGACACTATGTTTGTTTATGTATTCATACATGTATTAAGGTTTCTGATCAATACAATTCTAGCATGAATAATAAACCTTTATCATGAATAAGGAAATAAAATAACAACTTTATTATTGCCTCTAGGGAATATTTCCTTCAGGAATTACCATAATTATAGGAATTACTAGGAAACGGCCTAGGATTAAAATTACCTCTATACGCGTTATTACCAAAATTGTTCCTACCAACAAAATTCACATCCATAGATTCATTATTATTCTCCATCAAAGTAGACAAAGGCATATCATTAGGATCAATACAAGCACTCTTCCTATCAAATAATTTCATAAGCTCATCCATCTTTCCACTCAAAACATTAATCTCTTCAATCGCATGCACTTTTTTACTAGTGGAAGATCTTCCGGTATGCTATTGAGATAATTAACCATAATATTATCTGGGACTTTAGTAGCTTCTCCTAAAGTAATTTCCAAAAAAGTACCTCCCGCGGCCGAATCTAATAGATTTGTAGAAGCAAAATTCAATCTAGCATAAAAAATTGTATGATCATCCATAAATTTAAACCATGAGTAGGGCAATTTCGTATCATCAATTTCATCCTCTTCCAAGATTGTGCAACATGTTCATGATCAAGTGACATGTCTCCGTCGTATCTATAATTTTTGATTGTTCCATGCCAATATTATTCAACTTTTATATACTTTTGGCAACTTTTTATACTATTTTTTGGGACTAACATATTGATCCAGTGCCCAGTGCCAGTTCCTGTCTGTTGCATGTTTTTTTGTTTCACACAAACCCAATATCAAACGGAGTCCAAACGGGATAAAAACGAACGGAGATTTTTCGGAATATTTATGATTTTCTGGAAGTAAAATCAACGCCAAACGGTGTCCAGGGTGGCCACGAGACAAGGGGGCGCGCCCTCCCCCCTCGGCGCGGCCTGGGCTCTCGTGGGCCATCCGTAAGGCGGTTGACGCTCTTCTTTTGGCGCAAGAAAGCTAATTTTAGGAGAAAGATCTGGGCAAAAGATTCACCCCAATCGGAGTTACGGATCTCTGGATATTTAAGAAACGGTGAAGGGGTAGAATCTGAGAATACAGAAACAGAGAGATAGATCCAATCTCGGAGGGGCTCTCGCCCCTCCCACGCCATGGGAGCCAAGGACCAGAGGGGAAACCCTTCTCCCATCTAGGGAGGAGGTCAAGGAAGAAGAAGAAGTGGGGCTCTCTCCCCCTTGCTTCCGGTGGCGCCAGAACGCCGCCGGGGGCCATCATCATCACCGCGATCTTCACCAACACCTCTGCCATCTTCACCAACATCTCCATCACCTTCCCCCATCTATATTCAGTGGTCCACTCTCCTGCAACCCATTGTACCCTCTACTTGAACATGGTGCTTTATGCTTCATATTATTATCCAATGATGTGTTGTCATCCTATGATGTCTGAGTAGATTTTTGTTGTCCTATCGGTGATTGATGAATTGCTATGATTGGTTTGAGTTGCATGTTTTATTATTGGTGCTGTCCTATTGTGCCCTCCGTGTCGCGCAAGCGTGAGGGATTCCCGCTGTAGGGTTTGCAATATGTTTATGATTCGCTTATAGTGGGTTGCGTGAGTGACAGAAGCACAGACCCGAGTAAGTAGGTTGTTTGCATATGGGATAAAGGGGACTTGATACTTTAATGCTATGGTTGGGTTTTACCTTAATGAATCTTTAGTATTAGCGGATGCTTGCTAGAGTTCCAATCATAAGTGCATATGATCCAAGTAGAGAAAGTATGTTAGCTTATGCCTCTCCCTCAAATAGGATTGCAATAGTGATTACCGGTCTAGTAACATAGTCAATTGCTTAGGGACAATTTCACAACTCCTACCACCACTTTTCCACACTCGCTATATTTACTTTATTGCATCTTTATCTAAACAGCCCCTACTTTTTATTTGCGTGTTCTTCATTATCTTGCAAACCTATCCTATCACACCTACAAAGTACTTCTAGTTTCATACTTGTTCTAGGTAAAGCAAAAGTCAAGCGTGCGTAGAGTTGTATCGGTGGTTGATAGAACTTGAGGGAATATTTATTCTACCTTTAGCTCCTCGTTGGGTTCGACACTCTTACTTATCGAAAACTGTTGTGATCCCCTACACTTGTGGGTTATCAAGAACTTTTTCTGGCGCCGTTGCCGGGGAGTCATAGCGTGGGGTGAATATTCTCATGTGTGCTTGTTTGCTTTATCACTAAGTAAATTTTATTTGTTGTTCTTAGTTGTTCTCTATCTTTAGTTATGGATATGGAACACAAAATACCAAAAAAATTAGTTGTACTTGCTACTCATGAGGATGGGTTAACTCCTAAAACCCTCGATTCTCATTATGCAAAAGATATTATATACTACTTTGATAATCCTGAGAAAACCCCATTCAACTTTATAATGGGAGACATGTTGGATCAACGTGAATACTTTAGGGATTATCGCTCGGCACAAAAAGGGAAACTATTATGGGATCAATTTATTATGTTGTGTTGGTATGCCTGGAATCTATGCTTGAGATATGATATTACTTGTTGCTCTAGGATGGAGGCTCCACACCTTCCCTTTTCATGCAAATTTATTGATAATGAAACCTTAGCTTCTTATGCTAATGGTATATATGATTACTATGATGTCAAGTAGAAGAATTTGGTGCTTTTAAGGCTGCCTATGATATTGAAGCTTTGTTTGAAAAGTATGAAGCCCTTGACGATGATGGTTATAGGCCGGAAAATCTTGCTATTCTTGGATTTTGCTATGAAAATTATGAATACAATTACTATATTAATGCTTTTATGAAGAAAGTCGACGCTGTCCAAGAAGAGACTAATATTTTGCAGGAAGCTATGGAAGAAGAAACCGATGAAACAGTGAGCTCATTGGATAAAAAAGATGATGAGGAGAGCGAAGAACAAAAGGAGGAAGAGCGGATTAGCCACCCGTGCCCACCTTCTAATGAGAGTAACCCTCCAACTCATACATTATTTAATTCCCCTTCGTGCTTACCGAAGGATGATTGCTATGATCCCTTGAATTTGTTTGAAATATTCCTTTTTGATGATGCTTGCTATGCTTGTGGCCAAGATGCCAATATGAATTATGCTTATGGAGATGAACTTGTTATAGTTCCTTATGTTAAACATGAAATTGTTGCTATTTCACCCATGCATGATAGTCCTATTATCTTTTTGAATTCTCCAAACTACACTATATCGGAGAAGTTTGTGCTTACTAAGGATTATATTGATGGGTTGCGTTTTACTACTTTACATGATGATTTTGATGAATATAATATGCATGTGCTTGCTGCTCCTACTTGCAATTACTATGAGAGAGGAACTCTATCTCCGCCTCTTTATGTTTCCAATATGATAGAATTGCAAGAAACTGTTTATACTATGCATTGGCCTTTAGTATGTGTGCATGAATTGTTCTTTTATGACATGCCGATGTATAGGAAGAGAGTTAGACTTCGTTGTTGCATGATATATGTTACTTTGTGCTCACTACTAAATTACAAATCATTGTTAATTAAAATTGGCTTTGATATACCTTGGGATCTGGGTGGATTCATTACTTGAGCACTATATGCCTAGCTTAATGGCTTTAAAGAAAGCGCTACCAGGGAGACAACCCGGAAGTTTTAGAGAGTCTTTTATTTCTGTTGAGTGCTTTCATATAGTTTAAAAACAAAAAAAATAAAGAGGGGAACCTAAAACTTTTCAAAAAGGAAAGTGAAAGTGAGAAAGACAAGCATTGTTGAAGTGAGAGCTAGCCTTGAACTTTGTTCATGCTCACGGAAATTTTGTGAATCTTGATTACAGAAACTTTTCATCAAAAATAATTATCCCCTTATACAATTCCATTGTATTATAAAAATAATGGGCCAAGGTTTGCCTTTAGGATGTTTACAATGCTTGTTGGTTTGTACAGTGCAGGACAGAAACTTTGGCTGTAGTGCGCGATTTTACATTTTTAACTGGAACGTCAATTGGTTATGATTCCTTTTGCACTGTCTTGCTATACAACTTTTTTAGTTTTCCTAATTTTGGTAGAATTTTTGGGGTACCATAAGTATGGTGGATGTTCAGATTGCTACAGACTGTTCTGTTTTTGACAGATTCTGTTTTTGATGCATAGTTTGCTTGTTTTGATGAATCTATCAATTTGTATCAGTGGATTAAGCCATGTAAAAGTTATATTACAGTAGACACAATGCAAAAAAAATTATGAATTGGTTTGTAACAGTACTTAGAGTGGTGATTTGCTTTATTATACTAACGGATCTTACCGAGTTTTCTGTTGAAGTTTTGTGTGGATGTAGTGTCTAATCGAGGATGTCTCGATATGAGAAAAAGGAAGAGAGGCAAGAGCTCAAGCTTGGGGATGCGCAAGGCACCCCAAGTAAATATTCAAGGAGACTCAAGCGTCTAAGCTTGGGAATGCCCCGAAAGGCATCCCCTCTTTCTTCAACAAGTATCGGTATGTTTTCGAATTCGTTTCGTTCATGCATTATGTGCAAGTCTTGGAGCGTCTTTTGCATTTAGTTTTCATTTTTATTTTATGCACCATGCTGGTATGAGATAGTCCTTGGTTGATTTATAGAATGCTGATTGCACTTCACTTAAATCTTTTGAGTATGGCTTTATAGAATGCTTCATGAGCTTCACTTATATCATTTGAAGTTTGGATTGCCTGTTTCTCTTCATATAGACAACCACCATTTGTAGAATGCTCTTTTGCTTCACTTATATTTATTAGAGCATGGGCATATCTTTTGTAGAAAGAATTAAACTCTCTTGCTTCACTTATATCTATTTAGAGAGATGACAGGAATTGGTCATTCACATGGTTAGTCATAAAATCCTACATAAACTTGTAGATCGCTGAATATGATATGTTTGATTCCTTGCAATAGTTTTGCGATATAAAGGTGGTGATATTAGAGTCATGCTAGTGGGTGGTTGTGGCTTGTAGAGACACTTGTGTTGAGGTTTGTGATTCCCGTAGCATGCACGTATGGTGAACCGCTTTGTCATGAAGTTGAAGCACAATTTTAGTTATTGATTGTCTTCCTTATGAGTGGCGGTCGGGGACGAGCGATGGTCTTTTCCTACCAATCTATCCCCCTAGAAGCATGCGCGTAGTACTTTGTTTTCAATGGCTTGTAGATTTTTGTAATAAGTATATGAGTTCTTTATGACTAATGTTGAGTCCATGGATTATACGCACTCTCACCCTTCCATCATTGCTAGCCTCTCTTGTGCCGCGCAACTTTCACCGGTACCATACACCCACCATATATCTTCCTCAAAACAGCCACCATACCTACCTATCATGGCATTTCCATAGCCATTCCGAGATATATTGTCGTGCAACTTTCATCATCATCATATACATGACTTGAGCATTCATTGTCATATTGCTTTGCATGATCGTAAGATAGCTAGCATGATGTTTTCATGGCTTGTCCGTTTTTTGATGTCATTGCTATGCTAGATCATTGCACATCCCGGTACACCGCCGGAAGCATTCATATAGAGTCATATCTTTGTTCTAGATATTGAGTTGTAAGTAAATAAAAGTGTGATGATCATCATTATTAGAGCATTGCCCCTGTGAGGAAAAGATGATGGAGACTATGATTCCCCCACAAGTCGGGATGAGACTCCGGACTTTATGAAAAAATAAAAGAGGCCAAAGAAGCCCAGTAAAAAAAGAGGCCAAAGAAGCCCACCAAAAAGAAAAAAAAGAAAAAGAAAAAAAGGAAATGAAAAAAATGAGAGAAAAAGAGAGAAGGGGCAATGTTACTATCCTTTTACCACACTTGTGCTTCAGAGTAGCACCATGTTATTCATAGAGAGAGCCTCCTATGCTTTCACTTTCATATACTAGTGGGAATTTTCATTATAGAACTTGGCTTGTATATTCCGATAATGGGCTTCCTCAAATGCCCGAGGTCTTCATGAGCAAGCAAGTTGGATGCACACCCACTTAGTTTCAGTTTGAGCTTTCATACACTTATATCTCTAGTGCATCCATTGCATGGCAATCCCTACTCACTCACATTGATATCTATTGATGGGCATCTCCATAGCCCGTTGATACGCCTAGTTGATGTGAGACTTTCTCCCTTTTTGTCTTCTCCACATAACCTCCACCATCATATTCTATTCCACCTATAGTGCTATATCCATGGCTCACGCTCATGTATTGCGTGAAAGTTGAAAAAGTTTGAGATTATTAAAGTATGAAACAATTGCTTGGCTTGTCATCGGGGTTGTGCATGATTAAATACTTTGTGTGATGAAGATAGAGCAACAGCCAGACTATATGATTTTGTAGGGATAACTTTCTTTGGCCATGTTGTTTTGAAAAGACATGATTGCTTTATTGGTACGCTCGAAGTATTATTGTTTCTATGTCAAATGATAGATTATTGCTTTGAATCACTCGTGTCTTAATATTCATGCCATGATTAGACATATGATCAAGATTATGCTAGGTAGCATTCCACATCAAAAATTATCTTTTTTATCATTTACCTACTCGAGGACGAGCAGTAATTAAGCTTGGGGATGCTGATACGTCTCCGTCGTATCTATAATTTTTGATTGTTCCATGCCAATAGTATTCAACTTTTATATACTTTTGGCAACTTTTTATACTATTTTTTGGGACTAACATATTGATCCAGTGCCCAGTGCCAGTTCCTGTCTGTTGCATGTTTTTTTGTTTCGCAGAAACCCAATATCAAACTGATTCCAAACGGGATAAAAACGGATGGAGATTTTTTCTGGAATATTTATGATTTTCTGGAAGTAAAATCAACGCGAAACGGTGTCCAGGGTGGCCACGAGACAGGGGGTGCGCCCTCCCCCCTGGGCATGGCCTGGGCTCTCGTGGGCCACCCGTAAGGCGGTTGACGCTCTTATTTTGGCGCAAGAAAGCTAATTTTAGGAGAAAGATCTGGGCAAAAGATTCACCCCAATCGGAGTTACGGATCTCTGGATATTTAAGAAACGGTGAAGGGGTAGAATCTGAGAATACAGAAACAGAGAGATAGATCCAATCTCGGAGGGGCTCTTGCCCCTCCCACGCCATGGGATCCAAGGACCAGAGGGGAAACCCTTCTACCATCTAGGGAGGAGGTCAAGGAAGAAGAAGAAGGGGGGGCTCTCTCCCCCTTGCTTCCGGTGGCGCCGGAACGCTGCCGGGGGCCATCATCATCACCGCGATCTTCACCAACACCTCCGCCATCTTCACCAACATCTCCATCACCTTCCCCCATCTATATTCAGTGGTCCACTCTCCTGCAACCCATTGTACCCTCTACTTGAACATGGTGCTTTATGCTTCATATTATTATCCAATGATGTGTTGTCATCCTATGATGTCTGAGTAGATTTTTGTTGTCCTATCGGTGATTGATGAATTGCTATGATTGCTTTGAGTTGCATGTTTTATTATTGGTGCTGTCCTATTGTGCCCTCCGTGTCGCGCAAGCGTGAGGGATTCCCGCTGTAGGGTTTGCAATATGTTTATGATTCGCTTATAGTGGGTTGCGTGAGTGACAGAAGCACAGACCCGAGTAAGTAGGTTGTTTGCGTATGGGATAAAGGGGACTTGATACTTTAATGCTATGGTTGGGTTTTACCTTAATGAATCTTTAGTATTAGCGAATGCTTGCTAAGGTCCCAATCATAAGTGCATATGATCCAAGTAGAGAAAGTATGTTAGCTTATGCCTCTCCCTCAAATAGGATTGCAATAGTGATTACCGGTCTAGTAACATAGTCAATTGCTTAGGGACAATTTCACAACTCCTACCACCACTTTTCCACACTCGCTATATTTACTTTATTGCATCTTTATCTAAACAGCCCCTACTTTTTATTTACGTGTTCTTTATTATCTTGCAAACCTATCCTATCACACCTACAAAGTACTTCTACTTTCATACTTGTTCTAGGTAAAGAAAATGTCAAGCGCGCGTAGAGTTGTATCGGTGGTCGATAGAACTTGAGGGAATATTTATTCTACCTTTAGCTCCTCGTTTACTTATCGAAAACTGTTGCGATCCCCTACACTTGTGGGTTATCATCAAGTTGCTTAAAATTCATAATATCGTTCCTAAGGTAGATGATCTTAGCGGGAGGGAAATACTTGGAAATAAAAGCATCTTTACACTTATTCCATGAATCAATATTGTTTTTAGGCAAAGATGAAAACCAAGTTTTATCATGATCTCGTAGTGAGAACGGAAATAACTTCAACTTAACAATATCATTATCCACATCTTTATTCATTTTCATATCACACAACTCAACGATATTCCCCTTCTCTGGTGGACCCAGCAAGTCTCGTACACAAACATCTGGGACCAACCACGTATCCATTTGTTTTTCTTTATTTTGTTCAATCTTTCGTCCTCTTCCTATATAGCGACTGGCGGCGCTACCGCGCACGCCTCGGTGACCCATCATAGCCTATGGCATTGGCCAGGCCATCCCTCTACTCCCACACATTATCTGGCGGCGGCAGCTCCACCGACCCACCATGCACCCGAACAAGTCAACCCTCGTACTCCCCTCCACCCGTGTCTTCCCCCGCTCCGGTTCGTCTGGTCTAAGGTCTCGACGTCGTCCTCCGCCTTGGTGCTCTCGCCACGGTGCTGCCATCTGTCGTTCCCAACATGGTCAGCAAAACAAGAGGAATCGAGAGATGACTATTCGTCGAGAGGCTAACAGTCTCAGGCCCACTAGGTCCATGGCCTAGGTTTTGTTGTTTAACATGCACAACCCATGACATGTTTCAACTTTTTTTGGATCCAGCAGGTATCAAGCGGCCTCTGGGCCTCCCAGCCTAGCCTGTCTATAACATCAGTAGCCCAAGTTATGTTTGTTTTTTCAAGATGACGCACAACTTAGTTCTATTTTTCTATAAGAATGCAAAACTGAACCAATGTTTTCCCTTCTATAATAGTATATATATTTATATTTATATCTTATTTTATTACATATATATAATAGAAACAACATAAAGTTCCGTTGAACATGTCGTTCGTCCAACCATTTTATAGACCTTCCCACTTCCTTTATTTTCTGTTTTCATTAATCATATATCTGAATTTTCACCCACTTTCTTTTCGATGTAATCTGAGTTTTATCCCAGTACTTTTCCATAGAACAAACTCGACTGTCCCACATCAAGCCTAAAAAGTAATAGTACCCCACGTCCTATTAACTCATCAAATTAAAATGATATTTTATTTCGTAATCAAAAGTTCTTACAAAATAATAATAATAATTGTTTATATATAACTTGGCAAGTTAACTCCTGGTGATTGTGTACATAAGCTTGCAAAGATTTTACTGACTAATGCAGTAATAGACGTGCAATCATGTGTTTATGTTTTTATAACATTTCTCCGTCCAACCCAACATGATATTTTCACCCAGCCCAGCAAGTCCGTGGATTTCGAGAAAAATCAAATGGGCTTTAAATTCTACCATAATATATAAACGGGTTGCATACACGCTACATCATTGTTTCACCCCGCCCACCAAATGGACTAAAAAACCAAATGGACTGGCTGACATGTGGGCCAGTAGGTCGAAGACTAAGCACTTTTGCAAAAAATAAAAATACAAAGGTCGAAACCTAAGCAACGTGTTGGGTTTACATCCAATGGCTGCCATTCTTCTTCAATCTCTCGTCTTCTTCCCCCAACGCTACCGGGACCGCCTACTCCAGCCTCCGGTGTCCAGTGGCGCTGTTTTGCGCGCCTTGTAGTGAAACGCTACCCCACTGACGGCCAGGCCATCCCTCCACTCCTCTACACCTCGTGTTATTCTTTCCGAGTGTAGGCCCACCCCGCACCCGAACCAGTCAAGTTTCCCGCTCCTCTCTGTCTGCGACTCCACTGCCGCGTCTTCTCCATCTCCGGGGCGTTCCAGTTTGGGGCCTTGTCGTCGCCCATCGGCTTGGTGCGCTCTGCACGGTGTGGTTAATGTGGTCAACAAACGAGAGTCATCAGAAGATGACTGTACGTGGAGAGGCTGACAGTGGCGACGCACCACACCTATGGACGCATGCATCCAACTGCGTCCTTTTTACCCTAAAAATAATGTTTTCTCCCCCTGACAGCTGGGACCCACCAGCTACATCTTCGCGCGCAAGGAAGTGCGTCCTTATTACGGGCAAGAAAAATAATTCTTCCCCCTGACAGCTGGGACCCACCAGCTATATCTTTGCATGCAAGGAAGTGCATCCTTATCCTCCCTGACAGCTGGGACCCATCTAGTCAAAGCGTACGTAGCGTTGTCTGTGTACATACCGGTCGATCGGTCTATTTGCCACGATGAACCGTGGCCGAGTAAGGAGTGGTAGCAGTTCAGGCAGTCCAGTCAAAACTGTGTACACATACATACAACCAGATGCCAAAAAATACGGCCACGTACGTACATCCAGGTGGGGTCTCGAACGCATACTCACGCATACATACGGCTAGGGCTCATGTACATGGAGAGGCAACAGACGACAGCAATGGCGTCCTGTTCATCGGAAGCCAACCGGCTAGGTCGAAACGGAGAAAGTGCGTCGTGTTCATGGGGAGGCAACAGAATGTGTTGTGTTCATTGTTCAACGGGGGGTAACAGAATACGTCGTGTTCATCGGGAGCCACCGGCTTGGACGGAACAGTCGAAGCAAGGTCTGGCGTACCGCAAAACGTAGGAAACGGGCCTTCTATTCGACCGCGTACAGTCGAAACGGGGTCCTGTTCATCGGGAAGGGTCTGGCATATCGCAAAATAAAGAAAACGAACTTGTGTTGGAGCGCCTACGGTTGAAATGGGGTCCTGTTGATCGGGAGGGGTGTGGCGTACCACAGAACGGAGGAAACAGACTTGTGTTGGAGTGCCTACGGTCGAAACAGGGTCCTGTTCATCCACCATCTACTGCCTCGCTCCAACCTCCACCTGCTACTGTTCATCCACCATCGACTTCCTCCAGCCTGCACCTGCTACTGTTCATCCACCGTCGACTTCCTCCAGCCTCCACCAGCTACTGTTCATCCACGGGGTCCTATTCATCCAGCCTCCATCGGCTACTGTTCAACCAGCCCTCCACGGGGTCCTATTCATCAACCCTCCACCGGCTACTGTTCATGGAGCCTCCACGGGGTCCGGTTCATCCACCCTCCACCGGCCTCCTCAATCGGGGTCATGTTCATCTAGCGGCAACGGCCTACAACTACCACGGGGTCCTGTTCATCCAACCCCCACTGGGAATTGTTCATCCAACCCCAACCACGTACGTCTCGACTCGTTCAACCAACCCCTACGTTCACTGTTCATCAAGAGGCGGCAGGTTCGATCAGTTTTAGTTAGCAACAGTAGCGAAGGAATCCCTTGATCAGGTTTAGTTAATAGCAAGGGATCGATCAGGGTTCAGTAACGTAGTTAGTGCAATCACTCGGGTTCAGTTAGAGCCCAACGCCTCGCTCGGGTTCAGTTAGAGCGCAACGCCTTGCACACACGCGTGTACGTGTACGAGAGACGCACAAACCTCTCTGTGCATCACTCGGCCCCAAGCACCCACCGTAACCGGGAACTCCCTGATATTTTCCTCACCCTTGCTTCTACCATGATTTTTTCATTCATGGATGGCCCAAAGAATGTCATGCAGCTGCGTCTCCGGCCCGCTCAGGATGAAAAGCCATTTTCTATCATGATTTTTTGTCACAGAAGTAGGAGCCCACCACATCTATGATGATACCGTATTTTGTCACAATTATCGTCATAGAAGTGTCATAACCATGACAGAAAAAAATCCGTTCGGCCCAAAATGTCAGGCATGTGTCTTTTTTTTGTAGTGTAAGTAGTAACACCCACATAAAAATTGCAAAGAAGAACGGTAGTATATTGCTTACGAGTTGATCTATTTCGAGCATCGCAAATCCTATGCCAAGCATCTTTTAAAACTTCTCCTCCCCTTTGTTTAAAATTGAGCACTTCATTTTTAGGGGTACACGCAATGAGCGAAGAACTAGCCATGACAGCAAAGCAAACAAGCAAACGAACAAACGGATAAAAAGGCAAACGGAAATATTTTTTGTGTTTTTAATCTGTTTTAGAAGTGGGGGAGATGAAAGCAAGAGGCAAATGGCAAATAATTTAAATACAAGTAGATGTAGTTTGTGTGCACATACTTGATAGGTTTTGGTGATTGCTATTTCTTGAGCTTGCGTTGGTTTTTCCCTTGAAGAGGAAAGGGTGATGCAGCGAAGTAGAGATAAGTATTTCCCTCAGTTAAGAACCAAGGTATCAATCCAGTAGGAGAAGAACGCGCAAATCACCAATACCTGCACAAACAATCAAACACTTGCACTCAACGTGATAAAGGGGTTGTCAACCCCTTAACGGTCACTTGCAAAGGTGAGATCTAATAGAGATAGATAAATAAAAGATAAAATATTTTGGGTTTTTTGGTTTATAGATCTGAAAATAAAAGATTACAAAATAGTAGATCAGAAACTAATATGATGGAAAATAGACCCGGGGGCCATAGGTTTTACTAGAGGCTTCTCTCATGAAGGAAAATAATACGGTGGGTGAACAAATTACTGTCGAGCAATTGATAGAAAAGCGCAAAGTTATGACGATATCCAAGGCAATGATTATGCAATATAGGCATCACGTCCGTGTAAAGTAGACCGACTCCTGCATGCATCTACTACTATTAGTCCACACATCGACCGCTATCCAGCATGCATCTAGAGTATTAAGTTCATAAAGAATGGAGAAACACCTTAAGTAAGATGACATGATGTAGAGGAATTAACTCAAGCAATATGATGAAAACCCCATTTTTTATCCTCGATGCAACAATGCAATACGTGTCTCGCTACCCCTAATTTGTCACTGGGTGAAATTGCGCAAGATTGAACCCATAGCTAAGCACCTCTCCCATTGCAAGAAAAACCAATCTAGCTGGCCAAACCAAACCGATAATTCGAAGAGAAATACAAAGATACCAAATCATGCATATAAGAATTCAGAGAAGATTCAAATAATATTCATAGATAAGCTGATCATAAATCCACAATTCATCGGATCTTGACAAACACACCGCAAAACAAGATTACATTGGATAGATCTCCAAGAACATCGAGGAGAACATGGTATTGAGAATCAAAGAGAGAGAAGAAGCCATCTAGCTAGCTACTAGCTATGGACTCGTGGTCTGTGGTAAACTACTCACGCTTCATCGGAAGGGCAACAGAGTTGATGTAGATGCCCTCCGTGATCGAATCCCCCTCCAGAATGATGCCGGAAAAGGCGCCAAGATGGGATGTCACGGGAACAGAAGGTTGCGGTTGCGGAAAAGTGTTTTCATGGATGCTTTTGGTGGTTACGAAATATATGTGAATATATAGGGCCGAGGGCTAGGTCAGAGGAGTTCCGAGGAGGTGGCAAGGTAAGGGGGCGCGCCCTCCACCCTTGCCGCCGCCTCACGACTCTTCTGACTTGGACTCTAAGTCCCCGGGGTGTCTTCTGGTCCAAGAAAAATCATCGTGAAGTTTTATTCCGTTTGGACTCCGTTTGGTATTCCTTTTCTGCAAAGCTCAAAAACAAGGAAAAAACAGAAATTGGCACTGGGTTCTAGGTTAATAAGTTAGTCCCAAAAATAATATAAAATAGTGTATTAATGCATATAAAAAATCCAAAACATATAATGTAATAGCATCGAACAATCAAAAATTATAGATACGTTGGAGATGTATCAGTGATGTCTCCGCGGCAACAGCGCCAGAAATTCTCTTGCTACTTGTGAGTTGCGTTGGGATTTCCCTGAAGAGGAGAGGATGATGTAGTATAATAGAGATAAGTATTTCCCTCACTTAAGAACCAAGGTTATCAATTCAGTAGGAGAACCACACGAAACCTCGTTAGCAGCACCTACACACACAAAAGCAAATACTTGCACCCAACACAACAAGGAGTTGTCAATCCCTTGGAGGTTAATTGCAAGGATCAAATCTCGTAGTGATAGATAAATAGATAGATAAAAGCACAAAATAAAAAATGGTAAATAAATTGCAGCAAGGTATGTTTGGATTTTATATATGATAAAAGATATACCCGGGGGCCATAGTTTTCACTAGAGGCTTCTCTCTTGAACAAAAAGCATATGGTGGGTAAACAAATTACTATTGGGCAATTGATAGAAAAGCGCATAGTTATGACGATATTCAAGGCAATTATCATGTATATAGGCATCACATCCAACAAGTAGACCGACTCCTGCTTGCATCTACTACTATTACTCCACACATCGACCACAAACCAACATGCATCTAGAGTTTTAAGTTCATAAAGAACGGAGTACCGCCTTAAGCAAGATGACGTGATGTAGAAAAAGTAAACTTAAGCAATATGAATAAACCCCGTCATTTTCCCCTTAATGGAAACAATACAAATACGTGTCTTGTCGCCTTCCATCATTAGGATATTGATCACAGGAAGATTGAACCCATTACAAAGCACCTCTCCCATTGCAAGATAAATCAATCTAGTTGGCCAAACCAAACAGAGATCGGAGAGAAATACAAAGCTATAATAATCATGCATATAAGAATTCAGAAAAGACTGAAATATTTATCATGAATAATCTGATCATAAACTCACAATTCATATGATCCCAACAAACACACCGCAAAAGAAGATTACATCGGATAGGACTCCAAGAACATCGAGGAGAACATTGTACTGAAGATCAAAGAGAGAGGACAAGCCATCTAGCTACTAGCTATGGACCCGTAGGTCTGTGTTAAACTACTCACACATCATCGGAAGGGCATCAAGGTTGATGTAGAGGCCCTCTGTGATTGATTCCCCCTCCGGCAGAGTGCCGGAAAAGGCCTCCAGATGGGCTTGCAGTAACAAAGACTTGCGGTGGCGGAAAAAGTATTTTGGGCGGCTCTCTGTTGATTTTCTGATTTTAGAGAATTTATAGAGGTGGAATTAGGTCAGCCGAAGAAACGAGGGGCCCACAAGGTAGCTGGGCACGCCCAAGTGCCTCGTCACCTACTCCTTTGCCTTCTGGCCTCCTCCCAAAGTGTCTAGGGTCTCTTATGTCTAGAAAAAAATCTTCAAAAAGTTTCATAGTGTTTGGACTTCATTTGGTACTGATTTCCTGGAAAACCCAAAACAGGCATAAAACAACAACTAACACTTAGCACTGGTTGAAGTCCCAGAAAATGATATAGAATTGCATATAAAACATCCAAGATTGATACTATAATAGTATGGAACAATATAAAATTATAGATACGTTGGAGATGCATCATTTGGCCCCTCCAGGCATTCATGTGAAGCTCCGCCAGTCATGTAATGACCAAACTCATCACCTCGGGTTTGATCGCATTCGCCGTGAATAGGTGGACAACATGACCATCATCGACAGTGGTGGCAAGCAAGAGAAGTGGAATCATAGACTAGGACGAGAAGGGATTAGTTTATCCCATTGCAACGCACGTGCCCTTTTGCTAGTATTTGATTAAATATCAATGGACCTTAAAAAGCCAAGTGGTGGAACGCTACTTGGGCCACTTGGGCCCAAGTGGAGGTGGTGCCCTCCTTCCCACTCGAGGAAGGGTGGGGAGGCTGAATTGGAGGGGGACTTCCCCTCCTCTTGGTCGGCCAAGGAGGGGAGTCCTTTCCCTCCTAGTGGCGCCCCTCCCTCTCCCTTCCAACCTATCTTCTAGTCCTAGTCGGGGAGTTGGTAGGTGGTATCATTGCTTCAAACCCCCTATACCCCCTTCCACTGGATTTTTCTTCATATTTTTAAATGACCAAATCCCATTAAAGGGCGAGGTTTTGTTTCATACTTGCTTTGCCTGGTGTTGATTCAACTCAATCACGTAAATACTAGATAATTAAAAATTCAGAAATCACACCATATATGTGAGATCACCTTCCTAAAAGACAGATGAAAGAGCATGGTGCCCCGATGTGTGGTTTTGGTAATTAATGAAATTTCCTATGGACTAATGGTTCCCTTGAGTTATATTTGTAGGTTTTGTCCATAGGAATTTCTTGAAGTCCATTTGTTGGTTTCAAGGAGATTATGTGATGACCAAGGTTCTATTCAAGGAATTATCCAAAGATTGGTCACAGAGAAGACATGATACAAGGTTGATCATGACTAAGTCAAAGAATGAATCAATTTGATCAACACACAAAGCGTAGAAGATGTACCAAGTAGGATCAAGTGATCCCATGGTATGGTAAGCATTGTCCATTACGCTTTTTGTACTAACCCGTGGTCTATACAACCAATAGAGGATGACATCTAGTGGTGATCGTCATCAAGATTGTGGTATTCAAGTTAATGTGGAGCATCACAAAGAGATCATGCTTGAAGCTTGTCGTCCATTGTGGTAATAATGGACTTGTGAGGATGTGCCGAAGAGTGGCTCACCCATAGTGGAGTATGAGAGAGCAATCTACTAGTCTTCATCGAGGCAACGCAAGCAAGAAAGGTGCTCCAACTTGAGGAAGTCAAGGTCATCATCATCTAGCTCAAGTGGACTGTGCAAGGCAAAGGTTTGCTCTTGATAGGTTTTCTATTTTACCGATCTCATGGTGGTAGTTGGGAGACCGGGTTATAGGATCGATTGCCGTTACTATCAAGGGGTGGGAGGCTCTCAAGTGCGTAGCTTGATCGTATCGTTCGTAGAGAGTTCAAACCATTGCACCCTTGCATCATCTTTCTTGGTTCTTGTTTGGTGTTTCTCTTGGTGATTTTCAGAGCTTATGGTCATCTTCATGACAAGCTCAAGTTCATCGAAAGCAGAGTTCTCATATGCATCTTCTATGATGTTTTCGATGATGGAGTTTTTGCCGGTTCTTCATCGATAGAGGTTTCACATCTCCATATCATAGGCATACTCCCCCTGCCACTTCTTACTATAACGCAATCAAGAAAGGTGTTTCTGTTGGATATTATTTGTCGTCATCTATCCAACAAGCTTGAGTTTGCTCTATTCAGAGCTCATTTACAGAAGTTATGGTAGTTCTGGGTTTATTGTATCCATCTGTTTTACTTGGGCTTGTTTGTTGCACTCCCACGGTAGTAACGCTCTGGGAAGCGGTAGTACCGCTTATAAGCAGTACTTCTGTTGTCTAGTACCGCGGCTACTACCGCTGCTTCTGGGGACTCGACTTTTCATGTCGAGTTGCGTGGTAGTAGAACGTTAGTGCAAGCGGTAGTACCGCCCGCCCACTACCGCTCCACTTCTGCTTATCCAGTTGCTTCTGGATCTATCATGCTCTCAACGGTAGTAGGGTGGCAGTGGGTGCATGATACTACAGTTTATAAGCGATAGTACCGCTCACACTGGGCTGTAGTACCGTTGTTACGGGACTGTCGCACTCCACTGGCATGCCCTATCTCCAAAGGCCCCTGAGCTGCAACCCCAGCGGTAGCACCGCTCCGGGGGCACTACCACTTCGTGGCTCCTCGCCATTGCACTGCTTTGTGGGTACTACTATCCGAGTGGTAGTACCGCTCTCCGGAGCGGTAGTACCGCTTATGTGCGGGCTGTGGGCATATCAGTTGGATTTGGGAGGGCCTATTTAAGGGGGTCTTCTTCCCCAGTGGTTCTAATCCCCTTGAGCTCGTGGTTTGCCCCCATTTTTGACCTTCTTCGAGCTTGCTATCTCTCATCCCTCCAATGATTTTTGCTAGTTCTTGAGGAAAAAGAGAGAGGAGATCTAGATTCATATTTCCACCAATCACTTTCTCCTCTTTGCGAGGGCCCCATGGATCTAGATATTGGAGTTCTTTGTGTTCTCTTCTTCGTTCTTCCTCTCATTTTCCTCCATAGCATTAGTTGTTGTGATGGGGTTTGGGAGAGAAGGACTTGGACACTCTATGTGCCCTTGCCATTGCATTTGGTGCATTTGGAGCACTTTAGTTATGCACTTTATTTTGTGATCGCCATAGTGTTTCATGTTATATATCTTGTTATCACTTAGTTGTTTATCTTGCTTAGCATAAGTTATCGGTGCACATAGATGAGTATAGTCGTTTTAGGTTTTGTGCTTGACAAATTAAATGCTAGTTTTATTCCATATTTGTTCAAGTCTAAACCGTAATTATTTTAAAGCGCCTATTCACCCCCTCTAGGCGACATCCACGATCTTTCAACAGACATAAGATTTTTCTTTATAACCTCCGAAACAAAATCAGATATTCCTAGGATCAGTCTGGACAGCAGTAGCGTCGTCGTCGTAGTCCTTCTTGAAGGTGTTGCTTGGTGCACGACAATTCGAACGCGTATGAGGGTGGTGAGAATCTTTCGGAGGACGTATTGGTTGGGGAAAATCGCCGCTTTCGTCGATTTGGCGCTGTTGGCATTTGATTCTCTTGTTTTCTCTTTTGGATTTGGACGTGTTGTTTGCCCCAGCGATGGTCTCGCAGTTGTATTGGATGGTTGCTATATTAATATAGCGGGGCGAAACCTTGTTTCGAGAGAGAGTATTGAGTTGATACAACAAAAAAGGAGAAAGATTATGAAAACTGCGTTATAACGACTCCGAGTTTGAGCGTCGCCTCCATAGCCTTCAAAAATTTATGAAACACCCTTCATGCATGTTTTGAAGGTCGCAGATATCGCGACTCTGCGAAAGTTGCTTCTAGGATATAGTCCATTTTGTGTGAAGAATTTAGGGATGGCTTTAGGACAGCACATTTGGTGTGAAGAATTTAGGGATGGCCGGCCTGGGCTAGGTAGGAAAGCTAACCTACCCAACCGAAAGTCAGCACGCCTCGAAGCCAACAAGAACTGGCCCAAAGCCCACCGCCTAGGACAAGAAAATCTGCTACAACCGAAACAACAACGAGATTGCAGTCCGACAGACGGGCACAATCCAT
Source organism: Triticum aestivum (assembly GCF_018294505.1). NCBI lineage: Eukaryota > Viridiplantae > Streptophyta > Magnoliopsida > Poales > Poaceae > Triticum > Triticum aestivum. Next base: position 396,686,379 of record NC_057795.1, on the reverse strand, counting down.
CCCAGAATGCAGCAACCAATCAGAAAAGTCAGATTTCAGAAGCTAGAAGTCACTACACCTAGGATTTAATCCCCCAAAATATCATCGCAGCGAGCCGGCCTCCGCCTCGCAGTCGACGCCGCGGCGAAATGCGGCGACCTAACGACGCCGGCAGCGGCGGCGACCCGGGTGACCGGATGCGCGACGACGATCCCGCCGAGTCCTCCCGCGCCTTCGACGACGGCGGCGACGACGACCCTCAGCAGCCCACGCCGACGCCGGCCTCCTCCGGCGACTCGCTGTGGCAGTGGCGGAGCCAGGGCCTCTCCGAGGTGGTTCTCTCGTGGTCGGTGGACCAAATCCTCAACAAGGACCTACTCCGCGACAAGGTAACGACGAGCCCTAACCCCCCCTTCCTCTCGATTTGCTGTCTGGCTTACTTGGTGTGGGTTGCGAGTGATGAACCCTAACCTCCGCGTGGATCTGAAGAAACATTTTAGTAGTAGAGTTCTCCTTTTTTTTTAGGGGAGCATAGAAGCACATTCATTTTATGCCCTACGAATGGAAAATCTGCAATAGAACTGTGAGAAATCAAAATGCTTAAGTGCCATAACAAAGGAAGCCTAGTTGCTATGCTGTTTATTAGTTATATGAACGGTGTTTTTGCCAATCGCCAAAAAAAACAACGCACAGTATGGATTCATGGAATGAAATGTCATTACAGGTGTCCAAGATCCCAGAGACATTTAACAGCATGGAGCAGTACATGACATCGTTTTTCGGGCCACTTTTAGAGGAGGTCCGGGATGATATGTCTTCAAGCATGGAGGACATCTCTGGAGCTCCATATGCAAAACTGCTATCAGTCAATGCAGTGAAAAAGGGGAAAGGACTGTATGAGATCAAGCTCGACAGATGGATGGGGGTGTCTGGTTCTGGGACTGATGGATATAGGCCGAAAGCAGCAGATGTGCTACTTATTTCAGAAACAAGACCAGCAAATAAATCCGATATTCTCAAACAGTCCAAATCCTGTGTCATCGTATGGATTAATAAGGTCCAGGGCAATAAGATCACCGTCAAGGCATCACGATGGATGGAGACTGGGGCTGATGGAGATGAACGGCAGCAAATGGGTGTTAACAAGTATGAGAAGTTGTACACCGAAGAGTTGGATAAGTCATGGGAGATACTGGATCAAGAAGCAATGGCTCTGAAATCCAAAAACTCATCTATCAATGAAGAAATCAGAAAAGAACCACCAAAAGGTAGAAAGCCCCTTGAAAAGTGTAGTGATCTGAAGGAACTAAATGAAACAGGGATGTGTGGAAATTCGTCAAGACGATGGTCCTTCTATGCTATGCATCTAACTAATATGGTAACATATGATCGTGTTTGGGTTGTGCTCCGAAGGGGTCTGACAATGGATACAAAAGTCATTCTGAACATGCTGGGCAAAAACAATAATGTAAGTCTTTCAGTTTCAGTGTTTCCTCCCATTATCAATTTGCACTGCTCAGGCAATTAAACTGCTTTGGCATGTACAAAATGCATATGGTATATTCATGTGATAATATGTACGCGTTTGGAGGTACCTAAGGATCATCAAGTTCCATATATTTTATACCATGTGAATGAACTGCATACTTTGTTACTAGTTAATCTTAATATATTTTTTTGCAATGGAAGAATGTGTGTATTCACTTACATGCTATTTAACTAAATGTGGAGCCTTTGTGTTACAGTACTCATAAATTTGCATAATCTTGTCGAATAATTGATATATGATATATGATATATGGATATCAGAATTTGTAAAAGATTACTTTCCAGGTCATGCAGTATGGTCAGTGTCATCTTCTTAATGTTGTTTGGTTGCTGTCTGGTTTAGCTGTACATGTTCTGACTTATTGTATCTCATCCCTATCATTACGTTGCCGCCATTTAACTTAATGTCACGGCCTTCATTTGCATTATCTGTTTTACTTAAGTAGGTAGAGATGTTCTTATTGTAAAAGTTGAATGTGATGTATGCTTTGTCTTTCTATTCCACATTCCTCTCCTTTGTTTACATAGTCCCTCTATGCAACTGTTGTGTCCTTTTGCATTCTGTATTCCATGCTGATTTTGTTTCTTTCATATTGACGCTGCAGGCTATTAGACATTGTAACTACTGCAGCAATAAATCACATGAGGAAATTAAGGATGATCTCTGCAATTTTAAGCTGAATGTCTCACAGCTTGATGCAATAGCAAGTTGTATTTCAGCAAGTAATTGTTGTCATAGATCTTCTGTGGGGCTAGTTTGGGGCCCGCCTGGCACAGGTAAAACTACAACACTTGCAGTAACGTTACACATGCTTCTGATGAAGAAACAGAGAATTCTTGCATGTGCTCCAACCAACATGGCTGTCTTGCAAATAGCTTCTCGTCTTATTGGGTTGATTGAGGACTTCTCTCTAAGCCATCATTACTCCTTTGGTGACATCATTTTATATGGCAACAAGGACCGTCTGCACATTGGCAATGAGTTGTCAAAAATATATTTGGATGATCGTGTCAGGAAGTTGCTGAGGTGCTTTAACCGAGAAGTTGGGTGGAAGCATTGCGTGGATTCTGTCCTAAAATTCCTAAAACATTGCACTTCTAGGTACAAACTGTCCCTAGATATACAAGCAAGCAGCGACGAATGCAGCCCTACTTTTAAGAAGTATTTTACAAGTAACTTCAGCAGTTTAGCAAAAGAATTGGTAGCTTGTATTGATACATTCTTCGACCATCTTCCAGCGAATACCCTAGGCAAGAACTTTGACAAGATGATGTTTGTGAAAAGTTTGGTCAATAAAGTGCAGCAGTTATTCTGTGCAGATGATCTCTCTGATGATTATCTTTTTACAATCTTCAAGCCCTCTGATGAACTTTCTGACCCTTCTATTGGTCATCATGACCTGACAGATGATGCAACCGAGGATCTTCCTGACCATGACATCTCTCTAGATAACCCTTCGGAGATAAACTCTATATGTATTAAAACCCTGATGGATCTTTCAAAAATGTGGTTTCCTTGTGAAGAGAATGAATCTTCGATCAGGGACTTGTGTTTGAAGCAAGCAAAACTCATATTTTGCACTGCTTCTGGTTCGTTTGAGTTGTTCAGGCTGCAAGGTGTGATGCCTATAAGCATCTTGGTTATTGACGAGGCAGCACAGCTAAAAGAATCTGAATCGCTGGTTCCTCTCTTGCTTCCAGGAATAGAACATGTTTTACTAATTGGGGATGAAAACCAGCTATCATCATTGGTAAAGAGCAAGGTATGCTTTTGTTTATAAGAATGTGTGTCATATTCTGTTATCATCGCATATGTTACTGATAATTATTTCCAGACTTCCTTAGTTGCTGACACTTTCTACTTACTGCTACTTGCTAGATTGCTAAAGATGCCGACTTTGGACGAAGCCTCTACGAGAGATTGTGTACAATGGGTTACACCAAGCACTTGCTGGAAGTACAATATAGAATGCACCCTTGCATTAATAAATTTCCGAATGCCAACTTTTATGGTAACCGAATTTTGGATGGTCCCAGTGTCAAACAGAAAGATTATACCAAGAATTATCTCTCTGGAAGTATTTATGGTGCTTATTCATTCATTCACATTGAAAATGATATGGAAATGCTTGATGACCTTGGCCAGAGTTCAAAAAATATGATTGAGGTTGCTGTAGCAGCCAATATCATTGAAAGACTTGCGAAAGGTATACCCAAATCTTCACCTATCACATGTCATGTTGGATGAAAATAAGTTACTGCTAAGCTTCATGATTTGAATAAAGCTAATTACTGTCTCTATAAAACTACTGTAGAATGCTGGGAGAAGAGGCAAAGAACCAGTGTTGGTGTAATATCTCCGTATACTGCCCAAGTGATGGCAATGCAAGAAATAATTGGAAGAAAGTTTGAGAAACATGAGTTTCTGTCTGTTACAGTAAAATCTATCGATGGATTTCAAGGTGGTGAGGAAGACATAATATTAATTTCAACAGTTAGGTCCAACAAAGATGGGAAAGTAGGTTTTCTCTCTGATGCTGGAAGAATTAATGTGGCTTTGACAAGAGCAAAGTAAGATTTCTTAATTTGGTGATATTCAAGAATTAGTTTACACTGCATTTTCATTTACATATCTCTGTATTTTTGCCACAGGCACTGCCTTTGGATCCTTGGAAATGGAGCCACTTTGCTTGCAAGCAATTCAGTATGGGCAGAATTAGTCAATGATTCGAAAAAACGTGGATGTTTCTTTGATGCTCTCAAGGACAAGCATTTAGCAGAAACAATGAGGCTTGCAATCAAGGTAATGCCCTTGTGATATATACATGTTTATCTTGCCTAACAGTGTGTGATGGTTTCCCTCCAACGCAAATCACATGGAGTTAAATCTACAGCTTCTTACTACATCCTTTAAGCCGCATTCTTTGTCCATTACTCCTTATGGCTACTCATTTGAGGACAGACAGGCAATTGCTATGCAAATGTAAAGGCATAATGAGCGTCAGTGACTTGATGCTCTTGGCGGAGCACTGGCGCCATGTGGGCCCTACAGAGTGGTGCCAATGGCGCCTACCGCTAATCTTGTTACAACACTGCTCTGCCACGGTTCGGGGGAACCCAATTTCCTAAAATAACCCAAATTAGGAAAAGGAAATGTAATTTAGCATGTATGAAAGCTTGAACTAGGATGGATATGCTAAGTGCTAACTAATTTATTGTCTCTGATCCAGTGTTCAGTCACATTGTGTTATTCAGCAGAAGTATCCTTCATAATCTCCTGTATTCTAGACCGTAAAAAGATTTTGAGGATGAGAAAACTTGTCTTTCAAACCTCTATTCTTCCAAATATACTTACAGTAGTTCTTTTTTTTGTTCATCAGAGAAATGGCCGCACAATTGATGCAGCTGGAGTGTCATCATGGTTATTAAGGGCAAGGATAAGACAGAGTCAGCTTCCAGGTTCTGGTGGTGCACGGAGCATAAATAATTGGCAACCAAACGGCCATGATTTGCGACCAAATTCTTGTCACCCAAACAGACCTATTTTTGTACCTTCTAGAGAGGACATTCACAGAACACACTTTCAGCAGCACAGAAGAACCTTTTATGGTGGTGACTACAATAATCAATCACGAGGTATCCCTGTTGATCAATACTGGCCCAACAGGTACAGACCTTCCTGTGACAAACATGGTGCTCCTGAAGGGTTTAGAGGACATGTTGAGCGGCATCCCGAGCAGCACTATCATAGCAGAACTGATCAAGAACCCTTGTGCAGTACTTCTCGAACAGCCAATGGCAGGTTTACTCCTGGATCAGTTCGGAGGACAGAATCACACAACCAAACTAGTATTCTTGGTGCATGGCAGCAACATTCAGGAGATCACTGCAACAGGGACTTTCAGAACAGGACTGGTTATCCGTTATGGCCAGCTTCTTCGCAAAGAAGGTTCAGTTCATATGGAAATGCTGATCCTCACCTTTGGAGTATGAACAAAGAGAAGCGGCTAGGTAATCATCCACGAAGAGCACCATACACATACAGGGGGCAAGCACCCCACCAGGGAGTTGGTGGCCGAGGTAGAGACGTGCCTTCATTTCATGAGAGAGCAACTAGGGGTGTCCGGCATGAGCATGCCAATAACAATCGGATGAAAGAACCTCATTGTTGGGGGCAGAATAGCAGTTCTGAAGCTGTGTCCCATGATTTGCCAGTTGCTGAGCAACGAGGGGTGAAAAGAGACTGGCGCAAGGCAGAAGCGTCAGATTCACCTCACCAAGACAACTTAAAAATAAGACTTGCTGTCGAGAGTGCAGATGAACCTCACTGTGAAGCGCAGGATGGCAGCTCTGGAGCTGCATCCCACAGACTTGCAGTTCCTGAGCAGCCTGAACGAGAGGGATGTAAACCAGAATCATCATATTCACCCCGGCAGGACAACACACTAGTGAGGCCCGAAAGTTCAGATCAACCGCATGGTAAACTGCAGGATACCAGTGCCGGAGCCGCTCCCTATGAATTGCCTGCTCCTGATCAGCCTGAGATGAAACGAGAGGAGTGTGAAGCAGAACCGCCAGTTTCATCCCGCCAGGACAACACAGAAGCAAGCCCCGAAAGTTTAGATGAACCGCACTGTCAGTCAGAGGACACCTGTTCTGGAGCCGCTAGCCCCCAACTGCCTGTTCCTGAGCTGGGACGCATGGATATAGACTCGTGCGAAGCAGAAGCAACCATTATACCTGACATTAACATACCACTTGAACTGCCTGCTCCTGATCAGCCTGAGATGAAACAAGATGAGTGTGAAGCAGAATTGCCGGTTTCATCCCGGCAGGACAACACAGAAGCAAGCCCAGAAAGTTTAGATGAACCGCATTGTCAGTCAGAGGAAGCCGCTACCCTCCAACCGCCTGTGCCTGAGCTGGGACGCATGGACATAGACTCGTGCGAAGCAGAAGCAACCGTTATACCTGACATTAACATATCACTGGAGAGCGTAGAAGCAGATAGCTAGATAGACTCTGAAGTTTGATATATGCTGCCTGTCCTATATTTTTTTCTGTGTATAGGCTAGTCATATCATCTTCCCTTCTCATCTATATCGCCAAAAGGATAACCAGTATAAACATGCAGCTTGATTGTTTGTGTAGATAGATATTTTGATGGCTGTGGTGGGCAGTCCGGAAACCTACTTGAGTTTTTGTTTGGAGCCGGAGAAATAACAGGGTGACTGAGTTTCAGGGCGGACCATGTCATGTGACTTGTGACATACTGCTGTTCTGTTGATGCTGTTTCAGGCTTCAGCTGGTTTGGGAGTGGAGGTTGTCGGGCTGACTGGCTGTAATCAGCCATCTTTTCCGGGCGGCTCAACTCAAGTGGACGGGCTGCTTAGGCGCAGGCGCGCAGCCCGCCGCTGCCGCTATGGTACCGGCGTGTAAGCTCTGCAAGGGAAAACCGTGCGGCGGCTGGCGTGGCCAAGGTCCAGCGTTGTCGCTGGGAACCAGCGGACTTTGGCACGGCACAGCGGGTAGACAGCCTTCCAGTCTCTCTACTTTATTCGCGCTCCAGAGTTGGCTGTGGGTCCGTTTCGAAAAAAAAAGAGTTGGCTGTGGGCATTTCGTCGGGTCGCTGATGGCGTGCCAGACTCTAATGCCACTTTAGAGCATCACTAGTAGTACCCTCAAACCAGTTTAAGGGTTGAGAACTGGCATTTTTTGGTATTTTTAATGGTTGAAAAACAGGGACAAAGACTAGAACCCTCAAACTCAACCCTTATAACGGAATATTGCTGCAACTCCAACCCTTAAAACTGTCATTTGACATATCACAATTATCACTAGAAAAACACAATCAACCTTGAAACAAACTAGGAAATGAAGATCATTGATGCATGGTTTAAAAGTTTACATCACAACATCATCATCTTCCCCCTCTCATCGGCACCATCACCAAAAAGTTGCACCTCGGCGCCATCTCCTAGACCACTTCCACGTCCATCAAGCACCTCCAGGCGCTGGTGGTGGAGTCCTCCACACCGCCATCGCCACCACCACTCATCGGAGTGTCATCTTGAAGAGTAGAGAACGCACCATGAAATATCCTCTTCCTCTCTGCGACGTCCTCCTTGTAGTCCCTCCACCACATCAATTGATCTTCATCCATGTCCTTCTTGGACATCATCATGTGCTCCTTCTCTTCCACCATGAGTTCTTTTCATGCCTTTGCTTCTTTAACCTTGATCATCCTCTCCTCCAAGTCGACCTTGTGCTTGGCTTCTTCACGCCTTGCTTCAACTTGTGCAAGCTTCACCTCTTTCTTTTTCTCGGTGATAAGAAGCTTTATCTCCAATGTCTTCATTGTCAATGTCTCCCTTGACTTCATCATATGCTCCATCTTCTCCCTTACGTTTGACGCTTCTACTTCCATCTTCTTCCTTAGCTTATCCTTCTTGGTTCCCTCGGGCTTGCACAGGTTCCTTTCCTCCTCATCACTATCATCCATCCTAAGCATTGCCGCCTTCTTGGGTGTAGTCTCTTGATCCCTCAACTTCCACTTGTCAAAAGTTTGAAGAATTGCCCAAACATGCTTAAATGAAAATGCTTTGCCCTTGGAAGCGGCCATCTCCTTGTACCTCAAGCCGGCAATTGCCTCCTACAAACCCACCAATAGCATAGTAAACACACATAAGAACCTAACAATAGTTGTAAGAGCATCAAAATAGATGTGAAAATACACACATGTACTCACATAGTCACTCTCCACGGTTCCACTAGGCGGTGCATCCTTCACTTGGTCCATTGCCGCACTCCAACGAGCACATTGGGGCTTCATCAACTCCCACTGGCCTTGAAGCGACCGGTATGTACGAGAGATGTACCCACCGGTCTTCGGCTTGATCTTGCAATAGGTGTCCTCTATGCGTTGCCAATAGCGTTTACCGGTTTGATTGGTACCGGTGCTTGCATCCATCCCCACATGTGCCCAAGCACGAACCAAGAGAATATCTTCGGCCTCGGTATAGTTTGTCAAGCGCACGGCGGGTCGGGCAACGGCGGTGAACGCCTCCTCCTCTATCTCGGTCACCTCCTCCTCATCTTCACATTCCTCCTCCTCATCACCCTCTTCCTCCAAGTCATCACCAAACCCAAAGGGTTCGAGAGGAGGAACCCCGAGGTCCACCTCCGCGCCTTGGAGAAGTCCCATGAACAACGTCGTCGTTGCGGGCATACCGTCGACCACCTTGTGCACGACGGGCGAAGGGTCGGCGATTGGGGGCACGGGCGCGGTCTTTGTCCGGGAGGTGGTCCTCTTCATGACCGGGGTCCCTCCCGCGGCGAGCTTGGCGACCGCAGCACCCTTCGGCCCAACCGACAACTTCTTTCGACCGCGCTTGGTGGTGGGCGGCTGCAGCGGGGTGAGTTCGGGCGGGGCGAGGAGGAGGCGGGGGTCGGGGCGACTGCGGGCTACGGAGGGACGATGTGCTGGCCAGTGCGCCGCCGCTTGGCGCCGACGACGTGGGTGGCGGCGACCACCGACGCGACCTGCGCCTGGCTCGGGACGGGCGACTGCTGGGCCGAAGCGGGCGTCGCGAAGGCGGCGATTGGGGGCGGGGCGACGGGCGGGGCAAGGGAGGGGGCGGGTGTGAGGACGGAGGCGGGCGGCGGCCGGTGGCTTGGGAGGGAGGAGGCGGGAGGTTGGGGACAGGATTTTTCCCTCCCGCGCGACGTGGGAAGAGGAGTGCGGGTTGGGGTCGAGTGCACCTCTCCAACCCTCACTTCTACAGATTGGAATTGGGTTTGAGGGTTGGACCCTTACTTTTTTTTGAGGGTTTGAGGGTTTAGGTTAGTCTTTGCGGTTTTTTTGTTCCAACCAGGAAAAAAGCGGTTATTTCTGAGGGTTTGAGGGTTTAGGGGTACTACTAGACATGCTCTTAGCCCATTTGATCTGCGAGAAGAAAGGCTATCCATGATGGTGTTTTCCAAAGTCCCCTGTCTACACATTTATTTGTTGAAAGGCTCATATGCGAGCTGGAAATGATTAAACAACCCAGTGTGGCTGCGCAGGCAGTTCGTTCATGTGTGGTTCGTCCCAGAACTTGGCACCCCCCTTGTTTGGGAGACGCTAAAATAAGTGTTGATGGAGGCTTTGCAAGGAATGGGACACAGGGCCGCGGCAGCTGCTGTTTGTCGTGATCACAGCGGGGCGTTCTTGGGCTCCTCGGCGCTAGTTGTTTCGGATAATGTTGACCCGGCATGCGTCGAGGCGCTAGCTTGCAGGAAGCTTTGGCTCTGGCGCAACATCTCTCATTAGAAAGACTGTTATTTCACGCGACAATAAGCAGGTGATGCAAGAACTTTCAGAAGGTTCGCATGGTCGTTTCAATGCCATCACTAGGAGATTAGGCCAACTCCACCGCCCGACTCCAAACGGACGTCCGTTTGCCCGGATTCTGTCCGTTTGGGTAGGATGATGGGGTCATGTCCGGGCCTGTCCTGAGATGCGGTGGCCGTGCGCCCAGCGCGCGGCTGCATCCTTTGGCCCCATCCTGTCCGCCTCCATTTTCAAACAACAACGTTTCAAATACCAGCGGCCTAGTTCACGCCAGCGGCCCTAGTTCACGCCCGACAACAAAGCCAGCGGCCTACACGTCCTCGCCGGCAACACAGTCGGCCTCCAAAATGAATAGTTTTCTTCGCCGGCAACACAGCCAGCGGCCGGCAACGCAGCCAGCCTTCAAAATGAATCGGTTTCTCGCCGGCACACAGCCAGCGGCCCAGCGGACGACACCCATGCCAGCCTCCAAAAAAGAACGGCCACGGCCGATCAGACGACCTAGTTCAGACCGTCGGCGTCGAACATCTCCTTGTGCCTGGCCTCGAACCAGCTCCTCGTCTTTGTCGCTCATCTTGGTTAAGTCCACACTCATGATTGCAAGGGCCACCTCCTTCGCTTTGGTTACAGCATTGGTGGCCTCGATGTTGAGCTGCCTCTGCCTGGCCTTGATGTTGTTGGCCTCGATGTCGAGTTGCCTTTGCCGGGCCGCCTCCTCCATGTCGATCTTTCGTCTCTTGGCCGCCTCCTCCATCTCAAGCTTCTTTCTTTGAAGCTCTAGGTATTGCTTCATTTGCTCGTCCTTGCTTTGCCGCTTCTTCTCGTCTCTCACATCCTTTTGAGACATCATGCCATGCAACGTCTCATGCAAGGCCATGATTGAAGCATCACGTATGTCGTCCACCTTGGAGTTGGTCTTGCCCCTCGGCCTCTTCAACGCCTCGTCATCTCCACCTCCGGCGAAAACTTGGCCATCTTCTTGCCTCTCTTCCTTTGAAGCTCACGATATTGATCCTTGAACTTAGGGAAAATGTTGATGATCGTCCAACAATGCGTAAGAATGAATGGCTTGTCATTGTGCCAGGCCTTGAATGCTTCCAAAAATTGAAATGCCTACACCACAAGATCAACAAGAAATTGGACATGCAAACATATACAAGGCCGAAGTCTCATGGCCGTAGCAAGGAAAGGACTAGGATGAGGAGAGCATACCATGTCCCCAACGCCGAGACCACTCACGGGTTGTGCTTCAACGCTCTCAAATGCGGTGTAATACTTGTTGCACTCTTGTTGAATGAACAACCACCTCTTTTGAATCGAGGTGATGCCATGGTTGCTTGTGATTTGGTAGGGCTCAAACATCTTCCTTTCATGGAAAGTTTTGTGGACTCTCGTCCAAAAAACTAGGCCCTTTTGTTGCGCGCCCGTCCTTGGATCTTGGCTAATCTCCATCCAACATTGGCAAATCAACTTGTCCTCATCTTGTGTATATGAACCCGTGCGAATGCTCTTCCTCCTCTTTTGTGCTTCCGCTCTTTGGGTGAGCTTGTCGATGAACAATGGCTTGCCACTAATATCAATGTCATTGCCTTCTTCATCACCATCACCTTCGACATAGATGTCATTGTCTTCATGCCACGATTCACCATGGTCGTAGTCAGCACGGTCGTCGGCCTCTTCATCGGCAACGAACTGGGCGCGACCATCCTGACTTTGGGTCTCGTCGGGATCGTAGGCAGGGACATGCCCACCCTTGTAGATCACATCCTCCATGAACTGGTCATAGTAGGGGTCGTCGACCGGTGGCGTTGGTGTTGGCATTCCTCGAACAAGACGCGGGGGACGGCATGTTGCCTGTAAACGGCGGTCGTGCTTGCTTTCTTTGCATCTCAACGGACGTCCGGTCGCCGCTGCTGGACCTAGGGGTGACGTTGAGGTGAATGACGGCCGGCGGGCGCGGGGTGGACGGCGCAATCACGCTCACGTCCAGCGACCCCGAGAAACGGGTCTGCCCGTCGTACCTTGGCGGGGGGAAGCCGGGCGAGATAGGCGTGGTCCGCGACATCAGCGACTGGCAATGCGAAGGCCGGGCGAGCGACGAGCCTCTGCTTGCCGGACCGACGACCGTTGCAGAGAAACAGACCGGATGACAAATGCTAAGCATGAGGGCGTGCGCTTTGTTGACGATGGCCTCCTTCTCCTCGACCTTGGCCTTGCGCCGCGCGACCTCAATCACAGCGCGGTCGGCAGCGAACTTGGCTGCGGCGGCGTTGTCCTTGACGACCGCCCTCTGGTTCCTCCTCTTCGCCGATTCCGCGTCTAACTTGGCGATCTCCTCCGGCGTGCACTCCGACCGCGGCTTCCTTGGCGCCTTGGCCTTCTTCTTCTTGGCCATTTGGGGCGGGACGACGGCCAGGCCACCAGAGTTCGGCTGGGCGTCGGCCATGGACGGGGAGGGAGGGAGACAGCGGGACATGGGAGGGTTTGGGGGGAAATGGCGCCAAAGGGGCGTGGGGGGGGGGGTTGCTTTGTGTCACCGACAGGCGGGCTAGGGGCGGACGAGTGCGCGCGTCCTGCCCGTCCGCGCGCTGTCCGTTTCACCCCAAAATCGGCGCAAACTTGGGCCGGGAATGGGTCGAAAGCGGACACAAAACGGACAAAAGTCCGTTTGCTCCCGTGGGCTGGGCCGCCCAGTTCGTCCGTTTTACCCAAACGGACGGGCGTGTATAGGATGGGGTCACGCGGTGGAGTTGGCCTTAGAGTAACTCCAACGCGCTGACTCAGACCCATTTTGTCAGCGCGTGTCCGGTTGGGTCGTCGGGGACAGAAAAGTCAGCCCAATGCGTTGACCCAAACGGATGCACGTCCGCTTGCCGACCCATTCGCGGTCCAAATTTGAGCCTCATTTGCGTCGGCGCAGACATGAAACGGACGCGCGCGGTGCGCGCCTATTACTCTCCTGGCCCGCCAGTCAGTGGCACAACGACCATCATTTCCCTCAACCTTCCCAAAACCCTCCTGGCCGCTCGCCATGGACGACGCGCCGACCCTCGATGCCGCCTCCTAGGGCTGTTTCCAGGAATTTGGGGCCCCAGTGCAAAAAGCAAAATGGGGCCCTAACATTTGAAGAAAAAAAATCATTAAATATAACTCAAGCATAATCACTTAATTATACAATTTAAATTGATGTTATTTAGTACAATTTTTGAAAAAGTCTCAAGTAGCAATGCAAATTCTCACAACAAATTTATCAAGAGCACCCCTTTCAGATTGAACATCTTCTAATTTCTGTTTCTTCTTAAGCTTAAAGGCACAAAATCATACTTTCTTCTAGAACTAGATTGCATGATTGTTTCTGTTTATGAACCAAACAAAAAAAATTAATGCGTTTAAATTGATGAATGTAACACCCCGAATCCGATGCGCCAGGTGTCTTCCAGTCATTCATCGTTGTTGCCACGTCATTTGCTTGCGTTTTGCATTTTCTTATGTCATCATCAGCATTTCATTTGCATGTCTTTCAAAACTTGTATCCGTTCGGGTTCCCCCGTTTCTCTTCGTTGTCCGTTCTGAGCCCAACCACTCTCCCACGCGCCTGTGGCACCTCCCAGTTCTTGTTTTGTGAGCCGCCAAAAGACGTTCTCGGAATGGGCCGAGATTTGCCGAGTGGCCTTGGTATATCACCGGTAGATCGCTAGTCAAATTTCGTTCCATTTGGAGGTTGTTTGATGCCCCAACGGTTAACCGAGTTAACCGAAACCCCCCTTCTCTTTGCAGCACAACACCTCTTCACACAGCCCACCTAGCCCATCCAAACCCCCTCCATGCTCTCCGTCATTGGATCACGATTGTGTGGGCGAAAACCGCACCTCATTTGGACACTTCTAGCTCCCTCTACCTATAAATAGGTCCTCCCCCTTCCAAATTTGCGGATGAAACCCTAGCTCCACCTCCCCTCCACCACGCCGGACATGTCCGCCCCGCCGACGGACGCGTCCAGCCGCCTCCCGCGTCCAACCCGCCATCGCCACGTGTCCTCGCTGCTGCCGTTCCAACCACGCGCCGCCATGGGCCCGCTCGGCCCAGGCGCGGCCCGCCCGAGCCCATCGGGGCCCGAGCCGCCCCGAGCGCGCCACCGCTCACCTCCGAGCTCCTGCCGGAGCCCCGGCGCCGTCGCCTGCTCCCGCCGACGACCTCGGACCTCGTCGGCCGCCGCCCGTCTGCCCCGCCGGCGCCCGAGCTCCTCTCCGCCGCTCCGTCGACACACCGCCCTCGCCAGAGGTTGCGTCCTCCGCCCCGCGCCGCCCGGCCTCCCCCCCCGCCGGATCTCCTCCGTGGCCGGCGCCCAATCTCCCCGGAGCCCCGCCGCCTCTCCAGCACTCCGCTGCCTCGCATCGCCTTCCCTGCCGCCGGCGCGTCGCCGGAGCGCGTCCCCCGGCCGAATCCGCGTACCCGCGCCTCCCGCTCGCGCCCTCACCTCCGCCCGCCGTTCACCTCGCCGGAGAAGCTCGCCGGCACCGCCTCCTCGCTGGATCGGGTCAGGGTGGATGAGATCCACCCTTCCCCCGATCCAAACGCGCCCATGTCCGCCCCGGATCTCGTCGTCCCGGGATCACCCCGTCAAGTTTCGGAGGGTATATTTTCTTTCAAGTCCCGAAATCTTACATTCTGATGCACTGTTCGTCATGCCATAACTTCTTGTGTGCTGCTCCATTTTGTGCGTGTAATATAATAAAATGTTCATTGTGAGATGATCTTCATTTCATTTCACTGTGCCATGCTTGTTTGAGTCAATCTTGATGCCATAATCGTTGTTTCAAGAGTGCTATATGATGTTAACCTGCTGAGACTGTTATAACTTGTTGTTTTGTCATTTTCGTTGCATTTTGTGTGTGCATCCTTTGAGTATGATGTCTGCATGTTTTAGGAGCATATTCATGCCATCTTTACAGTGGTGCAATCCATGTATTTTTGTGTGCCTTTTGGTGAGTGCATCAAGCTTGTGAAGTGGGCTACTTGCTGTTACTGTTTTGCTAGGCTGAATCTGTTATATCATGATGCTATGTAAACCTGCTGCTACAAATCATTCTATGCATAATAAGGAGATGTTCACTAAGGATGTTTTATTCTAAATGTTATGCTCTATCCATCCATGCCCTTGGTTGCAATTATGGCCTGCTGTAGCTTGTCGTTATCATGCTCCAAACTTGCTAAATAATGTTTGTCAGCCTGTTAACATTAAGTTCAGTTTTGCCATGAGTTTTACTAGTGATCCATGCAGCCTATGACTATGATATCGCAATGCTTAGATCCTTAAATGTGTCTTATTACTGTTGGTCACCTTGTCATGCCATGTGTTGCTCTCTGGTGAGTTTTACAAGCTCACCAACATGCCTACTTATCGTTGCTTCTGCCATGTACTGTTATTTTCACTAGGTCTGAATCTGTCATATCATTTGCCATTTCTGCATGGATGCTACCATATTTTCTGTTGATATTTGGAATAAGTTCAGTAAGGGAATTTTGTTAGTTGCTTTTTGTAATATCATGACATGTCTTTGTTTTCCATGATAAGTTCATGTAGCATGTTATTTGATAGCTCTAAACATTGCAACCTGATGTTATTTCTGCCATGTCCAGTGATTTCTGCCAAGTCTGTGAAACCGTTATTATTTGCAATCTTGCCATGTCCTTTTGAGCATGTACTAGTGATTTCTGGAGATAGCTCAGTGTTCATGTTTTGTCGTGCTTTACCTGTACATCATGTCCATTCCTTTTGTTTTCATGTTGAGGTGACGTAGCATATTGTTTTGATGCTTGCTAGATGCCCTAGTTGCTGTTTGGATAGCTTGTCCTTTAAACTTGTTTCATGTGTATGTGTTGGACCGTTGCTCCATTTTGAGTGTGCTCTATATGAAACTTGCTCGATTTTGCATCTAATTTCATCTTATCATGTTGCATCCATGTATTGAGAGTGTTTGCTTGATGTTCGAATGCATTTTGCATCAATGCCATGTTTAATTTGTTTTGCTCATATCTTCTAGGCCGTAGCTCCGAACTAAATGAACTTTATATGTAACTTGACTAGAATTTCATGTAGATCATCTTGGTGCATCTTAACTTGCTGTTTAACAACTTGAACATAAGGTTTATTCGGATCTGGACCAATTTCGAAATTTGCATATGAGGACTTACCGGAATTGTTATATGTTGTTCCCGGCCTCATTTAAACTTGCTTTGATGTGTTGTTCCCGTATGCTTCATCTCTTGCCATGAGTATCATCATATAGCCTTTTCATGCATCATACTTGGTTGAGCATCATGCCTTGTTATGTGTTGTGTGTTTACCGTGTTGTTTGCTTCTTTCCGGATGTGCTTCTTCTCGATAGTTCCTGTTTCGTTGCGATCGTGAGGATTCGTTCGTCTATGCTTGGTTCGTCTTCGTGGCTTCATCTTCTTCATGGACTCGTTCTTCTTCCTTGCTGGATTTCAGGCAAGATGACTGTTACCCTGGATCTCACTACTATCATTGCTATGCTAGTTGCTTCGTTCTATCGCTATGCTGCGCTACCTATCACTTGCTCTTCAAGCCTCCCAAATTGCCATGTTAGCCTCTAACCTTTTCACCCTTCCTAGCAAACCATTGCTTGGCTATGTTACCGCTTTGCTCAGCCCCTCTTATAGCGTTGTTAGTTGCAGGTGAAGTTGAAGATTGCTCCATGATGGACATGATTATGTTGGGATATCACAATATCTCTTATTTAATTAATGCATCCATATACTTGGTAAAGGGTGGAAGGCTCGGCCTTATGCCTGGTGTTTTGTTCCACTCTTGCCGCCTTAGTTTCCGTCATACTGGTGTTATGTTCCTTGATTTTGCGTTCCTTACGCGACCAGGTGTATGGGACCCCCTTGACAGTTCGCTTTGAATAAAACTCCTCTAGCAAGGCCCAACCTTGGTTTTAACATTTGCCACCTAAGCCTTTTTCCCTTGGGTCCTGTAGACTCAAGGGTCATCTTTATTTTAACCCCCCGGGCCAGTGCTCCTCTGAGTGTTGGTCCAAACTAGAGCCCTTTGCAGTGCCCCCTCGAGGAAACTTGAGGTCTGGTTTTAGTTGTACGGATTGCTCATCCGTTGTGCCCTGAGAATGAGATATGTGCAGCTCCTATCGGGATTTGTCGGCACAGTCGGGTGGTCTTGCTGGTCTTGTTTTACCATTGTCGAAATGTCTTGTAACCGGGATTCCGAGACTGATTGGGTCTTCTCGGGACAAGGAATACCCTTCGTTGGTTGTGAGAGCTTATAATGGGCTAAGTTGGGACACCCCTGCAGGGTTTAAACTTTCGAAAGCCGTGCGGCAGATGGGAATTTGTTAATGTCCCGTTGTAGATAACTTGATAGTTGACTTAATTAAAACGCATCAACCGCGTGTGTAGCCGTGATGGTCTCGTTTCGGCGGAGTCCGGGAAGTGAACACGGTTTGTGTTATGTTTGAACGCAAGTAGTTTCAGGATCACCCCTTGATCTCTTCTAGCTTCTCGACCGTTGCATTGCTTCTCTTCTCGCTCTTATTTGTGTATGTTAGACACCATATATGCTTAGACGCTGCTGCAACCTCACCACTTATCCTTTCCATACCCATTAAGCTTTGCTAGTCTTGATACCCATGGTAATGGGATTGCTGAGTCCTCGTGGCTCATAGTTTACTACAACAACAGTTGCAGGTACAGGTTATGCAATGATCATGACGCGGGAGTGATGTTAGCTTGTTTTGGAGTTCTTCTTCTGCTTCTTCTTCGATCAGGGGATAGGTTCCAGGTCGGCAGCCTAGGCTAGCAGGGTGGATGTCGTTTGAGTTTCTGTTTGTGTTTCTTCCGTAGTCGGATGATGCTCTTATGTATGATGTTGTTGTATTCATGTTGCATTGTTTGCCTCTTGTATGTATCCCCAACTATTATGTAATGGTACGATGTAATGATATCCACCTTGCAAAAGCGTCTTCAATATGCGCTTCTATCCTTGGTGGGACCTTCGAGTTCCTTTAGGATAGGATCGCATATTGGACGTGACAAGTTGGTATCAGAGCCTCCACCGGCCCTAGGAGCCCCCCTTGTTTGATCGCATAGTGTAAGGGCATATTTATCCCCAAGTGGTTTTGGTGATTGATGACAATGCTTTTGCGGACTAATCGTGTGCGTTAAGTTCTTTCAGAGATTCATCCATTGGCACGAGACGATTACCTCCCCTCGGTGTTTTATTCAAGACGGTGTAGCTCCTTCGTTTCGTTGTTGATGGACTAGTTTCGTAGGAGTCACCGTACTATCAAGAGGGGATCCGCTTTGGTAAGACTAGGGTGGAATCAACACGTACACATCCCTATCACACCCGTCGTCTTCCTTCCGCATCATTGGAGCTGCCCTTTTTCTTCCGTACCTGGTCCATTCTGTGCCAGCGGTAGTACCGCGGTCAACAGCGGTAGTACCGCCGAAGCTCTCCAGCGGTAGTACCACTCCACGAAGCGGTAGTACCGCTCTCAGTGGTAGTACCACTTTGCAGGGCGAGTACCGCTTGCGGGCTTCGGCCATAGTACTGCAGCTGTTCCGCGCTACTACCGCCTCGATTCGAGACTGGTGTTTCTCGTGTCGGGTTTTGCGGTACTAGGAGCGGTAGTAGTGGCGGTAGTACTGCTCCAAGTGGTAGTACCGCTCTTACTCCCGCGGTAGTACCGCTCTGGGGCCAGGGCCCTGTCTTCCTCGCCAGCGCGGTAGTACCGCTGGGTAGGGAGCGGTAGTACCGCTCTCAGCGGTAGTACCGCCCTTCCCTAGCGGTAGTACCGCTCTGTGCGGGGATGTACAGTGAGGTAACGGTTGGATTGATTTCCCCACTATATAAAGGGGTCTTCTTCCCCAAAGTTGACTCACCTCTTCCCCCCAAAGCTCCATTGTTGCTCCAAGCTCCATTTTCGCCCGATCTCTCTCCCTAGCCAATCAAACTTGTTGATTTGCTCGGGATTGGTTGAGAAGGCCCCGATCTACACTTCCACCAAGAGAAATTTGATTCCCTCTCTTATCCCTAGCGGATCTTGTTACTCTTGGGTGTTTGAGCACCCTAGACGGTTGAGGTCACCTCGAAGCCATACTCCATTGTGGTGAAGCTTCGTGGTGTTGTTGGGAGCCTCCAATTGTTGTGGAGATAGCCCCAACCTTGTTTGTAAAGGTTCGGTCACCGCCTTCAAGGGCACCAATAGTGGAATCACGGCATCTCGCATTGTGTGAGGGCGTGAGAAGAATACGGTGGCCCTAGTGGCTTCTTGGGGAGCATTGTGCCTCCACACCGCTCTAACGGAGACGTACGTCCCCTTAAAAGGAAGGAACTTCGGTAACACATCCTCGTCTCCGCCGGCTCCACTCTTGGTTACTTCGTGCCTTTACTCTTGCAAGCCTACTTGTGTTGTTTCCATTGCTTGCTTATGTGCTAGTTGTATTTGCATCATATAGGTTGCTCACCTAGTTGCATATCTAGACAACCTATTTTGTTGCAAAGTTTAAATTGGTAAAGAAAAGCTTAAAAATTGTAGTTGCCTATTCACCCCCCTCTAGTCAACCATATCGATCCTTTCAATTGGTATCAGAGCCTCGTCTCTTTTTAAGGACTTTACCGTCCGAAGAGTATGGTTGATGTCGTAGATGATGTGGGAGAGCACTCCGGTGCGGACCCGATATCATCTACGGGAGATGGGGGTAACTCGATCTCATGTGAGGAATTCAATGTGGCTTTGGAAACATTGAAAACCTCCATGACGACCGAGGTCAAGGACATGTTTAAGGTTTTCCTAGAAGGACTTAAACAATCTACCTCGCCGATGAAAGTGGGTGATCCCACCAACAAGGTGACAGATGCTACCACCGACAAGGGGGAAGCTAACATTGAAAAGAGTCCTTCTATTAGTGGTAGAAATGGCACCGACATCTTTGCCCATGTGGAACCCCCAATTTATGGAGGGCCAATCCCTTCCATGCATTTGAATCATGCCGGTCCTCCACCTAAATATGAGAAACATGAAGATTTTGATTCTTGGGTTTATCGCTTCAAGCGTCATTTAAAACATGTGTACACTAACCTTTGGAGAATCATTGAAGAAGGTTTCTATCCTCATGACCCAAGCAACTTCACCCCTCGAGAATCTGTGGACAATCAATTCAATGAAAGTGCTCTTTTCATCATCCAAGATGCAATCCTTCCCAAAGATCTCCCTCATCTTCGACCTCATGCCATGGCTAAAGAAGCATGGAAATGTGTTGAGTCTCTCTATCGAGGAAGTGCTAGCATTCAACGCTCCAACTATGAAGTGGTGCAAGATGAAGCCGATGAGTTTGCAATGAAAGAAGATGAAGAACCTCGTGAGCTCTTTCGAAGAGTGACCAAACTCGCGGTCTCACTCCGAGATCATGGAAGCAAGGACATGGATGACAATTGGATCAAGCGCAAGTTCCTCAAGGCCATGATGCCCTACAACAAGGCCATGTCCTCCGTCATTCGTCAAAGACCGGACTTCCACTCCATGACCTCAAGTGAAGTGTTGGATGAGTTCGTTGCAATGAGCATCTTGGACAAGACCGCCGACAATGCGGTGCTCCGTTCTCAAAGGGCAAAGAAGCCCAACCTTGCTTTGAAGGCCAAGGTCATCATGGAAGAAGAGGAAGAAGTGGAAGATGAGGAGAGCAATCCCGAAGACACCAAGTATGATTATCATGAGCACATGGCCCTTGCTTCAAGACAATTTTGGAGCAAGAAGAATACAAGACCCAACTTCAACAAGAACAACTCAAGTGGCGTCAAGGGCAAGCAACGAGTTAGAACTTGCTTCAACTGTGGCAATGTGAGCCATTTCGTTGCGGATTGTCCTTACGAGAAGCGGGAAGACAATGGTGGCAAATTCATTCGAAAAGACAAAGCCAAGTCCTTCCCCAACAAGAACAACTTCGCCAAGAAGACTCCAACTCGTGGGTTGGTGGTTCAAGAAGAATACCAAGAGGATGACGATGATGATGAAAGTGGAGAAGCAATGGCCATGGCATCCGTTGCCATTGCTACTACTCCCCGGTGTCTCTCTTTGATTCACCCAACGAAAACATCACCGCCAAGTGCCTCATGGCTAAAGCTTCAAACAAGGTAACCCCCAACATCACAACCACCATCATTACTAATCCCTCCTTGGAGGATTGCATTGATGAACATGTTGAGTCTAATGAGGAAGTGAATGAATTTGAGTCTTTTATGAGTAAGCTCAAGGGTAAGTCCAAGAAGCACTTTGTTGCTCTCTTGGAACAACTTGGTGAGGCCAATGACATGATCGAGGCTCACGAAGAAACCATCTCTAAGATGGAAGGTCATAGTCGTGACTATGCCGATGAGATATCGGATCTCTCTAATGCTCTCGAGGAAGAGCGTGTGCATCGTTTGACTTTTGAGGAGTCACACAATGATGACCATGCTAAGTTAAAGAAAGATCTTGATCATGCTCTTGTCGTGTCTCGTGTGCTAACTTCCGAGAAGGCTAAACTTGGGGTTGATCATGCTAGACTCAAAGAGGAGTTTGAGATACTTGACAAGGCCCACAAGGTCTTGAAGGGTGCTCACGCTAACCTCAAGGAGTCTCATGCTCAACTCCAAGTTAAGCTAATCAAGGAAAAGGCCACCTTTCCTCATATGGTATTAATTGATAATGCATGTGCTACTAACCCGTGTTGTGAGCATGTGCATCTTGTGGAGGAGAATGCCAAGTTGAAGGATCAACTTGAGAAAGGCCTTGTGACATGCATTCAAGGTGAGAAGAACCTCAACGACCTTTTGAGCAATCAAAAGGAAGTTGTGGCCAAGGAAGGAATTGGGTTTGCACCCAAGTCCAAGAGCAAGAAGAAGAAGAACAACAAGACCAAACGTCCTCCTCCTCTCAAGCAAACGTTTGTGAAAGAGGGAGAGGGTGCTCCTAAGGAGAAGAAGGAAAAAGTGAAGGGAGTTGATGTCCAAAAGGGCAAAAGCATTTCCTCAAACAAAGCCGGCGACTTTAACCCGTCATATGTGTTGTGTCGTGCTAGTGATGGACATGTTTATGCTAAATTTGTTGGTTCTCCTTATGAGTACATTGAGTGGTCTATTTGGGTTCCCAAGACCCTTGTTACTAACATCAAAGGACCCATTACTAAATGGGTACCTAAAACCAAGCATTGATCTCTTGTAGGTGTTTGCTTCCGGTGGGGGATCATGGTTGCTCGATAGTGGAGCAACAAATCATATGACCGGGAGCAAGGACTTGGTGGTGGACGTGCAAAAGATTCCATCTATGCCCACCAATGTCGAGTGGGGTGATGCATCACATTCTAAGGTATTGGGTCTCGGCAAGGTTGTCATTTCTCATGATCTAACGATCGAGAAAGTCATGCTTGTTGAGTCCCTTGCATACAATTTGCTTTCCGTTCGTCAACTTGCACTCATGGGTTTTGCTACTTCTTTGATATTGATACCGTGGCCCTCTTGTGGAGCAAGACTCTTAAAGTAGCCTTTGTTGGGCATGTCGAGAACGGTCTCTATGTGATTAACTTTTCGGAGCGACCCACTAAGACCGCGACATGCCTAATGGCTAAAGTTGACGTGGGATGGCTTTGGCATCGCCGTTTGGCCCACGTCAATATGAGATCTTTGCAAAGTCTTCTCAAGGGGGACCATGTCCGTGGACTAACAAATGTTAGTTTTGCCAAAGATCGTGCTTGCAGTGCTTGTATCGAAGGAAAGCTTCATGAAAAGGCTCACCCTCCATCAACCATCATCTACTCGAAGAGACCCTTGGAGCTCCTTCACATGGATCTCTTTGGGCCTCCATCTTTTGATAGTCTTGGAGGTAGAAAGTATTGCTTGGTGATTGTGGATGACTATTCAAGATACACTTGGGTATACTTCTTCAAGAGGAAGAGTGAGACTCAACAAACCGTCATCGACTTTGCAAATGAAGCTCAACGTCAACATAATGCAAAGATCTTGACAATAAGAAGTGACAACGGCACCGAGTTCAAGAACTACACCTTGGATGAGTTTCTCAGTGATGAGGGGATCAAGCATCAATATGCTGCACCTTATACCCCTCAACAAAATGGTGTAGCGGAGAGGAAGAACCGGACGTTGATGGATGCGGCAAGGACCATGATGGCGGAGTTCAAGTCTCCATACAACTTTTGGGCCGAAGCCATCAACACCGCATGTCATGCATCCAATCGGCTCTATCTCCGCAAAGGCTTGAACAAGACCCCTTATGAGATACTCACCGGCAACAAGCCCAACCTCAAGTACTTCCGGGTGTTCGGTTGTAAGTGTTTCATTCTCAAGAAAGGTGTTCGTTTGTCTAAATTTGAGGCTAGAGCTCATGAGGGCATATTTGTTGGTTATGCTACAAACTCTCATGCTTACCGTGTTCTCAACAAGTCCACCGGACTCATTGAGGAGACGTGTAACGTGGAGTTTGATGAAAATAACGGCTCCCAAGTGGAGCAAAGTGGTACTTGTGATGTAGGTGATGAAATTCCTCCCCAAGCCATAAGAAGAATGGGTATTGGTCAAATTCTACCCATTGAGGAACCCCTTGTGGCCGAAGGAGAAGGACAATGCTCTACTCAAGTGGAGCCATCACCTCACCAAGACCCACACGCTTCCGAAGAACAAAGTGAAGGCCCTCAACCTCGTGAACAAGACCAAGGGCAAGATCAACCTCAAGATGGTGGTGAACCTCTAAATGATGCCCAAGGTCAAGTTCTCCCCCTCGAGCAAGTTCAAGATCAAGAGCAAGCTCAAGATCAAGAACAAGCTCAAGACGGCGCTCAAGATGATCAAGTCAACCCTCCTCCTTCCACACCCGAGGAGGAATTAGAGCGTCGTGCCGCGAAGATTGCTTCCAAGCTCACCACCCAAGGCCATCTCATGGAAAATGTGGTTGGAAGCCTAAGAAAGGGGGTAAGCACTCGTAGACAATTAGCAAACTATTGTGAACATCACGCGTTTGTCTCTTGTGTTGAACCCCAAAAGGTCTATGAGGCGCTCGAAGACTCGGATTGGCTCAATGCCATGCATGAAGAACTCAACAACTTCGAGTACAACAAAGTATGGAGATTGGTGCCAAGGCCATCGGGGGACCACAACGTCATTGGAACCAAGTGGATCTTCAAGAACAAGCAAGATGCTCATGGGAACATCGTTCGCAACAAGGCAAGATTGGTAGCACAAGGCTACTCCCAAGTCGAGGGTATCGACTACGGTGAAACCTTTGCTCCCGTTGCTCGTCTTGAATCCATACGTTTGTTGATTGCCTATGCTTCCCATCACAACTTTAAGTTGCAACAAATGGATGTGAAAAGTGCTTTTCTTAATGGTCCTATTAATGAGTTGGTCTATGTCAAGCAACCCCCCGGGTTCGAGGATCCCTACTTTCCGGATCATGTGTATCAACTCGATAAGGCACTCTATGGCCTTAAACAAGCCCCACGTGCGTGGTATGACCACCTTACCGAGTTGTTACAAGATCGTGGATTTGAGGTGGGGCTAATCGACCCCACTCTTTTTACTAAGAAGGTCAAAGGGGAGTTGTTTGTATGCCAACTATATGTTGATGATATTATCTTTGGTTCTCCTAACAAAGCTTTCAATGAGGAATTTGCCGCTCTCATGACCTCCAAGTTCAAGATGTCTTCGATGGGAGAGTTGAAGTTCTTCCTTGGTTTTGACATCAAACAAAGAAGAGAAGGAACCTTCATCAACCAAGCCAAATACACTCAAGACATGCTAAAAAGATTCAAGCTAAGTGATGTCAAGCCGGCTACTACTCCAATGCCCACCAAGTGCCAACTTGACATTGATCCCAATGGTAAAGCGGTGGATCAAAAGGTATATCGCTCCATGATTGGCTCCTTGCTTTACCTTTGTGCATCTAGACCGGATATCATGTTGAGTGTGGGGATGTGTGCACGGTTTCAAGCCGCACCGAAGGAAAGTCACTATGTGGCGGTCAAGCGAATCTTTCGATATTTGGCTCATACCCCAAACTTTGGCTTATGGTACCCAAGAGGGGCAAACTTCAAGCTTGAAGGATTTACGGATTCTGATTGGGCGGGAGACAAAGTGGATAGGAAGTCCACTTCCGGAGGGTGCCAGTTTCTTGGGTGCTCTTTGGTGAGTTGGTCTTCCAAGAAGCAAAGTTGTGTGTCTCTCTCGTCCACCGAAGCGGAGTATGTGGCGGCCGGTAGTTGTTGTGCACAACTCTTATGGATGAGGCAAACTTTAAAGGAATATGGTGTCATTTGTGACAAAGTGCCTCTTTGGTGTGACAACAAAAGTGCCATCAAGATTTCTCTCAACCCGGTGCAACACTTCAAGACGAAGCATATTGAGATTCGGTATCATTTCATCCGGGATCACATTAGGCGAGGGGAGATCGAGCTCAAGTATGTCAACACTCATGATAACCTTGCAGATATTTTCACGAAGCCCTTGGATGAAGCAAGATTTCGCGAGTTAAGGCATGAGCTAAATATCATTGATTCGAGCAATGTGACTTGAACCCTTGCACCCCCACCACACTCATCTTGTTGTCTAGTTTAGATGTAGGCATGGACATAGGGGGAGTGTTGTTCTCTCAATGAACTCTCCCTCCCCCCATTATGCATAAAACGATCAACTCTTTCACATTAGCCATTTTTGATGGTACTTGTGCTTCAAAGACGAGTTTTGGTCATGGGCCCAAGGATAATTCTTCGCGGTGCCATACCAATTGACTCAAACATAGGTGGCTCCGGCCACCGCCCTCTCTTGAGAGAGGCCAGAGCTTGCTCTTCTTTCGTGTGGTTGTCTTGAAGGAGTGGGTTCCGAATCTTTGTTAGTGTGTGTGTTGCCTTGTTGGTCTTTTATTTTCTTGACCTTGCTTTCCTGTTCTTTTCGTTGTGCTTGTGTTTTTGTCTAGAGGCATTTTTTGGTTGCTGGCGGTACTACCGCTGCTGGCGAGCGGTACTACCGCTCCAAGCGGTACTACCGCCCTCCAGCATGGTACTACCGTTGTGAGGCGCGGGAAAGGGGTTATATCGGGGCAGGGGGAGTTTTCTTCTCCCCCATACCGATTCGCACGCCCCCTCGCTCTGTTCCTCTTCTCCAGCAACCGGCGCCGCGGGAGGGCTCCGGCGGATCTCCCTCTCCGGGGCATCCCTCTCCATTTCCTTCGGTGGAGACGATCCCCACTTTGTCCTCTTGCCATGGATGCCGGTATTGCCCCCATTCCCTCGTTCTTCTTGTCTAGATTTCCAATCTAGCATCTTAGGGGCAGAAGCAGTTGCATCTCTAGATTTTTGGCCAAATCTAGGCTTGAGTAGGATAGAGAATGCTTCTAGGCAGTTTGGATTGATGTTTGGTTTGAGTATTTTTGAATTTGGTAGGACGGTAGTGCCGGATCTGACCACGGTAGTAGGAAACTGCTGTTTCCCCGTCTCGAGCGGTACTACCGCCCTCTCCAGGGCGGTACTACTGCTTGGAGCGGTACTACCGCTCTCTGTGGAGTGGTACTACCGCTTGGAGCGGTACTACCGCTAGCAGGTCGTGGTACTACAGCCCCCTACCAGCTTCCATTATGACTCTTACCTCTCAGTGATCTTTTTGCTCGTGTTTTGTGGCTTATGCTCGTTCTTTCTGGTTGTTTGCGTGTTCTTGTGTGTGGTTCCAGGTGATGAGCTTCCTAAGCATCCGGCTCGTCGTGTCAACCCCGGTCGTGCCACGTCCAAGCGCTACCGCACTACTGAGCCTGCCGGAGGTTCCTCTAGTGCTCCACCTCCACCTCCACCTTAACTCCAAAAGAAGACTTGTGTTAAGCCGAAGCACGCTGGCAAAACCGTGAAAGAAATGCAACCCAAGGAGTTCTGGGCAAGGTGGCGCCGCAACCCCTATGAGGCTGACCAAGATCCCACTTTGGTCAACCGTCCATTCTGGAACAGGTTCCAGTTTTCCATCTTCTTTGATGTTCTCAAGGCCAAGAAGAATATCTTTGTCAACATGCACTCCATCGACACCG
This sequence comes from Triticum aestivum, assembly GCF_018294505.1. Taxonomy (NCBI): domain Eukaryota; kingdom Viridiplantae; phylum Streptophyta; class Magnoliopsida; order Poales; family Poaceae; genus Triticum; species Triticum aestivum. The sequence continues at coordinate 396,659,424 of NC_057795.1, read as the reverse complement.
ATCATATGGAGAAGGATCCTGAGTATTTTGGTGAAGCTCTTGAGATGTGCACTCAACTGAACATTCTTGGGATCATGCTATTCAACAAAGACTATGATGCTGATATTGTGGCTCAATTCTACGCCATGGTTCATCTCGGGACTGATGAGGACAGGACACTGACTTGGATGACCAATGGCAAGCTGCTTTCAGTCAAGTGGAAAGCTTTCATGGAGTTGATTGGGGTACAAGATCTAGGACTTGGGTCTCCTATTGGCTTTCGCCCACACCACAACACCAACGCCACTCACAAGCAAGCTCTCTGGCCCTACTGCACCTTGAGGATCAACCCTGAGACGAAGAAGGAAACTTATGAGCTGCCTGCCTATCTGGATATCCTTCACCGTATCTTCAAAGAGACTCTTTTCCCTCGTATCGGGAATCTGGATCAGGTTCACTCCTATCTCGTGGACATGCTTCTCTTCTGCCAGCGTCAGAAGGAACAGAACACCGGAGAGTCCCTGGATATCTCTCATGTTATGTGGTCTGAGCTGTTGTCTGCTATCTCCGAGCGCAAGTGCCCGATTTATGGTCCGTTCATCATGCTGCTTATTGAGAAGGCCTGGGATCGTGTCTATCCCAAGGTAATGCTAGAGACTGGAGAGTTGGTTTCTCACGACATCAAGCGTCTGAGGAAGAAGGATAACTGGGGCACTCAGGCCCCCAAGACCGGAGTTCCTTCGTCTGCTACTGCCATGGAGACCGAGGAGGAGTCTGGGGCTGAGGATGATGATGATGACTACATGCCTTCTGAGGCAGAGCCCTCTTGGGCAAAGAAGCTCAAGTCTAAGATGAAGAAGTTGTTCTGCATGGAGGCTCACGGTCAGTACATGACTCATGTGGTTGAGAAGAAGGCTCGAGGTCGCCACAAGGAGCTCATGCGCCAGTTGGGTGCTACTGTTAACAGTGGATCTGAGGACCAGCTTACTGAGGAGGAGTGGATTCAGAAGCACTGCCTGTGGACCGATTCTGATGTCGAGCACTTCCCGACCGACGACGGTGGTGCAGATGATCCCGCTGACATCTGATGTGTGTGTCCGTCTCTCCTATCACCTAGAGCCGTAGCAACACTCCCTCTCCTTTTTGGTGTCTTGATGCCAAAGGGGGAGAGAGTTTAGGGATTTGTGCTTTGTGTCTTCCGTCTTCTGTGTTTGTGTTTTCCTCGCTATTTGCTTTGGTTGGTTTGTGTCAGTGAGACCTAAGTTCCCGTCATGTGGTGTGAGACATATGCTACCTTATATTTCCAGTATCATTATCTATGTCACCATATCTTATGAGTTGCATGCTTATCTTGTTAGTTTATCTATGCTCCTCTCATATATCATGCTTAGGTGTTCGGTCGGTCTCTAAAATGTAGGGGGAGCGTTGATCCTAGTATGTGTGCCGCGCAGTCCAAAGCACTTATCGAGATAGCACACATCTAGGGGGAGCCCATCTACATTTTAGGACGGTGGGTTTTTGCGCTTGTCCCATATCTTTATTGTGTGTGCAAATCTCGTATTGTCATCAATCCACCAAAAAGGGGGAGATTGTAAGGGCATATTTATCCCCAAGTGGTTTTGGTGATTGATGACAATGCTTTTGCGGACTAATCGTGTGCGTTAAGTTCTTTCAGAGATTCATCCATTGGCACGAGACGATTACCTCCCCTCGGTGTTTTATTCAAGACGGTGTAGCTCCTTCGTTTCGTTGTTGGTGGACTAGTTTCGTAGGAGTCACCATACTATCAAGAGGGGATCCGCTTTGGTAAGACTAGGGTGGAATCAACACGTACACATCCCTATCACACCCGTCGTCTTCCTTCCGCATCATTGGAGCTGCCCTTTTTCTTCTGTACCTGCTCTGTTCTGTGCCAGCGGTAGTACCGCGGTCAACAGCGGCCCGCCGAAGCTCTCCAGCGGTAGTACCGCTCCACGAAGCGGTAGTACCGCTCTCAGCGATAATACCGCTCCGCAGAGCGGTAGTACCGCTTGCGGGCTTCGGCTGTAGTACTGCAGCTATTCCGCGCTACTACCGCCTCGATTCGAGACCGGTGTTTCTCGTGTCGGGTTTTGCGGTACTAGGAGCGGTAGTAGTGGCGGTAGTACCGCTCCAAGCGGTAGTACCGCTCTTACTCCCGCGGTAGTACCACTCTGGGGCCAGGGCCCTGTCTTCCTCGCCAGCGCGGTAGTACCGCTGGGTGTAAGTGCATCTAGTGCCCCTTAGTGATTTTGGTGTATTGAAGACTTATAGGTTAAGTGACTGATGCGTTTGTGAGTGTACACAGGTCTATAAGTCTATGAGGAGTTTGATATTTACAGAGAAAGTCGACCCCTAAAAATGAAGTTCTTCGACTGAAGACTTTGATATTCTGAAGACTTTTGAAGACTTTGAAAGTGAAGAAATTGGTGTGACCTTGAAGACTTGGTATTCATTCGAGGAATATGAAGCGTGAAGACTTTTGTTTTCGTAGTTTCATTTTCCCTTTCTTGAGTCATAGGAAACACCGTACTGTTAAAGGGGGTCGAGGAAATACTAAGAAAAAATTTCCATGTGATGCTCAACTCAAAATCCTACACCTACCAATCCCTTCGAGTGAAGCCATTGGAAATCTCATACAGTTCAGTCAATTTCTTCAGTGACAGAGACGCAGTTCTTCTGGTCACTGAGGACTTTGCTCTGACTGAGGAGTTAGGAATTCGCCAGTGCGAATTGCCTACACAGTGAGGAACATGATAGCCCTGAGGAATTTGAGAGTCAAATTTCCGACCGTTGCTGTGCTGCGCGCTGGCTGTCCAAAATATCTTATCCACCTAACGGTCATATCATTGAAGGGCATTTATGTCTTATCATGTCGGGCTGCTCCCTAGGCTATAAATAGCCCCCCCTACAACCACTAGCTGGTTGGCTGCTCCGAGAGAACTTGACACTTGTCATCTGAGAGCAACCCATCCTCCGAGGACTTTGAGCGAAAATCATCAAGTGAGGAAAATCCCAAACCAAACCCCCACAAACCCAAAGTGATTGAGCATCACTGAAGAAATTGATCCTGCATGGATCCGACGCTTGTTACCTTTGAAGACTGTGCTTCTTCCAGACGGTTAGGCGTCAAGGTCTAGAGCATCCAAGAGGAATTGTGGATCGCCGAGTGACCAAGTCTGTGAAGGTTTGGAAGTCACCTGAAGAGTTACCACGAGTGATTGGACGAGGCCTGCATGGTCTTAGTTCAAGGAGAATGCGGTGAGGACTGGGTGTCCTGAGTTGCGGCTCAGAGACTGGGTGTCCGGGACTGCGTGTCCTCGAGTTTAAATACTCAGCCGCTCCAACCAGACGTACAACTGAGACAGCAGTTGGAACTGGTTTACCGAATCATTGTCTTCACCAACTAACTGGTTCTATTTCCTCAACTCTTTCATTTCCTCATTACTGTGTTGTATGTTGTTCATATCTGTGCTTGAAGACTTTGACTGAAGACTTTCACAAATTCCTCAGTTCAATTTCTTCAGTCTGTCCTTCTTCATCTTGTTATCCTGTGTTTACGCTTTCTATACTCTGTGCTAGTCTTCATTTCATCATGATGACTATGTTTGTATCCTGTTATGTTTACTTCTGAGTACTTATTCCACTGCAAGTAGTTCTTCGCTAAGGAATTTCCTCACCAGCAAATTCCTCAGTGAAGAATTCATAAAAATCGCCTATTCACCCCCCCTCTAGTCGATATAACGCACTTTCAATTGGTATCAGAGCAAGGTACTCCCTTGTTCTGTGTGATTTTGGTTTAACCGCCTGGAGTTTTAGTTATGTCGACCGCAGGTATGAAGAAAGTGACATGCCCTATCTTTGACGGTCATGACTATCCCAAGTGGAAGGCCATGATGAGGAAGCGCCTCATGGCAAGGAACAGCGAGTTGTGGACCGTCACTGAGATTGGTCTTACTGATCTATGCAAGATGGCAATGCTGATGATATTCGCAAGTACACTCGACTTGACATCATAGTGAAGGATATCATCTGCCCCTGCCTATCCAGAGATCAATTCGGGCAAATTATGCATCTTGGCAATTCGAAGCTCATCTGGGACCGAATCTCTGATGTCTATGAAGGTCATCGAACTCGTCATGATCCCTGGTTTGAGGACTTCAAGGAATCTCTCAAAACGATGACTTTCGATCCAGAATCATCATCTTCTGCATCTTGTCTCATGGAAAACAGTGCTGAGGTAACCGAATGCTCCTCATCCGAGTCTTGTGATAATGAATCTGATAATGATGAATCTGACAATGATGAATCTGATGATGATATTGAATCTTGCTATACCAAACTTATTTGCATTGCCACTAAACAACAAACGGCTTTAGAACAAACTCAAGATATGCTAGAAAAAAGTGATAATATGTTGCGCAAAGAAATGGATCAGTCAAAAGCATTGGGTGAATGTCTTCAGAGAATTCACTCCAAGTTTGACGCCCTTCAAGATCAACATAATACCCTCTTGACTGATCACGAGAAGCTTTCTCTTGAATCTCTTCAAAGAAAGGAAGATCTTGAAAAGCTAAGAGTGTGTTATGAAGATCTTCAGAAGGAGCGTGATTCATTACTAGCTCAACAAATCAGCGCTTCTCAGGAAGAATTTGTTCCTCCATGCTTAAAGTGCATTGAACATGAAACTGCTAATTCTTCACCTGAATGTTCAAATGCTTCAACTGCTACAAATTCTTCATCAGCCTCTGCTATCACTAATTCCTCATCTGAGGACATTGCTAGCATCACTGACAATGCAGGGCTGAAGGAACTGTACATGACAGGCATGTACAAAAGCCTCAAAGGGCATCAGACACTTTGTGATGTGCTCAAAAAGCAGATCCTCAACAGAAACCTAGGAAAGAGGGTATTGCCTTTGAGAGGAAACTCAATGCTGATGGAACATATTGGAAGCCTGAGCAGTACCCCAAAACCTCATGGGTTGCTGCAAAGGGACCTCCAGTTGATCCATCTAATTTATCTGGCTTTACATGTGAATCTCCTCACTCTTCTGATGAGTCTCTTGACTCCAACTATAAACTGTTCAAAAATCAGAATGGTGAAGTATTTATGTTGGCACTAACTGCAGGAACGGTTCCCCTTGAAGAAAATCTGGGTTCCCAAAAGTTGTGTTGAAAGTCTTCAGGTGAATGTCCTCATGACACCACCTGTGAAGAACAGGAACCCCAGATCAAATTCTTCATATGGACCAAATTCTTCATATGGATCCAAGTCCTCATATGGACCAAACTCTTCACATGGATCAAATTCCTCAACTGGATTAAAGTCCTCATATGATTATCATCGTGCTAACAACTCTGTCTCGCAGGGTAGTGCTAAGGGATATGAATATGTGCATTATTCTTCAAACCATTATGTTCATAAGTCCTCAAGGAATTACTCTGCTTATTCATATGCCTACCCTAACCCCTCTTATGTGAAGCGAAATGGTTTGGCATCTTTGCCACCTTTCTCATATGGTGCTCGCAGAATGATGAACTCTTTGCCACCCCTCCAGATGTGGGTGGTGAAGAAAAAGAACTAATCTCTTCTGCAGGGTCAGGTCTCCAGACGTGCTCTAACGTCTGAAGAATTTGCTGGGGACCTGACAAAATTTGCCTGAAAGGACGCATGCAAATCATGATGAAATGAACTTTCATTTCACACGTCCTCATACTGCTGTATCTGTTTACTGCTTGATGAAATACATCTGATGAACTTGATATCATATTCTTCACTGATGAAGCATATGAGATTGTAAGTTATACTAATTCATCTGCAGGATGATCAACCCAAAACCACTGAATGGGTCCTCGATAGTGGATGTACAAATCACATGACTGGTGACAAGAATCTATTGATGGATGCTCCCTTATCACCGTCACCTCTGAAGCATATCATCTTTGCTGACAAAGGCAAAAGTCAGGTATTGGGTCTTGGTAAGGTTGCTATCTCTAAGGATAAGCACATGGACAAAGTCATGCTTGTTGAGTCCTTAGGATACAATCTCATGTCAGTCTCAATGCTTTGTGATCTTGATATGGTTGTTGTCTTTGGCAAATATCGCTGTGTTGTGATTATGGAAGCTGACAATTCCAAAGTCTTCGAAGGCTTTAGGAGAGGAGATCTGTATATTGTTGATTTCTCTACAGGACCACAACCAGCCGTATGTCTACTTGCAAAAGCTTCAGAAGGCTGGCTATGGCATCGACGACTTGGTCATGCAGGCATGTGGAATTTGAACACGCTTGCGAAGAAGAAGCATGTCATTGGCATTCAGAATGTCAAATTCCTCAAGGATCACTTATGCGGAGCATGTGAAGCCGGAAAAATGACCAAGGCCAAGCATCCAGCGAAGACTATCATGACCACTACCCGTCCATTTGAATTGCTTCACATGGACCTCTTCGGACCTAATCATTACTCAGGAGTCACTAATGATGCATCTCTATATGGTTTTGTCATTGTTGATGATTATTCTCGATATACATGGGTACACATTGTTACTTACAAACATGAAGTGCAGGAAGTCTTCAAACGATTTTCCTCGAGGGCTTCAACCAACTTTGGTGTGAAGATCAAGCATATCAGAAGTGACAATAGAACTGAGTTCAAGAATTCCGGTCTTGATGCCTATCTTGATGAACTTGGTATTACTCATGAGTTATCTGCTCCCTATACTCCTCAGCAGAATGGCGTCGTGGAGCGCAAGAACAGAACTCTTGTTGAGATGGCTCGCACTATGCTTGATGAATACAAAACGCCTCAGAGTTTTTGGATTGATGCAATTGATACTGCTTGCCACATCATCAACAAAGTATATCTTCACAAATTCTTCAAGAAGACTGCCTATGAACTCCTCACTGACAAGAAACCCAATGTGAGTTATTTCAAAGTCTTCGGTGCTAAATGTTGGATTAGAGATCCTCACCACAACTCTAAATTTGCACCGAAAGCACATGAAGGTTTTATGCTTGGTTACGGAAAGGACTCGCACACCTATAGAGTCTTCAACATTGTTCTTCACAAGATTGTTGACACTGTAGATGTGCGGTTCGATGAAACTAATGGCTCGCAAAGAGATCACCTACCTTCTGTGTTAGATGAACCAGCACCTGAAGATGCTATCAAGCTCAAGGCAACTGAGGATGTCATTCCTACTGAAGAATCTGCTGAAGAATTCATTCCTGTTCATGAAGAACGTCGAGCTGATGCACCTGAAGAACATGATGAGGAAAATGGTGCTGAAGAAAATGCTGATCAAAATCCTCAGCGACAACCAGCTCATCCTCGCGTTGCAAAAGAAGTGCAAGTGGAGAAGATCATCGATGACATTAGCGCACCAGGTCCTCTCACACGCTCAAAAGCTTCACATTTATCTAACTTTTGTGGGCACTATGCTTTTGTCTCTATCACAGAGCCCACTAAGGTAGATGAAGCATTTCTGGAGCCGGAGTGGATTCAGGCTATGCAAGAAGAATTACATCAGTTCGAGCTTAACAATGTCTGGGAATTGGTCAATCGCCCAGATCCTCGCAAGCATAATATCATTGGCACAAAGTGGATCTACCGCAACAAGCAAGATGAAAATGGCCTTGTGGTGAGGAATAAGGCACGACTAGTAGCTCAAGGCTACACACAGGTTGAAGGAATTGATTTCGATGAAACTTTTGCACCTGTTGCTAGACTTGAGGCTATTCGCATATTACTTGCTTACGCTAACCATCATGATATCATCTTATATCAAATGGATGTGAAAAGTGCATTCCTCAATGGTAAGCTTGAGGAAGAAGTATATGTTGCTCAACCCCCAGGTTTTGAAGATCCAAAGAATCCTGACAAAGTCTTCAGACTCAATAAGGCTCTCTATGGCCTCAAGCAAGCCCCTCGGGCGTGGTATGATACATTGAAGGAATTCTTCGTGAAGAATGGCTTCACACCCGGTTCACTCGACCCTACTCTTTTACTAAATCATATGATGGTGAACTGTTTGTGTGCCAAATATATGTTGATGATATTATCTTTGGCTGTACTGACCAACGTTATAGTGATGAATTTGCCTATATGATGAGTGAAGAATATCAAATGTCTATGATGGGAGAGTTGAAATTCTTCTTAGGTCTTCAAATCCGTCAGCAGCGCAATGGCATATTCATATCTCAGGAGAAATACCTCAAAGATGTACTGAGGAAATTCGGCATGCAAGATTGCAAAGGCGTCAAAATTCCTATGCCCACAAATGGCCATCTATGCACTGATGAAAATGGTATTGACTTCGATCACAAGGTATACCGCTCCATGATTGGTTCTTTATTGTACTTATGTGCATCTAGGCCAGATATAATGCTTAGTGTTTGCATGTGTGCCCGATTTCAAGCTGCACCGAAGGAATCACACCATAAGGCTGTGAAGCATATTCTTCGATATCTAGCTCACACACCAACACTAGGATTATGGTACCCCAAGGGCTCTGCTTTTGATCTCATTGGATATTCTGACTCTGACTATGCTGGTGATCGTGTGGACCGCAAGTCAACATCTGGCACTTGTCATTTCCTCGGACGATCTTTGGTCTGTTGGTCCTCGAAGAAACAGAACTGCGTATCACTGTCTACTGCTGAAGCTGAATACATTGCTGCTGGCTCATGCTGTGCTCAACTGCTTTGGATGAAGCAAACCCTCAAGGACTATGGCGTCAACGTGAAGAATGTGCCTCTCCTCTGCGACAATGAGAGTGCCATCAAGATTGCTCACAACCCAGTTCAGCACTCGAAGACAAAGCACATCCAAATTCGTCATCATTTTCTTCGTGATCATGTGTTGAAGGGCGACATCTCCATCGAGCATGTGAAGACTGAAGAACAGCTAGCTGATATATTCACTAAGCCCTTGGATGAGAAGAGATTTAGCAAGTTGCGGTGTGAGCTAAATATCTTAGAATCTTCGAATGTTCTTTGAAAAGGACACACATCCTAACACTTATGCAGAATTGATGACTTAGATGTGCAACACATGAAGAAACGTTTTTCTTCAATCAATGAAGAATAACACTCTAAGTGTGAAGAAATTAATGAAGAATTTGATTCTCAGAACCCTACGACAATTGTACGCGGTGTCTGAAATCATCATTCTTATACGGTGGGTCACGCCACCACAAAAGTTGAAAATCTTCAATTTGAGTTTTTCCTCATTTTTGAAATTCTTCAGTTTTTCAAATTCTTCAACTTTGCAAAATCTTCACTGTTTCCGTCGTTTTTCTTCATTGGCTATATATATATATATGAGTTTATGTCCTCTACAGCATTCACTTATTGGCTATTTCTTCAAGTTGTGATTTCTGCTAAGTGAATGTGATCGGACCCTTCCCCCTCTATGCTATACTCAACCCAATCTATTCACAAATTCTTCATGTGCGTTCTATTTGAAACTCGTTCAAAGTCTTCACTGTGTCCTTGTCAGCTGAAGAAATTGCGAACGAAACTTTAAAACAAATCTTATCCAGATTTTCGGTTTTACCGCTCAAACCGTTCCGCATCCCACGATGCATTATTTATTCACCCACGATCTTACACGATCTCATCTGCACAGTACGTGGGTGACACATGTCGCGTGAAGGAGAAAGGGCAGGGGCATGTTCGTCCCAAAATCTTCGGGCGAACAGTTTTTACCGTGGCTATAAATACCCCTCTCCCCTTCCTCACTTCATTTACTCCGCTCGGTCGCTGTCTCTCGCTCGAGCTCCTCAAACCCTAGCGCCGCCGCTACTCCATCGCCGTCGGTGAGGAAGAGCTTCACTGCCTCGACCTCGTCGCCGTCGTACTCGCGCCGGCTGCGGAAATCTTCACTCCGCCGCCGCCGTAGCTGTCTCCCTCTGCCAAGTTAGGGCGTGGGAGATCTAACTCGACGAACTTCACCGCTGTTCATCTCAGTTCGTCGTGTTCTTCAGTTCGGGTAATTAAAAGTTACTTTTATTACTCACTTTGATTCTCAAACTTTTCCTGAAAATCTTCAAAGGTGTTTTATTCTTCAAATCTTCACACATATGAACACCTCACACACTGTATGCTCTTGATCCATTTCTCTAAGCACTCATTTTCTTCAAGATTCCTCAATTGTGCGGATTTTCGATCTGTACAACTCTGGAACCTAAGACAAGAACGCTTAGTGAAATTCCTCAAGGCTCAACTGGTCAAATTCCTCAAAACTTGTCTTTTCGAAAAATCTTCTGAGAACGCATATGACCTCTCCAAATTCCTCGCACCTACACTCTGTTCACAGGTACTCATGTCCGCTGCTGAATCACTAGGTTCTCATCAACTTAACTCATTTGTAGCGTTCCTCGAAGAAAAACTGCATACTTCTTCAGAGTGTTCAATTGTTCAAATTCCTCATCTGAAGAAAATGGCTGAAGGAAAGAGACCGCAGAAAGGAGGAAAGAAACCGGAGGTCATGACTGCTTTCGAGATCCCTGATGAAATATACAAGGATTATTGCACACCTGATGAAGCCAAGTTTGGCAAAGAAAACAAGAATCAGCGCAAGGTGCGCATTCAGAGGATTGAACGAAGATGGGCCCGAGAATGGAGGGAATATCGATATGTTACTCCAAAGTACATGAAGAAATTCGCCTTAAATCCTCCATGCCCAAGAGCTCCATTGGCACCTGGCCAAGTCGCTGATCCCACTAGCATCAAAAGTGGTGAAGACTTTCCTGAAGAATGGGCTAGGCGCCAAGCAAAATTGGCAAGACAAGCCAAGGAGGCAGTGAGGAAATTCAATGAGGATTCTGCTGCTGCTGCTGCCGCTGAGACCTCGGTCAAGCCGAGGAAATCAATGCCGAAGAAGCCTGCTCGCAAGCCAAGTGCTTCACCATCAGCGCCCTCACGGCCAAGTTCCTCAGCCGCGCCCTCATGGCAAATTCCTCAGACTACTGCTGCTCCACCAAAGTCCTCAGCAGCTCCCTCCAAGTCCTCAACTCCTGTGCATCTGGCTACATGTCAAAGGACTCAGGGTTTCTCAATTGCTTCTGGTGTCTCAGCGAGTTCCTCAGCTGCACCAATGTCCTCATCAGGCCCCACTCTGCTGAAGACAAAAGCAACAGCTGGACGTGGCCCTCGGCCAAGTCCAAGAAAGAAACAGGTTGCTTTCCAAGTGCCCTCTGATGATGAGGCCTCTGATGAAGAACTTGCAGAAATCATCAGAGACAGACAAGCAAAGGCCGCCAGAGCCAAAGGAACACCTGTGCCTCTGCTTTTGGATCCGAAGAAGATCCTCGACTATATTGACTTATGGCATAAGGATCCAAACACTCCAATGCCTGATCTGCCTCTGACTCCTGGTCAAAGTCATATGCTGACCCATTTCATCTCTCAAGAGAAATGGAAGTTTGAAAAGGCTCGTGAGATAAAGAGAGCACAAGCTAGAAAGGAGAAGCTTCTGAAGAAGAACGTTGTCAGACTGACACCTGAAGAACTTCTCAAGGCTCAATCTGAGATCCAAGCCCTCAGCAAAGACTTTCGATGCATACAATGCTGATTGGCAAGGAGCCAAAGTGAGATTCGTCAACCTGACGAAGAAAATGACAACTGTTGCAGCCCCATCGCAACAAGAAAATCCTCAGGCTGCAGACTCTGCTCAGCCTGCTGAAGAACATGCCAGCACCGCTGATGACTTTCAGCCTGCTGATGAGAATACAAGTTCCAGGGCTGATGACTCCATCCCAGCCGCTGAAGAAATTCCCAGGGCATCCACTAGTGGTGCGCCTGAAGAAACTGAAGAGATCAGGGCAACTGCACCAGTTGCGCCTGAAGAAAATGAACCACAGTCCTCAGCTCCTCCCGCGCCAACACCAACTCCAATTCTTCCTTCTGCCTATGAAGTGAAGAAGACCAAGGCTGCAGAGCGAGCTGCAGTGAAGAAAAGGAAGGCATCAGCTGCGTCAAATTCTTCGGCCGCGAAGAAAATGAAGCCAATGACCAGCTCGCTTGAAAATCCTATTGATGCCATTCCGCTTTCCTCCATGTCATCCAAGGAAATTGTTCCTTATGGAGAAGACTACAAGATCCCAAGCGGATCTGATGAAGAAAATCATTCTGTTGCTACCTCAGAGCAGTTTGATGAAGAAATTGAAGTGGAAACATTCCCTTCAACGCCAGCCGTTTCCTCACCTATGCCTCAGTTCACAGCTGAAGAGGCTGGTGTTGAGGAAATTGAAAAAGAAGATGAAGATGTGGATATTGGATGCACTACACCAGTGATGAACGATGACTTTTGGGAAAGTCAGCACCCCAATACTCCTCTCTTCACTCCTATTCAACAAATTCCTCAGTCCCCAGCTATAACTGTTCAAATGGGCTCTGAAGAAACTCATCCCACATCGTCTATTCATGAAGAAATTCCAGCCGCTAGTGCTGAAGAACCTGCTGCTGCTGATCCCCAAACTGCACAAGAAGAGGAACCAGAAATTCCTCAGCCTGAAGCACCTGAGATCGTCATTCTTGAGGTTGTGCTGCAAATCACTGACACTCCTCTGCCCAAACCGAAGAATCCGTTCTCTAGCAAGCAAAAATTCAAGGCTGAAGACTTCTTTTCTGAGCATGTGTTCTTCACTGATTACAATCCATATGACTTTGCTCGCATAAGGAAGAGATGTTTCTGGACTGCTACTCAAGCCAACTTCTATTCCTCAGTGCTCTTTGACAAGGACAAAATCTTCGATCATGAACATATTCCTCACGTGGATATGGAATCTCTGCCGTGCTTCGAACCGGTCCTCCGAGTTATTCACGATGTAGGACTACTGAACTTCTGCACTGATATCTGTGATTGGAATGAAGAACTCATTCTTCAATTCTATGCCACTTTGCATATCACCGGAGATGCTGAAGATGTCAATTCATGGGTGCTGGATTGGATGACCGAAAACACTCACTATAAGGCACCAGCAACTGAATTGCTTCGTGTCCTTCCTCTTGATCCTCCCCATGACAGTGCACGTTGCATCTACAATGACCCTGAACTGACAAATCATTATATGCAAGTGCTCATGAAGCCTTTGAAGCCAGGGCAGGCCCCACGAACCAAATTCCTCGTCAAGGAATTGCTCTATGTGCCTCTGACTGTCTATCGCATCCTGACGAAGACAATGAGTCCTATCAAAGGCCACGACTCAAATGATGAAGATGTCGTTGGCATCATGAAGAACATGCTTTTCAACATCATTCATGGCGTTCCCGTCAACTTCCATGATTTCTTCATGAGGACTCTGGCTAATGTTGCTATGTCACCTTTCGAGCTGAAGCCCTATGCGCCTTGGATTATGAGATTCATAAGGGCAAGATCTTCACTGAATTACAAGGCTGACACTCTGAACCATGGTAGCTACTTGCCTCCCATTGAAGTCCTCAAGCGACCAGTTTCATCATCTGATGATAAAGGCAAGGCAGCTGCTGTGATCGATGAAGGCACTCGTCCATTGGATGGTCAATTTCCGTCTGGCTACATCTTACTCCACCAATGACGATTCTGCCACACATGACACTGCCGCAAATACCTCAGCAAAGCAAAAGCCTCAAGCAACAGCACCCAGGGTGATGACTGACCGTGAGTTACTCCTCAGTCTTCATCAGAAGGTTGATCGCAATCACAAATGGGTGAAACGTCAGTTTGCTGCAATTCTTCACAACATGACCTCAACCCATAATGCAGTGAAGAAAAATCAGTATCACCTTCATGAAACCCTCAACCGCACCTGGGCTGTTCTCACTCATGTATATTCCGCGGAAGAACTGAAGACTATGGGTCTGCAGGAAGCCTTTGACTGGTCTGCACCACCTCCGAAGAAATTCAAGAGAGTCAAAGTTCCTAATCTAGTGGCCAGTTCTTATTCTTCATCGCGTGAAACTGATGAGCATGAAGATTTGGACGACACTGCGGCAGGCCCTACTTCAACGAACAACCCCGACAATACTGGCGCTCCTCCATCGACTTGAAATTCTTCAGGGGCGTTAGTCCTCGGTTTCGATCCTTTTGGTCATTTGATGACAAAGGGGGAGAAATCTGAGTTAGTCTTCAAGCGGGTTTATATTATGGGCGTTTTGTTAAGTTACAACTCTCGTTCTTCCGAAACTTTTATTGGATCGAGTTGTAATCTTAAACCGATGGTGCCCTGATACTTTTGGACGGTGCATGGGCTCTGACTTTGATGCACTGTGCTCTGATACTTTTGATGTGTTACTCTGCATGCTTATTCCTCGTTAATATCATTGCACGCATGCTGGATCTCATCAGGCACCATATTTCATCATGCATTTCAAATTCTTCATATTATATATCAAATGCGTGTATGAATTACAAGATATAGGGGGAGATCTCCATGATTCAATTCTTCAAATGTGCATTGCCTCAAAAGCAAATTCCTCACTATGCACATATTCAGGGGGAGTTCTTCTATATCTTGCAATCAAATTCCTCAATATCAGTATTTACACTTCATATGTTTATCCCCGTTGAAAACTTAACCTATGTTGTCATCAATCACCAAAAAGGGGGAGATTGTAAGTGCATCTAGTGCCCCTTAGTGATTTTGGTGTATTGAAGACTTATAGGTTAAGGGACTGATGCGTTTGTGAGTGTACACAGGTCTATAAGTCTATGAGGAGTTTGATATTTACAGAGAAAGTCGACCCCTAAAAATGAAGTTCTTCGACTGAAGACTTTGATATTCTGAAGACTTTCTGAAGACTTTGAAAGTGAAGAAATTGGTGTGACCTTGAAGACTTGGTATTCATTTGAGGAACATGAAGCGTGAAGACTTTTGTTTTCGTAGTTTCATTTTCTCTTTCTTGAGTCATAGGAAACACCGTACTGTTAAAGGGGGTCGAGGAAATACTAAGGAAAAATTTCCATGTGATGCTCAACTCAAAATCCTACACCTACCAATCCCTTCGAGTGAAGCCATTGGAAATCTCATACAGTTCAGTCAATTTCTTCAGTGACAGAGACGCAGTTCTTCTGGTCACTGAGGACTTTGCTCTGACTGAGGAGTTAGGAATTCGCCAGTGCGAATTGCCTACACAGTGAGGAACATGATAGCCCTGAGGAATTTGAGAGTCAAATTTCCGACCGTTGCTGTGCTGCGCGCCGGCTGTCCAAAATATCTTATCCACCTAACGGTCATATCATTGAAGGGCATTTATGTCTTATCATGTCGGGCTGCTCCCTAGGCTATAAATAGCCGCCCCCTACAACCACTAGCTGGTTGGCTGCTCCGAGAGAACTTGACACTTGTCATCTGAGAGCAACCCATCCTCCGAGGACTTTGAGCGAAAATCATCAAGTGAGGAAAATCCCAAAACCAAACCCCCACAAACCCAAAGTGATTGAGCATCACTGAAGAAATTGATCCTGCGTGGATCCGACGCTTGTTACCTTTGAAGACTGTGCTTCTTCCAGACGGTTAGGCGTCAAGGTCTAGAGCATCCAAGAGGAATTGTGGATCGCCGAGTGACCAAGTCTGTGAAGGTTTGGAAGTCACCTGAAGACTTACCACGAGTGATTGGACGAGGCCTGCGTGGTCTTAGTTCAAGGAGAATACGGTGAGGACTGGGTGTCCTGAGTTGCGGCTCAGAGACTGGGTGTCCGGGACTGCGTGTCCTCGAGTTTAAATACTCAGCCGCTCCAACCAGACGTACAACTGAGACAGCAGTTGGAACTGGTTTACCAAATCATTGTCTTCACCAACTAACTGGTTCTATTTCCTCAACCCTTTCATTTCCTCATTACTGTGTTGAATGTTGTTCATATCTGTGCTTGAAGACTTTGACTGAAGACTTTCACAAATTCCTCAGTTCAATTTCTTTAGTCTGTTCGTCTTCATCTTGTTATCCTGTGTTTATGCTTTCTGTACTCTGTGCTAGTCTTCATTTCATCATGATGACTATGTTTGTATCCTGTTATGTTTACTCCTGAGTACTTATTCCGCTGCAAGTAGTTCTTCGCTAAGGAATTTCCTCACCAGCAAATTCCTCAGTGAAGAATTCATAAAAATCGCCTATTCACCCCCCCTCTAGTCGATATAACGCACTTTCACTGGGTAGGGAGCGGTAGTACCGCCCTTCCCTAGCGGTAGTACTGCTCCGTGCGGGGATGTACAGTGAGGTAACGGTTGGATTGATTCCCCCACTATATAAAGGGGTCTTCTTCCCCAAAGTTGACTCACCTCTTCCCCCCAAAGCTCCATTGTTGCTCCAAGCTCCATTTTCGCCCGATCTCTCTCCCTAGCCAATCAAACTTGTTGATTTGCTCAAGAAGGGCCCGATCTACACTTCCACCAAGAGAAATTTGATTCCCTCTCTTATCCCTAGTGGATCTTGTTACACTTGGGTGTTTGAGCACCCTAGACGGTTGAGGTCACCTCGAAGCCATACTCCATTGTGGTGAAGCTTCGTGATGTTGTTGGGAGCCTCCAATTGTTGTGGAGATATCCCCAACCTTGTTTGTAAAGGTTCGGTCGCCGCCTTCAAGGGCACCAATAGTGGATTCACGGCATCTCGCATTGTGTGAGGGCGTGAGGAGAATACGGTGGCCCTAGTGGCTTCTTGGGGAGCATTGTGCCTCCACACCGCTCTAAAGGAGACGTACTTCCCCTTAAAAGGAAGGAACTTCGGTAACACATCCTCGTCTCCACCGGCTCCACTCTTGGTTACTTCGTGCCTTTACTCTTGCAAGCCTACTTGTGTTGTTTCCATTGCTTTCTTATGTGCTAGTTGTATTTGCATCATATAGGTTGCTCACCTAGTTGCATATCTAGACAATCTATTTTGTTGCAAAGTTTAAATTGGTAAAGAAAAGCTTAAAAATTGTTAGTTGCCTATTCACCCCCCTATAGTCAACCATATCGATCCTTTCACATAGTTTGGCCATTGTCGAGTCTAGAAGAAAACTGTTTCCAGAGTCTAGTTATATCGGAGAGTAGGAATTCTTTTTACTCCTCAGCCCCTTCATCGATCTGGTGAGGAATCTTGACGTAGGTATTTTGGTATGCTCCTCTTCCCCTTCAAATTTTTCTTTAGGATCACGCAGTTGGTTTTTTGATTGTTGGTTCTCAGCTCTTTTTATCCGGTGCATTTCTCGTCAAGTTGACTCGAGCCTCTTCTTCTTTGCCAAGTTCAATCCTCAGTTGTTTTCTTTTTTGCACCCGCCCACCCTTTTTCTTCTCGGAGCCGGAGTCCGTAATCGAGTATCCATCCTACTCGTGCGAAGCCTTTGTTTTCTTTCAACCGGTGTTTTCTCTTCAAGATATTCATCGGTTCTCCCTTCCAGGTGCCTTTGTTTTCCCGCCCTCCCACCCTTTTTCTTCCCGGAGTCTAAGTCTCTTTCGACCATCAATTTCATTCGAGCGGAGCCTCTTCAGTCTTTCGACAATTGTTTCAACCAGTGAATTCTCGTTTTGTTCGACATTCTTCATCTCTTTTCTTCTCCGATGGATTCAATTCCAATTTTCGGTAGTGATTATATTCTTTCCCTCGGCTCAAGTGTTTTCCCTGCTCGTTCGCCTCTTGCCAGTTTATCCTTCCGGACTGTTCAAGACATCTCAGGAGACTCGTTTGTGTTCGAATTAATTCGAGGTTATCACCTCATTCAAATATTTCAATTGTTCCGGTGTATCATCTATCTCTTCAACAATCCTTTCCAACCGTATTTTTCTCTTCAGTGGGCCCTAACCCACAGGTCTTTTCCCAGGATCTTACCTGACTCTTCTAATTCTCCCGGAGCTATTCTCAAATTCTTTTCGGAGTTTGACGTAAGAATGGATTCCATCAGTCACATGCCTTCTCCAAGATCTCTTTCAAATTCTTTTCATTGTTGGCTCAACCTCTTCGCTTTTCATTCTACCGGAGTACCTCAGTAATTTTGGTGGCGTTCCTCGTCGTCATTTCAAAATAGAAGAAGAGTTTTTCATCTAAATCTTGCCCGTTCTCTCGAAGATTCGTGGTTCTAGCTTCATATTATCCTCTCAAATTATTCCATTTGTCAGATATTCTTTTCTTAACCATCCGGAGTATGTCAGGAGTTGTTTTTCCATTTGTTTTCACCGGAGGCCGTCATTCCAGTTATCGTCCTCTATTTATCCCGGCGCTTCGTTCAAATGTTCTTTAATCAGCTCGAGTTCTTCCCGTTCCCTTGTATCTAAATCACCTCAAGCATATTTGTTCTTCTAATTCTCCCTGGTGATCCATTCTTCGAATTCTTATGGTGGTTCGTTCAAGATTCTTTTCCCTTGATTATCATTTTAATCCATTCGTTCTTTCCAATCCTAACGGTGGTTCATTGAAGATCTTCCTAAAGGTGGCGCCATATACTTCTCAATCCTTTTCAAGGGGAATAAGTTGCATGCCAAATCCGGTTGTCATCAATTAAATTTGATGAGGATAAGCATAATGTAATTCTTATTCTTATTTCGTCATCGTCAAGTAATCCCTTTTCTTCGGAGTTTGTTCTTGAGGAATAAATTCTAGTTCCAAGTATTTTCATCTTTTCTTTTCCGGAGTTCAAATTTCCTTGGCCATTTCGTCGGAACCTCCGTCTAAATCACCGCAAGGGTTAATCTTATTCTTTCATCCTTCATTCTATCTAATCAAACTTTTGTTACCGGAGTTCTTTATGGTGGTTCTATATGATTTAATTCATTCTTCAAGAGTTCATCAAGATTTTGTTGGAGGAGTTCAAGTATCTTTTCTTCTCGCATCTCAAAGTGCAAATAATTCTCCGTGTTCTTTGAAGTGGAGTTTTGCATTTCTTCACTCTTCTCAGCTATTCAATCTTTTCCGTTTGTGGCCGGTTGTTACCTCACAATTTTGAGATGTTTTCCTTAAGCCCACAACAAGCTTATTCTTTCGTTGTTGATTTTTTCTCAATAACTCCGTCCAATCCTTCCTACTAATGATGCTTTCGAATTCATTCATGGTGGAAGTTGTTGTTCTCGTATCCATTCATTTTGTTCCTCTATTCTTCCGGAGGCATTGCTTTGTTTATCTCGTCAAGTGTCATCCCATCTTGCGAAGTTCATGTTCTATTCCTTCCATTTTCCAGTCGGAGTGCTGCCGGAATTCTTTTGTTATTATTCCTTTCCTATCTTATTCTAACCGAAGTGGTTTCATGGTCTATCTATTCCTTTGAGCATTTGATTCTCATCATATTCGTAATTCCTCTTTTCTACCGAGTGCTCTCGACTTTGTTCATCTTCTCTCTTGCGTTCTTGCTTCACCTCTTCCTCTTTCTCTTCCGTCTCGTTCCTAAGATCTCGGGACGAGATCTCTTTTTAGTGGAGGAGAGTTGTAACGCCCCGAATCCGATGCGCCAGGTGTCCTCCAGTCATTCGTCGTTGTTGCCATGTAATTTGCTTGCGTGTTGCATTTTGCCATGTCATCATCTGCATTTCATTTGCATGTTTTTCAAAATTTGCATCCGTTCGGGTTCCCCCGTTTCTCTCCGTTGACCGTTCTGAATCAAACCACTCTCGCACGCGCCCGTGGCACCTCCCAGTTTTTGTTTTGTGAGCCACCAAAAAACGTTCTCAGAATGGGCCAAGATTTGCTGAGTGGCCTTGGTATATCACCGTTAGACCGCCCGTCAAATTTCATTCCATTTGGAGGTTGTTTGATGCCCCAACGGTTAACCGAGTTAACCGAACCCCCCCTTCTCTTTGCAGCCCAGCACCTCTTCACACAGCCCACCTAGCACATCCAAACCCCCTCCATGCTCTCCGTCGTTGGATCACGATCGTGTGGGCGAAAACCGCACCTCATTTGGACTCTCCTAGCTCCCTCTACCTATAAATAGGTCCTCCCCCTTTCAAATTTGCGGATGAAACCCTAGCTCTACCTCCCCTCCACCGCGCCGGACATGTCCGCCCTACCGACGGACGCGTCCAGCCGCATCCCACGTCCAACCCACCGCCGCCACGTGTCCCCGCCACCGTTCCCACCCTGCACTGCCGCGGGCCCGCTCGGCCCAGGCGCGACCCGCCCGAGCCCATCGGGGCCCGAGCCGCCCCGAGCGCGCCGCCGCTCACCTCCGAGCTCCTGCCGGAGTCCCGGCGCCGTCGCCTGCTCCCGCCGGCGACCTCGGACCTCGTCGGCCACCGCCTGTCTGCCCCGTCGGCGCCCGAGCTCCTCTCAGCCGCTCCGTCGACACCGCGCCCTTGCCGGAGGCCGCGTCCTCCGCCCCGCGCCGCCCGGCCTCCCCCGTCACCGGATCTCCTCCGTCGCTGGTGTCCAATCTCGCCGGAGCCCCGCCACCTCTCCAGCGCTCCGCCGCCTCGCGCCGCCTTCCCTGCCGCCGACGCGTCGCCGGAGCGCGTCCCCCGGCCGCATCCGCGTACCTGCGCCTCCCCCTCACGCCCTCACTTCCGGCCGCCGCTCACCTTGCCGAAGAAGCTCGCTGGCGCCGCCTCCTCGCCGGATCGGGTCAGGGTGGATGAGATCCACCCTTCCCCCGATCCAAACACGCCCATGTCCGCCCCGGATCTCGTCGTCCCGGGATCACCCCGTCAAGTTTCGGAGGGTATATTTTCTTTCAAGTCCCGAAATCTTACATTCTGATGCACTATTCGTCATGCCATAACTTCTTGTGTGCTGCTCCGTTTTGTGTGTGTGGTATAACAAAATGTTCATTGTGAGATGATCTTCATTTCATTTCACTGTGCCATGCTTGTTTGAGTCAATCTTGATGCCATAATCGTTGTTTCAAGAGTGCTATATGATGTTAACCCGCTGAGACTGTTATAACTTGTTGTTTTGTCATTTTCGTTGCATTTTGTGTGTGCATCCTTTGAGCATGACGTCTACATGTTTTAGGAGCATATTCATGCCATCTTTACAGTGGTGCAATCCATGTATTTTTGTGTGCCTTTTGGTGAGTGCATCAAGCTTGTGAAGTGGGCTACTTGTTGTTACTGTTTTGCTAGGCTGAATCTGTTATATCATGATGCTATGTAAACCTGCTGCTACAAATCATTCTATGCATAATATGGAGATGTTCACTAAGAATGTTTTATTCTAAATGTTATGCTCTATTCATCCATGCCCTTGGTTGCAATTATGGCCTGCTGTAGCTTGTCGTTATCATGATCCAAACTTGCTAAATAATGTTTCTGTCAGCCTGTTAACATTAAGTTCAGTTTTTCCATGAGTTTTGCTAGTGATCCATGCAGCCTATGACTATGATATCACCATGCTTAGCTCCATAAATGTGTTTTATTACTGTTGGTCACCTTGCCATGCCATGTATTGCTCTGTGGTGAGTTTCACAAGCTCATCAACATGCCTACTTATCGTTGCTTCTGCCATGTACTATTATTTTCACTAGGTCTGAATCTGTCATATCATTTGCCATGTTTCATGGATGCTACCATATTTTCTGTTGATATTTGGAATAAGTTCAGTAAGGGAGTTTTGTTAGTTGATTTTTGTAATATCATGCCATGTCTTTGTTCTCCATGATAAGTTCCTGTAGCATGTTATTTGATAGCTCTAAACATTGCAACCTGATATTATTTCTGCCATGTCCAGTGATTTCTGCCAAGTCTGTGAAACTGTTATTATTTGCAATCTTGCCATGTCCTTTTGAGCATGTTCTAGTGATTTCTGGAGATAGCTCAGTGTTCATGTTTTGTCGTGCTTTACCTGTACATCATGCCCATGCCTTTTGTTTTCATGTTGAGATGTTGTAGCATACTGTTTTGATGCTTGTTAGATGCCCTAGTTGCTGTTTGGACAGCTTGTCCTTTAAACTTGTTTCATGTATATGTGTTGGACCGTTGCTCCATTTTGAGTGTGCTCTATAAGAAACTTGCTTGATTTTGCATCTAGTTTCATATTATCATGTTGCAT
Organism: Triticum aestivum; assembly: GCF_018294505.1. Lineage (NCBI taxonomy): Eukaryota > Viridiplantae > Streptophyta > Magnoliopsida > Poales > Poaceae > Triticum > Triticum aestivum. The sequence continues at coordinate 396,637,492 of NC_057795.1, read as the reverse complement.
CCATGTCTTGAGAGTATTTGCTTGATGTTTGAATGCATTTTGCATCAATGCCATGTTTAATTTGTTTTGCTCATATCTTCTAGGTCGTAGCTCCGAACTAAATGAACTTCATATGTAACTTGACTAGAATTTCGTGTAGATCATCTTGGTGCATCTTAACTTGCTGTTTAACAACTTGAACATAAGGTTTATTCAGATCTGGACCAATTTCGAAATTTGCATATGAGGACTTACCGGAATTGTTATATGTTGTTCCCGGCCTCATTTAAACTTGCTTTGATGTGTTGTTCCCCTATGCTTCATCTCTTGCCATGAGTAGCATCATATAGCCTTGTCATGCATCATACTTTGTTGAGCATCATGCCTTGTTATGTGTTGTGTGTTTACCGTGTTGTTTGCCTCTTTCCGGATGTGCTTCTTCTCGATAGTTCCTATTTCGTTGCGATCGTGAGGATTCGTTCGTCTACGCTTGGTTCGTCTTCGTGGCTTCATCTTCTTCATGGACTCGTTCTTCTTCCTTGCGGGATTTCAGGCAAGATGACCATTACCCTGGATCTCACTACAATCATTGCTATGCTAGTTGCCTCGTTCTATCGCTATGCTGTGCTACCTATCACTTGCTCTTCAAGCCTCCCAAATTGCCATGTCAGCCTCTAACCTTTTCACCCTTCCTAGCAAACCATTGCTTGGCTATGTTACCGCTTTGCTCAGCCCCTCTTATAGCGTTGTTAGTTGCAGGTGAAGTTGAAGATTGCTCCATGATGGACAGGATTATGTTGGGATATCACAATATCTCTTATTTAATTAATGCATCTATATACTTGGTAAAGGGTGGAAGACTCGGCCTTATTCCTGGTGTTTTGTTCCACTCTTGACGCCTTAGTTTCCGTCATACCGGTGTTATGTTCCTTGATTTTGCGTTCCTTACACGACCGGGTGTATGGGACCCCCTTGACAGTTTGCTTTGAATAAAACTCCTCCAGCAAGGCCCAACCTTGGTTTTAACATTTGCCACCTAAGCCTTTTTCCCTTGGGTTTTGCAGACTCAAGGGTCATCTTTATTTTACCCCCCCCCCCCCCGGGCCAGTGCTCCTCTGAGTGTTGGTCCAAACTAGAGCCCTTTGCAGTGCCCCCTCGAGGAAACTTGAGGTCTGGTTTTAGTTGTACGGATTGCTCATCCGTTGTGCCCTGAGAACGAGATATGTGTAGCTCCTATCGGGATTTGTCGGCACAGTCGGGTGGTCTTGCTGGTCTTGTTTTACCATTGTCGAAATGTCTTGTAACCGGGATTCCGAGACTGATCGGGTCTTCCCGGGAGAAGGAATACCCTTCATTGGTCGTGAGAGCTTATAATGGGCTAAGTTGGGACACCCCTGCAGGGTTTAAACTTTCAAAAGCCGTGCCCTTGGTTATGTGGCAGATGGGAATTTGTTAATGTCCGGTTGTAGATAACTTGACAGTTGACTTAATTAAAACGCATCAACCGCGTGTGTAGCCGTGATGGTCTCGTTTCGGCGGAGTCCGGGAAGTGAACACGGTTTGTGTTATGTTTGAACGCAAGTAGTTTCAGGATCACCCCTTGATCTCTTCTAGCTTCTCGACCGATGCATTGCTTCTCTTCTCGCTCTTATTTGCGTATGTTAGACACCATATATGATTAGACGCTGCTGCAACCTCACCACTTATCCTTTCCATACCCATTAAGCTTTACTAGTCTTGATACCCATGGTAATGGGATTGCTGAGTCCTCGTGGCTCACAGTTTACTACAACAATAGTTGCTGGTACAGGTTATGCGATGATCATGACGCGAGAGCGATGTTAGCTTGTTTTGGAGTTCTTCTTCTGCTTATTCTTCGATCAGGGGATAGGTTCCAGGTCGGCAGCCTAGGCTAGCAGGGTGGATGTCGTTTGAGTTTCTGTTTGTGTTTCTTCCGTAGTCGGATGATGCTCTTATGTATGATGTTGTTGTTTTCATGTGGCATTGTTTGCCTCTTGTATGTATCCCCAACTATTATGTAATGGTACGATGCAATGACATCCACCTTGCAAAAGCGTCTTCAATATGCGCTTCTATCCTTGGTGGGACCTTCGAGTTCCTTTAGGATAGGGTCGCATATTGGGTGTGACAAGTTGGTATTAGAGCCTCGACCGCTCAGATTGACCCACGCACGGCTTGAGACCTTGAGCTGACCAGGCCCAACACGACAAAAATGAGTGCTTCAGCGACATAAGCACACGTGGAGTCGATGGAGACGAGGATGTGTTACCGAAGTTCATTCCCTTTAGGGGAAGTACATCTGCGTTGGGGCAGTGTTGAGGCACAATGCTCCCCAGGAAGCCACTAGGGCCACCGTATTCTCCTCACGCCATCGCACAATGCAAGATCTCGTGATTCCACTAGTGGTGCCTTTGAAGGCGGCGACTGATCCTCCAGCACCGCCGAGACCACCTGCTCCCGCCTCCTGCTGCTAGCAGCTCTGCTTAGCATGCTTCGCTGTGAAGCGCTACCCCACCGCCCGCCAGGCCATCCCTCCACCCCTCCACATATCCTATTCTTCTCCACCGTCTACCGAACCACGCCACACCAGAACCAGTTAACCCTCGTACACCTCTCCGTCTGCGACTCCACTCCCGCGTCTTCCCATCTCTGGCTCGTTGCTGTCCAGGGACTCGCCGTCGTCCACCACCTTGGATGCGCTCGGCGCGGCATGGTTAACGTGGTCAACAAAAGAGAGTCATCGAAAGAGGACTACATGGAGAAGCTGACAGTGGGGACGCACCAGGTCCATGGACGCACGCATGCAACCGCCTCCTTATTACGCAAAAAGAAGATTATTCCTCCCCCGAAAGTTGGGACCCACCACGTATATCTTTGCACGGAAGAAAGTGCCTCCTTATTCCTGCCACTGACAGCTGGGACCCACCAGCTACATGTTTGCACGCAAGGAAGTGTGTCCATATTATGAAAAAAATGATCCTTCCTCCTGACAGCTGGGACCCACCAGCTATATCTTCGCATGCGAGGAAGTGCCTCCTTACCTCCCTGATTGCTGGGACCCACCCGGTCGAACTGTACGTAGGGTTGTCTGTCTGGTCGCGAATGTGTACATACATACTGGTCGATCGGTCTGTTTGCAGGCTGCAACGATGAACCGTGGCCGAGTAAGGAAGGGCACGTGTCGTAGTAGAGGCGCAGACGTAGCATGTCACCCAATCCCGTCATACCATGTACACCTACGTACAGCCAGGGTGCAAGAAAGTAAATACGGCCACGTATGTACATACGGGTGGGGTCTCGAATGCCTACTCGCGCATACGTACGGCCAGGGCTCGTGTACATGGAGAGGCAGCGGAGAGCAGCGACAACGTCCTGTTCAACGGCAGCCAACCGGTAGGGTCAGAATGGAGAAATTGTGTCGTGTTCATCAAGAGGCAACGGAATGCGTCATGTTCATCGGGAGCCAACTGGCTTGGATGGAACAGTCGAAACGAGTCCTGGCGTACCACAGAACGGAGGAAACGGCCTTCTGATCGACCGCCTACGGTCGAAACGGGATCCTGTTCACCATGAGGGGTCTGGCGTACCGCAAAACGGAGGAAACAGACTTCTCTTCGACCTCCTACAATCGAAACGGGGTCCTGTTGATCGGGAGGGGTGTGGTGTACCGCAAAACGGAGGAAACAGACTTCTCTTCGACCTCCTACAGTTGAAACGGGGGTCCTGTTCATTGTGAGGGGTGTGGCATACAGCAAAACGGGACTCTACGGGCTATTGTTCAACCACCGTCTACTGCCTCGCTCCAGCCTCCACGGGCTACTGTTCATCCATCGTCGACCTCCTCAAGCCTCCACCTGCGACTGTTCATCCATGGCGTCTCCCTTCTGCCTCCACCAACCACTGTTCATCCACAGGATCCTGTTCATCCAGCCTCCATCGGCTACTGTTCAACCAGCCCTCCACCTGCTACTGTTCGTCCAGCCCTCCACCGGCTACTGTTCAACCAACCCTCCACGAGGTCCTATTCATCCAACCCCAACTGTCTTGATCGGGGTCTTGTTCATCCAGCGGCAACGGCCTCTACTACCATGGGGTCCTATTCATCCAACCGCCAACAACGCTCACTGTTCATCAAGAGGCAGCAGGTTCGACCGGTTTTAGTTAGCGGCAGTAGCGAAGGAATTGCTTGATCGGATTCAGTTAACAGCCAAGGATCGATCGATCACTCAGGTTCAGTAACGCGTAGCCAGTGCAATTGCTCGTGTTCAGTAGGCGAACGCCTCGCTCGGGTTCAGTTAGAGCCCAACGCCTTGCACCCACGCGCGTACGTGTAAGAGAGAAACGTGCAATCCCTCCGTGCATCGCTTGGCCCCGACCACCCACCGTAACCGGGAACTCTCCGATATTTTCCTCGCCCTCACTTATACCACAGTTTTTTCCTTCATGGACGGCCCAAAGAATGTTATGCAGCTACGTCTCCGGCCCGCCCAGGACGAAAAGCCCATTTCCTGTCATGATTTTTTGTCATAGAAGTAGGAGCCCACAACATCTATGATGATACCGGGTTTTGTCACAATTATCGTCATAGAAGTGTCATAAGCATGACAGAAAAAAAAAATTCGTTCGGACCAAAATGTCACGGATGTGTCTTTTTTTGTAGTGCGGGAAGCCGAGCAGTAGAAGGCTTCAGCGAAGCGGGCCAGCGAGGCGCTGGACAAAGAAAAAGAGGATGGCGAGAATCATGCGGCCTAGGTCAAGGAGGTCGAGGAAGACCTGAAGGGGCTTTACGCTCAGCATGACACCCTTCTATAAGAAAAGGACAAGCTGGCCTCCGAGCTCACGACGATGAGTGCGACCTATAAGGAGGACATGACCTAGGCCCGGGTGGATTGTGAGGTGCTTCAATAGGTGAAGCAGATCGCCACCGGTAAGACATACCTGCTTCACTACATTTTTGGTGACAGCCGATTTGCTCATCTTACGCAAGTCTGGCGTTCTCCAGAGGCCTTTAGGGACCTGCCGTGGAATTCCTCGGATGCCGGCGCCTACTTCGCTGCTCATCCAAATGTGTTAGAGGAGATGGCCTTCGGGGCCCAATTCCAAGCACCTGAGCATCCGCCGTTATTGAATAATCAGATGAAGCAGCTGGCAGAGTTGTTCTGTGCGGCACGGCCGATGATGCAAGACTCTACATCAACCTCAGGCCTGCCGAGCCGATGTTGACCAGCTTCTTTGTCCTGGTGAACATGCATCGAGAGGCCATCCCCCAGGTGGAGAAGTGGAAGCGGTCGGCCTGTCAGGAGGGGCGGAAAGGGCATATGTGTCCACAATGGTGCATTTTCTGAAGATCAAGTTGTTGGACATCGCCTCTGGACCTCCAGCGGGAAAGAAGTAGACGCCGAAATAGTTTATAGCCAAGGTGCATGAAGGTGCTCGGGTGACCTAGGCCCAATGTAGGAATTCAAAACTAAAGGTCTAAAGGTCCCTTAGTATGCCGAAAAGAATTTGTATAAAACAATCAATATTTTGTTTAATGGTCATTTTTATCCAACGTTTTGTTGCTGCTCCTATGCGACCGTTTTTAATTCTAAAAGTGGCCAGCCGTCGGCTTCTTCCCCCTTGTAGATGCTACATGGAGTGTTCCTTTAAAACGTGTAAACCCTTTGCCCATGTCTCGGGGCCCGGAGGCGGTTGCATGTTTTGAAGAACAAGGCAATCAGACTATAAAGGCTTGATAACTCCCGGTGTAGGAGCTCGACTTGTGGGGTAGTTGATCTAACCCCCGATGTAGCGATGATCGGACTAGCCGAGGTGCACTTGGCTTAACACCTTGTTCCTCATAACAAGGACCCCTCGTTTAACACGGCGTAACTGAGGGAGTCCTGGACTAGGGGGTGTCCGGACAGCCGGACTATCATCGTCCGCCGGACTCCAAGACTACGAAGATACAAGATTGAAGACTCCGTCCCGTGTCCGGATGGGACTTTCCTTGGCGTGGAAGGCAAGCTTGGCGATACGGATATATAGATCTCCTACCATTGTTACCAACTCTGTGTAACCCTAGCCTCCTTCGGTGTCTATATAAACCGGAGGGCTTTAGTCCGCAGGACACAACATACATTACAACAATCATACCATAGGCTAGCTTTAGGGTTTAGCCTCCTTGATCTCGTGGTAGATCCACTCTTGTACTACCCATATCATCAATATTAATCAAGCAGGACGTAGGGTTTTACCTCCATCGAGAGGGCCCGAACCTGGGTAAAAACATCGTGTCCCTCGTCTCCTGTTACCATCCGCCTAGACGCACAGTTCGGGACCCCCTACCCAAGATTCGTCGGTTTTGACACCGACATTGGTGCTTTCATTGAGAGTTCCTCTGTGTCGTCACCGATGGGTAGGATGCCTCCACCCGTCTTCAAAGACGGTGTTTTCGCCGAAGGGGCCTTGGCCGCCGGCCAAACTATCCGGCTAGGTGGTTTTTCTTATGACCGCCTGTCCGGCCGCCGCTTCGACAATGACTTCTCAAGTCGTCGGAAGCAATCTTCGCGTCAACTCGAAAGCTGCCGAACAGTTGGATCCAATAGAGCTCTCGTCTGTTAACGAGCTCTTGGATCGCATCGTCGCCCTAGGAGTCGCTACAGACAACAACCAGATTGGGCTTAAAACTGATCTGAGAGAGATTAACTCTCCCCAGGCCACCCACCACGTTGCAGTGGTAGAGGAGCAATATGGCAACTCTTCACCGGTATTGAAAACTATTCACATCCGGATTCCCGAACCCTCCATGCCGAATTTCCGCGGAGGGACGGACTTCGATCAAGCATTGAATTTAAAACCATGCACCGCTCCGGACTCGCTGGGTCGTATCCAGCAACCCAAGCTTCAAAATTCAGAGACTTCTCGGCCTTTAAGCCCCAAGACGGGCAGGGATCTGGATTTTAGTCCACCCACCCGCCCAGACATATGCGACCTATCTCTTATACGGCAAGAGCCCGCTGAAACAGTACATCACTACTGGACCAGATTCCTCCTGGTTATGGACAGGATAAAGGACTGCCGAGAGGAAAACGCAATCTCAATCTTCCGCAATAATTGCACGGACAAGGGAATATTGAACGCCATCGATCGTCGTAAAATTACACGCCTCACTGATCTGGCGTCCATAGTACGAAAGTACTGTGCGATGGAGAGTTTCCGGGCAGCCGAAAACCAATTTTGGGATAATCCGGCCCCAACCCCAGTCCGCAACAAAAGGTGGCCTTACACTCAGGCCCCAGATGCAAAAACGAAAAAGCAAAAACCCAATAAAGGGCACGGAACTGTACTGGAGGGATGGCTCAATGGACCCTGTAAGCTGCATAGTACAGGAGGAGCCGTCCCAACACATAGCCTTACAGCATGTTGGGTATTACCGCAGGTGGCCAAAAGTGGTGAGGAGCTTCTAGCCCCGGAAAACCACCCCAACAACACTAGTACGGTATCAACAGTCTTCGAGACCTTCGCATCAAACAATACGCGAAAACGAACAATCCGCGGACTCGCCGAAGTCTACCAAGTAGCAACAGCAAATCCATGGAGCGACACAGCTATTACCTTCAACGCCAGCAACGAGCCTAAATTCCGAACAGCCAGAGCGCCAGCCGCACTAGTGCTTAGTCCCATAGTGGACGGCTTTCGACTGACAAAAGTCCTCATGGATGGCGGCAGCGGATTAAACCTCATTTACGAGGAAACTCTGCGAAAAATGGAAATCGATTGGAGCCGTATTGAGCGAAGCAGCACAACCTTCAGAGGAATAATCCCTAGCCGAGAAGCGCGCTGCACCGGACAAATCACACTCGATGTGGTGTTCGGCTCGCCGGACAATTACAGGTCCAAAGAAGTCACGTTCCAAGTGGCCCCGTTCAGCAGCGGATATCACGCTATATTAGGACCAGAAGCATTCACAATTTTTCAAGCAGTACCTCATTATGGGTACATGAAGCTCAAAATGCCTGGGCCCGGCGGAATAATCACTCTCGCTAGTGATCCGGACATAGCACTCCGCGCCGAAAACAAGACAGCCGCACTAGCCCTCGAGGCACTATCCGAAGCCTTAGCAACAGAAGAACTCACCGCGCTGCGCTCTACGGTGAACAGGGACGATGTGATACTCGACAAAAGATCCAAGTCCACCTCCTTCAAACCAGCAGATGAAATAACAAAATTCCAGGTCCATCCAACGGACCCAACAAAGACGGCCTCCATTGGGGCACAATTGAACCCCGAAGTAGACGCCGCACTACGCGAATTCCTTCGGGAAAATTGGGACATTTTCGCCTGGCATCCTTCGGATATGCCCGGAATCCCACGCAGATTGGCAGAACACAGCCTAAATATCCTAAAAGGATTTAAGCCAGTCAAACAGGCTCTTCGACGATTTTCCGAACCCAAAAGACAGGCAATGGGAGAAGAGCTAGCCAAACTATTGGAAGCCGGATTCATCAGAGATATCAAACATCCGGACTGGCTAGCAAATCTGGTAATGGTACCAAAGAAGGACAAATCCTGGCGCCTCTGTGTCGATTTTAAAGACCTCAATAAGGCTTGCCCAAAGGATCCCTTCCCTCTCCCCGCATCGACCAAATTATCGATGCTACTGCAGGGCACGATTCATTGTGCTTCCTTGACGCATACTCTGGCTACCATCAAATCAAGATGGCAGAAGCAGACCAAGCCGCAACGACATTCATCACTCCTTATGGACCATTCTGCTTCAACACGATGCCCTTCGGACTTAAAAACGCCGGGGCAACATATCAGCGCATGATTCAAACATGCCTGGCTACCCAGATCGGCAAAACAGTCGAGGCATACGTAGACGATGTAGTCGTCAAAACAAAACACGTCAAAACTCTAGTAGACGATTTGAGGTTCACGTTCGACAACCTCCGAGCATACGACATCAAGCTGAACCCGGAAAAATGTGTTTTCGGCGTACCAGCCGGTAAGCTGCTGGGCTTCATTGTATCCGGTAGAGGAATCAAAGCAAACCCAGCTAAAATCCGAGCTCTGTCACAGTTGGACATTCCAAAAGACCTCAAACAAATACAAAAATTAACAGGATGCGTGGCAGCTCTAAGCCGCTTTATCTCCCGTCTAGGAGAAAAGGCGTTGCCCCTCTATCGCCTCCTCACACGCACCGAACACTTCGAGTGGACGGATGCCGCCACTGCCGGACTCGAAGAAATAAAGGCCATATTGGCAACCAATCCGGTCCTGGCCGCGCCCAATCTGGGCGAACCAATGTTGTTATACATCGCAGCAACACATCAAGTTGTAAGCGCGGTACTCGTCGTCGAACGAGAGACAGAAGGGCACAAATTCCCTCTTCAAAAACCAGTGTATTATGTATCCACTGTGTTAACCCCCTGCAAATCCCGTTACCCGCACTATCAGAAGATAGCATATGCGGTGTTCATGGCGTCTCGGAAGCTCCGACACTACTTTCAAGAGTGTTCGATAACAGTGGCCTCTAAAGTACCACTCAATGACATTATAAATAACCGTGACGCAACGGGCAGGATTGCAAAATGGGCCATTGAGCTCTTACCATTTGATATAACTTACAAACCTCGGCGAGCTATAAAGTCACAAGTTTTGGCTGACTTTGTCGCCGAATGGACCGAAGCCGAACTCCCTAAAGAGTGCGGCGCATACTCCAATTGGACTATGCATTTTGACGGCTCTAAAATGTTGGCCGGACTGGGGGCTGGCGTCGTACTAACATCCCCAACCGGAGACACAGTCCAGTACGCACTTCAAATAATGTACATGGACTCCAACAACGCAGCCGAATACGAGGCCTTGTTACATGGTCTCCGGATGGCAGTCTCCATGGGCATTCAACGCCTAGAGGTGCGCGGGGATTCAAACCTTGCAATATCCCAAATTAACGGAGACTTTGATGCCAAGGATCCGAAAATGGCAGCATATCGCAATGCTGTCCTAAAAATGTCAGCTCGATTTGAAGGACTCGAATTCCATCACATAGCCCGAGATAATAACCAAGCGGCCGCGTACTGGCACGCATCGGTGCGAAACGTGATGCTGTCCCTCCAAATATCTTCCTGGAACGGCTCTTCAAGCCATCCGTACTATGGGAAGAGGAGCCCGGTAGTAACAAACCGGAAAAAACCGCGCCAATCGGTGACTCAACCGATGACATAACACCTTCAGCCCACGTCATAATGGCAGTAATCGCCGCGTGGACAAAACCATTCCTAGCCTACTTGCTTAGGCAGGAACTTCCCGAAGACCAAAACGAGGCCTGCTGCATAGTCCGGCGATCGAAAGCCTACAAGGTCCATGAGGGAGAACTTTATAAGAAAAGTACAACCGGAGTCCTTCAAAGGTGTATCTCCAAAGAGGAAGGGCGAAACCTCCTGGCTGAAATTCATGCCGGACTAGGCGGACACCATGCAGCAGCCCGGGCCCTTGTAGGAAAGGCATTCCGTACAGGATTTTATTGGCCGACGGCCCGGGCAGATGCCCAGGACTTAGTCCAGAAATGCGTTGGTTGTCAGCTCTTTGCTAATCAGAGCCACATGCCGCCCACCGCCCTCAAAACTATACCCTTTACCTGGCCGTTCGCAGTCTGGGGGCTTGATATGGTTGGACCCCTAAAAGGGGGAACCCACAAGCAAAGATACCTATTGGTCATGGTGGATAAATTCACCAAATGGATAGAGGCCAAACCGGTCAAAACGGCAGAGTCCGGACTAGTGATAGACTTTATATCCGTGGTAGTACACCGCTACAGAGTCCCCAACAGCATCATCACCGACAACGGCACGAACTTCACAGCCGACGAGGTTAAGTCATGGTGCAAAAATATGGGCATCAAGCTCGACTACGCTTCAGTCTATCACCCTCAAACCAACGGTCAAGTGGAACGAGCAAATGGTCTAATAATGAGCGGCATTAAGCCCAGACTAGTGCGGTCACTTACTAAATCTGTCACACACTGGGTCGAGGAGCTCGACTCCGTACTCTGGGGGCTGCGGACAACGCCTAACCATACTACCGGATTCACACCATTTTTTATGGTATACAGCGCAGAGGCAGTCTTGCCCTGCGACATTATTCATGACTCACCTCGAGTGCGCATGTACGAGGAAAGAGAGGCCGAGCTTGATCGGTAGGACAGCTTGGACACATTGGAGGAAGAACGCGACGTTGCCAAGGCTCGTTCCGCATGCTATCAGCAGCAGGCCCGAAGATATCAAAGCAGAGAAGTACGGGCCAAGACTTACAACGTTGGTGAACTAGTTATACGCCTGCCGGACAAGAAAAAGGACAAGCTCAAGCCCAAATGGGAGGGCCCCTTCATTATCGATCAAGTCCTGACCGGCGGAGCATACCGTCTACGAAATACGTCGGATAACCGACTCGAGCCGAATCCATGGAACGCAGCCCGCCTCCGACGATTCTATGCCTAGCGCCGGACTAAGAGTTCGTCCCCTTCCCCCGTCCAAACTTTTACACTTCTGCTGTCTTTTGGTTCTCTTTTCATACTTTTTTATTCAAAAGCCCTTACGGGCCTATTTTCGCATTTTTCGCATACACATGATGTGCCATCCGCACTCATTATTCCTGGGGGCTTCTTTTACAGAAGCTCAATTATAAGGGTTTCATACCCAGCACATGTGTCAAGCTTCCACATGTACCTTTTACTCACCATTATATGCATCGATATGACTTAAGTTTTGGCCAAGCTGGGTTGCCTGGCTCCTGTGCTTACCCCTACGTTCCCGATTGTTCGGCTAGGAGGTAAAGGGAGCACCTCTGCGATTGTTACTGCCGGGTCAGCCGGATGTGTACCTCAGACTGGGTGAAGCCGAAAGCTAGCGTTCTTAAGGGAATATTCGGTCGGTGACTTAAAAGATGACTTTTTACCTAATTATTTATCCGCCCCCAGATGTTTTTCTGCTTTCTTTGCAGTCTGGACATGCACTTTAGGGCATGCCTCCCAGGGAAAGGAACCCTTAACGGAACTATTCTCCCTGGAAGATGTTTCTTACTAACCATGTAATATAACATAACTAGTTGGGCACTTGTCTGATAAAGCACTAATGACCCCTACGCCTGGTCTCCATGCATACCACGGTTGTTTCTTAACCAAAAAGGTATTCGGACACACTCCGGACTCTAGGGTCCAGAGGTTGAAGCGAAAAGGTCGGCAAAGACAAACGATCTACAATCCGGCTAGAAGGCATTTCACATGTCACTTTAAAGGAAAACATACATTGTCAAATTTACTGATTGTATTCCTCCTCAATCCCGTCTAACAGGCTGTCTAATTTATAGTCCCGTTGGGAAAATTTAGCAGCCAACTCTACCTGGCTGTATACTAAACTCACAGGGATCTCCTTCCCATCGGGCCCCACCGGTCCAACTTCGGCCATGTGGTTGGGATCCGCCTTCTTGTAACGCGTCTTCACCATGGCCCAAGCCTCCTTGGCACCTTGACAGCAAGCCGAAATCTTCCACAAACGGAAGCGCTGCCGCACTCCCTGAAGCTTCTCCGAAAGCTCCCCAAGGCCCTCGGGTAGGGAGAGGGCTGGCCATAAAGCCTGGACGACGCCGCTCATTGCCTGCCGAACTCGTTCGAGCAGTTGCAACAGCTCGGGAAGTTGATCACCCATTGATATGGGCATCTCCTCAGCAGGGCGACCTATGAGTATACCTACAAGACATACTATGTCAATTTGCTTCTTCGCCGAACTCTTCTTTTAAAAGGAGTCCGCTCAAGCACTTACTATAAATGCCGCGACGAAGCCGCTGATTCTCCTTAACGGAGCCGGACAGCTCGGCTCGAGCGCCTTTCAGCTCTTCTCCGAGCTTGGCGTTGGCATCCTGGAGCTTGTTCCTTTCTTGATGCACCCTATTCAGCACACTCTCGCCGGCCTTTAGCTGGCGCAGCAATGCTTGCCTGTCCGGATCTTGTCCGGCGGCACCTGCAATGTCATTATTAGACTTGCACGCACGCCGCATAGCGCTTATATTTATTAATAAAAATGTGTTACCAGGAGGGGTCTCTACGTCTCCTCCTGCGGCAGCAAGTGCGGCCTCAAGTTGGGCCTTGCAATCTTGCAGCTCCCGAGACAGCTGGGCATTCTTCTCGGTAAGAGCCTGAGTTTCAAATGATCCTTAAATCAGTTAACATAACTACTTTAAGTCTCGGGGGCTACTGGTATATATAACCATTAAAATTCCTTTACCCGTATGTCTTTCACATACTGCTCCGTGGCTCTGGTAAAACCATCTTGAGCGGCACGGAGATGCGCGTCCCCCGCGTTAAAGGCGTCTAATGCCTCAGGGGAGAAGCATGCTTCACGAAATACTGTCCAGCGGCGCCTATGGTTCATGGCGCACTCCACCTCAGACTTGGTGGTGGACAGTCTATCGGTATCCTCCGTTGGAGAAGGATCCGGCCCGCGTCTTGCGCTTGCCTCCCCCTCCAGGCCGGGCGCTGGAGCCTGGCCGGTGTGGGTTGGATCAGCAACTTCCGCGCCCGCAGTCCGGTGAGCGTTTTTTCTCCTATAAAGATCATGAGCACTCAGACGCTTCCTAGGAACGTTGCTCTGAAAATTCAAATATGAGCTATACCTTTGCGGCGATATTTCTGTCCGCACCGCGCTCCTTTTCCGCCTGCTGGTCCGGACTGACCTCTGTAGGTCAGCCGCCGCGGGCTTGGCTTCCCGCCGTGAAGGCGCTTCCTGCAAAATACCATCGTTCGCGAAGGTTAGAAATGGGCAAGGAAGAGATAATGGTGTCCGGACTTCGGTCACAGTCACCTGGGAAGCCGAACACAGTCCGGGGTAGTCCGCCGTAATGGCAACCAAGGCATTGTCCATGCTGAGCTGGTGAAATACCCCGTCGATCAGCTCCACCTCGATGTCCGGATCCTCTTTGGAGGCCGGATCTAGGGATCTTTCCGGATCCTCGGGTTGCGGAGCAGGACTTACCATGTCCTCCACAGTCCGGTGTAGATCCTGCGCCGAAGACATAATGTAAGAAGCCTAAACTTCGAAAGCATGGGTTGAGCCCTTAAAGGTGTTCGCTTACCCATCCTCTAGGGTTGTTCATGGAAAACCCATTTAAGGGGTTCGTTCGAAGGAAGTCCTCCTTCTCCCCCTTGTACAGACTGGACAAGATCTTCACCAGGTCCTCGGTCGAGTCCGGCCCTTTGCGGCCATGACGGGTAGCATCATCTTCCCCGTTGAAATCCCACATAGGGTGGCCTCTATATTGCAATGGTTGTACCCCCCGCATGATGCATATCACCATGACTCCAATCATGGTCAACCCAGAGTGGGCCAGCAATCTTATTCAGCCCATCAAGTAATGGACGCTCTTGTCTTCCTCCAATCGGGGGCTCCGTGGGCGCCAGCTGAGGCGTTTCTTCAGGGGAGCAACACTAAACTCCGGGAGGCCAATCCGGACTGGGTCTAGCAGCGGGGCGTCTCCTATGTAAAACCACTCTGAAGGCCAGTCTTCGGACGCCTTCTTGGGAGTACCGGATGGGTATTCGGTCCCGGCGATGCGCCATATTTCGGCGCCGCCCACTTGATATATGGACCCCTTGTGAGAACGGGGTACGAGGCAGAACAGCCTCTTCCACAATACAAAATGGGGCTCAATGCCCAGGAACAGCTCGCAAAGAGCTACGTAGCCCGCGATATGCAAGACAGAGGCGGGAGTGAGGTGGTGGAGCTGGAGTCCATAGAACTCCAGGAGCCCACGAAGGAACGGATGTATTGGGAATCTGAGTCCCCTTATCAGATAAGGGACGAAGCATACCCGCTCCCCCTTATTGGGGCTTGGGGTAGCCTCCGCTTGCCTCCCACCTTGATAAGTGACCAGCCTGGCTCGAACCGGGACCATGAAGGCCGGAGGGAGGTATCCCCCCGCTTGGAGCTTCACTAGCTCGTTGTGTGGAACAGAGCACCTCCTCCAATCCCCTGGCGGTGGGCTGGGAGCGCGAGAAGAGGAGCCGCGTCGATGCTCCATGATGGAATGGATTTTTAGGTCAAAGGCGCTCCGATGAAGTATTCATGGGAGGAAGATGGTGTGGTTTGGATCTGGATTTTTTCCTCCTTTGTAGGCGGGCGGCTCGCATGACTAGGGGGTGAAACGTAAAAGACACCCTGGCTTTTCGCATTCATGCGACGTGTGGAAGAAGGCTATTATTGGTCGTAGAAGCCGAGGAACACAGTATTTATGATGAAGCCGGACACCGTTCGGCAGGTACATGGAACTTGAAGGGAGAACCCGCCTTGCAACGCCGAAGACTACGTACGCGCTGGACTTATCGTCATTGAAGCCTGGTTCGGGGGCTACTGAGGGAGTCCTGGACTAGGGGGTGTCCGGACAGCCGGACTATCATCGTCCGCCGGACTCCAAGACTATGAAGATACAAGATTGAAGACTCCGTCCCGTGTCCGGATGGGACTTTCCTTGGCGTGGAAGGCAAGCTTGGCGATACGGATATGTAGATCTCCTACCATTGTAACCGACTCTGTGTAACCCTAGCCTCCTCCGGTGTCTATATAAACCGGAGGGCTTTAGTCCGCAGGACACAACATACATTACAACAATCATACCATAGGCTAGCTTTAGGGTTTAGCCTCCTTGATCTCGTGGTAGATCCACTCTTGTACTACCCATATCATCAATATTAATCAAGCAGGACGTAGGGTTTTACCTCCATCGAGAGGGCCCGAACCTGGGTAAAAACATCGTGTCCCTTGTCTCCTGTTACCATCCGCCTAGACGCACAGTTCGAGACCCCCTACCCGAGATCCGCCGGTTTTGACACCGACAGTAACCACTAACGGTTTAGAGTTTGACACTATCTTCGGATCGCCAATCAGTTTGCACATATAACAACCGATTTTCGGCTTTCTCCACTGAGGTACTTTACCATTCGAGCTAGAAGTACAATAGTAGATGTTCTCCCTTTACACTCCTAGCCGAAAATTGGAATGTAGGAAGTAAGCATAGGAGCCGGTCAACCCAATCATTGACCAAAATCACAATTCGAAACTGATGCATACAATGCCATCCGAGATGCCGAATAGTTATCGGACTTGAACATAGGCTCGATTCTAAATCCGAGCCCCTGGTTGAAAGCCGAGCTCATCTGTGTATTTCGAATGGTTAGTATATTGCTACAAGGCAAGAGTGAAAGAAAAAATGACACTTAAAGTTGTGTGACGACCGAAAAAGGTCTATTTTAATCATTCGTTAGGCTGTTAGCCTGTATGCCGAGCTGTTTACATGGAGGAACCATAAACGATACAAAGAGTATGTAAGAACAAGAAAAAAAGAGAGGGTGGAGTGTGACATGGGGCTTTAGTAAATGGGTTGTGTGACCCGTGTCTTTTCCTGCCGCACGTCTGCGCATCCGTGTTGTTGACCAGCTCTTCCTTGTCTATTCCAAGGCGTTTTGAAGACTATCGGCTGCTCCGCATAAGCCATGCTTGACACATTCAAAGGCGGGGCCCTAACGAGGTCGGGGCTGTAGTGTGACAGCCTGACGTTGCCGAGATATACTTCCTGGCGGGCCTTTATTATGCCGAAGAGATTGCCAGGCTTCGGGTGTGTTCGGTTGATCCGAGATGACACACCTCATTTTTATGCTCCCCAAGCTCCCAAGGAATTTTAAGCGAAAAATTGTGTACTCTAAGTACATAGTCTGTTACCATGAGGTAGGAGATGGAGAGCGCGTGTCCCTATTTGGGATTCATTTGAATGTTCCCAGGGGCCGGAGTAATAATGTGGACGCGCTTTGAGGAGCCTGGTAGATCCAACTGAGTTGTACGTCGGGTCACTTCCTCGGCTGCCCAAGAATCGGCTCTGAAGGCTACTGTTTGCTCCGCTCGGAGGGAGCGCTCCATGTTACCATTGATGGTGATGACATCGTTGGGCCTTGGCGTCATGAGCTTCAGGTAAGCGTAGTGTGGTACATCGTTAAGGGCGAACGCAGTGCGGCCGAGCAACACATGGTAACCACTACGGAAGGGGATATCAAGTCCTTGCTTTGGAAGATATCGGGGGAGCCCAAAACAACTTCTAGTGTTATGGCTCCTGTGCATTGGACCTCTACGCCGGGTATGACACCCTTGAACGTGGTGTCACTAGGTTTGATTCGTGATGAATCAATGCCCATCTTCCTGACCGTATCAGCGTAGATCAGGTTCAGATTTCTTCCACCGCCCATGAGGACACGGGTTAGGTGGAATCCATCGATAATGGGATCTAGGACCAAAGAAGCCGACCCACCATGACGGATACTGGTCGGTTGGTCCTTTTTGTCAAAAGTGATAGGGCAAGCCGACCACGTGTTGAATTTCAGGGCTAAAGGCTCCAAGGTGTAGACGTCCCGAAGTGCACGCTTTCGTTCCTTCTTAGGGATGTGTGTCACATAGATCATGTTCACATCCTTGACATTGGAGGGAAACTGCTTTTGGCCACTATTGTTGGGCCTGCGAGGTTCATCCTCGTCATCGCTCTGAGATTGGCCCTTACTTTCTTACTCAGATACTGCTTTGCCGGCCTGCTTAAACACCCAACAATTTCGATTGTTGTGGTTGGCTGGCTTATCCGAGGTGCCATGGATCTGGCAAGGCCTATCAAGTATTTTGTCCAGGGCGTTAGGGCCCTCCTTGTTCCCCTTAAAGGGCCTCTTATTGGGTCAGACTCGTGAGCCGCTGAACCCTGCATTGACTGATGGGTCCTCGGCATCACTGTCGTTGTTCTTGTTTTGGCGCTTGTTTTTATTGCGCCTAGATTTTCCATTCCCGTCGTGTGCTTCCGAGGTTCCAGAGTCGCTCTTGTGGGCGTTACGGGCCAACCAGCTGTCCTCGCCCACGCAAAAGCGTTTCATTAGGGAGGTGAGAGCCGCCATGGTTCTCGGCTTATCCTGCCCGAGCTAACGAGCGAGCGATTCGTCCCGAATGCTATGCTTTAATGCTGCAATTGCCTCAGTGTCGGGACAGACAATGATCTGGTTCTTTTTGTTAAGAACTGGTTCTAGAATTTCCAAGTTGATTCTCCCGCCTTGTGGACTATGTGTCTAAGGTCATCGGCATCCGGGGGCCGAACATAGGTACCCTGGAAATTTTCCCTAAAGGCCTCCTCAAGCTCCTCCCAGCTTCCAATGGAATTTCTAGGGTGGTTGTGGAGCCAATGCCTCGCCGGTCCTTTGAGCTTAAGGGGTGGGTATTTTACAGTGTGGTGGTCATCACCTCGGGCCATGTGGATGTGAAGAAGGAAATCTTCTATACAGACGATCGGGTCAATTGTTCCGTCGTGCTGATCCATATTGATGGGGTTAAACCCCTCTAGGAACTGGTGCTCCACGACCTCGTCTGTAAAACATACAGGATGCGCAGGCCCTCGATAACGAGCTGCGTATTGTTAGGTGTGAGCCATTGCCCTAGCCCGGGTCTGCTCCCGAGCCCTTTCGTGCATGTCTAACCAGGTGTCATAGCCCTCCAAACTGGCTGGTGCGCGGTCTCGTTACCTGTAAATGGATCAGGAAGGGGCTTTATTAGCTTGTAGCTTACCGCACAGGTCGAAGGTCTCGGGGTGCTTGACCGCACTCTTGCCATGAGGGCGGGTTTTAGCTGGGAGTTCCATAGGTTCCTGTTGGCCGATCTTGCCCTCTAGGGGGATGGCCAGCCTAGTCGTACACTAGTGGCTCATTATCTGCTGCCTCGTCATCAAAGTCAGGTAGGTCCCGGTGTCGTGGGAATGACTTGGTGGCCACATGTCGATCTTCGGATTCTACTTCAGTTGTGCGGATTTTCACCATTTTTCATTAAGTGTGTTTTCATGGGTATACAGCTCCTACTACTTCTTTTTCAAGCTCCATGCAGTTGCAATTGCTGCCATGGAAACTGTGCTTGCTCGGACGGGTTTGTGTTCGGGTCTGAGACTTACATCGTCCTCGGATTCACGAGGTAATCCTTGTCCAACTCGTTGTCGAAGGTTCCCATGTCATCGAGATTTTCTTTCGCGGGAGTTCCAGTAGGCCCGTTCTATTGGGCAGGTAAGGCTTGAACATCCTCGCCTAGGTTCTCGATGGTGTCGGGGGCAGCGCCGTTGTCGGCGACGCCCGAGGTGCTGGTCGTTCTTCTGCTTCCGTTGTGACTCTTCAATCGTCTTTTCGGCCGGTGATGTTTAGGGTTTTCTTTGGGTTTCTCCTCCGGGTCGTATTTGGGAGTGTTGACCATGTAAACATCATATGTCGGTGTTGCAGCCCAATTCCCAATATGGGGTACGACCGTGGGTAGATTTACTTTGGAATCTCCACAGACGGTGTCATCCATGTTGGTGGCCTCGTCGGAGCCATAGTCAAGCGTATTGGTCAATTCCTCGAATGTGGCGACTAGTTGGGTGGTCGTGGGATGGAAATTTCCTGATCATCGACTTTACATCTGATCTTATCGTAGATGACGGATGAGATCGCCATGTTTTGGATTCGATCCAGCACATCGTTTATTTGCGAGAGATCCTTGGTGTCTAGGCCCTGGGCATATGATGGGATGATCTGGAATAGTTTGTCGGGCTACCTGTCGTAGCATTGTCTTTTGCTTGTCCAGGGTTGGTCGCTGGTGGGCGGGAGTGGCAACTTCATCAGTCGTGGATGATGCGTCACCGCTCCAGGGTCCGAAAACGAGCTTAGCTCAGTGCCCAAGGGTCCAATGCTTAAGCTACATGTGACGAACACCGGATCTATATTCGGAGTCAACTCTAGGGGGCGGATCCATGGATCCTGACGTAATCCAACTCCGGAGCCATGGTTCCAGAGGGGTCTTTGAGCTAATATGGGGTCCATCCCAAAAGAACCAGATCACCTCGGGTGTCTGTGGTGTACTCCAGGCTTTCGAACATGATGACTTGATTCAGAGCGAAGTTCTCGACCTGGCCTAGATGGTTGGTCGGATCTGCGTGCAGCACAATGCTGTCGAAGGAGAAAAGCTGGCTGGGGACAAAGATGTCACCACAGCTAATACTGATAACAATCTGCAAACGAGCCATTGACACTGGATGATCAACCGTCGAGCTCTCAATGAAAGCATCAATATGGTGTCAAAACCAGCAGACCTCGAGTAGGGGGGCCCGAGCTGTTAGATCGGATCGATGGGTAACAAGAGATAGACGACACAGTGTTTTTACCCAGGATTGATCCCTCTTTAAAGAGGTAGAACCCTACATCCTGCTCTTGCTTATATTATGGATGTATCAAAGTACAGAGTTGATCTACCTTGAGATCGTGAGTTGTGGTCTAAACCCTAGGGGTATGATGATGATGAATGTATGAATGGGTCTCTACAGACTAGAGCCCGTGGTTTATATAGGCACTAGGGGTATATAGGGCTACGCATGGTCGGTTGCCATCTAGAGATTACATGCCAAATCTAATAGATCTTCTTGGAGCACATGCCAAGTCTTCGGTGAAGATGAATACACAAAGGTCGGAGGCCTCTGGGGTCCTTCCTCATTGACGCAACATCAATTCAGCCCATGGACTAGGTCGAGTGGGCTAAGATCCCCTAGTCATGGACACGATCAATACATACGACCAAGATGTATGTGACATATATAGTATTCCTACCCAATGGTGCATTTGCATTTCAAAAGGAAATCTTTAAAAATTGCAAAATTCTAGGGGGAGCTCATGCATGTCACATGTCTCTCAAAGCTTTCATATATTCTTGGTATATGTAAGTGCTTCTAGTGCCCCTTAGTGATTTTGGTGTATTGAAGACTTATAGGTTAAGGGACTGATGCGTTTGTGAGTGTACACAGGTCTATAAGTCTATGAGGAGTTTGATATTTACAGAGAAAGTCGACCCCTAAAAATGATGTTCTTCGACTGAAGACTTTGGATTACTGAAGACTTTGAAAGTGAAGAAATTGGTGTGACCTTGAAGACATGGCAATCATTCGAGGAACATGAAGCATGAAGACTTTTGTTTTTGTAGTTTCATTTTCTCTTTTTTGAGTCATAGGAAACACCGTACTGTTAAAGGGGGTCGAGGAAATGCTAAGGAAAAATTTCCATGTGATGCTCAACCCAAAATCCTACACCTACCAATCCCTTTGAGTGAAGCCATTGGAAATCTCATACAGTTCAGTCATATTCTTCAGTGACAGAGACGAAGTTCTTCTGGTCTCTGAGGAATTTGTTCTGATTGAGGAGTTAGGAATTCGCCAATGTGAATTGCCTACACAGTGAGGAACATGATAGCCCTAAGGATTTTGATAGTCAAAATTCCGACCGTTGTTGTGCTATGCGCCAGCGGTTCCAAAATATCTACCCACCTAACGGTCATATCAGACAAGGGAATTTATGTCTTATCATGTCGGGGTGCTCCCCAGGCTATAAGTAGCCACCCCCTACAACCACTAGCTGGTTGGCTGCTCCGAGAGAAACTGACACTTGTCATCTGAGAGCATCCCATCCTCCGAGGACTTTGAGCGAAAATCATCACGTGAGGAAAACCCAAACCCAACACCTACAAACCCAAAGTGATTGAGCATCACTGAAGAGATTGATCCTGCGTGGATCCGATGCTTGTTTCCTTTGAAGATTGTGCTTCTTCCAGACGGTTAGGCGTCAAGGTCTAGAGCATCCTAGAGGAATTGTGGATCGCCGCGTGACCGAGTTTGTGAAGGTTCGGAAGTCACCTAAAGACTTACCACGAGTGATTGGACGAGGTCTGTGTGACCTTAGCTCAAGGAGAATACGGTGAGGACTGTGTGTCCGGGACTGGTGTCCTCGAGTTTAAATACTCAGCCGCTCCAACCAGATGTACAACTGAGACAACAGTTGGAACTGGTCTACCAAATCATTGTCTTCACCGAGCTCACTGGTTCTATTTCCTCAACTCTTTCATTTCCTCATGTATATTGTTGTGTGCCTGTTCATATCTATTTGAAGACTTTGACTGAAGACTTTCTCAATTTCCTCAGTTCAATTTCTTCAGTCTGTCTGTCTTATTTCTTGTGTTATCCTGTGTTTACGCGTTCTGTACTCTGTGCTTGTCTTCATTTCATCATGATGACTATGATTGTGTTCTGTTATGTTTACTTCTGAGTACTTAATCCGCTGCAAGTAGTTCTTCATTTAGGAATTTCCTCAACAGCAAATTCCTCAGTGAAGAATTCATAAAAATCGCCTATTCACCCCCCTCTAGTCGATATAACGCACTTTCAATTGTATCAGAGCGAGGTACTCCCTTGTTCTGTGTGATTTTGGCTTAACCGCCTGGAGTTTTAGTTATGTCGACTGCTGGATTGAGGAACGTATCCTGCCCCATCTTTGACGGTCATGAGTATCCTCGGTGGAAGGCCATGATGAAGAAGCGACTCATGGCTATGGACAGCGAACTGTGGACTGTCACTGAGATTGGTCTTACCGATCTATGCAAGATGGCAGAGGCTGATGACATTCGCAAGGTCACTCTACTCAATCTCATAGCGAAGGATGTCATCTGCTCCTGTTTGTCCCGAAATCAGTTCAGGAACATCATGCACCTCAATCACGCGAAGCTTATCTGGGACCGGCTCTTTGAGGTCTACGAAGGTCATCGTACTCGTCATGATCCTTGGTTTGAGGATTACAAGGATTCTCTCAAGGAGATGACTTTTGCACCTGAATCGTCATCCTCTTCACTGTGCCTTATGGCAGAGGGTGCCAAGGTAACTGAATGCTACCTTTCCGAGTCTAGTGATGATGAATCAGGTGATGAATTTGGCCCCAGCTATGTCAAACTTTCTTCCCTTGCCACTAAACAACAAAGAGCTTTGGAAAAAGTTCAATACATGCTAAATAAGAGCGTTCATATGTTGGGTGAAGAAATGGATCAGTCAAAAGCATTGGCTGAAAGTCTTCAGAGACTTCAATCCAAGTTTGACGCCCTTCAAAATCATCATAACACTCTCTTATCTGATCACGAGAAGCTTTCTTCTAAATCTCTTCAAATAAAGCGAGATCTTGAAAAGCTAAGAGTGGATTATGAAGATCTTCAGAAGGAGCATGATTTATTACTTGCTCAACAAATCAGCGCTACCTAGGAAGAATTTGTTCCCCCGTGTCTGAAGTGCATTGAACGTGAAACTGCTAATTCTTCACCTGAATGTTCAAATGCTTCTAATGCTACAAATTCTTCATATGTCTATGCTATCACCAATTCCTCATCTGAGGACAATGCAAGTATCACTGATGATGCAGGGCTAAAGGAATTGTACATGGCAGGCATGTACAAAAGCCTCAAAGGGCATCAGACTCTTTGTGATGTGCTCAAAAAGCAGATCCTCAACAGGAACCCTAGGAAAGAGGGTATTTCCTTTGAGAGGAAACTCAATGCTGATGGAACATATTGGAAGCCTGAGGAGTACCCCAAAACCTCATGGGTTGCTGCAAAGGGACCTCTAGTTGATCCATCCAACTTATCTGGCTTTACATGTGAATCTCCTCATTCTTCTGATGAGTCATTTGACTCTAACTATAAACTGTTCAAAAATCAGAATGGTGAAGTATTTGCTAGATATGTTGGGACTAACTGCAGGAATGGTTCCCCTATGAAGAAAATCCGGGTTCCCAAAAGTTGCCTTGAAAGTCTTCAAGTGAATGTCCTCATGACACCACCTGTGAAGAATAGGAACCCTAGATCAACTTCTTCATATGGATCCAAGTCCTGAAGTGGACAAATTCCTCACGTGGATCAAATTCCTCAAAAGGATCAAAGTCCTCATATGATCATCATTGTGCTAACCCTTCTGTTTCGTAGGGTAGAGCTAAGGGCTATGAATATGTGCATTATTCTTCAAATCATTATGTTCATAAGTCCTCGAAGAATTTCTTTGCTTATTCATATGCTTACCCTAACCCCTCTTATGTGAAACGAAGTGGACTGGCGTCTATGCCACCTTTCTCATATGGTGCTCGTAGAGTGATGAATTCTTTGCCACCCCTTCAGATGTGGGTGGTGAAGAAAAAGAACTAATCTCTTATGCAGGGTCAGGTCTCCAGTCATGCTCAAAACGACTGAAGAATTCGCTGGAGACCTGAACAGTGCCTGATAGGACGCAGGCTAATCATGATGAAATGAGCTTTCATTTCACACGTCCTCCTACAAATTTATCTGTTCTATTGCTTGATGAAATTGATCTGATGATTATTCTCGTTATACATGGGTACACATTGTCACTTACAAACATGAGGTGCAGGAAGTCTTCAAACGTTTTTCCTCGAGGGCTTCAACCAACTTTGGTGTGAAGATCAAGCACATCAGGAGTGACAATGGAACTGATTTCAAGAATTCCGGTCTTGATGACTATCTTGATGAACTTGGTATTACTCATGAGTTATCTGTTCCTTATACTCCTCAACAGAATGGCGTCGTGGAGCGCAAGAACCGAACTCTTGTTGAGATGGCTCGCACTATGCTTGATGAATACAAGACGCCTTGTCGTTTCTGGAGTGAGGCAATTGATACTGCATGCTACATCATCAACAGAGTATATCTTCACAAATTCTTCAAGAAGACTGCCTATATCCTCACTGACAAGAAACCCAATGTGAGTTACTTCAAATCTTCGGTGCTAAATGTTGGATTAGAGATCCTCATCACAATTCTAAATTTGCACCGAAAGCACATGAGGGTTTCATGCTTGGTTACAGAAAGGACTCGCACACCTACAAAGTCTTCAACAACGTTCTTCACAAGGTTGTTGAAACTGTGGATGTGCGGTTCGATGAAACTAATGGCTCACAAAGAGAGCACCTACCTTCTGTGATAGATGAACCAGCACATGAGGACTCTATCAAGTTCAAAGCCACTGAGGATGTCATTCCTACTAAAGAATCTGCTGAAGAATTCATTCCAGAACGTGATGAACGTCGAGCTGGCGCACATGAAGAAAATGGTGCTGAAGAAAATGCACCTGAAGAAAATGCAGATCAAATTCCTTGAAGACAATACGCTCATCCTCGTATTGCAAACAAAGTGCAAATCGAGAAGATCATTGATGACATTGAAGCACCAGGTCCTCTCACACGCTCAAAAGCTTCACATTTATCTAACTTTTGTGGGCACTTTGCGTTTGTCTCTATCACAGAACCCACTAAGGTAGATGAAGCATTTCTGGAGCCTGAGTGGATTCAAGCTATGCAAGAAGAATTACATCGGTTCGAGCTCAACAATGTCTGGGAACTGGTCAAACGTCCAGATCCTCGCAAGCACAACATAATTGGCACAAAGTGGATCTACCGCAACAAGCAATATGAAAATTGCCTTGTGGTAAGGAATAAGGCACGGCTTGTAGCTCACGGCTACACACAGGTTGAAGGAATTGACTTCGATGAAACTTTTGCACCTGTTGCTAGACTTGAGGCTATTTGCATATTACTTGCTTATGCTAACCATCATGATATTATCTTACAACAAATGGATGTGAAAAGTGCATTCCTTAATGGTAAGCTTGAGGAAGAAGTATATTTTGCTCAACCACCAGGTTTTGAAGATCCAAAGAATCCTGACAAAGTCTTTAAGCTCAACAAGGCCCTGTATGGCCTCAAGCAAGCCCCTCGGGCATGGTATGATACTTTGAAGGAATTCCTCATGAAGAAAGGCTTCAAACCTGGTTCACTCGACCCAACTCTTTTCACTAAGTCTTATGATGATGAATTGTTTGTGTGCCAAATATATGTTGATGATATCATTTTTGGCTGTACTGACCAACGATATAGTGATGAATTTGCCTACATGATGAGTGAAGAATATCAAATGTCTATGATGGGAGAATTGAAATTCTTTTTAGGTCTTCAAATTCATCATCAGCGTAATGGAATATTCATATCTCAGGAGAAATACCTCAAGGACGTATTGAGGAAATTCGGCATGCAAGATTGCAAAGGGGTCAAAATTCCAATGCCCACAAATGGCCATCTATGCACTGATGAAAATGGTAAAGACTTCGATCAAAAGGTATACCGCTCCATGATTGGTTCTTTATTGTACCTATGTGCATCTAGGCCGGATATTATGCTTAGTGTTTGCATGTGTGCCCGATTTCAAGCTACACCGAAGGAATCACACCATAAGGCTGTGAAGCATATTCTTCGATACTTAGCTCACACACCAACACTTGGATTATGGTATCCCAAGTGCTCTACTTTTGATCTCATTGGATATTCAGACTCTGACTATGCTGGCAATCGCGTGGACCGCAAGTCAACATCAGGCACATGTCATTTCCTCGGACGATCTTTGGTCTATTGGTCCTCGAAGAAACAGAACTGCGTATCACTCTCCACTGCAGAAGCTGAGTACATTGCTGCTGGATCGTGTTGTGCTCAACTACTATGGATGAAGCAAACACTCAAGGACTATGGCGTCAACGTGAAGAATGTGCCTCTCTACTGTGACAATCAGAGTGCCATCAAGATTGCTCATAACCCAGTTCAGCACTCGAAGACCAAGCACATCCAGATTCGTCATCATTTTCTTCGTGATCATGTGTTGAAAGGCGACATCTCCATCGACCATGTCAGCACTGAAGATCAACTGGCCGATATCTTCACTAAGCCCTTGGATGAGAAGAGATTTAGCAAGTTGCGGTGTGAGCTAAATATCCTAAAATCTTCGAATGTTCTCTGAAATGGACACACATCCTAACACTTATGCTGACTTGATGACTTAGATTGGCAACACACGAAGTAACGTTTTTCTTCAATCAATGAAGACTAACCCTCTAAGTGTGAAGAAATTAATGAAGAAATTGATTCTCAGAGCCCTACGACAATTGTACGCGGTGTCTGAAATCAGCTTTCTTATACGGTGGGTTACGCCACCAACCAAAGTTGAAAATCTTCAATATGAGTTTTTCTTCGTTTTGAAATTCCTCAGTTTTTTCAAATTCTTCAACTTTGCATTGTCTTCACTCTTTCCGGTGTTGTTCTTCATTTGAATATATATATATATATATATATATATATATATATATATATATATATATATATATATATATATATATATATATATATATATATATATGAGTTTTATGTCCTCTACAGCATTCACTTATTGCTATTTCTTCAAGTTGATTTCTTCTCCTAAGTGAATGTGATCGGACCCTTCCCCCTCTATGCTAAACTCAACCCAGTCTATTCACAAATTCCTCATATGCGTTCTATTTGAAACTCATTCAAAATCTTCACTGTGTCCTTGATAGCTGAAGAAATTGCAAACGAAACTTTTAAACTTACCTTATCTGAATTTTCGGCTTTGCCGCTCAAACCGTTCCGCTTCTCAGGACAATACTTATCTATTCACCCACGATCCTACACGATCGCCACCTCTCAGTACGTGGGTGACACATGTCAAGCGAATGAGAAGGGGCCAGGGGCATGTTCGTCCGATTTCCTCGGGTGAACAGTTTTTCACTCTCTCTATAAATACCCCTGTCTCTTCCTCACTTCACTTTCACCTCGCTCGCGCTCTCTCCCGCTCGAGCTCCCCAAAACCCTAGCGCCACCGCTACTTCATCGTCGCCGGTGAGGAAGAGCTTCACTTCCTCGACCTCGTCACCGTCGTACTCGCGTCGGTTGCGGATTTCTTCACTCCGCCGCCGCTGTAGCCTTCTTCCTCTGCCGAGTTAGGGCGTGGAAGATCTAAACTGACGAACTTCACATCTACACTTCCCAGTTCGTCGTGTTCTTCACTTTGGGTAATTAAAAGTTACTTTTACTGCTCGCTTTGATTCTCAAGTTTTCTTGAAAATCTTCAAAGGTGTTTATTCTTCAAATCTTCACACACATGAACACCTCACATGTCATCTGCTCTTGATCCATTTCTCTAAGCAATGATTTTCTTCAAGATTCCTCAATTGTGTGGATTATTCAATCTATACAACTCTGGAACCTAAGACAAAGAACGCTTAGTGAAATTTCTCAAGGCTCATCTGGTCAAATTCCTCAAAACCGATTCTTTTTGAAAAACCTTCTGAGAACGCATATGACCTCTCCAAATTCCTCGCAACTATACTCTGTTCACAGGTACAAATGTCCGCTGCTGAATCACTAGGTTCTCATCAACTTAACTCATTTGCAGCGTTCCTCGAAGAAAAGTTGCACACCTCTTCAGAAACTTCAGTTGTTCATATTCCTCGGCTGAAGAAAATGGCTGACGAAAAGCCACAGAAGGGAGGAAAGAGGCTTGAGGTCAATACTGCGTTTGAAATTCCTGAGGACATATACAAGGACTACTGCACTCCTGATCAAGCCAAATTCGGCAAAGAGGACAAGAATCAGCGCAAGGTGCGCATACAAAGGATAGAGAGGAGATGGGCACGAGAATGGAGGGAGTACAGATATGTCACTCCCAAGTATATGAAGAAATTCGCACTCAACCCTCCATGCCCAAGACCTCCATTGGCACCAGGCCAGTTGGCAGATCCCACCAGCCTCAAGCGTGGTGAGGATTATCCTGATGAATGGGCAAAGCGCCAGGCCAAACTGGCTAAGCAAGCAAAGGAAGCAGTGAAGAAATTCAACACAGACTCTGCTGCTGCTGCTGCCTCTGCTGAGGCCTCTGCTAGTCAGCCAAAGAAGGCAATGCCTAAGAAGCCTGCGCATAAGTCCAGTGCTTCACCTTCAATGCCCTCACGGCCAAGCTCCTCTGCTATGCCATCAAGGCCAGATTCTTCAAGGCCCTCACAGAAAATTCCTCAGACTGCTCCTTCAAAGTCCTCAGCTCCTCCGTCAAAGTCTTCAGCTGCTCCGACAAAATCCTCGACACCTGTGCATCTCGCCACGTGCCAAAGGACTCAAGGCTTCTCAATTGCCTTAGGAGCATCTACAAGCTCCTCAGCTGCTCGAAATTCCTCAGCTGGTCCCTCACTGCTGAAGAAAAAGGCCACTGCTGGATGAGGCATTCGACCAAGTCCTCACAAGAAGCAGGTCGCCTTCCAAGTGCCCTCTGATGATGATGAGGCTGATGATGAAGAACTTGCCGAAATCATCAGAGACAGGAAAGCCAGGGCCGCTAGAGCCAAAGGCAGCAATGTGTCGCTGATGTTGGATCCAAAGTTGATCCTCGAGTATATTAACCTGTGGCACAAGGATCCTAACACACCTTTGCCGGAGATGAACCTCACTCCTGGTCAAAGTCATGTTCTGACTGCCTTCATTGAGGAAGAAAATGGAAATTTGAACAAGGCAGAAGTTTGAAGAAAGCGCAGTACAAGAAACAGCACTATCTCAAGGACAATGTCCTCACTCTCACTCCTGATCAGCTACTTGCCTTGCAAGTTGAAATCAAACAGATGAGCAATGAATTTGATCGCTACCATGCTGATTGGAAGGGCGCCAAGGTGCGTTTCGTCAATCTGACGAAGAAATTCACTTCAAGTGCTGCTCCACCTGTGCACGTTGAAGTTACTCATGCTGAAGCATATGCTCAACCTACTAAAGAACATGCCAGCATCGCTAATGACAATCAGGCTGCTGAAGAAAATGAGAGTGCCAGGCTGATGACTCCATTCCAGCCGCTGAAGATATTGCCAGGGCATCCACTAGTGGTGTGCCTGAAGAATGTGAACAAGCCAGGACAACTGCATCAGTTGTGCCTAAGGAAAATGAACCAAAGTCCTCTGCACCTCCTGCGTCTATACCAACTCCGATCCTTCCATCTGCATCAGATGCGAAGAAGACCAAGGTTGCAGAGCGTGCAACTGTGAAGAAAAGGAAGGCATCAACTTCATCAAATTCTTCAGCTCCGAAGAAGATGAAGACTATGACCAGTTCAATTGACAATCCAATTGATGCCGTTCCAGTCTCATCAATGCCATCAAAGGACCTTGTTCCTTTTGGTGAAGATTATGTGATTCCCGATGAATCTGATGAAGAAACTCCTTCTGCTGCTTCGACAAAGCAGTTGGACGAAGAAATTGAAGTGGATAAAATCCCTTCAACCCCAATCATTTCCTCACCCATGCCTCAGTTCACTGCTGAAGAGGCAGGTGTTGAAGAAATAGAAGATGAGGATGTGGACATTGGTTGTACCACTCATGTGCTCAATGATGAATTTTGGGACAGTCAACATCCCAACTCTCCAATGTTCACTCCACTCCAAGCAATTCCTCAGTCCCCTGCTGCCACTGAAGTGCAAATGGGATCTGAAGAACCTCATGCAACCCCAAGTGTTCATCAAGAAATTCCAGCCGCTAGTGCTGAAGAAATTGTCAATGAAGAATTGACGACCTAGGCTGAAGCTGCAGAAGAGCCTGAAATTCCTCAGCCTGAGGAACCTGAGATTGCGATTCCTGAAGTGGTGCTGCAATTGACTGACACTCCTCGGCCCAAGCCAAAGGATCCCTTCTCCAAGAAGCAAAAATTCAAGGCTGATGATTTCTTCAGCGAGCACGTGTTCTTCACTGAATTCAACCCCTATGACAATGCTCGTCTTAGAAGGAAGCGTTTCTGGACTACCAGCCAGGCCAACTTCTATTCCTCAGTGCTCTTCAACAAGGACAAAGTCTTCGATCATGAGCATATTCCTCATGTGGACATGGAATCCATGCCTTGCTTCTCTCAAGTCCTCAGCATGATTCATGACGCTGGCTTGCTCAATTTATGCTCCGACATAGTTGACTGGAATGAAGAGCTTATACTTCAGTTCTACGCAACTTTGCATATCACAGATGATGCCACTGACGTCAACTCGTGGGTGTTGGACTGGATGACTGAAAACACTCATTACAAGGCACCAGCCTCTGAATTGCTTCATGCCTTGCCAATCAGTCCTCCACCTGACGGTGCTCATTGTCTGTATAATGAGCCTGAACTCACTGATCACTATATGCAAGTGCTCATGAAGCCGCTGAAGCCGGGTCAAGCCCCACAGACCAAATTCCTCGTGAAGGAATTGCTCTATGTGCCAAGAACCATCTACCGCATTCTGACGAAGACCATGAGTCCCATAAAAGGCCATGACTCATCCGATGAAGAAATTATCGGAATGATGAAGAATATGCTTTCAACATCATGCATGGCATCCCCATAAATTATCATGATTTCTTCATGAGGACTCTGGCAAATGTTGCACTTTCTCCATTTGAGTTGAAGCCTTACGCGCCGTGGATCATGAGATTCCTCATAACAAGGTCTTCACTCAACTACAAGGCTGATTTTCAGAATCACCTCAGCTACTTGCCCCCCATTGAAGTCCTCAAGCGGACAATTTCCTCATCTGATGAGAAGGGTGAAAGGATCGATATGGTTGACTAGAGGGGGGGTGAATAGGCAACTAACAATTTTTAAGCTTTTCTTTACCAAATTAAACTTTGCAACAAAATAGGTTGTCTAGATGTGCAACTAAGTGATCAACCTATATGATGCAATAACAACTAGCACACATGCAAGCAAAGGATGTAAAACAAGTAGGCTTGCAAAAGTAAAGGCACGAAATAACCAAGAGTGGAGCCGGAGGAGACGAGGATGTGTTACCGGAGTTCCTTCCTTTTAAGGGGAAGTACGTCTCCGTTAGAGCAGTGTGGAGGCACAATGCTCCCCAAGAAGCCACTAGGGCCACCGTATTCTCCTCACGCCCTCACACAATGCGAGATGCCGTGATTCCACTATTGGTGCCCTTGAAGGCGGCGACCGAACCTTTACAAACAAGGTTGGGGCAATCTCCACAACAATTGGAGGCTCCAACAACACCACAAAGCTTCACCACAATGGAGTATGGCTTCGAGGTGACCTCAACCGTCTAGGGTGCTCAACACCCAAGAGTAACAAGATCCACTAGGGATAAGTGGGGGGATCAAATTTCTCTTGGTGGAAGTGTAGATCTGGGCCTTCTCCACCAATCCCGAGCAAATCAACAAGTTTGATTGGCTAGGGAGAGAGATCGGGCGAAAATGGAGCTTGGAGCAACAATGGAGCTTTGGGGGAAAGAGGTAGGTCAACTTGGAGGAAGAAGACACCTTTATATAGTGGGGGAACAATTCCAACCGTTACCCCACTGAGTAGCCCCGCACAGAGCGGTACTACCGCTAGGGCAGGTTGGTACTACCGCTGAGAGCGGTACTACCGCTCCCTACCCAGCGGTACTACCACGCTGGCGAGGAAGACAGGGCCCTGGCCCCAAAGCGGTACTACAGCGGGATAAGAGCGGTACTACCGCTTGAAGCGGTACTACCGCTTCTACTACCGCTTCTATTACCACAAAACCCGACATGAGAAAACACCGGTCTCGAATCGAGGCGGTAGTAGCGCGGAACAGCTGCGGTACTACGGCCGAAGCCCACAAGCGGTACTACCGCCCTGCGGAGCGGTACTACCGCTGAGAGCGGTACTACCGCTTCGTGGAGCGGTACTACCGCTGGAGAGCTTCGGCGGTACTACCGTTGTAGATCGCGGTACTACCGCTGGCACAGAACGGAGCAAGTACGGAAGAGAAGGGGCAGCTCCAAAGATGCGAAAGTAAGACGACGGGTGTGATAGGGATGTGTACATGTTGATTCCACCCTAGTCTTACCAAAGCGGATCCCCTCTTGATAGTACGGTGACTCCTACGAAACTAGTCCACCAACAACGAAACGAAGGAGCTACACCGTCTTGAATAAAACACCAAGGGGAGGAAATCGTCCCGTGCCAATGGATGAATCTCTAAAAGAACTTAACGCACATGATTAGTCCGCAAAAGCATTGTCATCAATCACCAAAACCACTTGGGGATAAATATGCCCTTACAAAGGGCAAGTCACCAGCCGTTATCGATGAAGGCATTCGTCCATTGGATGGTCAGTTCCGCAAAGCTGCATCTTACTCCACCAATGATGACTCTGCCACTCATGATACTGCTGCCAATGCTACCAAGTCAAGTCCTCAAGCTACTGCTCCTCGTGTGATGACTGACCGGGAACTGCTTATAAGTCTTCACCAGAAGGTGGATCGAAATCACAAGTGGGTTAAGCGTCAGTTTGGCTCTATTCTTCACAACATGACCTCTACACATAATGCAGTGAAGAAAAACCACTACTACCTCCATGAAGTGTTTGATCGCACTTGGGCTATTCTGTCACATCTATATGGTGAAGAAGATCTGAAGCAAATGGGCTTCAAGGAAGACTTTGACTGGTCTGCTCCTCCACCGAAGAGATTCAAGAAGGTCAAGGTTCCTTCCTTGGTGGCTAGCTCATATTCTTCATCACGCGCCATGGACGAGCATGAAGACTTAGACGACACTGCAGCAGGCCCTACAACGACTCAAGACCCTGACAACGCTGGCGCTCCTCCATCATCATGATATTCTTCAGGGGCGTTAGTCCTTAGTTTTAACCCTTTTGGTCATTCGATGACAAAGGGGGAGAAATTTGAGTTAGTCTTCAAGCGGGTCTATCCTATATGGGCGTTTTTTTGCTAAGTTACAACTCCCGTTTTTCTGATGACTTTGCTGGATCGAGTTGTAATCTTAAACTCTATGGTGACCTGATACTTCTGTTGTGTTCTTCTGCATGCTTATTCCTCATTAATGTTAATGCACGCATGCTGAATTACATCAGTCACCATATTTCATCATGCATTTCAAATTCTTCATATTATATATCAAATGCGTGTATGAATTACAAGATATAGGGGGAGATCTCCATGATTATACTCTTCAAGTGTGCATTGCTTCAAAAGCAAATTCCTCACTATGCACATCTTCAGGGGGAGTTCTTCTATTTCTTGCAATCAAATTCCTCAACATCAGTATCGACACTTCATATATTTATCCCCGTTGAAAACTTAACCTATATTGTCATCAATCACCAAAAAGGGGGAGATTGTAAGTGCATCTAGTGCCCCTTAGTGATTTTGGTGTATTGAAGACTTATAGGTTAAGGGACTGATGCGTTTGTGAGTGTACACAGGTCTATAGGTCTATGAGGAGTTTGATATTTACAGAGAAAGTTGACCCCTAAAAATGATGTTCTTCGACTGAAGACTTTGAAAGTGAAGAAATTGGTGTGACCTTGAAGACATGGCAATCATTCGAGGAACATGAAGCGTGAAGACTTTTGTTTTCATAGTTTCATTTTCACTTTCTTGAGTCATAGGAAACGCCATACTGTTAAAGGGGGTCGAGGAAATGCTAAGGAAAAATTTCCATGTGATGCTCAACTCAAAATCCTACACCTACCAATCCCTTCGAGTGAAGCCATTGGAAATCTCATACAGTTCAGTCATATTCTTCAGTGACAGAGACGAAGTTCTTCTGGTCTCTGAGGAATTTGTTTTGACTGAGGGGTTAGGAATTCGCCAGTGTGAATTGCCTACACAGTGAGGAACATGATAGCCCTGAGGATCTTGATAGTCAAAATTCCGACTGTTGCGGTGCTATGCGCCAGCGGTTCCAAAATATCTACCCACCTAACGGTCATGTCAGACAAGGGCATTTATGTCTTATCATGTCGGGTTGTTCCCCAGGCTATAAATAGCCGCCCCCTACAACCACTAGCTGGTTGGCTGCTCTGAGAGAAACTGACACTTGTCATTTGAGAGCATCCCTTCCTTCGAGGACTTTGAGCGAAAATCATCAAGTGAGGAAAACCCAAACCCAACACCTACAAACCCAAAGTGATTGAGCATCACTGAAGAGATTGATCCTGTGTGGATCTGACGCTTGTTTTCTTTAAAGACTGTGCTTCTTCCAGACGGTTAGGCGTCAAGGTCTAGAGCATCCAAGAGGAATTATGGATCGCCGAGTGACCGAGTTTGTGAAGGTTCGGAAGTCACCTGAAGACTTACCACGAGTGATTGGGCGAGGTCTGTGTGACCTTAGCTCAAGGAGAATACGATGAGGACTGTGTGTCCGGGACTGGGTGTCCTCGAGTTTAAATACTCAGCCGCTCCAACTAGATGTACAGCTGAGGCAACAGTTGGAACTGGTCTACCAAATCATTGTCTTCACCGAGCTCACTGGTTCTATTTCCTCAACTCTTTCATTTCCTCATGTCTGTTGTTGTGTGCCTGTTCATATCTGTTTGAAGACTTTGACTGAAGACTTTCTCAATTTCCTCAGTTCAATTTCTTCAGTCTGTCCGTCTTCTTTCTTGTGTTATCCTGTGTTTACGCGTTCTGTACTCTGTGCTTGACTTCATTTCATCATGATGACTATGCTTGTGTTCTGTTATGTTTACTTCTGAGTACTTATTCCGCTGCAAGTAGTTCTTCATTTAGGAATTTCCTCAACAGCAAATTCCTCAGTGAAGAATTCATAAAAATCGCCTATTCACCCCCCTCTAGTCGATATAACGCACTTTCAGTATATTCCTTATTTTAAGCTTTGATGTGTGTTGTCATCAATTTCCAAAGATGGGGAGATTGAAAGCACATTTACCCCCTTGGTGGTTTTGGTAATTCATGTCAACATAGATTTTGTTGGACTAATGGTTCCCATGAGAATTTTTCAGGAGGAGTTCACCTTAGGCAAGTACAAGAATGAACATGTGGACCACTCAAGCTACTATTGGACAAGCATTGGCAAAGCTCCAAGGTTCTACATTTTTTGTTAACTGATCCAAGATCATATTGAGTCCATAGGAAAGCCACACTATTAAAAGGGGATGACATTTTGATCATGGACTATTTGCTCAAGTGCTTAGAGATATTGCTCCAAAATCCTCAACCACACCCTCACATTCATCTACGTCCAAAACCATAAAGCCTATCTCGGTCCCACCGAATCACATCCAGACGGACCCATCGAGATACACTTGATAGAGCCACTGCCTAAACCCTAGCAACTCGGTCTCACTGAGATGACCCTTCGGTCTCATCAAAGTGCACTTGCCAACCTTCTGTTGCATATTGATTTCATCTTGGAATTTCCGAGTGGTTCGATCGTTCTCATCCAAGTGTGGAAAGGGATTTGTTCATCACCATTCGGTCTCACCTAGATGTTCCATCTGGTCTCACCGAAAGGCCTAAAGTTCAAACCTTTTGCACTAGTCGGTCTCACCGAGTGTTCTCACCCGGTCCCATCAAGTTGTGCATAAAGTTGTGTAACAATTACATTTTTTATGTTACCTATATATGCCCCCCCCCACCCATGCCACCAACTCTTAGAGAGCAAACCATGACGAAGCTACCACTTCCCATATGTATTTTCTGAGAAGGAACCACCTACACTTGTGCTGAAATCAAAAGGATTCCACTTCAACCTTTGATCCTTGATTTCTAGCCCCACAAGTTGCTTCCACTTCAATCCTTCTTCCACATAGCCAAATCTATGAGAGGGTGATTGAGTGTTGAGGAGACTATCTTTTGAAGCACAAGAGGAACTAGTTCATCATCAACAACATCTATTACCTTTTGGAGAGTGGTCCCATACATTGGTTAGGTGTCACTTGGGAGCCTCCAAGATTTGGATTGGAACCAAGGACTTTGTAAGGGCAAGGAGATCGTCTATTTCATGAAAATCTACCCCGAGTGAGGCTAGTCCTTCGTGGACATAAACCATGATGGCATAGACAAAGTTGACTCTTCGTGGACTCGCGCAGCCGTTACCCTTCGTGGGTTAAAGTCTCCATCAACGTGGACATATAATAGCACCACCTATCAGAACACGCCAAAAATCACCGTGTCTTCATTGCGTTTGATCTTTCGAACTCTGTCATCTCTATTTTCCTGCACTTGCATGCTGATTATTGTCCGCTACCCATACTCTAGATATGCATGTGTAGATTGTATTGTTCGTCACTTAACTTGTGCTAAAATCTGCCTAAGTTACAAGAGAAATAAACAGGACACCGTTAATACATATGGCCAAGATGTATGTGACATATAGAGTATTCCTACCCAATGGTGCATTTGCATTTCAAAAGGAAATTTCTTTAAAAATTGCACAATTCTAGGGGGGGGCTCGTGCATGTCACATGTTCTCAAAAAGCTTTCATATATTCTTGGTATATTCCTTATTTGAAGCTTTGATGTGTGTTGTCATAAATTTCCAAAGATGGGGAGATTGAAAGCACATTTACCCCCTTGGTGGTTTTGGTAATTCATGTCAACATAGATTTTGTTGGACTAATGGTTCCCATGAGAATGTTTTAGGAAGAGTTCACCTTAGGCAAGTACAAGAATGAAGATGTGGACCACTCAAGCTACTGTTGGACAAGCATTGGCAAAGCTCCAAGGCTCTACATTTTTTGTTAAGTGATCCAAGATCATATTGAGTCCATAGGAAAGCCAACACTATTAAAAGGGGATGACGTTTTGATCATGGACTATTTCCTCAAGTTCTTAGAGATATTGCTCCAAAATCCTCAGCCACACCCTCACATTCATCTACGTCCAAAACCATAAAGCCTATCTCGGTCCCACTGAAACACATCCAGCCGGACCCATCGAGATACACTTGACAGAGCCACTGCCTAAACCCTAGCAACTCGGTCTCACCGAGATGACCCTTCGGTCTCATCGAAGTGCACTTGCCAACCTTCTGTCGCCTATTGATTTCATCTTGGAATTTGCGAGTGGTTTCGATTGTTCTCACCGAAGTGTGGAAAGGGATTTGGTCATGACCATCACCGAGCTGTTCCATCCGGTCTCACCGAAAAGCCTAAAGTTTAAACCTTTTGCACTAGTCGGTCTCACCGAGTGTTCTCACCCTGTCCCATCGAGTTGTGCATAAAGGTGTGTGATAGTTACATTTTTATTTTACCTATATATACCCCCACCCATTCCACCAACTCTCACAGAGCAAACCATGACGAGGCTACCACTTCCCATATGAATTTTCTGAGAGAGAACCACCTACCCTTGTGCTGAAATCAAAAAGATTCCACTTCAACCTTTGATCCTTGATTTCTAGCCCCCTCAAGTTGCTTCCACTTCAATCTTTCTTCAACCACATAGCCAAATCTATGAGATGGTGATTGAGTGTTGAGGAGACAATCTTTTGAAGCAAAAGAGCAAGGAGTTCATCATCAACAACATCTATTACCTTTTGAAGAGTGGTCCCCTAAATTGGTTAGGTGTCACTTGGGAGCCTCCAAGATGTGGAGTTGAACAAAGGAGTTTGTAAGGGCAAGGAGATCGTTTGTTTCATGAAAATCTACCCCGGGTGAGGCTAGTCCTTCGTGGACATAAACCATGATGGCATAGACAAGGTTGATTTTTCGTGGACCCTTTGTGCACTCGCGCAGCCGTTACCCTCCGTGGGTTGAAGTCTCCATCAACGTGGACGTACGGTAGCACTACCTATTGGAACACGGCAAAAATCACCGTGTCTTCATTGCGCTTGATCTTCCAAACTCTCTCATCTCTATTTTGTTGCACTTGCATGTTGTTTATTGTCCGTTAGCCATACTCTAGATATGCACGTATACATTGTATTGGTCATCACTTAACTTGTGCTAAAATCTGCCTAAGTTACAAGAGGAATAAAAAACTGCCCCCCCCCCCCCTTCCTCTTCTCTTGTAGGCCTATCCTTTCGATACCACACGCTTTCATGGGAATCAATGAATCATCCGTAAAGAGAAGATCGGAAATAGAAGGGGCTTCTCTGACCACCTGAAATGCCTCCATTTTCTTCCGCATCCGCAACGTCTTTGCACGGTGAGCATGATACATCATCAATCTGAAGTCTGAAGTCTGGACTTTTTGTTTCCTTAACTATCAGCTTTGCGTGTGGCTTTAAAGAAAACGTTGCAGGTGTGGGTATGTGCAGGAACCCGAGTAAATTGCAGCAGTACCTCACTATGGTCTACGAAACTTGGAATTGGTGCTCCGAAAACACTTCATTTTGGTGCACTCGTAATCTCAGCCGTGGAGTGGCCATGTCGAACTATTCGCTCATGTACCTTCTTCCTTGCATGGATGATGACGCGTCTGGCGTGTGGGGTGTGTTTTGCCTGTTTTTCTTCTTTGACATGTGTGCTTTGCATGTTTGTATCGTGCTTTGTCCATCCTGCCGGTGCATCAGCATTGTTCAGCGGTGCGTCAGGCCTAGTCTAGTTAGGTCAGGGATGTAAGTGGCAAATAAATGGCGTCCGCAATCACGTTTAGTTAGTTTTTACTAGCTTGATAGTTCATCTTCCTCAAACAAACAAAAAACCTTTTTAAACTATCATATTAAGTGAACTTTAAACAGGATTAAACAGGACCCGGTTGACATCCCTAAGCTAGGTGATCCTCCAGTTGACATGGTTTTAGCTCGGTTTCCTTTTAATGAACCAAGCACAGAGGTTTCCTTTTAATGAACCAAGCACAGAGGTTTCCCTTAATTAACCGACCAACTTTATGTACCGACTTCTGTCAAATGGAACAGAACAGTTCTCCTGCCGTTGGAAAAAACGGACAGAGCATCCACTGATTGCTGAAAAACGAACTCACTCGGAAAGGTGAAATTAAGGTGGGTCAAAAATCAAATATGCGATTCCGGCCGCGATTGCTGTGGCGCGGTGCAGACTACAGGGTGAAAGTACTGAGAAGAACAAAGGTATACATACATTATATAACTTGCACTTTTCTAGACCTGTAAACAGCATGACATTGCAAATCTCTTCTCTCTTTTTTTGGCACTACATTGCAAATCTCTTTTACAAGCAATAGCAACCTGAAATCCTAAAGGCTTCCTCATTTAAAACCTGGGCAAGCTTCAGTGCAAGTGCGGTGATCTTCACATTGCCTCTCCTGTATTTACCAACTCTGTAAGGAGCATTCGTCTGTACCAGCCTGGTACCAGGGCTGCTCTGCTCTAATGGATAGGATGGTACTGCGTGATCCCACGTTTTGGGGGTAGTTTCCTTAGTATAAACAGAACCATAGCTGAAGGTACGATCTCGACCAGCTGCAAGCCAATTTGGTGAATCCGGTCAGCAACCACAAAGTAATTCAGTTACTCTTAGGGAACAGCTACAAAGCATGCCTATGTACATATCACTAAAATAATCAAGAGACAACTAAAGTTGCGCAAATGATATCCCTGAAGCACTGCAAGAAGATTTAACTTTTGTGTTTTCTATTTCAAAGTATAAGTCGATGCCCCGATTATCCCTTTTAACTGGTTTGCTCTCTCCACAAGCACCCTGGGGCCTGATTGATACCTTTTTCGTTTAACTTTCTGCTTTCGGATTCGTGTCCAAGCACGCCAAAGTCGCTAGAATGAAGTGATGGAAGCTCGGATATACCTGGTGGTGATACGATGATGTCCAAAAGGCTATTAAGGAGAAGACTGTTTCAGACGCCTATAATTGGATAGGAGTGCATACAACATAGAGAAGTACAAGGTGGCAAGGAAGACCACAAAGTGAGCTGTGAGTGAAGCAAGGGGTCGAGCATATGAGGACATCTGCCAGCGTTTAAACACGAAGGAAGGTGAAAGGGACATCTATAAGATGGCCAAGATCTCAGGGGGGGGGGGGGGGGGGGGGGGGACGAGGGATATCAACCAAGTAAAATGCATCAAGGATGGAGCAGATCGATTTCTAGTGAAGGACAAGGAAATCAAGCATAGACGGTGATAGCACTTCGACAAGCTGTTCAATGGAGAGAACGAGAGCTCTACCATTGAGCGTTTTGTGTGTTTTGTGCGACGAATCCAAGAGTCTAAGGTCAGGGAGGCTCTAAAAAGGATCAAAAGAGGCAAGGCGATGGGCGCTATCCCCATTGAGGTGTGGAGAGGTCTCGGAGATATAGCGATAGTATGGCTAATTAAGCTTTT
The DNA here is from genome assembly GCF_018294505.1 of Triticum aestivum. Lineage (NCBI taxonomy): Eukaryota > Viridiplantae > Streptophyta > Magnoliopsida > Poales > Poaceae > Triticum > Triticum aestivum. The sequence goes on along the minus strand of NC_057795.1, from coordinate 396,596,710 downwards.
CAACCTCATATTTCGGGCAAGCAAGATGCCCGAAGAATGGAGGCAGAATACATTAGTACCAATCTTCAAGAACAAGGGGGGTGTTCAAAGTTGTACTCCCTCCATTCACAAATATAAGATGTTTTGGATATTTCAATATTATAGACTACATACGGACTGAAATGAGTGAACAAACACACTAAAATGTGTCTATATACATCCGATTCGGAAAAAAGTTAGAACATCTTATATTTGTGAACAGAGCGGGTACTAATTAGTAATTGCCGTGGAATTAAGCTGATGAGCCATACAATGAAGTTATGGGAGAGTCATTGAGCACCGCTTAAGAAGAATGACAAGCGTGACAAAAAATCAGTTTGCTTCATGCCTGGGAGGTTGACCATGGAAGCCATTTTCTTGGTACAACAACTTATATAGGGAGCAAAAGAAGGACCTGCATATGGTGTTCATTGACTTGGAAAAGGCCTATGATAAGATACTGCGGAATGTCATGTGATGGACCTTGGAGAAACACAAAGTCCCAACAAAGTACATTACCCTCATCAAGGATATGTAAGATCATGTTGTGACAAGTGATGGCGACACTGACGATTTTCCAATTAAAATAGGACTGCACCAAGGGTCAGCTTTGAGCCCTTATCTTTTTGCTTTGGTGATGGATGAGGTCACAAGGAATATACAAGGAGATATCCCATGGTGTGTGCTCTTTGCAGATGATGTGGTGCTAGACGACAATAGTCGGACGGGGGTTAATAGAAAGTTAGATTGGCGGGGATAGACTTCGGAATTGGAAGTTTTTAGGCTTAGTGGAACTAAAATATAGTACATGAGGTGCGGTTTCAGTACAACTAGGCACGAGGAGGGGGAAATTAGCCTTGGTGGGCAGGTGATACCCCAGGAGCACACCTTTCGATATCTGGGATCAATGCCGCAAAAGGATGGTGATATCAATGAAGATGTGACCCATCGAATCAAAGTTGGATGGATGAAGTGGCACCAAGCTTCTGACGTCCTCTATGACAAGAGAATACCACAAAAGCTATGATGTTGTATGGCACTAAATGTTGGCCAACTGAAAGGCGACATGTCCAACAGTTAGGTGTAGCAGAGATGAGCATGTTGAGATGTATATGTGGCCACACAAGAAAGGATCGGGTCCAGAATGAGGATATATGTGATAAACTGGGGTAGCACCGATTGAAGAGAAGCTTGTCCGGCATCGTCTGAGATGGTTTGGGCATATACAACGTAGGCCTCCAGAACCGCCAATGTATAGCGGATGGTTAAAGTGCACTCGTAATGTCAAGAGAGGTCGGGGTAGACCAAACTTTACATGGGAGGAGTCCGTTAAGATAGATCTGAAGGACTGAAATATCACCAGAGAACTAGCCATGCCATGGACAGGGGTGCGTGGAAGCTAGCTATCCATGTGACAGAACCATGAGCTGGTTTCGAGATCTTATGTGTTTCAACTCTAGCCTCCCCCAACTTGTTTGGGACCGGGCTTTGTTGTTGTTGTTGTTGTTGTTGTTGTTTGTTTGTTTGTTTCTAACACTTAGATTACATTGGCATGCATATCCATGTTCTTGATACTGTGAAGTTAATGATGGAATTCCTCATTCTTCCCTCAATGCAAGCATGTGAGCGAGGTGGACCATGGATCTATCACCTATGTCATCTGAAGACAAACCTAACTAACCTCGATACCTACAACTTGCCTATCTACTCATAAAGCTATTTGCATTCAAGAAACCCTGAAATCTGGTAACACATAGCACATAAAATTAACATTAGGCTCAACACTGCTAAAAGTATTGGGATGTCTTGGTATGTGCCATATACTACATTTTTATAATTGTATGTACTTACAGTGGTGATTATCAGTATTATCTCAATGTCTCAATACCGGTTTATCATAGCAAAATGCACATCACCACTCAAGTCAAATTGCATAAGATGATGCTCGACATTGTGAAAATGAGACAACATAACTAAATGGAGGCATACCAGGTAATAAAAGAAATTCAGAATCGGATGGCTCAGAACATCAAGATCAGCTGCTTTATCAAATGCATTGAGACACATCTGGAAATTACATGCTTAAGTTAGTAGATTCATCTAACTCACCTACCTAAGTTGGTGGTAGAATAGCGTAGATCAAAGTAATTGCAAGCACTTTTTGTGAGGGATTTACAAGCACTTACCATGACACATCTGATCAAGAAACAAGTAAAGCAGATGGTAGTGACATAGCCAACCTGCAAGAGGGGATACGTCATTACCATATAGTTGTTATAGACAAGCCTCCTAAACTATGATTAATATAAACAAGCCTACAAAAGTAAGACTACCATAGACACTCCTCCAAGACTAGGACTAGTATAGACAAGCCTCCAAAAGTAAGACTAATGGAACACGAAGTATACCTCCTGTAATTTCTTCCGTCTACCTTTTGATTCTACGGGAAAACGTTGCAACATGAGGAATAGCCTGCAGCAATAGATAGTACCGAATACTGTATCAGTCCATAAAATGTTACTGCTAGCCATAGTGCATACATTCTATCTCTTATTGTACTTTCTGCGCCCTAGCATGGCACAGAGCACATATATGACATATCCTGGTAGTACAAGCACAATGGTTGTTATCGGTTGGAAAGAGTTGTCTGGGTTTTTACTGGTAAATCAATTCACCATGCGACTAATAAAATTATACAGGTAGCTGTAGTAGTATCATGGTGGCGCAAGCATAGATGATACAGAGTGGAAAGAACAGGTCTAGATTCTTCAGTACTGAATATGTCCGGTCTAGCATTGCAGAAAGCTACAGTTTATTAAAAGCATTACCTCCCACCATACAGAAGGAACCCAAAAGCTGCAAACAGTGATACGCCTGAAAAGTCATAGCATAATTAGCTGAAAAGATCAAGGTGTCAACACCCCACAGTAGATTATCCAATGATGTGCTTCACAGTTTCTCAAATTAGATAATACTGTAGTAGCTGAAAACTAGCACTGCAAAAAATGTCAAGACAGATGCATCCATGGACACTGCAATTCACATTGAATTGAAACACATGCCCCCCCCCCCCCCATTCACACACACACAGAGCAAATGAAGCAAGTATTTTACCTGCAAAGAACATCTTGGACAATATGACCATAATTCGAACTGGTTTCCACCACAAAACCAACCACAGAATTATCTGAAATTTGAAATTCATGTGTATTAGAGCATCTCATGGGTGTGCATACTGCAAAATCTTCCTAATTTGCATGTGTCAATTGAACAGTCATAAATGCAACATAGAGCATGATCATATTTCCTTACTGAGTGATACTAGTTAAGGAGGTTGTTTCGATGTCGGTTCTCTAAACAAAAGGACACATTGACATCTCGGTGCAATCAAGACATCAAAGAATCAACTATAGCTTGTACTTGATATTTCAGGATACTGGGTACCATTGTTTAATTTCTGTAGAGCATATAGGCAATCAAGAGCAAACAAAATAAGTGCGCCGTTTTATACAACGGGCTCTAGGGAGCCTGTTTTTGAAGAAAAAAAATCAAGATATATTTAGAAGTTTCAGAAAAAAACATTTTTTTCTATAAATACATATACATGTTCTCTATGTATCTGTAAACTTACATTAAATAATACAATTATTTGCAGGCTACATAAAAAGACAAAAAACTGGCCCAAATACAACAAAGAAAAGGCCATTTTAATCTCTGTATTTGTCTTTTTGTGTACATCACATATTAACATGTATGTTCATGAAATTTTGTACGTATATACTCCCTCCATTTCTTTTTAGTTTGCATACAAGATTTGGTCAAAGTCAAACTTTGTAAAGTTTGACTAGCTTTGTAGGAAAAGATATGAACATTCATACTATGAAATCAATATTATTAGATGCATGATGAAATTAATTTTCATAACATATAACTTTACTATTGTAGATGTTGATATTTTTTCTATAAAGTCAGTCGAACTTTACATGCGGACTAAAAAGAAACGGAGGGAGTACTACACATAGATGCTTATGTGTATACTTTTTCAGATTTATTTTTTTTAGATTTTGAAAATGTATTTTGGCTGAAAAAAAAGTATATGCACTTTCGAAACGGAACAGAATATATTATCTTGCAAAAAAGGAACACATTAAATATGTATAATTATCGCTTATGGTCATGGCAACAAAATAGAAACAACGCTAATTTGATTGGTCGTAGCTACATGGGTCCCACTTCTAGGCATCTAAAGCAATTTGGAAGCATCACAGGCTCACGGGTACTAAGACGTGGTTAATGTACAGATATTCACCCCTACATGCCATCATAACATAATCTTTGCATCATTTATCTTTCCAGGCAGACATCAGAGCAAGGTTTCACACATGAGCTTAACTGAATCAAGTCATGTACGTTATAGTGTAATGAGAAATTTCATGGACTAAGTTACCTGAATTGCATACACCACCCCATTGATCCAATAGAAAGTTGGCCTCAGCCCATCAGTCGACATCGCACGTGCCTAGCAAACAACTTCAGAAATTAACAGATGCAACGACAGTGAGGGAACACCACAAGAAACTATCAAACGCAAGCCGGTCTACAACCTGATAGTAAATCTCGGCCCAGAATAGCACCAAAAGCGCGTATGTAGTGAAGAACGCAAGCCCAGGCATGTCAAGAACCACATGTTGAAGTATCTGTGATGCCACATTGCTTAAACCATTACCCCCAATCAATTGGAACACCAATGTATTCATCAAATCAGGCACAAACCTCTGGTTGTATCAGCTGCACGTTTCGCCGCAGCACAAACACGATAGCCCGCACTGCAAACACAACTAGAAGGATCAAGCAACCAAACGCAAGCAAGGCGAACCAATGAAACAGCACAAATGTGTTACCCACCGCCATTCACGATGAAGTTAAGGAAATGGAACACCTTCTGCGTCGTCCACCCGTACTCGGGCACCCTACACTCGATTCTGATCAATTGGACCTACAACAGATATGGAGGTCCACAAATTCAAACCTTAATTTACATTACAACAATTCATGACCCCGCCTCACGATTCGTTGCCGAATCCCCAATTTTGAAATCAAGCACGCACGGATCAAGCCAACCCGCGCGATCGAGGGCACGGGCTCACGTAATCACAGAATCCGGGCTGGGACGTGACAGATCGGGAGGTGTTTTGGGTCAGGCAGGGGGCTTACAAGCGCGACGACGGAGACGACGCCGTAGAGCACGGCGAGGGCGTGGAAGATGCGGTCCTGCCACATCGGCGAGTCGTTCACATCTTTCCACCAGTCCACCGCGCCGTTCAGCGCCGCCGCGGCCGCGGCGTCCACCGCAAACAACCGCCCCATCCCGCGCGCCTCCCGTGGCGACAACGAGGCCAGGCGGCGCCGCCTGCAGATTCGAAGGGGGCGCGGATGGCGACGGGGCGGGCGGAGGGGGAAGGCGACGCGAGCTCGTCCCCAGGGGATTCGAAACCGAAATGAAATGGATTGATTTGGGACTTCGGTTTCGTTCGCGTTGCGTGGAGGCCGGGTGAAGGAGAAAGAAGGTTCGAGGCGAGCCTCTCCTCCGGCTTCGTGTTCCGCGGGTGGTCAGGGTGACCGGGCGGTGAGCCGATGCAGGGTAGGCGGATGAGAACACGTGGACAGCCAGCGCCTCCGTCCCTGGAGCTGGTCCGTGGTGGAACACACGAGCGAGGGGGGCAGGACGGGGCGGCCGGTGTATGGACCTAGCGCAGTGGTCGTCTATCGGAAGCGGGGCCTTGGTCCAGCACGGAGCGCCGGTTGAATGAGGTGGCACTGTGGGACAGTGCATGGGTTGTACAATCCCGATCTTCTTTTGGCTTTGACCGCGTTCTGTGCTTACGTCGTTGAGCGAGTCATAAGTAGGCAGAAAGAAGATGGCATGGTATTGTCGACATACTAATAAATACTGATAACGAAACATCTATCCTTTATCCATCGGGTCCGACTAGGTCACCTATATGTGAAATAATACCTCACATTTAACTACGACATCATCCCACTTCAGCAGATAAATAAATCATCATCATTGTATTGTTTGTTTTGTTTTTTTATTATTACTAGGTATATGCCCGTGCGTTGCATCGAGAGTTGATTTTTTTATTTACGTGACATGGGAGCATACGGGCACACATCATGATACCAATCAAATAAAAAAGGACATTATGTTTTAGTTATGAAGCATAGAGGGAAATCAAATTATCTAAACGGCATGATGTTATTTCACAAAAGAAGTTAGCTTTACATTTAAAATTTATAATTTCCAATTGGTCCTCTTTATATGTAAATAAAAAAGTGGGAGTCAATATTACAATACACTTACCAAACATGTTTCTCTACGAAGAATTATCACCAAGATTCAATACTCTCGTCTATGAACAGAAAATGAAAACCATAGAAACTAAATTCAAGTCTGGAGAATAACAGAAAGCATCATTGACAGTTTAATAATATAATTACCATTATTTTGCACATCATGTGAATGGAGACACACCATACCATCCTTGTTACATTCTGACTGCGATTCTATTTGTAAGAACTCCAGTAAGTAGATGGCAATTTAGTAAAATACAACCATTGGAATTTCGTTATCCATATAAACTAAATCATGTAGATAATTTCACATGTGCATTATTGGCCTATAAGATGGAACAAAACTAAATACTGCCTAGAACAATACACAAATCTGACTGACAATTTTAAAAATTCATATCTCTCCTATACTACGTAACAAAAAATTATGAAATAATACTTTGTGAAAAAGTTTTCAAGTTGTATACAACTTTTTCAATTGCACAAAAAAATAATTCAACTTCTAAAGTCTGCAATACCCCCATAATTCCACTATATTGTGTTATCTCTGCTTGGAGAGAGCATAAACATATTTAGTTCTCATGAATGAATGTGTTGCATCTGCATCTAACCTTTTTTCTCACGTGCAGAATGCGATTCCGATATTTAGCTTCTGCATTTATACAATCTCCGAAACAGAGACAGATGAACATTAATTCCTGTAGACACTTGAAGCAAGCAAGCACCTTTACAAAAACTGAATATGTAGCTCCGCAATCAGCATGTTGGTCCTACCACACCCGATCCTTCATTGTGCATCATGGCCTCATGGCTGGCTTGCACTTTCTAAGATCAAACAACTTAAAATCATCTCACTTTAGTTACATTGTTACTTGGGACACAACGTGTTATCTCATTCAAACATTCCAACAACGACGAAGGATACTAATAATTAGAATAATACTGGTAGTCATTCAACAGTTCGGCAAACTATGAAGCACGGCTGAATTCTTTCACGTACTGTACGGTGCATCATCCCATCTGTGATCTTTTAGTGTAGAAAAATGACTTAAATCATACAATACAGTGAAACAAGAGGAAGGGAAAAAACATTAAATTGATGCTTACCTTGTAACCATTGTAGTACATCTTAGAGCTGATACATAGGGTCGTGGTGACATACTCATGGATAACGAAAGAGGTGATTCCGGGCATGGTCCATCCACGCATGCTCCTCTGTGTTCGATGTTCATCTAATCATGTGCTAATGTATAAGAACTGACTGCCAATGAAGCAAACATAGACATATGCACAGGATCTGAACAAAATTTGGCAAGCCAAAAAACAAATACCTCAACTGAACAACGTAATGGAATAGGAGTTGCGGGGAGCCCCTCACCTCCCGGCGTGGTATGGAGGTAGGCTCCTGCCCCGGCGGCTGATCGTCAGGGTGCGGTGGCGGGTTGGTGGTCCCCTCCGAAGTGATGTGGATCCAGAGGGGGCTACTCTTGGTCGAACTTGTGGGTTCGTGGAGAAGTGACGTGATTGTATCCCATGCAGCTCTTCTGCGATGACATGACGAGATTCACGGCGAGAAGCAAAGGTGACAAGACATGAGATCGGGCGATGGCGGCGCAACCCAAGCAAGTCGGGGGTGTTGGGGAATTGTTCCATCTGGAGCAGGAGCGGGACGTGAACAAGGCGTAGGGCTGCAGCATGGCGTGGGGCTTGCCTGCATTGCAGATTGGGAGGGCGCCTGAGCATCATGATGATAACGGTGGATAAAAAATTGATTGTGGAGGAGATCACGGAGACAAATTAAAGCCTCTAGTTAAGGCTGATATTCAGGAAAAACCGGTTGAAAGGATGGTGTGCCAAAAAATCGAGATGGGAGCGGGCGACGTATGATGGAACGGTGGTTGGACGAAGAGATTGACGTAAGAGGGGAGAGGGAACCTTACGGTTCTTTTAGGTAGTAGAGAGTAGAGATTTTGTTTGTCATCATCCCACCTCAGCAGATAAATAAATCATCATCATTGTATTGTTTGTTTTGTTTTTTATTATTATTTTGTTTTTCGCCCAAGGACGATCCCCAAGTTGTGAGTCGAGAGTTGACTTGCAATTCGGATAAAAAAAGGTCAGCCCCAATTGCGAGTTGAGCATAGACTTGCAACTGGGACAAAAAGAAGATCAGGCCCTAGTTACGAGTTGTGCGTGGGATTACAACTAGGCAAAAAAAGTCGGGCCCAGTTGCGAGTCGAGTGTGGACTTGCAACTAGAAAAAAAGGTTGGCCTCCGGTTGCGAGTCGAGAGTGGCTTTGCAACTGGGACAAAAAAAGATCGGGGCCCAGCTGCGAGTCAACGATGAGCTTGCAACTAGGACAAAAAGAGGTCGCGCCCCAATTGCGAGTTGAAGGTGGACTTGCAACTAGGACAAACAAATGTTTGGTCCAGTTGCGAGTCGACGATGGACTTGCAATTGAGACAAAAAAAAAGTTGAACCTCAATTGCGAGTCAAAAGGGTGGATTTGTAACTGAGACAAAAAAAGTTTCGGGCCCCAGTTATAAGTCAATGGTGGACTTGTCACTGAGACAAAAAAACTGTCGAAACCCAATTTTGAGTCAAAGGTGTTATTGTAACTATGACAAAAGAAGGTCGGACCCCGGTTGTAAGTTGAGGATGAACTTGCAACTGGGACAAGAAAAAAGATTTGATGGTGGACAGTCAACTAACAATGATGAAAAAAATCTTGAATTTAGAAAAATGAAAAGGAGAAAAAACATGAAATTTAAAAAGTTTACGAATTTGAAACATATAAATGAAAAAAAGAAAAAAGAAACTTAAAAATCAATTGTGGTTGCCGCCCAGGCTCACGCAACGCACGAGGGGTCGATGGTTGTGAAAATATGAAACAGCGGCCTATCGCCACGACGGCCCCTCGCCGGAGTGACGCGTAACAACACCAAACGATAAAAAAAGAGCAAAAATACTAATCTTGATGTCCAAATCATGTAGTTAGAAAGTTAGATGTGAGGTAACTATTTCATATCTAGATGTGAAATAGCAAATCTGTTATTCATTATGTGTACTGAATTATATACTTGAAAACACAAAAGATACCGAGACAACTCGTGCAGCCGCCTCAGCTCCTAAAAAAGCCTAGGGTTTCTCTGCCTTTTGTCGGCGCCGTCGTTGATCTGTCTCGTCTCCGGTGCCCATAAGGCCATGAGGTGCGATGGATCCCAGCTCTTTCCGACGGGATGGCTCCATTTTTAGATGTTTTTTTTAGTTTTGTTAGAGTTGTGTCCTACTCATGAAGAGGAGACGGCGGCGGCTCCCTGAAGATGGAATAAGGTTCTCTTCGCCTAGCCCCGTCCCGATGATGCATTTAGCATCGTCGGTGGGCGTGTAGAGGTGTGTCTCCAGCGGATCTGTTTTTGATGGATTTGTCCGGGTTCGTTGTTTGTCCACATTCATGTGTTTTTATGTTGGATCCTTTCAATCTACGCTACCCTTCATTGATGGTGGTTGTTCTTATGGTGCGCTGGTCCTATGGGGCCTTAGCACGATGACTGTTTGCCCAATGGATTATGGGGTATTGATATATCTCTAATGTATCTATAATTTTTTATTGTTTCATATATCTCTTTTTGGGGGACTAACCTATTAACCACGGCTGTTTTTTTGCTTGTTTTTCACTTTTCAAAAAATTAGTACCAAACAGAGTCCAAACGCTACGAAACTTTTTGACGATTTCTTCTAGACCAGAAGGGATCCTAGAAGCTTTGGGAGAAGACATATGAAGCCACAAGGGAGCGACAAGCCCGTAGGGCACGCCCCCCAGGCTTGAGGGCCCCTCGTGGCACCACTTGACCTAATTTCAGCTCTATAAATTGCCAAATATTCCCAATACACCAGAGAGCCATCCAAAATACTTTTGGCCGCCGCAAGTTTCTGTTCTTCGGAGATCCCATCTGGAGACCTTTTCTGGTACTCTGCTAGAGGGGGAATCGATCACGAAGGGCCTCTATATCAACCTTGTTGCCCTTCCGATTATGTGTGAGTAGTTTACCACAGACCTACAGTTCCATAGCTAGGAGCTAGATGTCTTCCTCTCTCTCTCTCTCTCTCTCTCTCTTTGATCTTCAATACAATGTTCTCCTCGATGTTCTTAGAGATCTATTCGATGTAATCCTTTTTTGCGATATGTTTTTTGGGATCCAATCAATTGTGGGTTTATGATCAGATTTTTCATGAATATTATTTTAGTCTTTTCTAAATTCTTATATGCATGATTGTTATAGCTTTGTATTTCTCTTCGATCTATTCGTTTGGTTTGGCCTAACTAGATTGATTTATCTTAAAATGGAAGAGGTGCTTTGTGATGGGTTCGATCTTGTGGTGCTCAATCTCAATGACAGAAAGGGACATGACACGTATTTCTATTGTTGTCATTAAGGATAAAAAGATGGGGTTTATTCATATTAATTGGGTTTACTTTGTCTGCATCATGTCATCTTACTTAAGGCGTTATTCTATTCTTTCTTAACTTAATACTCTAGATGCATGCTGGATAGTGGTCGATGTGGACGCAACACCACCTACCCCCCTCCCCTCCCCTCGCGTCGTCCTCCCCAGGGCGACCCGAGGGCCCCTAGGGTTTCCCTAGGCGCCGTCCCCCCTCCCCCTACCGTCACCCGAGGTAGTCGTCGGGCATCGCCTGGGCGACTGCCGATGACCGTGGCGGCGGGGCTTCGTCGCTTCACCCGCTGTGGCGTTGGACCTCGGAAGCCTGGGCGGCGGCCCGGTCAATGAGGCGGCGCCGTCCTTCGCCTGGCGGCGCGCGCGGGAGGAGATGGCCGGCCCCCTTGGCTGCGCGGGCAGCGAGGGCCCGACGGGTTGTGGTCGCGGCGCGGCGGGGTTCCTCCTCCTCTGCTCCAGATCTGAAGGTCAGGTTTTCCCCCTCTCTGCTCTCCTCGCTGGATTCGCCTGATTCCGGGCCTCTGGTCGCCGGATCTGGTGCCGGCAGGGTGATCCCCGAGCAGGTGGTGGTGGACGAGCCCGGGGGAAACCCTGGTTGGTATTTCCAACACGGCGGCGACGGTGCCCTGTTGTGTCGTTTTGCTCATTGGAGCCGCAGCCGTGGGCTCTCCTCCACACCCCGGCCATGCATCCCGGGCGAAAGTTCAAATCCCGGCTTGGGATGGGTGGCGGCGGCGCCTGGTGCGTCGTGTCCTCCTTGGAGGCACCGTCTGGGGAAGTTTGGTGCTTTGGGGGCGTGTAGCAGCTGAAGGTGGGTGCCTGGCGTCTGTGGAGTCCGTGGCGTTCCTTCTGTGCAGGTTTCAGATCCAGCTACAAGTGCTCTGCGGTGGCGTTTGCAATGTCTCGGCGGGTCGGCGCCCTCGATTTTGGGCGGAAGGGGATCGGGTTCCCCTTCACGGCAGCAGCAACGCCGCAGGTGCCGATTCGGCTGGTTCGTGAGTTCCTTGTTCCTAATCTTCGCCATGTGGCTCGACAGCTTCTTCCTTTCAGCGACTCTCCCGGCAGCTTTCCCTCTTCCATTGATATCCTTCGGCGCCTGCGCAGAAGCTTGCGTGTGTGTGCTCCGAGATGATGTGTTTGGCCCCATTGTTGGCCCGGCCTTGAGACCAACCTATGCTCTTGCTCTCGGGTGAGCGTCTCTACACTTCGACGGTGCGGCGCCTTCGAGCCTAGGCGAGGGGAAGGGATCCCCTTCGGTGTTAGAGAAGGCATGTGTTGTGTCACCTCCAGTTTCGGGTTTCAGCCATGTGCCCGACCTATCGTGACGGCTGCAGATCCTCGTGGCTTCTTCATAGTCGTTTCAGGGCCTTTGCATAGAGGGCTTATCCTCAATTGGCTGTTCTTCAATGTAATTTTCTGTTCGCTGGTTGTAGGTGTAGCTTAGTTAGCTGTCCTTCTTTCTCCCATGTATCCTTTAGCCGTTGCTTTGTTCGTGGTCCGCTTTTGTACTCCTGGCCGGTTGATGGCTTTGTTAATTCAAAGTCGGGCTCCTCTGGAGCCTCCGTTCCAAAAAAAATAGTGGTCGATGTGTGGAGTAATAGTAGTAGATGCAGGCAGGAGTCGGTCTACTTGTCTCGAACGTAATGCATGTATACATGATCATTGCCTTGAATATCATCATAACTATGCGCTTTTCTATCAATTTCCCAACAATAATTTGTTTACCCACCGTATGCTTTGTTCAAGAAAGAAGCCTATGGTGAAAACTATGGCCCCTAGGTCTATCTTTATCATATATTGAAATCCAAAAATACCTGCTGCAATTTATTTACCATTTTGTGTGTGTTTTTGTTTACCTATATATCACTAGGACATTTGATCCTTGCAACTAACCGCCAAGGGATTGACAACCCCTTGTTTGCATTAGGTGCAAGTATTTGTTCTTTTGTGTGTAGGTGTGATATGTCTTCAACTTATCTATAATTTTTTATTGTTCTATGCTATTATATTATCTATTTTGGATGTTTTTATATGCATTAATATGCTATTTTATATTATTTTTGGGACTAACCTATTAACCTACAGCTGAGTGCTAGTTTTATGTTTTTCTTTGTTTTTGACATTTTTACAGAAAAGGAATATCAAACGGAGTCCAAACGGAATAAAACTTTATGGTGATTTTTCTTGGACCATAAGAAACCCACGAGACTTGGAGAGGAGTCCAAAAGACCCACGAGGCGGCCACAAGCCGTGGGGGTGCGCCCCAGGGGGGCGTCCCCCTAGCTTGTGGGCCCCTCGTGGACCCTCCAGCCCTAATCTTCGCACTATAAATCCTCAAATATCCCCCTATACCAGAGGGCACACCAAAAATACTTTTCCGCCGCAGCAAGTTTCTGTTCCCGTGATATCCCATCTTGGGGCCTTTTCCGACACTCCACCAGAGGGGGATTCGATCACACAGGGCCTCTACATCAACCTTGCTACCCTTTCGATGAAGCGTGAGTAGTTTACCATGGACCTAAGGGTCCATAGCTAGTAGCTAGATGGCTTCTTCTTCTCTCCCTTTGATTTTCAATACAATGTTCTCCTCGATGTTCTTGGAGTTCTATTCGATGTAATCTTCTTCCGCGGTGCGTTTGTTGAGATCCGATGAATTGTGGATTTATGATCAGATCACTATGAATATTATTTGAGTCTTTTCTGAACTCTTTTATGCATGATTAAGATATCTTTGTATTTCTCTTTGAACAACCGGTTTGGTTTGTCTAACTAGATTGGTTTTTCTTGCAATGGGAGTGCTGCTTAGTTTTGGGTTCAATCTTGCGATGCCCTCGCCTAGTGACAGAAGGGGTAGCGAGGCACGTATTGTATAGTTGCCATCAAGGATAAAAAGATGGGGTTTATATCATATTGATTGAGTTTATCCCTCTACATCATGTCATCTTGCTTAAGGCATTACTCCGTTCTTATGAACTTAATACTCTAGATGCATGCTGGATAGCGGTCGATGTGTGGAGTAATAGTAGTAGATGCAGGCAGGAGTCGGTCTACTTGTCACAAACGTGATGCCTATATTCATGATTATTGCCTTAGATATCGTCATAACTATGTGTTTTTCTATCAATGGCTCAACAGTAATTTGTTTACCCATCGTATATTATCTTCAAGAGAGAAGCCTCTAGTGAAACATATGGCCCTCGGGTCTATTTACCATCATATATTTTTCAGATCTATAAACTAAAAAAATCCAAAAATACCTTGCTGCACTTTATTTATATTTACTTTACTTTACTCTTTTATTTATCTTTTATACCTATCTCTATTAGATCTCACTCTTGTTCGTGACCGTGAAGGGGTTGACAACCCCTTTTTTGCGTTGTGTGCAAGTGTTTGTTAGTGCAGGTGCATATATTAGAGACTTGCTTGGGCCTCCTACTGGATTGATACCATGGTTCTTAACTGAGGGAAATACTTATCTTTACTTTGCTGCATCACCCTACCCTCTTCAAGGGAAAAATCAACGCAAGCTCAAGAAGTAGCAGGAAGAATTTTTGGCGCCATTCTCGGGGAGGTTCTACATCAAGCCTACTAAGTACCCATCATAAGCTCTCATCTCTTGCACTTACATTATTTATCATTTGCCTCTTGTTTTCCTATCCCCCATGATGACCCACAAGTATAGGGGATCTATCATAGTCCTTTCAATAAGTAAGAGTGTCAAACCCAACGAGGAGCAGAAGGAAATGACAAGCGGTTTTCAGCAAGGTATTCTCTGCAAGCACTGAAATTATCGGTAACAGATAGTTGTGTGGTAAGATAATTTGTAACGGGTAACAAGTAACGAAAGTAACTAAGGTGCAACAAGGTGGCCCAATCCTTTTTGTAGAAAAGTACAAGCCTGGACGAACTCTTATATAATGCAAAGCGCTCCCGAGGACACATGGGAATTACTATCAAGTTAGTTTTCATCATGCTCATATGATTCACGTTCGTTACTTTGATAATTTGATATGTGGGTGGACCGGTGCTTGGGTGTTGTCCTTCCTTGTACAAGCCTCCCACTTATGATTAACCCCTCTCGCAAGCATCGCAACTACGAAAGAAGAATTAAAATAAATCTAACCATATCATGAAACATATGGATCCAAATCAACCACTTACGAAGCAACGCATAAACTAGGGTTTAAACTTCTGTCACTCTAGCAACCCATCATCTACTTATTACTTCCCAATGCCTTCCCCTAGGCCCAAATCATGGTGAAGTGCCATGTAGTCGACGTTCACATAACACCACTAGAGGAGAGACAACATACATCTCATCAAAATATCGAACGAATACCAAATTTACATGATTACTTATTGAAAGGACATGCGGTGCCCTCATGTGTGGTTTTGGTAATTGATGACATTCTCTATGGACTAATGGTTGCCTTGAGTTATATTTGAAGGTTTTGTCCATAGGCTTTTCTTGGAGTACATGTGTTGGTTTCAAGGAGAGTTTGTGTCGACCAAGGTGCTATTCAAGGAATTACCTAAAGATTGGTCTTGTGAGAGGTTGATCAAGACTAAGACAAAGAGTGAATCAAGTTGATCAACACACAAAGCGTAGAAGATGTACCAAGAGGGATCAAGTGATCCCATGGTATGGTAAGCATTGCCAATTACGCTTTGTGTACTAACCCATGGACTTCGTGAGAGTTCTTTGTGGGGTTAGGTTGCGGTGTGCAAGTTCAAGTGATGCATCACGAAGATCAAGTGTTTGAAGCTTGCTGTCCATTATGGCGACAATGGACTTGTGAAGATGTGAGCTTGCCGTCCATTGCAGTGACAATGGACTTGTGAAGATGTGCTGAAGAGTGGATCACCCATAGTGGACCATGGGGGAGCAATCATCTAGTCTTCATCGAGCCAATGCAATCAAGAAAGGTGGTCCAACTTGAGGGAGTCAAGATCGTCATCATATAGCTCAAGTGTACATCGTGCAAGGCAAAGGTTTTCCCTTGATATGTCTTCTATTTTACCGGTCTGATGGTGGTAGTTGGGAGACCGGGTTATAGGATCGATTGCCATACTATCAAGGGGGGCTCTCGATGAGTAGCTTGATCGTATCATTCGTAGAGAGCTCAAACCATTGCATCCTTGCATCATCTTTCTTGGTTCTTGTTTGGTTCTCTTTGTGAGATTTGGATCTTATGGTCATCTTCTTGACAAGCTCGAGTTCATTGAAAACGGAGTTCACATGCTTCTTCTATTGCATTTTCGATGTTGGAAGTTTTACTGGTCTTATTTGAGGAAGGGTTCTCACCATTTTCTTATGGGCCTTTCCTAATTTTCTTCTTATTGTTATTTCTATCAATATTGTGTTATCCCTTGTCGCTAGCTTTCCAACAAACTTGGTTTCGTTGAATTCGGAGTCCGTTTGCAAAAGTTGTGTCAGTTTTGGTGTCCTTAAAAAGGCTGTTGGGGATATAATTACTAGTATGACCCGCCAGAAGGAGCCGGGTTATACTTACAAGCATTCTTGAAGACAGAAGCTCAAGCTTGAAGACGGCGGCTTAGTAAAGGCCCAATGGCCCAGAGGTGACCTAAGGCCCGTAGTGTTCACCGCTCGAGGTCCCATGATGCGCTCCTCCGGTGTTCACCGCTGCCCGGATCTTTCTCCTCCGGCGCCATGTACGGTCGTCGCTGGCTAATCCAAGGAAGCTGGAGTTGCTGTTCTTCGGAGGTCTTCAGTGTCGGCCGAGACACGGCGAAGGGCTCGGTGTTGGGTAGGCTTTTTGTGTCGTAGTTGTGTGGTTGTGTTGGTTGTCCTTGTACGAACGGTGTGGAGTGGGTCACCTTCGTTGTTCGCAGCAAGCGGTAGACGTTGTTGTATGTCTTATTTCTCTCCTTTTATAAAGCTAAGGTACGCAATTTGCGTACCCTCGAAAAAAAGACCTAAGGCCCGTAGTGTTAAACCGCCTTGACCATGTAACTTGTACTGTAAGGCAAGAAAGATTAAGAGACCGAGCCGGATACAATCTATAAACTGGCCGGGACTCTGTAGAGCCGCTGGGCGTCGACCTCAGTATATAAGGGGACGACCCGGTGGCGGTTCAGGACACGAAAACAACAGCTTGAGAGCTAGGTCAAGCGATTCTGCTTCCTGGTTATCGAGACATACATAATCCCAATCACAACTAGACGTAGGCTTTTACCTTCATCATAAGGGGCTGAACTAGTATAAAACCTCTCGTGTCTCTTGTCCTGATTAACCCCTTCAAGCTTCCTAGTTGCGATGGCTCCACGACTAAGTCCTTCCACTAGGACATCTGACGTGACAATTCCACCACAGTTGGCGCCCACCATGGGGCCAACACACGGTGGATTTGAGTTCTTGAAGGGCAGCTTCGAAGGGCTCAAGGGATACGCTATGGGCCGGATGACCAAGAGTCATTGCAGCAAGCTCTACATCGACGATGCAGGCTGGGGCCCCGAGGCCGGCTCAATTGAGTACGGGTACCGGGTCCCCTTCGGCGGAATCCACGTCTTCATGGGCAAGATTGGCGAGCCGGGCCCTGAGCCGGACATCTACACCGACCTCGTCGAAACGGCTCAGCATGCGAGACCCGCCTGGGCTCTTCCGGCTATGAAGCGTGCCTTCGTGGGATGCATCCATGGAGGGCTCTCTAAAGGATCTGCCTCTGGTGGTGAGGCGGCCATCTACTCTGACAGTGAGTCGTCCACAAGTGAGACAAATTCATTGTACCAACTGCAGGATGGCGGGCTCGGCAACTGTTTTGATGGCAGCAGTATTCCGGATTGTCTTGATCCGTCATGCAGGGTCAGGATTTTCATGGATGGAACCCAACCCATCCAAGACTCCGCAACTGCAGCAGCGGTAACCTCCGGGTCAGCGGCAGCTAGGGCATGAGGTCCTGTGCGCTCACCGGCCCAGGTGTTAATGGATCTCACCGACAAATTGACCACCCTGTTAACCGCCGTAGTCAGCCCAGCGGATCAAGCCAGTCATGATGCGGAGGTGGCACAATTAAAGTTGGATATGGTGCGAGCTAAGGAGGACCTGGCAGCAGAAGATGTTAGGATAACCGCAGAGCGGACGGCTCTGGACGTTCAGGCTCAGCAGATTCAGGCGCACGCTTTCCGGCTTACGCAAGACCAGAACACGGCTAATGAGGTCATGAGGAGAAGGCATCAGAAGACCCAGTCTCAACTTCCCCCGATTTATGACCCTCGGAACCTTTTTAACACGCCAGGAGTAGGGCCCAGTAACCCGCCGTGGCTCATCCCGCAGACAGGCAACCCGCCATGGCTCCCTCCGTGCACAGGGCCAGACCATGTTGCGACACCCGGGGACGGAGCACTGTTTCAGTCACCGGTGATGGGACCTCCCCGTGTAAACATGGCGCCACCTCAATACGTACCAACCCCTTCGGGTCATTACTCCAACCCATTGGAAAATATGATAGCAGCAGCAACCCGATTGGCGGCTCTCCCAATTGTTGGCGACTCTCCGACTGCAGTTGAAACCCACCGGGTCAGGGAACTTCTTCAGACGGCTTTGGTATAGTAGGAGGCGTACTCATACAGCCGAGATAGGATCCACTCGACCCCTCGCCCAAGCCAAAGCCCGAGTTATAGCAGACACATGGATTCAGCGGCTGTATCAAGCAACGTTAGACGTCGTGACCAGCCAGGTGGCGGTAACCTGCCACGTCATGAAGCCGTTAACTTGGTGGAGCAAGAGAGACTACAGCAAGAGGCTGAATGGGCGGCTGAGCAAGTGGCTCAGTTGACGGCTTATCAGCCGTATCCGTTTTACCCAGCGACTTCTGTTGAGGCAGGTATAGCCACCCGGACTGGAGGAGTCCCGTGTCTGGTGCCGGCTCTACGTAACGAGCGGTTGCCTAAAGATTTTAAAGGGCCGAGGAAGGTGCTGAATTACACAACCGACTTACAGCCTGGGGCATGGATTGAGAGCTACGAGGTGGCTATGGAGCTGCTGGAGGTTTCTGACGCATCAATGGCTAAGTACTTCACCATGATGTTGGATGGAACCGCCCGCACCTGGTTGAAAGGCCTGCCACCTAATTCAATCGGTTCATGGGCAGAGTTAAAGGCCTGGTTCATCCAGAACTTCAAAGACACGTGCGAGCAGCCCATGTCGATCGTGGACTTGACGAATTGTAAGCAGGAAGAGGGTGAGTCTACAACCCATTGGGTACACCGGGTTAAGGCCATAATACATTCATCTGATAAGATGGATGCCGGCTCTGTAGTCTTAATGTTGGAGAAGAATTGTCGTTTCTTACCTTTGAAACAAAAGCTGGGGCGGCTCAAACATGAGTGCAATGATATGGGCACGCTGATGGCGGCTCTGGTCAAGTATACCGATTCTGATAGTACCAAGGATCCCGAGTCTGATGATGAGAAGGCAGGGAAGGGAAAGAGGAACGGCAACGGCAAGGGCTCTCAGCACAACCCGGCAAGTCAAGGAGGTAACAAACGTAAGGCTGACGGTAGTTTGGATCTTGTGGCTAACACCAATACGCAGGGTCATAACCAACAGCGCAAGGGAAGGCCACCTCCTCGATCCGGCGGGTCAGGACCCACACTTGAGCAGTTATTGAATGAGCCTTGTCCGAGACACAGTTCTAAGGAGAAGCCGGCTACACATTTGTGGAAGGACTGCACGATTATGAAGGCGTTCAAGAATTCCAACATGTTTGACGGTAACAATGGCCCGGGCGGCTCAGGTGGCAGCAGCTTTCATGGCCTGGGCGGCGGGTCAAATCCCAATTTTCAAAATTCCTAGGGAAACCAGGGTGGATATAACCAACAGGCTGGCCAGGGCAGTCAGCAGCAGCAGCAAGGTGGATACCAGAGCAATCCAAAGCAGCTGAACAGTGGGCAATATCATGTGTTTACCACCAGCTTGTGTAAACGGGACCAGAAGCTTCATAAGAGGGCCGTGAATGCGGTTGAGCCGACAATTCCTTGTTACTTGAGGTGGTCTGAACAGCCTATCGTATGGAGTAGAGAGGATCACCCTCCCTGGGTTGACAATCCGGGTCATTTAGCCCTGGTCGTGGCCCCTCAAGTGGGTGGATACAAGTTCACCAAGGTGCTGATGGATGGAGGCAGCAGCATCAGTATCCTTTATTATGAGACCTTCCGTCACATGGGGCTGACTGATAAGAGCCTTAAGAAGTCCAGCACTGTTTTCCATGGAGTCGTATCTGGTAAGTTGGCATATCCGGTCAGCAAGATAGAGTTGGAGGTAGCATTTGGGGATGAATATGATTCCAGAGCCGAGAAATTAATGTTTGAAGTAGTTCAGATCAAGAGCCCATATCATGCTCTATTTGGGCGGCCGGCTTATGCCAAGTTCATGGCACGACCGTGTTATGTGTACTTGCAGCTCAAAATGCCGGGTTATAAGGGAACCATTACGGTGCACGGGAGCCGCAAGGTGGCTCTGGAATGTGAAGAAGGTGACGCGGCTTATGCTGAGTCGGCCTGCGCGACGGAAGAGTTAAAGTTCTATAAGGACAATGTTGACCCGGCAGATATGACATCTTTGAAAAAGCCGACTATAGAGCATGAGCCGGTCATGAAATTTCAGTCGGCGGAGGAGACTAAGCTTGTCGATTTTGTCCCGGGTGATTCGTCCAAGCAGTTCAGTATTAGCGCTAATTTGGATCCCAAATAGGAAGGCGCACTCATCGAGTTCATCCGTGAGAATCGGGACATTTTTGCATGGAAACCAACTGACATGCCGGGTGTACCGAGAGAACTCGCTGAGCACACTCTTAATATTGATCCAAAGTTTAAGCCGGTTAAGCAGTTTCTTCGGCGGTTTAATGAGGAGAGAAGGAAAGCTATCAGTGAGGAAGTAGCCCAGCTCTTGGTGGTTGGGTTTATCATTGAGGTGTTTCATCCAGAGTGGCTAGCTAACCCGGTGCTTGTTCTTAACAAAAATGGCACTTGGCGTATGTGTGTGGATTACACGGACTTAAACAAAGCTTGTCCTGCTGATCCTTTTGCTCTCCCTCGTATTGATCAGATCATCGATGCTATGGCGGGTTGTGAGCGTTTGAGCTTCTTGGATGCTTACTCTGGTTATCATCAGATCAAAATGGCTGTTAAAGACCAGGAGAAGACAGCGTTCATCACTCCGTTTGGAGCTTTCTGCTATGTTTCAATGCCTTTTGGGCTCAAGAGTGCCCAGGCGACTTACTAGCGATGCGTACAGAATTGTCTCCATGATCAGATTGGACGCAATGTTCATGCTTATGTGGATGACATAGTGGTCAAGTCCAGAGAGAAAGAGACCTTGATCGATGATCTCAAGGAAACCTTTGATAATCTCCGTGTTTACAAAATGATGCTTAACCCGGCCAAGTGTGTTTTTGGTGTGCCTGCAGGCAAGCTTTTGGGCTTTCTGGTTTCTAACAGAGGCATCAAAGCTAACCTGAAGAAGATCAAAGCCATCACCTCCCTGGCCAAGCCGGCATGTATTAATGATGTCCAGCGTTTGGCGGGTCGTATCGCCGCCTTAAGCCGGTTAGGGGAGAAGGCTATGCTGCTGTATCAGATGATGAAGAAGACGGATAGCTTTACTTGGAATGACGCCGCCAATGCTGCCTTTGAAGATCTGAAGAGACAGTTGGCTGAGCCGCCGGTTCTTGTTGCTCCCATTGACAAGGAGCCCTTGCTCCTATATGTGGCTGCTAACACACGTGCTCTCAGTGTGGCTATTGTGGTGGAATGCAAGGAGGCTGGCAAGGAGCACCCGGTTCAGCGGCCGGTTTACTACATCAGTGAAGTACTGATTGAGTCCAAGCAGCGATATCCGCACTGCCAGAAGCTTGTTTATGGGGTGTTTATGGCCAGCCGAAAGCTTAAGCAATACTTCTTGGGCCATCCCATCACTATGGTTAGTTCTGCCCCCTTGGAGGATATTATTCAGAACAGAGAGGCCATAGGGCGAATCGCCAAATGGGCCATTGAGCTTGGGCCTCATGGTTTAAAATATGTGCCACGCACAGCTATTAAATCTCAAGCATTGGTGGATTTCATCAATGACTGGACAAAATTGCAGATGCCTGAGGAAAAGCCGGACAATACCTATTGGACAATTCATTTTGATGGGTCTAGGCAATTGGAGGGCTCGGGGGCTGGAGTTATTTTGGCTTCCCCTCGGGGTGATAAGTTTTGTTATGTACTCCGGTTGATGTTTCCTTGTACTAACAATGCAGCTGAGTATGAAGCCTTGCTCCATGGTCTCCGGATGGCTAAGGAGATGAATTTAAGCCGGGTAAGGTGCTTCGGCGACTCAGATCTCGTGGCTCAGCAAGTGTCAGGCAAGTGGGATTCAAAGGACCCGCTCATGGCGGCTTATCGCCGGGAGGTTGATGCAATTGCGGGGCACTTCAAGGGTTATCAGGTGGAACACATTGACCGTAGAAAGAACGAGGTGGCTGACGCCTTAAGTCGGCTGGGATCTCAGTGTAAGCCGGTGCCGCCTAATACTTTCTTGGATGTTTTGTATAACCCTTCTGTCAAGCTGCCTACAGAGGAAGATTTGGCTGTTCCTGACCTTGAGGCACAGTTGGTGGCGGCTCTTCATATCATCCTAGATTGGACGGTGCCGTATCTTTCTTATATGACACGGGGCGAGTTGCCTGAAGATGAAACCTTGGCCAGGCAGATAACCCGGCGGTCTAAGTCCATGATGATTATCAATGGCGAGTTACATCATTGCAGTGTTACAGAGGCTTTTCAGCGTTGCATCTCTCCTGAAGAAGGCCAAGAAATTCTATGTGAGATTCATGAAGGGGATTGCGGTCATCACGCCGGGTCAAAATCTCTTGTGGCTAAGGCTTTTCGTCTTGGGTTTTATTGGCTGACGGCTCATGCAGACGCAGAGGATCTGGTCAGTAAATGTGATGGTTGTCAGAAGTTCTCAAGACGAGCTCATGTGCCGGCTCAAGAGTTGAGGATGATTCCAATTACTTGGCCGTTTGCAGTCTGGGGGCTTGACATGGTTGGGCCTTTCAAGAGATCCAAAGATAAAAAGACTCACCTTTTGGTGGCAGTTGATAAGTTTACAAAGTGGGTCGAGGCAGAGCCGGTCAGTAAGTGTGATGCAGCCACAGTGGTTCAATTCATGAAGAAGGTGATATTTCGTTTTGGTTTTCCACACAGCATTATAACTAACAATGGCACTAATCTGTCTAAAGGCGCCATGGAGGAGTTCTGTCAACGTGAGCATATCCGGCTTGATGTTTCATCAGTGGCTCACCCTCAATCCAATGGTCAAGCCGAGAGAGCCAATCAAGAGATCTTGAAAGGCATTAAGCCCCGGCTCTTTGTCCCTTTGCAACGGACGCCGGGTTGTTGGGTTGAGGAGTTACCTTCAGTGTTATGGAGCATCAACACTACTCCTAACAGATCTACGGGTTATACGCCTTTCTTCATGGTCTACGGAGCTGAGGTGGTTCTCCCTAGTGACGTCTGTCATGATTCACCTCGTGTGGCGGCTTATGTGGAGGAAGACAATGAACAAGCACGCAAGGATGCTCTTGACCTATTAGATGAACATCAGGACTTGGCAGCTGCCTGTTCGGCGATTTATCAACAGGATTTGCGCCGTTACCACAGCCGCCGAGTTAAGTCCAGATCTTTTCAGGAAGGTGACCTAGTGCTCCGGCTCATCCAGGATCAAACTGATGCTCACAAGTTATCCCCACCTTGGGAAGGACCATTTGTTGTCAGCAAGAACTTAAACAACGGGTCATATTACCTTATTGACGTTCGATAGCACAAAGACTCACGTAAGTCGGAGGAAGAGACCCAGAGGCCGTGGAACATTGCTCATCTCCGGCCCTACTACACTTGCGCCATAGGCTCCACTGATGTACATATTTTGCCAATGTATATATTATGATAAATAATAAATCAGGACCTCTGTCCTTTTTCCCTTCTCACCAGGTAAATTTGTCATTATTATTATCATCCTTTTATCACATGATCGTTCGGGGGCGGGTTATATTTGATCCGGCTCAGCCTGTTCTGATCCGGCTTACGATTCTATTCGAATCTGGCTGGTCAAAATTATGGTCACTAGGGGGCTTCCTGTTCAAACATAGGCCATATTCGAACCAAAGAGAACATAGCTGTCAATACCCTTTTGATTGGCACACTGCCGAGCTCACTTGGGGGCTTCTTGATCGTATTCGAATCATAGCTTAACCCCATTTGGGAACCGACTTTGATCGTATTCGAATCAGAGTCGTTAAAAAACTCTCAAGGTCATTAGGGGGCTTCCTGTTCAAACATAGGTCATATTCGAACCAAAGAGAACACAGCTGTCGGTACCCTCTTGATCGGCGCAATGCCAAAGCCATTAGGGGCTACATGATCGTATTCGAATCCTAGCTTAAACCCCTCTGGGACGGTTCACTGATCGTATCCAAATCAGTAGCCTTGCTAGTGTTATTTCTCTTTTTTGATTTAAGTTATCTTTGGAAGCCCCATTGTTTGACTTAAGGCTTTTCCTAAAGCTTACAGTTATAAACATAGTAACTGTAATCCGGTTCAATATCGACTGATGAGTCGCCAACCCTTAAGCATCAAGGTACTTTTCGGGTATCCAATTATCGGATCTTCATCTTTACCGGCCGGGTCATATGAACTGGTGGGGCCAGGGGAAAATCTTATTATAGTTGTGTTTTATCAACCAGCTAATCTATGATTATTTTGATCACATTTTTTGGCCTAACAGTTTATGTGAAGGATAGTTTTTCAACAACAACTGTGTGCACGAATATAACAAGGCGGCTTAAAAATGTTAAAACATCAAAACATGCACGATGGCATGGCCACAACAGAGTTATCTCTACCCTATTACAGGACTTATTAAGTCCAAATAGTTTGCATTGTTTTTTACACCAGGTACTGAGTCGCCATGTCAGCTTCACCTTCAAGATTGGCTGGAAGCATCCGGGTTAGCCCTCTCCATGTTTGCGCTCTGCTCCTTTTCCTGGAAGGTTGATGATGACCAGTCAATGTTGTTTAAGGCTTCAAATTCTGCTTCATCATCAACAAGACCTGCCGGGTCTACTTCAGGAGCAAAGGTATGCTTACAGATTGGAGGAATCAGACTGGTCATGTCATATTCAGGTGTCAGAATCCTTCGTCCTTGTTCATCATAACCCGCCTGGTACTTGGTATAATCTACTTCAGTGGCTATCAAACTCGTCACGGGGCGTACCTCTTTGACACAGGCAAGGAAATCCGCATCCTCAAATGGTGTGCCATCTGCCTTGAGACTTGGGTAACCAATGGCAATATCCTCCGGGTCTAATTTAGGTAGCCAGGCCTTAGCCCGACTTAGAGCGTTTATTGCTCCGGCTCTCGTAGCTGACCGTCTCAATTCATTGATCCGTTGAGAGAGGACTGAAAGCTTACTCAAGACCCGTGGTAGGAGGGTTGGAACCTCATTGGATAAGGCCACCAAAGCAAGGGTCCGTTGTGTCCCGGTGTACAGTTGTTCCACCAAGGTATACACGGCTTTCAGCTTCGTCAGCATGTTGTGGTTTAAATTTGCGCTTCTGGGGCCTGTACAAAGCATATTCAGGAAAGTTAAATTCTGGCACATACTCTATTGGACGGCTTACAATATGAACGCAACGGCAAGGCGACTTACTAAAGATGGCAGCGACCATTTGTGAAATATGGCGCTTTAACCCAGACAATTCTCCAGTGACTTCTTCAAGAGCCGCTTCTGCTTTTTCAGCTCGGCTTATCAATGCGGTCTTCTCATCCGCCCAGGCTTTCTTTTCAGTTTCAAAGTCTTTCTTCAGTTTCTCCTGTTCAGAAACACTGAACTCGAACTTACTGTTGGCCTTCTCAAGTTCTGATTCTTGGAATTCAAGGCGGCTCTTTAAATTGGTCACCTCCGATTCAAGTTGACTCGTGGTAGCCTGTGCAAGTATAAAATCAAGTAAGTTGTTTATGCAGTATTAAAGTCCCAAGCATTTTGCCAGCAACATACTTGGCACTTGGGGGCTAATGTCTTGCAGAGTTTTTCTTTTCTACGACGGTTATTATATGGTGATTCATATGCAATAAGTCCCAAGCATTTTGTAAACAATAACACTTGGCACTTGGGGGCTAATGCATATCGTTGTTTAAAAGACCTATAAGACTCTCTATAAAGAGCCGGCTCAACCATTTTGGTTAAGCCGCCCCTCGGGGACTACATGGTAAGCTGGAACTTTATTCTTTTGTTATGTTGTCAAATTGATTTCTAAGTCTACATCATAAGTATCTTAAGCAGCAGACTTGGGGGCTAATATACTGAAGGATAAGGAACAAAACAAAAACGGGTTATACCTCGAATTTATGGTGCATCTACTTTACCATATCAATCTCAAGATTCCGGCTGTTGTGCACTTGGCTCATGTAGCCAGAGAAAACATCTCCAATACTCATATGAGCATAATTGGTGACATCCATCTTGACTCGGCGCTGGTCCAGAAGTTCTTCCTTGGCAGGGCATTTGACCAGCACGGTTGGCCTCCCGGGTCAGCATGGCCAGTCCCGGTGATCTCGACTTCAGCATTGGAAGGATCAGCTGTCTGGGTTGGACTTGGAGGTTTGGGAATTTCTGAATCAACAGCGCCTTGGTTAGTGGGCAGGTCACAAGGAGGTGACACATCTTGTGCTGGTTCTTGTGGCGGCTCATGAGTACTTGACTCCGGCACGGTTGTTTCCGGAACCGGCTCATCAGTAGCGACTCTCTCATCTGCCGGTTTATTCTTTCTAACCCTCTTGCTGGGTTTAGCTTGACCACTGCATTCAAACCAAAAGATTAATACAGAAGTAAGAAGATGGCAATAATTACAAAAGCAAGTGGCTTGTTATACCCTGGTACAGTCTTGAAAGTCGGCAGATTAGACTGCAATGACTCACCGGAAGGAGGGGAGGTATCCTGATAATCCGAGTCAGAGGAATTAAGTGGTTGACGAAAGAGACCCGCTAAGGGGTAAAACTTAGTTAAAATAGAGGTAACCTCGTTTCGGCGTTTCTTCAGAGTATTTGGTAAGCCGGAGGAGAGCTCCGCATCCTTGCTGGTCCGGGTCTGCCTCCGGCCCTCATGAATTTGTCGCTTCAAAAGAAATTGAGGATCGTGATGAGATAGAGGATGAGAAAATCTTACTTTCCGGGTCACTCTACGAATTTATTGTCTTGGCAAAGGCTCGGAGTCGGAGGAAAGAATAGTTACCTCGTCAGCCTTGCTCCGGCTCGTCCTAGTGTCCTCCTGCTGATGATCAGTGTCAATAAGATGATTAAAGAATAAGCCAATGGAGTCAAGGGCTACCTCTGACTCAGAAGAGTCTGACAGCCGAAGCAAGTCGGAAGCAGTAGCTTTCTTGCCCTTCCTTTGGGCAGCTTCCTTCCTGGCGGCTCTCTTTTCTTTCTTGGCTTTCTTAGCCGCTTCATGATCATATTTAACTTTCCAAAATTTATCACCCGCCTGCAAGGATTAATCATATTGTGAATATGGATGAAGCATTAAAGAAAATAAGGTAAACATTTTTATGGGTGTTTCTACCTTTGGAGCCGGGTTGTCTTTGCAGAACAGAGCGAGATCCACTCTGCCGCAATCTGCCAGAGTCTCGTTGAGCAGAGATTTGGTCATGTCATCAATAACATGGGCAGGTAAGTCGACAGAGCTGTGGCGCAGGGGGTCATTCGCGGCGCCGGTGTATTCACACATTAAGACGGTACGGCGGCTTAATCGGATAACCCACTAGGCAAGCCAGACTCGAACCAGGTCAATGCCCGTCAACCCGTTCCCCAACAATGCTTTGATTTTGGCTATAGTAGGAGAGAGGGATCTGCGTTCTGCGGAAGTAATCTTGTCTGGCAAATGATGATTGGTGTCAATACAGAGGGCACGAAAGCCGAGTAGGGGATTCTCGTCAGCCGGGGAGGTATCTTTGTAGTAGAACCACGTCATGTTCCAATCCTTTGGATGGCTTGGCGGGTTGGCATAGGGGAAAAGTGCATCCCTGCGGCGCTGAATGGAAATCCCACCAAGTTCCAAGCTCTGACCGCTGGCACACTCTGTCTGGCGGTTCAAGTAGAACAGCTCTCTGAAAAGCAGTAAGTTGGGTTCTTCACCAAGATAAACCTTGCTGAATACTTGGAAATTGCAGACATTAGAGACGGAATTGGGTCCGATGTCTTGTGGGTGAAGGTCAAAAAACCTCAGCACGTCTCTGAAATTTTTTGAACCAGGAGGAGTGAAACCCCGGTTCATATGATCGGTAAAGACAACCACCTCTCCGTCTTTGGGCTGAGGGATTTCTTCGTCCGGGTGAGGAGCACGGTAAGGCATGACTTCTTTCTTGGGCAGGTAGCCGGTTTTGACGAAGTCATCTAAAGTGCTGTCAGTGACAATGGATCTCACCCAATTGCAAGTGGTAGGTGCCTTGGGCGCCATTATGTTTGAAAGCCTAAATGCAGGGTAAATAAGGCCGGTTCAATTTTAAGCCGGACAGGAAAAATATTGCTGGAATAAACTATGGCGACTTATGAAGGGGCCTAATGGTATAAGGATATTTCCATCCGGGTTACGTAAGCCGCCATAAGTACTTTAAAACTATCAGTGTTATTTCAACTAATAGGGAAGTTCAGATTATCACTCTCTTAAGCCGGTAGGCAGAGCCGCCATGACTAGCAAGTCTGACAAGTTATGGATTTTTTCCTAAGTACAGGACAAACAAGTTTCACAGTTTGCAGTAATTATCTTGGATCAAACAAAGGTTTAGAAAAGAAAAATTACTAGACCTAAAAACAGAGCGCAGAGAAGTTCATGTGCTGAGATGAGGGTTTCTTACAAGCAAAGAAGGATTACTGTTAATTAAAATGGATGCGGAATACGAGCCGCATCAGATTTACGGGATCTTTTGGATCTGATGAAGCCATGGCAAGAAAAACGCAGGAGCTCGGATGAACTATGCTCGTACAGAGGAACGCGCTAGCCCTAACGCAGATCTATGGCGCGGAAAGGGGAAGAACTTACAGTGATGGATCTGCGGAGAAGGAGCGCTGTCGTTCTCTGGTCAAAGTCAGGTTGATGCAGCGGCCGAGCTCGACGAGGACGAAGGGCACAGTGGCGACGGTGGTGGAGCTCCAGTGGCAGATGGGGGCGAGAAGAAGAAGATGCGAACGGAGAATGAGAGGAGACCTAGTCGGGTCTATTTATAAGGAGAAACCTGTGAAGTGGGCGCAAAAAATGAGGAGGCCGAAAAACATAGTTGGCCAACTACAAAGGCGCCTCGATTTTCGGATGGTCATTAAGACAAAGATCCGTTGAGATGTGTTGGACAAAGCATTCATTTATGACAGGTGACGTCATGGTGGGTTACCACAAATTTGAAGGATGACGCATGGCGGGTTACATGAATCTTCTAAAATAAGAGGCGGAGAACTTTTTCTTAAGTATTGAAGACTGACATGAACCGGTTCAAATCATCCTGGGGCCTAATGTTGGGGATATAATTACTAGTATGACCCGCCAGAAGGAGCCGGGTTATACTTACAAGCATTCTTGAAGACAGAAGCCCAAGCTTGAAGACGGCGGCTTAGTAAAGGCCCAACGGCCCAGAGGTGACCTAAGGCCCGTAGTGTTAAACCGCCTTGACCATGTAACTTGTACTGTAAGGCAAGAAAGATTAAGAGACCGAGCCGGATACAATCTATAAACCGGCCGGGACTCTGTAGAGCCGCTGGGCGTCGACCTCAGTATATAAGGGGACGACCCGGCGGCGGTTCAGGACACGAAAACAACAGCTCGAGAGCTAGGTAAAGCGATTCTGCTTCCTGGTTATCGAGACATACATAATCCCAATCACAACTAGACATAGGCTTTTATCTTCATCGTAAGGGGCCGAACTAGTATAAAACCTCTCGTGTCTCTTGTCCTGATTAACCCCTTCAAGCTTCCTAGTTGCGATGGCTCCACGACTAAGTCCTTCCACTAGGACATCTGACGTGACAATTCCACGACAAAGGCTGTTGCGGTACTACCGCTCGGAGGGGATATAATTTTTTATTACCGCTCCCTGTGAGCTGTAGTACCATGCCGGATTTTCTGCACTGATCGAAACTTAGCGGAAGTAGGCATGGATGTATTTTTTAGTACCGCTCGCAAGCAATAGTACCGCTACCCCTAGAGGTAGTACCGTGAGGACAAGCGGTAGTACCGCTCCGGCGGTTCTTCTCGCCTTTTGCATCCTCGTCGTTGTTTTTCAAAGGGCTACTGCCGCCCTAGCGGTAGTACCGCTCGGTGCGGGTTGTGAGCATAATGGTTGGATTTTCCCCCACCTATAAAAGGGGGGGGGCTTCTTCCCCAATGAACCTTATCCTTTTAGCTCCTGTTCTTCCCCCATTGTTAACCTTCTTCGAGCTTGCTATCTCTCAATCCCTCCATGGATTCTTGCTAGTTTTTGGGGGAAAAGAGAGAGGAGATCTAGATCCACATTTCCACCAATCACTTTCTCCTTTATGTGAGGGGAACCCCTTTGATCTAGATCTTGGAGTTCTTGGTATTCTCCTTCTTGTTCTTCCTCTCATTTCCCTCCCTAGCATTAGTTGCTTTGGTGGGATTTGGGAGAGAAGGAATTGGGCACTCCGTGTGCCCTTGCCAATGCATTTGGTGCATAGGTTTGAGTTCTCAATGGTGATACGAGGAAGTTACAAGTTGAGAAGCTTATTACTCTTGGGTGCTTGGTACCCTTGATCTTGTTCCTCTTGGGTGTTGGGCACCCTAGACGGTTGGTGGTGTTCGGAGCTCAATCATTGTGGTGTAAAGCTCCGGGCAAGTGTCGGGGTCTCCAATTAGGTTGTGGAGATCGCCCCGAGCAATTCGACGGGTTCCGGTGACCGCCCCCAAGGGTTGCCAAAGTGTACGGGTTCGGTGACCACCCCCAAGGATTGCCATTTGTAGGGGTTCGGTGACCGCCCTCAAGGGTCCCTTAGTGGAATCACGGCATCTTGCATTGTGCGAGAGCGTGAGGAGATTACAGTGGCCCTAGTGGCTTCTTGGGGAGCATTGTGCCTCCACACCGCTCCAAACAGAGATTAGCATCTGCAAGGGTGTGAACTTCGGGATACATCATCGTCTCCGCGTGCCTTGGTGATCTCTTACCCGAGCCCTTTACTTATGCACTTTACTTTGTGATAGCCATATTGTTTCTCGTCATATATCTTGCTATCACTTAGTTGTTTATCTTGCTTAGCATAAGTTGTTGGTGCACATAAGTGAGCCTAGCTGTTGTAGGTTTTGTGCTTGAAAAATTAACCACTAGATTTATTCCGCATTTGTTCAAGCCTAAACCGTAATTATTTTAAAGCGCCTATTCACCCCCCCTCTAGGCGACATCCTCAATCTTTCAGCCACAAATACGATGTCAACTACATGATCATGCAAAGCAATATGACAATGATGAAGCGTGTCATAATAAATGGAACGGTGGAAAGTTGCATGGCAATATATCTCGGAATGGCTATGGAAATGTCATAATAGGTAGGTATGGTGGCTGTCTTGAGGAAGGTATATGGTGGGTGTATGGTACCGGCGAAAGTATATGGTGCTTATCATATTAGGACTAAATTCATAACCTAAGAAAATTACCATGTTGTTTAAGACTCCCAAAATAATATAAGTGAAGCATGAGAGTTCATCAATTTCTTCAAAATAGAACCACCGTCGTGCTCTAAAAAGATATAAGTGAAGCACTAGAGCAAATGACAAACTACTCCGAAAGATATAAGTGTAGATCAATGAGTAGCCGAATAATTATGCAACTTTGTGAAGACTCTCTAACATTTAAGAATTTCAGATCTTGGTATTTTATTCAAACAGCAAGCAAAACAAAAGAAAATAAAATGACGCTCCAAGCAAAACACATATCATGTTATGAATAAAAATATAGCTCCAAGTAAGGTAACGATGAACGAAGACGAAAGAGGGGATGC
Organism: Triticum aestivum; assembly: GCF_018294505.1. Classification (NCBI taxonomy): domain Eukaryota; kingdom Viridiplantae; phylum Streptophyta; class Magnoliopsida; order Poales; family Poaceae; genus Triticum; species Triticum aestivum. Next base: position 396,564,819 of record NC_057795.1, on the reverse strand, counting down.
CTTCCGAGGCATCCCCAAGCTTAGGCTCTTCGTTCTCCTTGAATATTACCTTGGGGTGCCTTGGGAATCCCAAGCTTAGGCTCTTTCCACTCCTTATTCCATAGTCCATCGAATCTTTACCCAAAACTTGAAAACTTCACAACACAAAACTCAACAGAAAACTCGTAAGCTCCGTTAGTATAAGGAAATAAAATCACCACTTTTGGTACTGTTGTGAACTCATTCTTTATTTATATTGGTGTAATATCTACTGTATTCCAACTTCTCTATGGTTCATACCCTCCGATACTACTCATAGATTCATCAAAATAAGCAAACAACACATAGAAAACAGAATCTGTCAAAAACAGAACAGTCTGTAGTAATCTGTAACTCCAAAAATTCTGAAATGAATTGGTGGACGTGAGGAATTTTTCTATTAATCTTCTAAAAAAAGGATCAACTTAAAATCACTCTTCTGTAAAAAATGACGGCTAATCTCGTGAGCACAAAGTTTCTGTTTTTTACAGCAAGATCACATTAACTTTCACCCAAGTCTTCCCAAAGGTTCTACTTGGCACTTCATTTAAACAAAAACTATAAAACATGATTACTATGGTAGATTAATCACGTGGACACACAAAAACAATAGGGATAAATATTGGGTTGTCTCCCAACAAGTGCTTTTCTTTAATGCCTTTTTAGCTAGGCATGACGATTTCAATGATGCTCACATAAAAGATAGGATTTGAAATATAAAGAGAGCATCATGAAGAATATAACTAGCACATTTAAGCCTAACCCACTTCCTATGCATAGGTATTTTGTGAGCAAACAACTTATGGGAGCAAGAATCAACTAGCATAGGAAAGCAAAACAAGCATAGCTTCAAGATTTTCAACACATAGAGAGGAAACTTGATATTATTGCAATTCCTACAAGCATATGTTCCTCCTTCATAATAAATTTCAATAGCATCATGCATGAATGAATTCAAAAATATAACTATCACATAAAGCACTATTTTCATGATGCACAAGCATATAAATTTTATTACCCTCCACATAAGATAAAATCTTCTCATTCGGAATAGTGGGAGTATCATAAGAAACTCAAATGCTATAAATTGTTTCCACATTAAAAGAGTAATGTTCAGAAAAAGGGTAATCATAATCATGACAAGTTTTATAAATATAATCATCACTGCTTTTTATAGCATAAGTGTCATCACAATAATCATCATAAGTAGCAACTTTGTTCTCATCATAATCAATTGAAACCTCTTCCAAGATAGTGGAATCATTACTAAATAAAGTTGACACTCTTCCAAACCCACTTTCATCAGTATAATCATCATAAATAGGAGGCATGCTATCATCATAATAAATTTGCATATCAAAACTTGGGAGGTTAAAAATATCATCTTCATAAAACATAGCATCCCCAAGCTTGGGACAAACATTAATTGCAGCAAATAAATTCTCAAACATGTCATTCTCATCAAACATAGCATCCCCAAGCTTGGGCCTTTGCATATCATAAGTATAATCAGTCTCATCATTAATAGTATGGATAGCACCAATAGTATAGCAATTATCATGATCACAATGAGTAATAGAAGCAACATCATTTGGAAGGGATACCTTTTTACCTTTGCTTCTTTGTCTTTTCTTTTTCTTCTTCACATCATGTGTGGGTTTAATCCTCTTTTTGGAGCTCCTTATTAATGAGATTGGTTGAATAGAAAGCTCCTCCTCGTTACCTGATTCATCATAAGAAAGAATAGGAGGATATTGGGAAATATATTCCCTTTCATTAGTATTCTCTTCATCTTCTATTTGTTTTCTTGTCTTTATGTAATTGGCAATATAAGGATTCTCAATGCAATTCACTGCACAATACGTATAAATTTCCTCTAAATCAAAATCAAGAACTTTATCCAAAACAAATTCTGGAAGATCATTAGTTATACGTCTCATTTGTTCATAACCCACAAGCAAACTAAGTTCATTATGATGCGCAAGGGAAATCAAGTCATCACAATTTTTGGACACGATTCGATCATGAAACAATTTGCATTGGAGATTTAAATGATCACGTTCATTGCAAAGTTCACAAGGATGGCAAAGAAATTTTAAATTTTCAGCACAAGCATCTAGCCTCTCTTGCAACCATTTAGTTTCTAAATATTTATGCCTCTTGCAAAATCTATCTTCCCTATTTGGTGTGTGCTTGCAAGCTCTCCGCCCTCCACAAAAATTGACATGCTTATAAGAGATATTTTTATCATGACTAGTGCAATCATCATTAGTACTATGGATATTCAAAGAGTTCATACTAAAAACATTGCAATCATGCTCATCATTCAAAGATTGTATGCCAAACATTTTATTGCATTCTTCTTCTAACACTTTGGCACAATTATCGGAATCCTTATTTTCACGAAAGACATTAAAAAGATGCAGCATATGAGGCACCCTCAATTCCATTTTATTTTTGTAGCTTTCTTTTATAAACTAACTAGTGATAAAACAAGAAATTAAAAGATTCAATTGCAAGATCTAAAGATATACCTTCAAGCACTAACCTACCCGACAACGGCGCCAGAAAAGATCTTGATGTCTACTACACAACCTTCTTCTTGTAGACGTTGTTGGGCCTCCAAGTGCAGAGGTTTGTAGGACAGTAGCAAATTTCTCTCAAGTGGATGACCTAAGGTTTATCAATCCGTGGGAGGAGTAGGATGAAGATGGTCTCTCTCAAACAACCCTGCAACCAAATAGCAAAGAGTCTCTTGTGTCCCCAACACACCCAATACAATGGTAAATTGTATAGGTGCACTAATTCGGCGAAGAGATGGTGATACAAGTGCAATATGGATGGTAGATAGGTTTTTGTAATCTGAAAATATAAAAACAGCAAGGTAACTAATGATAAAAGTGAGCGAAAATGGTATTGCAATGCGTTGAAACAAGTCCTAGGGTTCATACTTTCACTAGTGCAAGTTCTCTCAACAAGGATAACATAATTAGATAATATAACTATCCCTCAACATGCAACAAAGAGTCACTCCAAAGTCACTAATAGCGGAGAACAAACAAAGATATTATTTTAGGGTACGAAACCACCTCAAAGTTATTCTTTCCGATCAATCCATTGGGCTATTCATATAAGTGTCACAAACAGCCCTAGAGTTCATAGTAAAATAACACCTTAAGACACAAATCAGACAAAAACCTAATGCCACCTAGATACTCCAATGTCACCTCAAGTATCCGCGGGTATGGTTACACGATATGCATCACACAATCTCAGATTCATCTATTCAACCAACATAAAGAACTTCAAAGAGTGCCCCAAAGTTTCTACCGGAGAGTCAAGAAGAAAACGTGTGTCAACCCCTATACATAGATTCCTAAGGTCACAGAACCCGCAAGTTCATCACCAAAACATACATCAAGTAAATAAATAGAATACCCCATTGTCACCACAGGTATCCCAAGCAAGGCATACATCAAGTGTTCTCAAATCCTTAAAGACTCAATCCGATAAGATAACTTCAAAGGGAAAACTCAATCCATTACAAGAGAGCAGAGGGGGAGAAACATCATAAGATCCAAATATAATAGCAAAGCTTGTGATACATCAAGATCGTGCCATATCAAGAACACGAGAGAGAGAGAGAGAGAGAGAGAGAGAGAGATCAAACACGTAGCTACTGGTGCATAACCTCAGCCCCGAGGGTGAACTACTCCCTCCTCGTCATGGAGAGCGCCGGGATGATGAAGATGGCCACCGGTGATGGATCCCCCCTCCGGCAAGGTGCCGGAACAGGGCCCCAATTGGTTTTTGGTGGCTACAGAGGCTTGCGGCGGCGGAACTCCCGATCAAGGTTTCTTTTCGGGGGTTTCTGTATTTATAGGAATTTTTGGCATCGGTCTCACGTCAGGGGGGTCTCCGAGTCATCCACGAGGCAGGGGGCGCGCCCAGGGGGGTAGGACGTTCCCTCCACCCTCATGGATGGCTCAAGACTCTTCTGGCCCAACTATTTTACTCCGGGGGCTTCTTTTGGTCCATAAAAATCATCAAAAATTGGCACGTAAATTGTACTCCGTTTGGTATTCCTTTTCTGTAAAACTCAAAAACAAGGAAAAAATAAAAACTGGCATTGGGCTCTAGGTTAATAGGTTAGTCCCAAAAATCATATAAAATAGCATATAAATGCATATAAAACATCCAAGATGGATAATATAATAGCATAGAACAATAAAAAATTATAGATACGTTGGAGACGTATCATCCCTCGTAGTCTTGATCCAGTTGAGGCTGAGGGAGAGTTCCATCAGCATGACGACGTGGCAACGGTGATGATGAAGTTGCCGGCGCAGGGCTTCGCCTAAGCACTACGACGATATGATCGAGGTGTGTAACTATGGAGGGGGGCACCACACACGGCTAAAAGATCAACTTGTGTGTTCTAGGGTGTCCCCCTCCCCATGTATATAAAGGAGAGAGGGGGAGGCCGGCCGGCCCTAGTGGGCGCGCCCAAGGAGGGGGAGTCCTACTAGGACTACTTGTCCTAGTAGGATTCCTCCACAAGGAAGAGGGGGGAAGGAAGGAGAGGGAGAGGGAGTAAGAAAGGGGGGCGCCGCCACCCTTCCCTTGTCCAATTCGGACTGCAAGGGGGGGGGGCGTCCTGAACTGGCTGCCCTCCTCTCTCTCCAACAAGGCCCATGGAGGCCCATTAATTTCCCCAGGGGTTCCGGTAACCCCTTCAGCACTCCGTTTTAACCCGAAACTCACCGAAACACTTCCGGTGTCCGAATAACATGGTACAATATATCAATCTTTATCTCTCGACTATTTTGAGACTCCTCGTCATGTCTGTGATCTCATCCGGGACTCCAAACAACCTTCGGTCATCAAATCACATAAACTCATAATACAAATCATCATCAAACGTTAAGCGTGCGAACCCTACGGGTTCGAGAACTATGTAGACATGACCGAGACACATCTCCGGTCAATAACCAATAGCGGAAGCTGGATGCTCATATTGGCTCCTACATATTCTATGAAGATCTTTATCGGTCAAACCGCATAACAACATACGTTGTTCCCTTTGTCATCGGTATGTTACTTGCCCGAGATTCGATCATCGGTATCATCATACCTAGTTCAATCTCATTATCGGCAAGTCCCTTTACTCATTCCGTAATGCATCATCTCGTAACTAACTCTTTAGTTACATTGCTTGCAAGGCTTATAGTGATGTGCATTACCGAGAGGGCCCAGTGATACTCTCCGATAATCGGAGTGACAAATCCTAATTTCGATCTATGCCAACTCAACAAACACCATAGAGCATCTTTATAATCACCCAGAGTGTTCCTCCGATATTTGGGAGTTGCATAATCTCATTGTCATAGGAACATGTATAAGTCATAAAGAAAGCAATAGCAATAAACTAAACGATCATAGTGCTAAGCTAACGAATGGGTCTTGTCCATCACATCATTCTCTAATGATGTGATCCCGTTCATCCAATGACAACACATGTCTATGGCCTGGAAACTTAACCATCTTTGATTAACGAGCTAGTCTAGTAGAGGCATACTAGGGACACTCTGTTTGTCTATGTATTCACACATGTACTAAGTTTCCGGTTAATACAATTCTAGCATGAATAATAAACATTTATCATGATATAAGGAAATATAAATAACAACTTTATTATTACCTCTAGGGCACATTTCCTTCAGTCTCCCACTTGCACTAGAGTCAATAATCTAGTTCACATCGCCATGTGATTTAACACCAATAGTTCACATCGTCATGTGATTTAACACTCTATAATTCACATCGCCATGTGACCAATATCCAAAAGGGTTTACTAGAGTCAATAATCTAGTTCACATCACCATGTGATTAACACCCAAAGAGTACTGAGGTGTGATCATGTTTTAATTGTGAGAGAACTTTAGTCAACGGGTCTGCCACATTCAGATTCGTATGTATTTTGCAAATTTCTATGTCTATAATGCTTTGCACGGAGCTACTCTAGATAATTTCTCCCACTTTCAATATGTGTCCAGATTGAGACTTAGAGTCATCTGGATCAGTGTCAAATCTTGCATCGATGTAACCCTTTACGATGAACTTTTTTTGTCACCTCCATAACCGAGAAACGCATCCTTATTCCACTAAGGATAATTTTGACCGCTGTCCAGTGGTCAACTCCTGGATCACTATTGTACCCTCTAGCCAAACTCATGGTGAGGTACACAATAGGTCTGGTACACAACATAGCATACTTTATAGAACCTATGACTGAGGCATAGGGAATGATTTTTCATTCTCTTTCTATTTTCTACCGTGGTCAGGTTTTGAGTCTTGACTCAACTTCACACCTTGCAACATAGGCAATAACTCCTTCTTTGACTATTCCATTTTGAACTACTTCAAAATCTTGTCAAGGTATGTACTCATTGAAAAAACTTATCAAGCGTCTTGATCTATAGATCTTGATGGTGAATATTTAAGCAGCTTCACCAAGGTCTTTCTTCGAAAAACCCCTTTCAAATACTCCTTTATGCTTTATAGAAAATTCTACATCATTTCCGATCAACAATATGTCATTCACATATACTTATCAGAAAGGTTGTAGTGCTCCCACTCACTTTCTTGTAAATACAGGCTTCACCGCAAGTGTGTATAAAACTATATGCTTTGATCAACTCACCGAAGCGTATATTCCAACTCCAATATGCTTGCACCAGTCCATAGATGGATCGCTGGAGCTTGCACACTTCGTTAACACCTTTAGGATTGACAAAACCTTCTTGTTGCATCATATACAACTCTTCTTTAAGAAATCCATCAAGGAATGCAGTTTTGACCTTTTGCCAAATTTCATAAAATGCGGCAATTGCTAACATGATTCGGACAGACTTAAGCATTGTTACGAGTGAGAAAATCTCATCGTAGTCAACACCTTGAACTTGTCAAAAAACCTTTTTGCGACAATTCGATCTTTGTAGATAGTAACACTACTATCAGCGTCCGTCTTCCTCTTGAAGATCCATTTAATCTCAATGGCTTGCCGATCACCGGGCAAGTCAATCAAAGTCCATACTTTGTTCTCATACATGGATTCTATCTCAGATTTTATGGCCTCAAGCCATCTGTCAGAATTTGGGCTCATCCTCGCTTCCTCATAGTTCGTAGGTTCATCATGGTCTATTAACATGACTTCCAGAACAGGATTACCATACCACTCTGGCGCAGACCGTACTCTGGTTGACCTACGAGATTCGGTAGTAACTTGATCTGAAATTTCATGATCATCATCATTAGCTTCTTCACTAATTGGTGTAGGAATCACTAATTAGCATCCCCAAAGCTTGGGGTTTGCATATTATTAGCACAACTGAAATTAATAGAATTTATAGTAAAATCATTGCAATCATGCTTTCATTCGAGGAGCTATCATGAATCACTTCATAAATTTCTTCATCATAATTTTCAGATTCACGAATCTCAAGCAAAACTTCATAAAGATAATCTAGTGCACTCAACTCACTAGCAATTGGTTCATCATAATTGGATCTCTTAAAAAGATTAGCAAGTGGATGAGGATCCATATCAATAAAGTTTTAGCAAGCGAAGATGCAAGCAAATAGAAGACACATGGCACACAAGCAAAGATAGCAAATGAGCAAAAAGGCGAACGAAAAAGAAGGCGAATAAAACGGCAAATTTTTGTGATGTGGGGGAGAGGAAAATGAGAGGCAAATGGCAAATAATGTAAATTGCGAAGAGATGAGATTTGTGATTAGGAACCTGGTATATGATGAAGATCCTCCCCGGCAATGGCGCCAGAAATTCCTTTTGATGTCGCTTGAAGCTACGTCGGTATTTCCCCAAAGAGGAAGGGATGATGCCACACAGCGGTGGTAGGTATTTCCCTCAAATATGAAACCAAGGTTATCGAACCAGTAGGAGAACCAAGAAACACAATGAAAATAGGCCCTGCACACAGATAACAAATCCTCACAACCCGACGTGTTAAAGGGGTTGTTAATCCCTTCCGGGGTACGGCGCCTCAAGATAGGCAAAGGACGTGAGGTAAATTCATAGTAGATTGATAGATCGAATGCCAAATAAAATAAATAGAAATAAAACGCCGCAAGGTATTTTTGTATTTTTGGTTTAATAGATATGAAAATAAATGCAAGGAAAAAGTAGATCACAAAGGCAAATATATGAGAAAGAAGACCCGGGGGCCGTAGATTTCACTAGTGGCTTCTCTCGAGAAAAATAGCAAATGGTGGGTAAACAAATTACTGTTGGGAAATTGATAGAACTTAAAATAATTATGACGATATCCACGCAATGATCATTATATAGGCATCACGTCCAAGAATAGTAGACCCACTCCTGCCGGCATCTACTACTATTACTCCACACATCGACCACTATCCAACATGCATCTAGTGTATTAAGTTCATGGAGAAACAGAGTAATGCAATAAGAACGATGACATAATGTAGACAAGATCTATCTATGTAGAGATATACCCCATCGTTTTATGCTTAGTAGTAGCGATACATACGTGCCGTTTCCCTTTCTGTCACTGGGATTAAGCATCGTAAGATCGAACACACTACAAAGCACCTCTTCCCATTGCAAGATAAATAGATCAACTTGGCCAAACAAAACCCAAATATCTGAGAAGAAATACGAGGGTATAAGTGATCATGCATGTAAGAGATCAAAGAAACTCAAATTACTTTCATGGATATAAGAAGATATAACTGATCGTAAATTCGAAGTTCATCAGATCCCAACAAACACACCACAAAAGAGTTACATCATATGGATCTCCAAGAGACCATTGTATTGAGAATTCAGCGAGAGAGACAAAGCCATCTAGCTACTAACTACGGACCCGAAGGTCTACAAAGAACTACTCACACATCATCGGAGAGGCACCAATGGAGGTGGTGAACCCCATCCGAGATGGTGTCTAGATAGGATCTAGTGGTTCTGGACTCTGCAGCGGCTGGATGAATATTTCATCGACGACTCTAGAGTTTCTGGAATATAGGGGTATTTATAGAGCAAAGAGGCGGTCCGGGGGGCACCCAAGGTGGGCACAACCCACCAGGGCGCGCCTGGGCCTCCTGGCACGCCCTGGTGGGTTGTGCCTCCCTCGGGGCACCCCCCAGGCGCAGCCAGAGCCCGTTGTGTTCCTTCTGGCTCATAAAAAATCATCATGGAGTTTCGTGGCATTTGGACTTCATCTGATATTGATTTCCTGCGATGTAAAAACATGCAGAAAACATCAACTGGCACTTGGCACTGTGTCAATAGGTTAGTACCAAAAATGATATAAAATGACTATAAAATGATTATAAAACATCCAAGATTGATAATATAACAACATGGAACAATCAAAAATTATAGATACGTTGGAGACATATCACGTATCTACTTTCCAAACTCTTTTGCCCTTGTTTTGGACTCTATTTTGCATGATTTGAATGGAACTAACCCAGGCTGACGCTGTTTTCAGTAGAATTGCCTTGGTGTTATTTTTGTGTAGAAATAAAAGTTCTTGGAATGACCTGAAAATTTACGGAGAATATTTTTAGAATAAATAAAAAAATATTGGCGAAAGAATCAACTAGAGGGGACCCACCTGCTGTCCACAAGGGTGGAGGGCGCGCCCCCCTACCTTGTGGGTCCCCTGGACCTCCACTGACGTCAACTCCAACTCTATATTTTCACTTTTGGGGAGATAAAAATTAAAGAGAAGGATTCATCACGTTTTACGACACAGAGCTGCCGCCACCTCCTGTTCTTCATCGGGAGGGCAGATTTGGAGTATGTTCGGGGCTCGGGAGATGGGGATTCGTTGCCATCATCATCACCAGCCTTCCTCCATCACCAATTTCATGATGCTCACCGCCGTGTGTGAGTAATTCCATCGTAGGCTTGCTGGACGGTGATGGGTTGGATGAGTGCTACCTCTGAGCATGCGTTGGTTTTCCCTTGAAGAGGAAAGGGTGATGCAACAAACTAGCGTAAGTATTTCCCTCAGTTTTTGAGAACCAAGATATCAATCCAGTAGGAGACTACACGCAAGTCCCTCCTACCTGCACAAACAATCAAGAACCTTGCAACCAACGCGATAAAGGGGTTGTCACTCCCTTCAAAACCACTTGCAAAAGTGTGATCTGATAAAGATAATAAGATAAATATTTTTGGTATTTTTGTTGTATAGATTGAAAAGTAAAGATTGCAAAATAAACGGCGACAGAAATAGCTAGTTGACGGGAGATTAACATGATGGAAGATAGACCCGCGGGCCATAGTTTTCACTAATGGCTTCTCTCAAGATAGCATAATCTACGGTGGTTGAACAAATTACCGTCGATCAATTGATAGAAAAGCGCATAGTTATGAGAATATCTAGGCATGATCATGTATATAGGCATCATGTCCATGACAAGTAGACCGAAACGATTCTGCATCTACTACTATTACTCCACACATCGACTGCTATCCAGCATGCATCTAGAGTATTAAGTTCATAAGAACAAAGTAACACATTAGGCAAGATGACATGATGTAGAGGGATAAACTCAAGCAATATGAGATAAACCCCATCTTTTTATCCTCGATGGCAACAATACAATACGTGCCTTGCTGCCCCTGCTGTCACTAGGAAAGGACACAGCAAGATTGAACCCAAAGCTAAGCACTTCTCCCATTGCAAGAAAGATCAATCTAGTAGGCCAAACCAAACTGATAATTCGAAGAGACTTGCAAAGATATTAAATCATGCGTATAAGAATTCAGAGAAGAATCAAATATAGTTCATAGATAATCTTGATCATAAACCCACAATTCATCGGATCTCGACAAACACACCGCAAAAAGAATTACATCGAATAGATCTCCAAGAGAATCGAGGAGAACTTTGTATTGAGATCCAAAGAGAGAGAAGAAGCCATCTAGCTAATAACTATGGACCCAAAGGTCTGTGGTAAACTACTCACACATCATCGGAGAGGCTATGGTGTTGATGTAGAAGCCCTCCGTGATCGATTCCTCCTCCGGCGGAGCACTGGAAAAGGCCCCAAGATGGGATCTCACGGGTACAGAAGGTTGCGGCGGTGGAAATAGGGTTTCGTGGTGCTCCTGGATGTTTTCAGGGTACATGAGTATATATAGGCGAAAGTAGTAGGTCGGTGGAGCCACGAGGGGCCCACGAGGGTGGGGGCCGTGCCTACCCCTGTGGGCGCGCCTCCCTACCTCGTGGCCGCCTCGTTGCTTCCTTGACATCCATTCTAACTCTCCCGGATTGCGTTTGTTCCAAAAATGATCCTCGCGAAGGTTTCATTCCGTTTGGATTCCGTTTGATATTTCTTTTCTGCTAAACACTGAAATAGGCTAAAAAACAACAATTTGCACTAGGCCTTCAGTTAATAGGTTAGTCCCAAAATTAATATAAAAGTGCATAATAAAGCCCATTAAACATCCAAAACAGATAATATAATAGCATGGAACAATAAAAAATTATAGATACGTTGAAGACGTATCAAGCACCCCCAAGCTTAATTCCTGCTCGTCCTCGAGTAGGTAAATGATAAAAATAGAATTTTTGATGTGGAATGCTACCTAGCATAATTCTCAATGTAATTTTCTTTATTGTAGAATGAATATTCAGATCCGAAAGATTCGAGACAAAAGTTTAATATTGACATAAAATTAATAATACTCCAAGCATACTAACAAAGCAATCATGGCTTCTCAAAATAACATGGCCAAAGAAAGTTATCCCTACAAAATCATATAGTCTGGCTATGCTATATCTTCATCACACAAAATATTTGAATCATGCACAACCCCGATGACAAGCCAAGCAATTGTTTCATACTTTTGATGTTCTCAAACTTTTTCAATTTTCACACAATACATGAGCTTGAGCCATGGACATAGTGAAGGAAATATGCCCTAGAGGCAATAATAAAGTTATTATTTATTTCCTTATTTCATGATAAATGTTTATTATTCATGCTAGAATTGTATTAACCGGAAACTTAGTACATGTGTGAATACATAGACAAACAAAGTGTCACTAGTATGCCTCTACTTGACAAGCCCGTTGAATCAAAGATGGTTAAGTTTCCTAGCCATGGACATGAGTTGTCATTTGATTAACGGGATCACATCATTAGAGAATGACGTGATTGACTTGACCCATTCCGTTAGCTTAGCACTTGATCGTTTAGTACATTGCTATTGCTTTCTTCATGACTTATACATGTTCCTATGACTATGAGATTATGCAACTCCCGAATACCGGAGGAACACTTTGTGTGCTACCAAATGTCACAACGTAACTGGGTGATTACAAAGGTGGTCTACAGGTGTCTCCGAAGGTACTTGTTGAGTTGGCGTATTTCCAGATTAGGATTTGTCACTCCGATTGTCGGAGAGGTATCTCTGGGCCCTCTCGGTAATGCACATCACTATAAGCCTTGCAAGCAATGTGACTAATGAGTTAGTTGCGGGATGATGCATTACAGAACGAGTAAAGAGACTTGTCAGTAACGAGATTGAGCTAGGTATTGAGATACCGACGATCGAATCTCAGGCAAGTAACATACCGATGACAAAGGGAACAATGTATGTTGTTATGCGGTTTGACCGATAAAGATCTTCGTAGAATATATGGGAGCCAATATGAGTATCCAGGTTCCGCAATTGGTTACTGACCGGAGATGTCTCTCGGTCATGTCTACATAGTTCTCAAACCCGTAGGGTCCGCACGCTTAACGTTCGGTGATGATTTATATTATGAGTTATGTGTTTTGATGTACCGAAGGTAGTTCAGAGTCCCGGATGAGATCGGGGACATGACGAGGAGTCTCGAAATGGTCGAGACGTAAAGATCGATATATTGGATGACTATGTTCGGACACCAGAAGTGTTTCGGGAGGTTTCAGACAATTACCGGAGTACCGGGGGGTTACCGGAACCCCCCGGGGAGTATATTGGGCCTAATGGGCCTTGGTGGGAGAAGAGGAGGGGCGGCCAGGGCAGCCGCGCCCCCCTCCCCCTCTAGTCCGAATTGGACAAGGAGGGGGGCGGCGCCCCCTTCTTTCCTTATCCTCCTCTCTCCCTTCCTTCCCTTCTCCTACTCTAACAAGGAAAGGTGGAGTCCTACTCTCGGTGGGAGTAGGACTCCCCCCTTGGCGCGCCCACCTCCCAGCCGGCCGCCTCCCCCCTTGCTCCTTTATATACGGGGGCTGGGGGCACCTCTAGACACAACAATTGATCATTGATCTCTTAGCCTTGTGCGGTGGCCCCCTCCACCATATTCCACCTCAGTAATATCGTAGCAGTGCTTAGGTGAAGCCCTGCGTCGGTAGCATCATCAACACCGTCATCACACCATCGTGCTGACGGAACTCTCCCGCAAAGCTCTGTTGGATCGGAGTTCGTGGGACGTCATCGAGCTGAACATGTGCTGAACTCGGAGGTGCCGTACATTCGGTACTTGGATCGGTCGGATCGTGAAGACGTACGACTACATCAACCACGTTGTGCTAACGCTTCCTCTTACGGTCTACGAGGGTACATGGACAACACTCTCCCCTCTCGTTGCTATGCATCACCATGATCTTGCGTGTGCGTGGGAAAATTTTGAAATTACTACGTTCCCCTATAGTGGCATCCGAGCCAGGTTTATGCATAGATGTTATATGCACGAGTAGAACACAAGTGAGTTGTGGGCGATACAATTCATACTGCTTACCAGCATGTCATACTTTGGTTCGGCGGTATTGTTGGATGAAGCGGCCCGGACCGACATTACGCGTACGCTTACGCGAGACTGGTTCTACCGACATGCTTTGCACACAGGTGGCTGGTGGGTGTCAGTTTCTCCAACTTTAGTTGAACCGAATGTGACTACGCCCGGTCTTTGAGAAGGTTAAAACAGCACTAACTTGATGAACTATCATTGTGGTTTTGATGCGTAGGTAAGAACGGTTCTTGCTCAGCCCGTAGCAGCCACGTAAAACTTACAACAACAAAGTAGAGGACGTCTAACTTGTTTTTGCAGGGCATGTTGTGATGCGATATGGTCAAAACATGATGCTAAATTTTATTGTATGAGATGATCTTGTTTTGTAACAAAGTTACCGGCAAATGGCTGGAGCCATATGGTTGTCGCTTTATTGTATGCAATGCAATCGCCCTGTAATTGCTTTACTTTATCACTAAGTGGTAGCGATAGTCATAGAAGCAATAGTTAGCGTGACGTCAACGATGCTACGATGGAGATCAAGGTGTCACGCCAGTGATGATGGTGATCATGACGATGCTTCGGAGATGGAGATCAGAAGCACAAGATGATGATGGCCATATCATATCACTTATATTGACTGCATGTGTTGTTTATCCTTTATGCGTCTTATTTTGGTTTGATTGACGGTAGCATTATAAGATGATCTCTCACTAAATTTCAAGGTAAAAGTGTTCTCCCTGAGTATGCACCGTTGCCAAAGTTCGTCGTGCCGAGACACCACGTGATGATCGGGTGTGATAAGCTCTATGTTCATCTACAACGGGTGCAAGCCAGTTTTGCACACGCAGAATACTCGGGTTAAACTTGACGAGCCTAGCATATGCAGATATGGCCTCGGAACACTAGAGACTGAAAGGTCGAGCGTGAATCATATAGTAGATATGATCAACATAGTGATGTTCACCATTGAAAACTACTCCATCTCACGTGATGATTGGACATGGTTTAGTTGATTTGGATCACGTGATCACTTAGATGATTAGAGGGATGTCTATCTAAGTGGGAGTTCTTAAGTAATATGATTAATTGAACTTTAATTTATCATGAACTTAGTCCTGATAGTATTTTGCAAATTATGTTGTAGATCAATAGCTCGCGTTGTTGCTTCCCTATATTTATTTTTTATATGTTCCTAGAGAAAAACTATGTTGAAAAATGATAGTAGCAATGATGCGGACTGGGTCCGTGATCTGAGGTTTATCCTCATTGCTGCACAGAAGACTTATGTCCTTGATGCACCGCTAGGTGACAAACCTACTGCAGGAGCAGATGCAGACGTTATGAACGTTCGGCTAGCTCAATATGATGACTACTTGATAGTTTAGTGCACCATGCTTAACGGCTTAGAATCGGGGCTTCAAAGACGTTTTGAACGTCATGGACCATATGAGATGTTCCAGGAGTTGAAGTTAATATTTCAAGCAAATACCCGAGTTGAGAGATATGAAGTCTCCAACAAGTTCTATAGCTAAAAGATGGAGGAGAATCGCTCAACTAGTGAGCATGTGCTCAGATTGTCTGGGTACTTCAATCGCTTGAATCAAGTGGGAGTTAATCTTCCAGATAAGATAGTGATTGACAGAATTCTCTAGTCACCATCACTAAGTTACTAGAACTTCGTGATGAACTACAGTATGCAAGGGATGACGAAAACGATTCCTGAGCTCTTCGTGATGTTGAAATCAACGAAGGTAGAAATCAAGAAAGAGCATCAAGTGTTGATGATTGACAAGACCACTAGTTTCAAGAAAAGGGCAAAGGGAAAGAAAGGGAAACTTCAAGTAGAATGGCAAACAAGTTGTCACTCCCGTGAAGAAGACCAAAGCTGGACCAAAGCCTAAAACTGAGTGCTTACACTGCAAAGGAAATGGTCACTGGAGGCGGAAATGCCCTGAATATTTGGTGGATAAAGAAGGATGGCAAAGTGAACACGGGTATATTTGATATACAGGTTATTGATGTGTACCATACTAGTGTTTATAGTAGCCCTTGAGTATTTGATACTTGTTCGGTTGCTAAAAATTAGTAACTCGAAACAGGAGTTACAGAATAAACAAAGACTAGTTGAGGGTGAAGTGACGATGTGTGCTGGAAGTGGTTCCAAGATTGATATGATCATCATCACATACTCCCTATACTTTCGGGATTAGTGTCAAACCTAAATAAATGTCATTTGGCATTTGTGTTGAGCATGAATATGATTTGATCATGTTTATTGCAATACGGTTATTCACTTAAAGTCAGAGAATAATTGTTGTTCTGTTTACATGAATAAAACCTTCGATGGTGATACACCCAATGAAAATAGTTTGTTGGATCTCGATCGTAGTGATACACATATTCATAATATTGATGCCAAAAGATGCAAAGTTGATAATGATAGTGCAACTTTTTTGTGGCACTGCCGTTTGGGTCATATCGGTGTAAAGCGCATGAAGAAACTCCATAAAGATGGATTTTTGGAATCACTTGGTTATGAATCATTTGATACTTGCGAACCGTGCCTTTTGGGCAAGATGACTAAAACTCCGTTCTCCAAAACAATGGAACGAGCTACTGACTTGTTGGAAATAATACATACCGATGTATGCGGTCCAATGAGTGTTGATGCTCGTGGCGGGTATCGTTATTTTCTGACCTTCACAGATGATTTGAGTAGATGTGAGTATATCTACTTAATGAAGCACAAGTCTGAAACATTTTAAAAGTTTAAAGAATTTCAGAGTGAAGTGGAAAATCATCGTAACAAGAAAATAAAGTTTCTACGATCTGATCACGGAGACGAATATTTGAGTTGCGAGTTTGGTCTTCATTTGAAACAATGTGAAATAGTTTCGCAACTCACGCCACCTGGAACACCACAATGTAATGGTGTCTCTGAACGTCGTAATCGTACTTTACTAGATATGGTGCGAT
Source organism: Triticum aestivum (assembly GCF_018294505.1). Lineage (NCBI taxonomy): Eukaryota > Viridiplantae > Streptophyta > Magnoliopsida > Poales > Poaceae > Triticum > Triticum aestivum. Next base: position 396,548,039 of record NC_057795.1, on the reverse strand, counting down.
CTATGATGTCTCTTACCGATTTACCACTATCGTTTTGGGGTTATGCATTAGAGACAACTGCATTCACGTTAAATAGGGCACCATCTAAATCCATTGAGACGACACCACATGAACTGTGGTTTGACAAGAAACCAAAGTTGTCGTTTCTTAAAGTTTGGGGCTGTGATGCTTATGTGAAAAAGTTTCAACCTGATAAGCTCGAACTCAAATTGGAGAAGTGCGTCTTCATAGTATACCCAAAAGAGGCAGTTGGGTACACCTCCTATCACAGATCCAAAGGCAAGATATTCGTTGCTAAGAATGGATCCTTTCTAGAGAAGGAGTTTCTCTCGAAAGAAGTGAGTGGGAGGAAAGTAGAACTTGATGAGGTAACTGTACCTGCTCCCTTATTGGAAAGTAGTTCATCACAGAAATTTGTTCATGTGACTCCTACACCAATTATTGAGGAAGCTAATGATGATGATCATGTAACTTCAGATCAAGTTACTACCAAATCTCGTAGGTCAACCAGAGTAAGATCCGCATCAGAGTGATACGGTAATCATGTTCTGGAGGTCATGTTACTTGACCATGACGAACCTACGAACTATGAGGAAGCGATGATGACCCCAGATTCCGCGAAATGGCTTGAGGCCATGAAATCTGAGATGGGATCCATTTATGAGAACAAAGTGTGGACTTTGATTGACTTGTCCGATGATTGGCAAGCCATATAAAAATAAATGGATCTTCAAGAGGAAGACAGACGCTGATAGTAGTGTTACTATCTACAAAGCTCAACTTGTCGCAAAAAGTTTTTCGACAAGTTTAAGATGTTGAATATGATGAGATTTCCTCACTCGTATCGATGCTTAAGTCTGTCCAAATCATGTTAGCAATTGCCACATTTTATGAAATGTGGCAAATGGATGTCAAAACTGCATTCCTTAATGGATTTGTTAAAGAAGAGTTGTATATGATGCAACCAGAAGGTTTTGTCAATCCTAAAGGTGCTAACAAAATGTGCAAGCTCCAGCGATCCATCTATGGACTGGTGCAAGCATCTCGGAGTTGGAATATACGCTTTGATGAGTTGATCAAAGCATATGGTTTTATACAGACTTTTGGATAAGACCTGTATTTACAAGAAAGTGAGTGGGAGCTCTGTAGAATTTCTAAAACTATATGTAGATGACATATTGTTGATTGGAAATGATATAGAAGTTCTGGATAGCATAAAAGGATACTTGAATAAGAGATTTTTCAAAGAAAGACCTCGGTGAAGCTGCTTACACATTGAGCATCAAGATCTATAGAGATAGATCAAGACGCTTGATAAGTTTTTGCAATGAGTACATACCTTGATAAGATTTTGAAGTAGTTTAAAATGGAACAGTCAAAGAAGGAGTTCTTGCCTATGTTGCAAGGTGTGAAGTTGAGTAAGACTCAAAACCCGACCATGGCAGAAAAATAGAAAGAGAATGAAAAGTCATTCCCTATGCCTCAGTCATAGGTTCTATATAGTATGCTATGCTGTGTACTAGACCTATTGTATACCTTGCTCTGTATTTGGCAAGGGAGTACAGTTTTGATCTAGGAGTAGATCACTGGACAACGGTCAAGAATATCCTTAGTGAGGACCAAGGAAATGTTTCTCGATTATGGAGGTGATAAAAGAGTTTGTCGTAAAGAGTTACATCGGTGCAAGATTTTACATCGATCCAGATGACTCTAAGTCTCAATCTGGATACATATTGAAAGTGGGAGCAATTAGCTAGAGCAGCTACGTGCAGAGCATTGTAGACATAGAATGTTTGCAAAATACATACGGCTCTGAATAAGACAGACCCGTTGACTAAACTCCTCTCACGAGCAAAACATGATCACACCTTAGTACTCTTTGGGTGCTAATCACATAGCAATGTGAACTAGATTATTGACTCTAGTAAACCCTTCGGGTATTAGTCACATGATGATGTGAACTATGGGTGTTAATCACATACAGATGTGAATATTGCTGTTAAATCACATGGTGATGTGAACTAGATTATTGACTCTAGTGCAAGTGGGAGACTGAAGGAAATATGCCCTAGAGGCAATAATAAAGTTATTATTTATTTCCTTATTTCATGATAAATGTTTATTATTCATGCTAGAATTGTATTAACAGGAAACTTAGTACATGTGTGAATACATAGACAAACAAAGTGTCACTAGTATGCCTATACTTGACTAGCTCGTTGAATCAAAGATGGTTACGTTTCCTAGCCATGGACATGAGTTGTCATTTGATTAATGGGATCACATCATTAGAGAATGATGTGATTGACTTGACCCATTCCGTTAGCTTATCACTTGATCATTTAGTATACTGCTATTGCTTTCTTCATGAATTATACATGTTCCTATGACTATGAGATTATGCAACTCCCGAATACCGGAGGAACACTTTGTGTGCTACCAAATGTCACAACGAAACTGGGTGATTATAATGGTGCTCTACAGGTGTCTCCGAAGGTACTTGTTGAGTTGGCGTATTTCGAGATTAGGATTTGTCACTCCGATTGTCGGAGAGGTATCTCTAGGCCCTCTTGGTAATGCACATCACTATAAGCCTTGCAAGCAATGTGACTAATGAGTTAGTTGCGGGACGATGCATTACAGGACGAGTAAAGAGACTTGTCGGTAACGAGATTGAGCTAGGTTTTGAGATACCGATGATCGAATCTCGGGCAAGTAACATACCGATGACAAAAGGAACACCGTATGTTGTTATGCGGTTTGACCGATAAAGATCTTCATAGAATATGTGGGAGCCAATATGAGCATCCAAGTTCCGCTATTGGTTATTGACCGGAGATGTGTCTCGGTCATTTCTACATAGTTCTCAAACCCGTAGGGTTTGCACGCTTAACGTTCGGTGACTATTTATATATGAGTTATGTGTTTTGATGTACCGAAGGTAGTTCGGAGTCCCGGATGAGATCGGGGACATGACGAGGAGTCTCGAAATGGTTGAGACGTAAAGATTGATATATTGGATGACTATGTTCAGATACCGGAAGTGTTTCGGGAGGTTTCAGACATTTACCGGAGTACCGGGGGGTTACCGGAACCCCCCGGGGAGTATATTGGGCCTAATGGGCCTTGGTGGGAGAAGAGGAGGGGCGGACAGGGTAGCCGCGCGCCCCATTGCCCTTTAGTCCGAATTGGCCAAGGAGGGGGGGGGGCGCCCCCTTCTTTCCTTCTCGTCCTCTCTCCCTTCCTTCCCTTCTCCTACTCTAACAAAGAAAGGTGGAGTCCTACTCCCAGTGGGAGTAGGACTTCCCCCTTGGTGCACCCACCTCCTGGCCGGCCGCCTCCCCCCTTGCTCCTTTATATACGGGGGCAGGGGGCACCTCTAGACACAACAATTGATCATTGATCTCTTAGCGGTGTGCGGTGCCCCCTCCACCATATTCCACCTCAGTAATATCGTAGCAGTGCTTAGGCGAAGCCCTGCGTCGGTAGCATCATCAACACCGTCATCACGCCGTCGTGCTGACGGAACTCTCCCGCAAAGCTCTGCTGGATCGGAGTTCATGGGACGTCATCGAGCTGAACGTGTGCTAAACTCGGAGGTGCCGTACGTTCAGTATTTGGATCGATCGGATCGTGAAGACGTACGACTACATCAACCGCGTTGTGCTAACGCTTCTGCTTACGGTCTATGAGGGTACATGGACAACACTCTCCCCTCTCGTTGCTATGCATCACCATGATCTTGCGTGTGCGTAGGATTTTTTTTGAAATTACTACGTTCCCCTACACATAGCACTATATGTGGAATAGAATATTGGTTGTGGAGAAGACAAAAAGGAGAAGATAGTCTCACATCAACTAGGCGTATCAACGGGCTATGGAGATGCCCATCAATAGATATCAATGTGAGTGAGTAGGGATTGCCATGCAACGGATGCACTAGAGCTATAAGTGTATGGAAGCTCAGCAAAAGAAACTAAGTGGGTGTGCATCCAACTCGCTTGCTCACGAAGACCTAGGGCATTTTGAGGAATCCCATCATTGGAATATACAAGCCAAGTTCTATAATGTAAAATTCCCACTAGTAAATGAAAGTGACAACATAGGAGACTCTCTATCATGAAGATCACGGTGCTACTTTGAAGCACAAGTGTGGTAAAAGGATAGTAGCATTGTTCCTTCTCTCTTTTTCTCTCATTTTTTTGTTTGGGCTTTTTTCTCTTTTTTTATGGCCTCTTGTTTTCTCTTTTTTTTTCTTTTTTCCGTAGTGTCATCCTGACTTGTGGGGAAATCATAGTCTACATCATCCTTTCCTCACTTGGGACAATGCTCTAATAATGATGGTCATCACACTTTTATTTACTTACAACTCGAGAATTACAACTCAATACTTAGAACAAAATATGACTCTATGTGAATGCCTCCAGCGGTACCGGGATATGCAATGAATCAAGAGTGACATGTATGAGAGAATTATAAAGGTGGCTTTTCCACAAATACGATGTCAAGTACATGATCATGCAAAGCAATATGACAATGATGGAGCGTGTCATAATAAACGGAACGGTGGTAAGTTGCATGGCAATATATCTCGGAATGGCTATGGAAATGCCATAATAGGTAGGTATGGTGGCTGTTTTGAGGAAGGTATATGGTGGGTGTATGATACCGGCGAAAGGTGCGCGGTATTAGAGAGGCTAGCAATGGTGGTAGGGTGATAGTGTGTATAATCCATGGACTCAACATTAGTCATAAAGAACTCACATACTTATTGCAAAAATCTATTAGTTATCGAAACGAAGTACTATGGGCATGCTCCTAGGGGGATAGATTGGTAGGAAAAGATCATCGCTCGTCCCCGACCGCCACTCATAAGGAAGACAATCAATAAATAAATCATGCTCCGACTTCATCACATAGCGGTTCACCATACGTGCATGCTACGAGAATCACAAACTTTAGAACAAGTATTTCTCAAATTCATAACTACTCAACTAGAATTACTCTAATATCACCATCTTTATATCTCAAAACAATCATAAAGAATCAAACTTCTCATAGTATTCAATGCACTTTATATGATAGTTTTTATTATACCCATCTTGGATGCTCATCATATTAGGACTAATTTTATAGCCAAAGCAAATTACCATGCTGTTCTAACAGACTCTCAAAATAATATAAGTGAAGCATGAGAGATCAATAATTTCTATAAAATAAAACCACCACCTTGCTCTAAAAGATATAAGTGAAGCACTAGAGCGAAATTATATAGCTCAAAAGATATAAGTGAAGCACATAGAGTATTCTAATAAATTCCGATTCATGTGTTTTTCTCCAAAAGGTGTGTATAGAAGGATGATTTTGGTAAACTAAAAAGCAAAGACTCAAATCATACAAGACGCTCCAAGCAAAACACATATCATGTGGTGAATAAAAATATAGCCTCAAGTAAAGTTAACGATAGATGAAGACGAAAGAGGGGATGCCTTCTGGGGCATCCCCAAGCTTAGGCTTTTGGTTGTCCTTGAATTTTACCTTGGGGTGCCTTGGGCACCCCCAAGCTTAGGCTCTTGCCACTCCTTATTCCAAAATTCATCAAATCTTTACCCGAAACTTGAAAACTTCACAACACAAAACTCAACAGAAAATCTCATGAGCTCCGTTAGTATAAGAAAACAAATCACCACCTCAAGGTACTGTAATGAACTCATTTTTAATTTATATTGGTGTTAAACCTACTGTATTCCAACTTCTTTATGGTTCGTACCCCCCCCCCCCCCCCCCCGATACTAGCCATAGATTCACCAAAATAAGCAAACAACACATGAAAAACATAATCTGTCAAAAATAGAACAGTCTGTAGCAATCAGATTTGTTCGAATACTTCTGGAACTCCAAAAATTCTGAAAAACTAGGACAACCTGGATAATTTGTATGTTGATCTACTGCAAAAACAATTAGCAGTTTATCACGTTCTGGTGAATTTTAACAATTATTTTTGTGAGCACAAAGTTTCTGTCTTTTTCAGCAAGATCAAACAATTATCACCCAAGAAGATCCTATTGGTCCTACTTGGCACAAACACTAACTAAAACATAAGAACACATCTAAACAGAAGCTAGATGAATTATTTATTACTATACAAAAATAAAAATCATAAAACAAAAATAAAATTGGGTTGCCTCCCAACAAACGCTATCGTTTAACGCCCATAGCTAGGCATAAAAACAACAATAGATCTAGGCATTGTCATCTTTGGTGTTGGGAAAGAAAACAGAAAATTTCTTATCTATAACATTTATCTTTCTATTTTGAGAAAGGACGTGGCCATTAATGGTGGAAGAAAGATTAAGCACGCTACGAAAATTTGCATCTAAGCTAGCATTCATTTCTTTGATAATTTCATTTTGATAAAAGCACAAAAGAGAGTTGGATTCAACCTTCTCACTCATGGGATGCCCAAATATAGTTTTCATCTTTTCATAGGTATCTATGGGATCCCCCTCAAGAAAACCTTCTTCAAGAATAGAATCTAAAACTTGCTTGAACGAAGAGGGTAAGCCAACATAAAAGCTTTTTAGGTATATCTCAATTTGATATTGAGGCACATAGCTAGCTCGGATCCTTAATAACCTATCCCAAGCATCTTTTAAATACTCATCAAGTAAATAACAAAAAATTTCGGGATCATCTTCGTCGAAATTGTTCAAACCCTCATTGATAACCCCAATAGGTCTTTCCATAGCATCATTATTTATGAGCCTAGAGAGGACAGAGTGTAACGCCCCGGATGTAACTTTCCATAATTGTAACTCCAACTCTTGCCATTTCCGGCTATGTGATATGATATTTCCTTTGAGGTTGGGTTTTGTCTTCGTTTTGCATTTTGTTCATGTCAGGCTTTTCATCTCATTGCTTCATGTGCATTGCATCATGTCATTTTGCAACCCAACTAAAACTCAACTAAATAAATTGTGTGGATCTTTGGTCCATTTAAATTGAGGGATATTCACAATGGTGATTTCTCTTTATAACATATCATCCCAATATTTTAGGGGGCTATAATAAATATTCCATTAATTTGGAATGGACCATCACACACTTGCAAAAATAAATCCCAATGCCTTTGTTATCACAATTCTTGGTCTCTAACTTTGCCATATACCCTTTCTCACTTTTCCAAGCACCACCTAATTTCTCAACATTTTTTGGAAATTTCAAATGCCCACTTCTTTTTCAAACCCATTTGAATTTAATTCAAATGAGTTCGAATGCAATCTTCACCCATGCTCACTTTCTAGTTTTCTTGGTTCAAGCTCATTTTCATTAGTCCAGGAAAATTGTCCTTGTTCTCAAATTCTTTCCCTAACCCTCTCTTTCTTTTCTTCTCTCTAATTCTTTTCTGCTAAAGAATATGAGGGAGAGAGAGCCCAGCCATGCCTCTTGGGCCTAGCCAACCAGACCGACCCGTTCCCACAGCCCAACCACTGCTCTGTTAACCCTAGCCCCGATCCCCTCCTCATCTCTTGCTTGACCCCTCTCTCTTGTTCCCCTGCTCGCGCCGCCAGAGAGGAGCAGAGCCCTGCTCCTCCCGATCCACCTCGCCCATGCCTCCCCGCCGATCTCCCGTGAGCCGCCACCCATAGGAGAACCACCTCACGCGCACCCCCGCCGCCAGCGTCCCTCGCACCGCCACCTGCGCGCTCGGCCCTGTCCATCCTCGTCCCGATCGGGAGAGGCTCCTGAGCCACCGCCGCCGCCCGGATCCATCGTCCCCGACCCCATGACCGCCTCCCCATCATCATCTCCGGCAAGAGGCCGTCGCCAAGCTCAACGTCGCCCTCCTGCTTTTCCTCCTCGCTCGCCTCCTGCAGCCCGAGCACCACCGCCAGAGTTGCTCGTCCGCCGCGCGCTACCCCGAGCCCCAAGCGCTGTCCCGACCTCTGCGACCAGTGCCTCCACTACCTCACCGTTGCTGCGCCTCAAGCCCATCCACGCGTCGTCCACACACTGGCGTCGTCTACGTCTCGCGGTGTCGCACCAACTGTCTTCCTGGTGGCCGACCGCCTTGACCTCCTTTGCAAGGATAAGTCGCTGCCGCGCTCACCTCCTCAAACCTACCTCGTCGGCCCCCTATCCCGGCCCCATCTCCACGCCATGACCATTCGCCTCTGCTCGTGGCAAAGCTCCTCCTGTAGCTCTGCTTTGCTTGCGCCTCCCCTTCCTGATCTCGACCTCGAGCAGTTGCTCTTTCTATGCCCCGTGGTTAGTTTGGCAGTCCACCTTCACCTCCATGCTCTGTAACCTCCAAGACCACCGTTGCAACGTTGAGACATCTACCCCGGAGTACCTCGCGTCCATCTACGACTAGGTGGACTCGCCAAGTACCACAACCAACGCGTTTTGTTTCATCACCGTCAAGGCCGAGTGGATGCCAAGTACCAGGACGTCAAGTTCCTCGCCGGACCCGAACATCTACGAAACATGTACCACTACTTCCACTACCGTCGCCCCGAAGACGTTGGATTCCTCAAGTACCTCTCTGAAACGAACGTGTACAACTACTTCCCCTACGACCCGTGAACGACTACTTCCCTCGATGATTTTGAACTGCCCCGAAATGCATGCTTCAAAGGTATAACCGCCGAGATGATGACCCGTGGACGAATGCATATTGTCTGAGATGAACCGTATGTTTGCACCGTGCCCGTTTGCTTCATGCACGTTCCTCCTCGTTTGCCATGCCATCGACTCGTGGGAACCCGGTAACCGGGATCACCCCACCATCTTTTGCATGTTCCGCACATCCGCACACTTGCTCTTTTGCACCGGTATCTCAATGAGTTGTCGGATCATCGAAATGTTGCCGTGGCACCATTTTCGTTGTAGTTGCCGTGGCACCCCTTTCGTTCCGCCATGATGACAAATGCTTCATAACATGCTCTTGTCAACATTTCATAAAATTGCATAAAACTTGTTTATGTCATCCGCATCATGATAACAACATTTAAAATGTTTAAAAGTGTGTTTGCATTAAATTGCTAAATAACATATGGGGATTTTCCGGAATTGTTGTTTGTTGTTTCCGGCCTCATTTAAACTTGCCTAAATAGTTAGATTAATTATGCTTCACCTCTTGCCATGTTTAACAAAATTTAATATTGATGAGTACCTAAACAAGAGTGAACTAAATAATTGTTGTGAAGTTCCGTCAATATGCAACTCATTGCATACTGAGCTCCACTTAATTTGTAGTATTGTTTGTTGCACTTTGCCATGCCATGCCTCTTTAAACTAGACATGCATCATACTTGTTTGTGCATCATGCCATGCTTATGTTATGGTTGTTTACCGTGTTGTTTGCTTCTTTCCGGTTGCGCTTCTCCTTGATAGTTCCAGTAATGTTGCGTTCGTGAGGAATTGTTCGACTACGTCCGTTTGTCTTCTTCATGGACTCGTTCTTCTTCCTAGCGGAATCTCAGGCAAGATGACCGTTTCCCTGGATCTCACTACTATCATTTCTATGCTAGTTGCTTCGTTCTATCGCTATGTTGTGCTACCTATCACTTGCTCTTCAAGCCTCCCAAATTTCCATGTCAGCCTCTAACCTTTTCACCCTTCCTAGCAAGCCATTGCTTGGCTATGTTACCCCTTTGCTCAGCCCCTCTTATAGTGTTGTTAGTTGCAGGTGAAGTTGAAGATTGCTCCATGATGGATAGGATTATGTTGGGATATCACAATATCTCTTATTTAATTAATACATCTATATACTTGGTAAAGGGTGGAAGGCTCGGCCTTATACCTGGTGTTTTGTTCCACTCTTGCCGCCCTAGTTTCTGTCGTACCGGTGTTATGTTCCTTGATTTTGCGTTCCTTACGCGGTTTGGTGATTTATGGGACCCCCTTGACAGTTCGCTTTGAATAAAACTCCCCCAGCAAGGCCCAACCTTGGTTTTAACATTTGCCACCTAAGCCTTTTCCCCTTGGGTTCTGCAAACTCAAGGGTCATCTTTATTTTTACCCCCCGGTCCAGTGCTCGTCGTGAGTGTTGGTCCAACCTGTCAACCGCCGGTGGTCACCAGGGGCAACTCTGGGCTGGCCTACCGGAAGTTTGGACAATCCGGTGTGCCCTGAGAACGAGATATGTGCAGCTCCTATCAGGATTTGTCGGCACATTCGGGCGGCTTTGCTGGTCTTGTTTTACCATTGTCGAAACGTCTTGTAACCGGGATTCCGAGACTAATCGGGTCTTCCTGGGAGAAGGAATATCCTTCGTTGACCATGAGAGCTTGTGATGGGCTAAGTTGGGACAACCCTGCAGGGTATAAACTTTCGAGAGCCGTGCCCGCGGTTATGTGGCAGATGCGAATTTGTTAATATCCAGTTGTAGAGAACTTGACACCAGATTCGAATTAAAACGCATCAACCGTGTGTGTAGCCGTGATGGTCTCTTTTCGGTGGAGTCCGGGAAGTGAACACAGTTTTTTGGGTTATGTATGAACGTAAGTAGTTTCAGGATCACTTCTTGATCACTTCTAGCTACACGACCATTCCGTTGCTTCTCTTCTCGCTCTTATTGCGTATGTTAGCCACCATATTTGCTTAGTGCTTGCTGCAACTCCACCACATTACCACTTCCTACCCATAAGCTTAAATAGTCTTGATCTCGCGGGTTTTGAGATTGCTGAGTCCTCGTGACTCACCAGATACTATCACAACAGTTGCAGGTGCCGATGATACCAGTGCAGGTGTTGCAACCGAGCTCAGATGGGAGCTCAACAGAGATCTTGGTCGTTGCTATGTTTTGTTTCATGTTGATTAGTAGTGGAGCCCAGTTGGGACGATCGGGGATCAGGCAGTTGGGTTATCTTCTTTTCTTTCAGCTTCGTCCGTAGTCGGACTATGTGTGTGCTATGCATGATGTATGAATTATATGTTCATTGTGTGAAGTGGCGATTGTAAGCCAACTCTTTATCCCATTTTTGTTCATTACATGGGATTGTGTGAAGACCCTTCTTGCAACAAAATCACCATGCGGTTATGCCTCTAAGTCGTGCTTCGACACGTGGGAGATATAGCCGCATCGTGGGTGTTACACAGAGGGACTATCCAAAGTGTTAAAACTCGGGAGAGAACCCTTAGCTTTTTTTGATTGGGCCATGGCGAAAGAAAAACAAACATGAAAGAGGCGAATAAAATGGCAAAGGTAAAGTGGTGGAGAGAAAACGAGAGGCAAATGGCAAAAAATGTAATGCGAGGGAGAAGACTTTGTGATGGGTACTTGGTATGTCTTGACTTGTGCGTAGATCTCCCCGGCAACGGTGCCAGAAATCCTTCTTTCTATCACTTGAGCATGCGTTGGTTTTCCGTTGAATAGGAAAGGGTGATGCAACAAAGTAGCGTAAGTATTTCCCTCAGTTTTTGAGAACCAAGGTATCAATCCAGTAGGAGACTACACGCAAGTCCCTCCTACCTGCACAAACAATCAAGAACCTTGCAACCAACTCGATAAAGGGGTTGTCAGTCCCTTCACGGGCACTTGCAAAAGTGAGATCTGACAAAGATAATAAGATAAATATTTTCGGTATTTTTGTTGTATAGATTGAAAAGTAAAGATTGCAAAATAAATGGCGACAGAAATAGCTAGTTGACGGGAGATTAATATGATCGAAGATAGACCCAGGGGCCATAGGTTTCACTAGTGGCTTCTCTCAAGATAGCATAATCTACGGTGGGTGAACAAATTACTATCGAGCAATTGATAGAAAAGCGCATAGTTATAAGAATATCTAGGCATGATCATGTATATAGGCATCACGTCTGTGACAAGTAGACCGAAACGATTCTGCATCTACTACTATTACTCCACACATCGATCGCTATCCAGCATGCATCTAGAATATTAAGTTCATAAGAACAGAGTAACACATTAGGCAAGATGACGTGATGTAGAGGGATAAAATCAAGCAATATGAAATAAACCCCATCTTTTTATCCTCGATGGCAACAATACAATATGTGCCTTGCTGCCCCTGCTGTCATTGGGAAAGGACACAACAAGATTGAACCCAAAGCTAAGCACTTCTCCCATTGCAAGAAAGATCAATCTAGTAGACCAAACCAAACTGATAATTCGAAGAGACTTGCAAAGATATTAAATCATGCATATAAGAATTCAGAGAAGAATCAAATATTGTTCATAGATAATCTTGATCATAAACCCACAATTCATCGGATCTCGACAAACACACCGCAAAAAGAATTACATCAAATAGATCTTCAAGAGAATTGAGGAGAACTTTGTATTGAGATCCAAAGAGAGAGAAGAAGCCATCTAGCTAATAACTATGGACACGAAGGTCTGTGGTAAACTACTCACACATCATCGGAGAGGCTATGGTGTTGATGTAGAAGCCCTCCATGATCGATTCCCCCTCCAGCGGAGCACCGAAAAAGGCCCCAAGATGGGATCTCACGGGTACAGAAGGTTGCGGCGGTGGAAATAGAGTTTCGTGGTGCTCCTAGATGTTTTCAGGGTATATGAGTATATATAGGCGAAAGAAGTAGGTCAGTGGAGCCACGAGTGGCCCACGAGGGTGGGGGCACGCCTCCCTACCTCATGGCCGCCTTGTTGCTTCCTTGACGTCCACTCCAAGTCTCCTGGATTGCGTTTGTTCCAAAGACGATCCTCGCGAAGGTTTCATTCTGTTTGGATTCCGTTTGATATTCCTTTTCTGTGAAACACTGAAATAGGCAAAAAAATAGCAATTTGCACTGGGCCTTCGTTAATAGGTTAGTCCAAAAAATAATTTAAAAGTGCATAATAAAGCCCATTAAACATCCAAAACAGATAATATAATAGCATGGAACAATAAAAGATTATAGATACGTTGGAGACGTATCAATGAGATTTATCATGTAATCGAGTTAGTTTTGTTAGAATTTGATCTATAGTATCCACTATGTTCTAAGATTGATGTTGCTATGACTTTGCTATGCTTAATGCTTGTCACTAGGGCCCAAGTGCCATGATTTCAGATCTGAACCTATTATGTTTTCATGAATATATTTGTGTTCTTCCTATCTTGCAAGTTGTAGGCACCTATTACAAGTTATGATCCGCGTACCCCAAGGTGACAATAATTGGGATTCTTTCTGGTGATTACCGTTGTTTGAGGAGTTCATGTATTCACTAAGTGTTAATGCTTTGGTCTGGTTCTCTATTAAAAGGAGGCCTTAATATCCCTTAGTTTCCATTAGGACCCCGCTGCCACGGGAGGGTAGGACAAAAGATGTCATGCAAGTTCTTTTCTATAAGCGCGTATGACTATATACGGAACACATGCCTACATTATATTGATGAATTGGAGCTAGTTGTGTGTCACCCTAGGTTATAACTGTTGCATGATGAATGCCATCCGACATAATTATCTATCATTGATCCATTGCCTACGAGCTTTTCACATATTGATCTTTGCTACGTTACTTTGTCGTTGCCACTGTTACAATTGCTACAAAATTACTATTGTTACTTTTGCCATCATTACCGTTACTTCCATACTACTTTGCTACTAGATACTTTGCTGCAGATATTAAGCCTTTCAGGTGTGGTTGAATTGACAACTCAGCTGCTAATACTTGAGAATATTCTTTGGCTCCCCTTGTGTAGAATCAATAAATTTGGGTTGAATACTCTACCCTCGAAAACTGTTGCGATCCCCTATACTTGTGGGTTATCAAAAAGATACTAAACTCCTAGATAATATTATGGCAAATTACTCTCAATGGCATACCAAAGATCTTCTACCAGTAAAAAGTGCATGCGATTGAAGAGATTAATACTTTGAGTGGAAAGATGGATGAACTTATGAAATTGATTGCTAGTAAGAGTGCTCCTATTGATCCTAATGATATGCCTTTGTCCACTTTGATTGAGAATAATAATAAATCTGTGGATGTGAATTTTGTTGGTAGGAACAATTTTGGTAATAACGCATATAGCGGTAATTTCAACCCTAGGCCGTTTCCTAGTAATTCCTCTAATAATTATGGTAATTCGTACACAATTCTTATGGAAATTATAATAATATACCCTCTGATTTTGAGAATAATATTAAAGATTTCATTAATTCTCAAAATATTTTCAATGCTATGGTTGAAGAAAAGTTGCTTAAGATTGATGATTTGGCTAGAAACATTGATAGAATTTCTCATGAGATTGATTCTTTTAAGATTAGATCAATGCCACCCAAGATTGATATTAATGAGTCTCTGAAAGCTATTAAAATTTCTATTAATTAATGCAAAGATAGAACCGCTAGGATGCGTGCTAAGAGAGATTGGCTAGAAAAAAGCATGTTTTTTCTAGTTTTTGTGATAATAATGATGAATATCTTAAAGTGATTGGTGTGACTCCTATTGAATCTTTGTTTGCTAATATAAATCTTGATAAAGATGGGACTAGATATGAGTCAATGTTAGCTACAGGGTGCCCCAATAATGTGGAGGGTGAAGATCTTAATGAAAAAATTGACAAAAGTGGGATTGGAGAGGTCATAACTTTAAGTAGCGATGAACCCACTCTTTTGGATTTCAAGGACTTTAATTATGATAATTGTTCTTTGTTAGATTGCATTTCCTTGTTGCAATCCATGTTAAATTCACCTCATGCCTACAATCAAAATAAAGCTTTTACTGAACATATCATTGATGCTATGATGAAATCGTTTGAAGAAAAACTTGAATTGGAAGTTTCTATCCCTAGAAAGCTTTATGATGTGTGGGAACCTACTATTAAGATTAAAATTAAAGATTATGAGTGCAATGCTTTGTGTGATTTGGGTGCTAGTGTTTCCACTATTCCGAAAACTTTATGTGTTGTGCTTGGTTTCCATAAATTGGATGATTGTTCTTTGAATTTGCATCTAGCGGATTCCACTATTAAGAGAGCTATGGGAAGGATTAATGATGTTCTTATTGTTGCAAATAGGAATTATGTGCCCGTATATTTATCGTGCTTGATATAGAGTGCAATCCAGCATGTCCTATTATTCTTGGAAGACCTTTCCTTGGAACGATTGGCGCAATTATTGATATGAAAGAAGGAAACATTAGATTTCAATTTCCGCTAAGGAGGGGCATGGAACACTTTCCAATAAATAAAATTAAGTTGCCATATGAATCTACTATGAGGGCTACTTATGGATTTAATGACAAAGATGACAATACCTAGATCTATGTTATATGCCTATCTAGGGGCGTTAAACAATAGCACTTGTTGGGTGGCAACCCATTTTTTTTATTCTTATGTTTTTTGTTTTTGGTTCTGTTTTTCAATAAATACACATTATTAACTCTGTAGTAATTGTGTTTTGGTGTTTTAATTAGTGTTTGAGCCAAGTAAGACCTTTGGGATGGTTCATGGTGATAGTTGATTTGATCTTACTGAAAAACAGAAACTTTTGCGCTCATTGCCAGAATTTTAAAAAATTACAGAAACCTGCTTTTGATCTGATTTTTTACAAATGATTGATATACAGATTGCCTAGTTTTTCCTAATTTTTCAGAATTTTTGGAGTTACAGAAGTATACAAAATTTCCAGATTAGTACAGACTTTTCTATTTTTGATAGATTCTGCTTTTATGCACTACAAAAAAAAGACACATCCGTGACATTTTGGGTCGAACGAATTTTTTTTCTGTCATACATATGCCACTTCTATGACGATAATTGTGACAAAACCCGGTATCATCATAGATGTGGTGGGCTCCTACTTCTATGACAAAAAATCATGACAGAAAATGGGCTTTTCGTCCTGGGCGGGCTGGAGACGCAGCTGCATGCCATGCTTTGGGTCGTCCATGACGGAAATAACCATGGTAGAAGCGAGGGGGAGGAAAATTTCGGGGAGTTGCCGGTTACGGTGGGAGGTCGGGGGCCGAGCGATGCGCGTTTCTCTCGTACACGTACGCGCGTGTGTGCAAGGCGTTGGCTCTAACTGAACCCGAGCGAGGCGTTGGGCTCTAACTGAACCCGAGCGATTGCACTGCAGGCTACGCGTTACTGAACCCGAGCGATTGATCGATGGCTGTTAACTAAACCCGATCGAGCGATTCCTTCGCTACTGCTGCTAACTGAAGCCGATCGATTGGATGAACAGTGAGCGTTGCGGGGGGTTTGGATGAACAGTGAGTGGTGGCGTTGCCTCTGGATGAACAGGACCCCGTGGTGTGGAGGGCTGGATGAACAGTAGACGGTGGAGGGGTGCCCGTGGAGGGGTGGTTGAACAGGACCCCGTGGTGTGGAGGGCTGAATGAACAGTAGACGGTGGAGGGGTGGTTGAACAGTAGACGGTGGAGGGGTGGTTGAACAGTAGCTGGTGGAGTAGCACGCGGTGGAGGCTGGATGAACAGAAGCCCGTGGAGGCTGGAGGAGGTCGATGGTAGCCCGTGGAGGCTGGAGGAGGTCGACGGTGGAGATGAACAGTATCCCGTGGAGTCCCATTTTGCGGTACGCCACACCCCTCCCGATGAACATGACCCCCGTTTCGACCGTAGCGCTCCAACACAAGTCCGTTTCGTCCGTTTTGCGGTACGCCACACCCCTCCCGATCAACAGGACCCCCGTTTCGACCATAGGAGGTCCGTTTCCTCCGTGTTGCGGTACACCACACCCCTCCCGATCAACAGGACCCCCGTTTCGACCGTAGGAGGTCTGTTTCCTCCGTTTTGCGGTACGCCACACCCCTCCCGATCAACAGGATCCCATTCTGAACATAGGAGGTCTATTTCCTCCGTTGTGCGCTATGCCAGGCCTCGTTTCCATCGCCTGTTCCGTCCAAGCCCTCCCGATGAAAACGACCACGCATTCCATTCCGACCCAGCCGGTTGGCTCCCACGCGTTACGTTGCCTCCCGATGAACACGACGCATTCCGTTGCCTCCCCATGAACACGACGCATTCCATTGCCTCCCCATGAACACGACGATGACGCTATTTCTCCGTTCCGACCCAGCCATGTACACGAGCCTTGGCCGTACGTATGCGCGAGTAGGCGTTCGAGACCCCGCCCGTATGTACGTATGTGGCCATATTTTCTTTCTTGCACCCTGGTCGCTGTACGTACGTGTACATGCTATGTGCGTGCCTCTACTACGACACGTGCACGCCTCTACATCCACAAGTATATATGTACGTACACGTTTGCGACCAGAATGACAACGCAACGTACGCTTCGACAAGGTGGGTCCCGACTGTCACACACTTCCTTGCCTGCGAAGATGTAGCTGGTGGGTCCCAGCAGTCAGGGGGGCGAATCGTTTTGGTTTTTTTTTGCCCGGACGTACTTCCTTGCGTGCGAAGATGTAGCTGGTGGGTCCTAGCAATCAGGGGGGAAACGTTTTTTCGTGAAATACTGGTGGCCCATCCGGTGGGTCCCTGCTGTCAGGTGGAGGAATAATTATTTTGCGCGTAATAAGGAGGCACTTCCTTGCGGACGTCATGGACCCAGCTGTCAGCCTCTCCACGCACAGTACTCTTCCGATGGAAGTCGGTCGTTGACCACATTGACCACGCCGCGCCGAGAGCACCACGGTGGTGGACGACGGCAAGGCCTAGGAAGGGGACGACATGGAGCCGGGGAAGACGCAGCAGTGGATGCCCACGCGAAGAGGAGTACGAGGGTGAGGCTGCCGTCGCCGCAGAATAACAGGGGGTGTGGATGAGTAGAGGGATGGCCTGGCCAGCGGTGGGAGTAGTAGGGGGCGGTGAGGCCTCCGCGGCTGTTCATCACAGCCGGCCACAGGAGGCAGGAGCATGCGGCACGACCGGCGCTACTTTGGGCGGCTGGAGCACGAAGACCAGAGGTTGAAGAAGCACTACGGCCGTTGGATGGATATCGTACGGTCACTGGAGCTAGAGTCGTTCATATTGACTAAGTTGACAAAGCCCTCCGTCCCCGTAAACTTAATAGGCCCACAAGTCAGCCTCCCACCAAGGCGAGTCCCAGCTAGCAGGGGGAGTATTCATTTTTTGTGCGTAATAAGGAGACATTTCCGGTGGGTCCGAGCTGACAGCGGGGGGAACGTTTTTTTCATGAAATACAGAGACCCTTCCGGTGGGTCCCAGCTATCAGGTGGAGGAATCATTATATTGCGTGTAATAAGGAGGCATTTTCCTGTGTGGGCCCCTACAGTCAGCCTCTTCCGGTGGCTGTTGTTTGTTGACCATGTTGACCTCGCCGCGCCGAGAGCACAAACGCGATGGACGAGGGCGAGGCCCAGGAAGAGAACAACCCGGAGCCAGCGAAGCCACTGCAGTGGATGCCCACACTGAGGGGAGAACAAGCGATGACTGGTCGGCTGCGGGGTGAGGCTGACGTCGCCGGAAAATAACAGGATGTGTGTGTGGTTAGAGGGATGGCCTGGCGGCAGCACAGCCAGCCACGGGAGGAGCGAGCAGGCAGTCCCGCCGGTGCTAGTTTGGGCGGCTGGAGCAGGAAGATCAGAGATTGAAGAAGCACGGCGGCCGTTGGATGGATATCCAACAATCACTACTGTGTGTTGACTAAGTTGACAAAGCCTTGCGTACGCGTCAAAAAAAATTAGGACAGCGTCATCGTCAACCTAGTAGGCCCAAAAGTCAGCCTCCAAATCTGTGGAAAACAGCATACAGCCCATTAGCCATTATTTTCAATAATTTACAGCCCATTTGCTAATTCTTAAGGATATTTGAAGCCCATATTCTTTTTATTAGCATTACAGACCATATATTCTGGGCACTGCTAAAAAATTCAATGAAATTTTGTATATTTCGGTGGGGTCCGAACTCTTCTAATCACGAAATTTCGAGTCACTTTATTCAAAAAATTATATCAAAATAAAATTCAAAAAACAATTCTCCACAAAAAAATGAATGAAATTTAGAATCTTAACTAGCAAGATGCCCGTTCGTTGCACGGAACATGAAGATGCATTTGTATGAGTAGTTTATCTTGTGGGAGAAAAGATGATATTTTAATGTAATTGCCAGTTGGCTTTGGTTTTTATAAGAGTAGAGAGTAGAGAAATCCTAAAAAAATGATATTTTAATGCAATTGCTGGTTGGCTTTGGTTTAAAAATTTACAGCCCATTTCTTACAACTTATAGCCCGTTTTCTGGGGAAGCCCATTTCTTATCCCTCCTCGTCTTGAAAGATTTGCAGCCCAGCAGGGCTGAGAAAAGCAAGTAGGCCTCGGTTTTGGTATTCTCCAAAAAAAGAATTGGGCTAGACAATTTCAGAAAGAAAAAATATATCAACTGGGCTCGTCATGTGCTTAATAAAAGCGTAAGCGTGGGCTAGACGGGCCACAGCCCCCGCACAACGCGTAGTTGAGCTCCGTCTCTGAAACTGAAAAACAACTAGGCAAGCCACTGGGTCCCTAGTGTTATCCGCTCGTTGTGTAATTTTCTCGTTTATTGACTACATTGACAATGGCGTGGAACCTAGTTGTCAAACAATTAGGAGGAAGTATTTTTTTGGCTTGTAATAACGAGGCACCTGCTTGCGAAATGCAATGACCCTGGTGGGTCCCTACTATCAGCCTCTCCACGTACAGTCATCTCCTAATTCCTCTTGGTTGTTGACCATGTTGACAACGCCAGACGCCGGCGGGCACAACAAGCTAACCAAGGCGGAGAACGACGGCGAGGCCTCGGACGGGAACGAACAACAGCCATGGAAGATGCGGCAGTGTAGTGGCAGGTGGATGGGAGTACGAGGGCAACAACATGCAAGTCAAGCATACAAATGGTACAAAAAGCCCAAGGATTAATTGTTCATCAAATTTTTAGACAAAACCCAGATTGAACATGATAGTAACATCTAACCCAACCACTCGTTTTTGCAGTCACAAACAAATGGATCGGTCTGATCCATAAAATCAACATCCTGTGCAAAAAAAAAATTATTTCAGGATGTCTACAACTTATTGTAAATATAAGCCGAGCATGTTTAGAAGCCCATTTGTCCACCTGAAACTTCTTTTTTTGCTGTTCAACATGTTCGTCCGTGAGAAATCTCTTGCTGTAAAAATTAAGCCTCATGGACAATAGTAACCTCGCGTTCAACAGGAAGAATGTGACAAAGCTTATGTTTGCCTGGTGGGATGCATATCGTCCCATCGTTATTGTCCTCAAACGAATGTCATGAGAACTGAGAAAATCCTTGTGCTTATTACGCCAACGATTGGTTATATGTTTTTCTACATGTGGTTCTCCCTAAGTAGACATGAAGATTGAAAACAGTTAAGGTATGAAAAAAGAGTATGCCGAAAGAACGACAGCTGAACAGTTAATTCTAGTACAATATATACGGGCTTTCAATGTGCATGAAATCATCACCTCATGTATAAATTCTCCAGAGATCGAAAGCATCGCAGCAAGCCAATAATTATGTCCAGATCAAAACTATAGATTCTGATATATATGATGTTGACAGAATCTAGCAGCATTGATAGGCTATCAATGGACGAACTCTTCATTGAGCATATAACATAATATTAGTACCCAAAGTGTACTCCAAGATAATAAAAACTTATGCGCACAAATGAAAAATGTAGCATATGATTACAAATGTGTAGATGATAATATATGGTACCTGAAAAAGTGAGGAGCCAAACACCAACTCCTTGTGATTATTAAACGGGTCACGAATTACACCCAAGGTCTCGAGTTTGGGTGCAGAGACGACAGTTATTTCTGAAGGTGTATAACAATTATGAAGGAGCAACCTTTCAAGTGAAGGGGCATCTTCGATGATGAGCTGCTGTCCTTTAAAACAAATTCCAATGCTTTTAAGGTGAGGCGACTTTATTTGGAGACAACTGATACCGATTTCTATTCCCAAAACAATCAGCAAGCGCTCCAGGGCAGGGCAACTGGAGTGGATGATGCTGTGTAGTGAGGCCTCCGACAGATAAACCACCACAAGCGAAAGTTTTTTTAGCAGTGGGAGTCGAAGCATTTGTACCAGATCGTCTGGTAGATGGCACAGGGCGAAGGTGGCGGTGTGGAGAGAGGAGGAAAACCGTGAGATGGACAACAGTGGTATGGGCACGAATTCTTGGTATGTTCGTGGTATGAAACTTCCGTGGTAATGGTAGAACTCAAACTGCTGGAGTTTTCCGAATTCAAGGGATGTCAGCCAAGCGTCCACCTTGCCGGGTATGGACAGCAGGTAGCTTGTCGGGATGCAGAGTCATTGAACGGGGCCCTACTGGTGAGAAGAGATGATGGCTCTGATGAGATCAAATTCAGGAAGGACAGATATCTGACGACAGTCGAGATTGAGGGGCGCGGTGCGCCATAGAGGGCGCCACCGAGTTGAGAGGACTTGTGTGCGGCAGCAATCCTTGGTGGGGAGAAGCGAGATGATCTCCTCAAGGATGACGCCCGGGAGATCGCTGATGCGGTCCACCAGAGATTCTACCGGTTCCTCAGATCCGGGTGGGGGGGCTCGCCGCTTCTCCCCGCGCTACCGGGTGCGGGATCTACAACCGGCGTTGCCGCTGGCGTGAGCCTCATCTTCTTGGCGCTGGGGCCAGCCGACTCCATTTTCCTTGTGGGCGTCGCGCCGAGCTCACGGGTTTGAGCAGAGTAGCCAGAGACGAGCCTAGTGGCAGTGCGAGTGGGGAAGAAGGAGGGCTGGGGATTTCTGTAGGAGTGGAAGAAGAGGAGCAGGCGTTTTCTATACGAGTGAGGAAGAAGGTGAGCGGGGTTTTCTGGACGAGTGAGGAAGATTAGGGAGTGAGGGGAATTGGATGGGGAGACGGAAGCGGGAGATCGAGCTGTTCGTGTTTATAAGGCCCGCTGCAGTAACTACTCGCTTTTTCCCAAGAACCGCTCTCTTCTTTTGTGTTGCTGCATTGGAGTTGGCGCATGGGCTTGGCTGACTGGCCATACATGCAGGATGCATGTGCCGACCAGCCAGTGCATGCGCCTGGTTTGTTACTAGGCCTATTTAATAGGGTGGTTATGGAGTAAATTAAGGAGATTTATTTTCTCTGTGTGCATCCACCAAATTAGAGGATGTGGTACTGGATGCAGACACTCACATTAAACTAACATTCAGAAGAACAAAAGTTCAGCATGTCTATGCATCTCAATGATTCACCATACTATAACCAATATACAAAGTTGTGAGAAGGTGTGGAAATAAAGAAAATCGGTCAATGCTTCTCTGAGCAAAGGGCCTCCCTCACGCATTAATTTCCTAGGCATGCTTGTTTCTTCTCAATGTTGCGAGCACTTTGAGCATGTTGGCAAATCCATAGCTAGCTAGCTGCCTCATCTTGCAATTGATGCTGACACATTTGCAGCAAACACATGAGGCAATAGAGATGACTCAACATGGGTCCATATTGTGCAGTTCCCCTGATATCATATTCATTGTCCTGAATCTAAAAAGATAGGAAAACAGTAGCTATACTTAAACGGTGTTGCAAAATAGTAGCACATATCAATAGCTCGGCATGACAAAAGACGATCATCTGGACGAAGGGGATACTGACCTGCCTGAGGAAGATTACATATAATTTCATAAGTCCTTGGTTGATTTCCACCTTCGGCTGCACTGCTTGTTTGCTCCTCTACACATGACAGGATCGTTCCGCACTGCATTCAACAAGTCAACGTACGAATAAGCTAATTTCATATTGCGGTGGTCATTGGACCTAGTTACGAATGTAGGAATACCTGGAGCACCATGAGGTTAGCTAACAGCAGGTAGATGCAGCCATATAAATTTTGTGCGGTGCTACCAAAATTGAGGTTTGTATCCCTTCCCGTTATGAGAATTCTTCTTGAAGTTGGTAGAATGTGACGGCTTGTTCTTTGCATCAAACTTGCCTTTCCCCTGAAATTTGTTCTTGTTGTTTTGGGGCTGGTCGGGCTGGAAGTTCTTCTCGTGTACCATGTGGGCACTAGAAGCTCCCTCGGCGACCCGAGCACGTGTGTCTTTTGCTCTCGCCTTCTCCTCAAAATCAAGAGTGCTAATGAGATCCAAAACAGAAAACTCATGTCTCTTGTTTTTCAGAGAAGTAGCAAAATCGTTCCACGAAGGTGGAAGCTTGGCAATGATGGTCCCAGCAACAAATTTGTCCGGCAGCACACACTTAAAGTACTCAAGTTCCTTAGAGAGTGATTGTATCTCATGAGTCTGCTGAACAACAGAGCGCTCATCAGTCATCTTGTAGTCACAGAATTGCTCCATGACGTACAACTCGTTGCCAGCGCCCGAGGGCCCAAACGTGGCCTCGAGCACAGCCACATGTCTTTGCCACTGTCAAATGACATATATGAATCCACAATGGAATCATCAAGAACACTCAGCAGGGCGGCTTTGAAGAGGGTATCCATGTTTTGAAAAGCTTCCTGATGTGTAGGATTAAGATCGCCCTCAGGCTTACCCTTAGTGGCGTCATAGCAGTACATGATCTAAAACCAATATACTGCTCTTGTGCGCCACCTTTTATATTGCACCCCCTTGAAAGTAGGCGGCTTCAAAAGCGCAGCAAAACCACTCGGAGTAAATTGCCCGTGATCAGGTTTTTGGATTGGATTGTTGAATATATGAGCAATTTAGTATGAGATTTAATCCGAATCAGTAGTAAATAGATCATGATGACAATTGCAAACATCAAAGTAATGATGCGGACTAAACCAGGAGGACAGAATCACATACTATACAGCGGGAGCAAAACCGATGTGGTTGATGTTGTCACTCATGTCGTTGGTGAAGAGGTTACCGAGGTCGG
Organism: Triticum aestivum; assembly: GCF_018294505.1. Lineage (NCBI taxonomy): Eukaryota > Viridiplantae > Streptophyta > Magnoliopsida > Poales > Poaceae > Triticum > Triticum aestivum. The sequence continues at coordinate 396,524,244 of NC_057795.1, read as the reverse complement.
GGAAGAAGGCTATCGTTGAGGAAGTCGTCGCTGGCAGTAGTCACAGGAGTGTGCTCCCCAAAAACCTGATCGCCCCTCTCCCATACAGGATCACGAAAGGCGGGGTTCGGAGGACTGCTGTCCCTTCTCGCAGTGCACGCCGGAAGGAGGGCTGGAGAAGAATTGCGTGGCGGTGCTAAGATCTGGAACGGTGCGAAACCATATGATACAGCGGCGGCTAGGGTAGAGCATGTTAGGTCGGTCGTGCAAGTATAATAGTAGGCCTTTGGCCCCCAAACCCCATGTCCAAGTCAATAATAGCTCAAAAAAGTCAATAATAGCCCCACCAAGGTTTGTCTAAAAAAACCGGAGTAATTAAGGCGTCCGTTAGTCCCTTTAGTATAAATACAATATCATTAATAATGGCGCCACCTTTTGTCTCACAAAGTATGTTGGAGTACAACCGGCTACACGTTTACAATCCGCTTCTCTTCTCTCTCCTCTTCTCTCTCCTTCAACTAAGCACAAATACTATATTTAAATCCTTACAGCCTGCTTATGTCATCTAATTGTAGTACTTGCTCTAAAAGTTACTATCCACTGTGTAGTCTGAAATGCCGGGCGTGCAGTGGGTGGTGCCCTCGGTCGGTGCGCCGCTTCAACGGCGGAAGAAGTGAGAGGTCGCGTCACCCTGACTTGCCATCAATGTGGAGCGGCGGGCTCAGCTGGCGCCGGGAGGGAAGCGCGCGCGGGAGGGGGGAGGGCTTTTTGTTGGGCCAAGAAGGTGAGAAGCCAACTTGGGATCGGTCCGGACGGGGAAATATCATGTGCTCCAATACTCTACATATGACACTAGTCTATGTTACTACTCCCTCCTTTCCGGTTTATAGAGATGTTTAGAGTAACATAGTAATATGTTATAGTACAACTTACTCCCCACTATGACCAGCCTTGGCCTCTCCCAGTGCTCCACCATGTATAGCTGCTAAGCCTGCCACGTAGGCATAAAATATGATGTGGCACCAATAAACTAAGCACCTATGCATTGAAGGCTTGAGTTACTAAGCCATTTAATGCACTTAGCACCTCATCTAAAGAGCATTAATAGTATAGCCAGTTGCTGGCTATAAGCCAGTGCCATGTCATCTACAGCCCATCTTATAGTCAACATGTACAATAGTAGATCAAAAGAGTGTTGTCGGTGTCAAAACCGGCGGATCTCGGGTAGGGGATCCCGAACTGTGCGTCTAGGCGGATGGTAACAGGAGACAAGGGACACGATGTTTTACCCAGGTTCGGGCCCTCTTGATGGAGGTAAAACCCTACGTCCTGCTTGATTAATATTGATGATGTGTATTACAAGAGTGGATCTACCACGAGATCAAGGAGGCTAAACCCTAGAAGCTAGCCTATGGTATGATTGTTGTAATGGATGTTGTGTCCTACGGACTAAACCATCCGGTTTATATAGACACCGGAGATGGCTAGGGTTAAACAGAGTCGGTTACAATGGTAGGAGATCTACATATCCGTATCGCCAAGCTTGCCTTCCACGCCAAGGAAAGTCCCATCCGGACACGGGACGAAGTCTTCAATCTTGTATCTTCGTAGTCTTGGAGTCCGGCGGACGATGATAGTCCGGCTGTCCGGACACCCCCTAGTCCAGGACTCCCTCAGTAGCCCCTGAACCTGGCTTCAATGACGATGAGTCCGGCGCGCATAATGTTCGGCATTGCAAGGCGGGTTCCTCCTCCGAATAACCATAGAAGATTGTGAACACCAGGATAGTGTCCGGCTCTGCAAAATAAATTCCACATTCCACCGTAGAGAGAATAATATATACACAAGTTCAATCTGCTAACGTATTTTGCGGCATGACGTCACACCACTACCAAGCCTTTACTTGCATCGTTTTTTATTGTACCGCCTCAGCGCGTTTAGCGAAGCGGTTTCCTTGGCACGTCTTGTCGAAGCAGAGATCGTGTTCCCCTTATTCCAGGATTCTCATCAATACGGATGTGGGTAACCCAACCGCGCCATTGATGGTGGCGCTTGGGGGATAAGCGAGTTTTACCACGCCGGTGGGGCCGCATAGTCTTCGTCCGCCTATATATAAGGGATAAGGATCCACATTTTCACCTACGCCTTCTTCCTCCTTTGCTTATCCATTTCTGCGCACTCGAGCTCCAGCGCCCAAGTTCGTGCATCTCGTCTCAACCTTCTCCGACCATGTCCAGAGCGGGAGGCAAGTGGTTGGCCTCCACCGTTAAGGAGGAGCACATCACAAAGCTGCGCAGCGCCGGATACCTTTCCGGCGACATCGCGCACCAGCTGCCCGACGAGGGGCAGCTCATCCCCACCCCCAGGCCCCATGAGAGGGTCGTTTTCCTTCCCCACTTCCTCCGCGGACTGGGCTTTCCACTTCACCCCTTTGTCCGGGGGCTCATGTTCTACTACGGCCTGGATTTCCATGATCTGGTGCCGAACTTCATCCTCAACATCTCGGCGTTTATCGTCGTGTGCGAGGCCTTCCTCTGCATCCAGCCCCACTTCGGCTTGTGGCTCAAGACCTTCAATGTTAAGCCGAAGGTAGTGAAGGGCACTCAAGCGGAGTGCGGAGGCGCCATGTTGGTCAAGATGCCCAACGTCCTTTGGTTCGAAGGGGCCTTCGTGGAATCCGTCAAAGGGTGGCAATCGGGGTGGTTCTATATCACCGAGCCGCGCGACCCTACATGGGCGGCGGCCCCCGAGTTCAGATCTGGTATCCCTACGCAGCTCACCTCCTGGAAAGAGAAGGGCTTGTTGTGGGGTAAATCGAAGGAGCTGAAGGGACTCCAAGCCTGTATCCAGAAGCTGGTGAACAAGAAGCTCAGGCTTGTTAACGTGGTCCAAGTCATGCTCGTCCGCCGGATTCTCCCATGCCAAGAACGGGCATTCAATCTGTGGGAGTTCGATCCGGAACAACACCAGGCGTTGAGCGGGCTCTTCGACATGACGTACGAAGGCGCCTGGAGGGTGCTGTTTAAGGGCGCCAAAGCCCCCGCATCCGCGACGGAAGATCACGGATTTCACTCGCAGCGTCCAGCCGACGAGGTAAGTGATTCTACCCCTTTACGGGACACTTGTTGTTAATTGTTCGACCCTAAGCGGGTTTCAATTTCCCTTTTCCCTTGAAAGGACTGGATGAAGAAGGCCGAGCAGCTCATCTGCCCGGATCCCATGCCAGAAAACCCAGTAGACGCCCGTCTAGCGGGGCTGCTGGTTCCGGCACCGCACGTGGTGCCGGAGAAGAAGGCCAAGAAGGTGGCCACGGGTACTCGAAAGAGTTCCCATTTTCAGGTCTCCGACGACTCCGAGGCGGACTCCTTCCCCGAAGATGAGGAGGAGGAAGAAGACTCTCTCCCAGAGGAGGGAGAGAGGAAGAGGAAGGCTTCCCCAACAGGGGAGGCCGAAGGGTCCAAGAGGGGAATAACTATTCCCTCGGACAGCTCTGCCAACACCAACGTTGGCGGCGAAGAGTGGCCTTCAAGGGCTAGGCCTCCGGCGAGATCATAAGTATCCGGATTCCTGAATGATTTATAATTTATCTTTTGTGTCACATAGTGTCCTTCTAATGCCGCATACTGCCTGCAGTCCGGTCGATGATGATCTCCCCGCTTCATCGAGCGGGTCATTGGCTCCGTCGGATGTGGATTCCATCCCGACTGCCTCCACCCCTCGCGCCGCTGAGGACGCCGAGGTTGAAGGAAATATGCCCTAGAGGCAATAATAAAGTTATTATTTATTTCCTTATATCATGATAAATGTTTATTATTCATGCTAGAATTGTATTAACCGGAAACATAATACATGTGTGAATACATAGACAAACAGAGTGTCACTAGTATGCCTTTACTTGACTAGCTCGTTAATCAAAGATGGTTATGTTTCCTGACCATGAACAATGAGTTGTTATTTGATTAACGAGGTCAGATCATTAGTTGAATGATCTAATTGACATGACCCATTCCATTAGCTTAGCACCTGATCGTTTAGTATGTTGCTATTGCTTTCTTCATGACTTATACATGTTCCTATGACTATGAGATTATGCAACTCCCGTTTACCGGAGGAACACTTTGGGTACTACCAAACGTCACAACGTAAATGGGTGATTATAAAGGAGTACTACAGGTGTCTCCAATGGTCGATGTTGGGTTGGCGTATTTCGAGATTAGGATTTGTCACTCCGATTGTCGGAGAGGTATCTCTGGGCCCTCTCGGTAATACACATCACATAAGCCTTGCAAGCATTACAACTAATATGTTAGTTGTGAGATGATGTATTACGGAACGAGTAAAGAGACTTGCCGGTAACGAGATTGAACTAGGTATTGGATACCGACGATCGAATCTCGGGCAAGTAACATACCGATGACAAAGGGAACAACGTATGTTGTTATGCGGTCTGACCGATAAAGATCTTCGTAGAATATGTAGGAGCCAATATGGGCATCCAGGTCCCGCTATTGGTTATTGACCAGAGACGTGTCTCGGTCATGTCTACATTGTTCTCGAACCCGTAGGGTCCGCACGCTTAAGGTTACGATGACAGTTATATTATGAGTTTATGCATTTTGATGTACCGAAGGTTGTTCGGAGTCCCGGATGTGATCACGGACATGACGAGGAGTCTCGAAATGGTCGAGACGTAAAGATTGATATATTGGAAGCCTATGTTTGGACATCGGAAGTGTTCCGGGTGAAATCGGGATTTTACCGGGTTACCGGGAGGTTACCGGAACCCCCCGGGAGCCATATGGGCCTTCATGGGCCTTAGTGGAAAGGAGAAAGGGGCAGCCCAAGGTGGCTGCGCCTCTTCCCCCTCCCCTAGTCCTATTAGGACTAGGAGAAGGTGGCCGGCCCCCCTCTCTCCCTTCCCCTCCGAGGAATCCTAGTTGGACTAGGATTGGAGGAGGAATCCTACTCCCAGAGGGAGTAGGACTCTCCTGCGCCTCCCTCTTTGGCCGGCCAGCCTCCCCTCCTCTCCTCCTTTATATACGGAGGCAGGGGCACCTCTAAACACACAAGTTGACACAAGTTGATCCACGTGATCAATTCCTTAGCCGTGTGCGGTGCCCCCTGCCACCATATTCCTCGATAATACTGTAGCGGAGTTTAGGCAAAGCCCTGCTGCTGTAGTTCATCAAGATCGTCACCACGCCGTCGTGCTGACGGAACTCTTCCCCGACACTTTGCTGGATCGGAGTCCGGGGATCGTCATCGAGCTGAACGTGTGCTCGAACTCGGAGGTGCCGTAGTTTCGGTGCTTGACCGGTTGGATCGTGAAGACGTACGACTACTTCCTCTACGTCGTGTCATCGCTTCCGCAGTCGGTCTGCGTAGGGTACGTAGACAACACTCTCCCCTCGTTGCTATGCATCACATGATCCTGTGTGCGCGTAGGAAATTTTTTGAAATTACTACGAAACCCAACAGTGGCATCCAAGCCTGGTTATTGATGTTGATGTTATATGCACGAGTAGAACACAAGTGAGTTGTGGACGATACAAGTCATACTGCCTACCAGCATGTCATATTTTGGTTCGGCGGTATTGTTGGACGAGACGACCCGGACCAACCTTACGCGTACGCTTACGCGAGACCGGTTCCCTCGACGTGCTTTGCACAGAGATGGCTTGCGGGCGACTGCCTCTCCAACTTTAGTTGAACCAAGTATGGCTACGCCCGGTCCTTGCGAAGGTTAAAACGGAGTCTATTTGACAAACTATCGTTGTGGTTTTGATGCGTAGGTGAGATTGGTTCTTACTTAAGCCCGTAGCAGCCACGTAAAACATGCAACAACAAAGTAGAGGACGTCTAACTTGTTTTTGCAGGGCATGTTATGATGTGATATGGTCAAAGCATGATGCTGAATTTTATTGTATGAGATGATCATGTTTTGTAACCGAGTTATCGGCAACTGGCAGGAGCCATATGGTTGTCGCTTTATTGTATGCAATGCAATCGCGATGTAATGCTTTACTTTATTACTAAACGGTAGTGATAGTCGTGGAAGCATAAGATTGGCGAGACGACAACGATGCTACGATGGAGATCAAGGTGTCGCGCCGGTGACGATGGTGATCATGACGGTGCTTCGGAGATGGAGATCACAAGCACAAGATGATGATGGCCATATCATATCACTTATATTGATTGCATGTGATGTTTATCTTTTTATGCATCTTATCTTGCTTTGATTGACGGTAGCATTATAAGATGATCTCTCACTAAATTATCAAGAAGTGTTCTCCCTGAGTATGCACCGTTGCGAAAGTTCTTCGTGCTGAGACACCACGTGATGATCGGGTGTGATAGGCTCTACGTTCAAATACAACGGGTGCAAAACAGTTGCGCACGCAGAATACTCAGGTTAAACTTGACGAGCCTAGCATATGCAGATATGGCCTCGGAACACGGAGACCGAAAGGTCGAGCGTGAATCATATAGTAGATATGATCAACATAAAGATGTTCACCGATGAAACTACTCCATCTCACGTGATGATCGGACATGGTTTAGTTGATTTGGATCACGTGATCACTTAGAGGATTAGAGGGATGTCTATCTAAGTGGGAGTTCTTTAGTAATATGATTAATTGAACTTCAAATTTATCATGAACTTAGTCCTGGTAGTATTTTGCAAATTATGTTGTAGATCAATAGCTTGCGTTGTTGCTCTCATATGTTTATTTTGATATGTTCCTAGAGAATATTGTGTTGAAAAATGTTAGTAGCAATGATGCGGATTCGATCCGTGATCTGAGGTTTATCCTCATTGCTGCACAGTAGAATTATGTCCTTAATGCACCGCTAGGTGACAGACCTATTGCAGGAGCAGATGCAGAAGTTATGAACGTCTGGCTAGCTTAATATGATGACTACTTGATAGTTTAGTGCACCATGCTTAACGGCTTAGAATCGGGACTTCAAAGACGTTTTGAACGTCATGGACCATATGAGATGTTCCAGGAATTGAAGTTAATATTTCAAGCAAATACCCGAGTTGAGAGATATGAAGTCTCCAACAAGTTCTATAGCTAAAAGATGGAGGAGAATCGCTCAACTAGTGAGCATGTGCTCAGATTGTCTGGGTACTTCAATCGCTTGAATCAAGTGGGAGTTAATCTTCCAGATAAGATAGTGATTGACAGAATTCTCTAGTCACCATCACCAAGTTAGTAGAACTTCGTGATGAACTATAGTATGCAAGGGATGATGAAAATGATTCCCGAGCTCTTCGTGATGTTGAAATCAACGAAGGTAGAAATCAAGAAAGAGCATCAAGTGTTGATGGTTGACAAGATCACTAGTTTTCAAGAAAAGGGCAAAGGGAAAGAAAGGGGAACTTCAAGTAGATTGACAAGCAAGTTGTCACTCCCACGAAGAAGCCCAAAGCTGAACCAAAGCCTGAAACTGAGTGCTTACACTGCAAAGGTAATGGTCACTGGAAGCGGAACTACCCTAAATATTTGGTGGATAAGAAGGATGGCGAAGTGAAAAAGGGTATATTTGATATACATGTGTTTGATGTGTGCTTTACTAGTGTTTATAGCAACCCCTCGGTATTTGGTACTGGTTCAGTTGCTAAGAGTAGTAACTCGAAACGGGAGTTGCAGAATAAACAGAAACTAGTTAAGGGTGAAGTGATGATGTGTGTTGAAAGTAGTTTCAAGATTGATATGATCATCATCGCACACTCCCTATTCTTTCGGGATTAGTGTTGAACCTAAATAAATGTTATTTGGTGTTTGCGTTGAGCATGAATATGATTTGATCATGTTTATTGCAATACGGTTATTCATTTAAGTAAGAGAATAAACTGTTGTTCTATTTACATGAATAAAACCTTATATGGTTACACACCCAATGAAAATGGTTCATTGGATCTCGATCGTAGTGATACACATATTCATAATATTGATGCCAAAAGATGCAAAGTTAATAATGATAGTGCAACTTATTTGTGGCACTGCCGTTTGGGTCATATCGGTGTAAAGCGCATGAAGAAACTCCATAAAGATGGATTTTCGGAATCACTTGGTTATGAATCATTTGATGCTTGCGAACCGTGCCTTTTGGGCAAGATGACTAAAACTCCGTTCTTCGGAACAATGGAACGAGTTACTGACTTGTTGGAAATAATACATACCGATGTATGCGATCCAATGAGTGCTGTTGCTCGTGGCAAGCATCGTTGTTTTCTGACCTTCACAAGATGATTTGAGCAGATATGGGTATATCTACTTGATGAAACATAAGTCTGAAATAGTTGAAAGGTTCAAAGAATTTCAGAGTGAAGTGGAAAAATCATCGTAACAAGAAAATAAAGTTTCTGCGATCTGATCGCGGAGACAAATATTTGAGTTACGAGTTTGGTCTTCAATTAAAACAATGTGGAATAGTTTCACAGCTCACGCCACCTGGAACACCACATCGTTATGGTGTGTCCGAACGTCGTAACCGCACTTTATTTGATATGGTGCGATCTATGATATCTCTTTACCACTATCGTTTTGGGGTTATGCATTAGAGACAGCTGCATTCACGTTTTAAAATAGGGCACCATCTAAATCCGTTGAGACGACACTGTATGAACTATGGTTTAGCAGTAAACCTAAGCTGTTGTTTATTAAAGTTTGGGGCTGCGATGCTTATGTGAAAAAGTTTCATCCTGATAAGCTCGAACCCAAATCGGAGAAGTGTGTCTTCATAGAATACCCAAAGGAAATTGTTGGGTACACCTTCTATCACAGATCCGAAGGCAAGACATTCGTTGCTAAAATGGATCCTTTCCAGAGAAGGAGTTTCTCTCGAAGGAAGTGAATGGGAGGAGAGTAGAACTTGATGATGTAATTATACCTTCTCCCTTATTGGAAAGTAGTTCATCACAGAAATCAGTTCCAGTGATTCCTACACCAATAAGTGAGGAAGTTAATGATGATGATCATCAAACTTCAGATCAAGTTACTACCAAACCTCGTAGGTCTTCCAGAGTAAGATCCGCACCAGAGTGGTACGGTAATCATGTTCTGGAAGTCATGTTACTAGACCATGATAAACCTACGAACTATGAGGAAGCAATGATGAGCCCAGATTCCACGAAATGGCTTGAGGCCATGAAATCTGAGATATGATCCATGTATGAGAACAAAGTGTAGACTTTGATTGACTTGCCCGATGATCGGTGAGTCATTAAGAATAAATGGATCTTCAAGAGGAAGACGGATGTTGATAGTAGTGTTACTATCTACAAATCTAGACTTGTCGAAAAAGGTTTTTGACAAAGTTCAAGGTGTTGAATACAATGAGATTTTCTTACTCGTATCGATGCTTAAAAGTCTGTCCGAATCATGTTAGCAATTGCCGCATTTTATGATTATGAAATTTGGCAGATGGATGTCAAAACTGCATTCCTGAATGGATTTCTGGAAGAAGAGTTGTATATGATGCAACCGGAAGGTTTTGTCGATCCAAAGGGAGCTAACAAAGTGTGCAAGCTCCAGCGATCCATTTATGGACTGGTGCAAGAATCTCGGAGTTGGAATATACGCTTTGATAAGTTGATCAAAGCATATAGTTATTGTACAGACTTACAGTGAAGCCTGTATTTACAAGAAAGTGAGTGGGAGCACTACAACATTTCTGATAAGTATATGTGAATGACATATTGTTGATCGGAAATAATGTAGAATTATTCTGCAAAGCATGAAAGGATACTTGAATAAAAGTTTTTCAAAGAAAGACCTTGGTGAAGCTGCTTACACATTGAGCATCAAGATCTATATAGATAGATGAAGACGCTTGATAAGATTTTTTCAATGAATACATACCTTGATAAATTTTTGAAATAGTTCAAAATGGAACAGTCAAAGAAGGAGTTCTTGCCTGTGTTGCAAGGTGTTAAGTTGAGTAAGACTCAAAGCCCGACCACGGCAGAAAATAGAAAGAGAATGAAAGTCATTCCCTATGCCTCAGTCATAGGTTCTATAAAGTATGCCATGCTGTATACCAGATCTATTGTATGCCATACCACTGAGTTTGGCAAGGGAGTACAATAGTGATCTAGGAGTAGATCACTGGAGAGCGGTCAAAATTGTCCTTAGTGGAATAAGGATATGTTTCTCGATTACGGAAAAAGGTTCGTCGTAAAAGGTTACGCCGATGCAAGTTTGACACTAATCTAGATGACTCTAAGTCTTGATCTAGATACATATTGAAAGTGGGAGCAATTAGCTAGAGTAGCTCCGTGCAGAGCATTGTAGACATAGAATTCGCAAAATACTTACGGATCTGTATATGACATACCCGTTGACTAAGATTCTCTCACAAGCAAAACATGATCACACCTTAGTACTCCTTGGGTGTTAATCACATAGCGATGTGAACTAGATTACTGAATCTAGTAAACCCTTTGGGTGTTGGTCACATAGCGATGTGAACTATGGGTGTTAATCACATGGTGATATGAACTATTGCTATTAAATCACATGGCGATGTGAACTAGATTATTGACTCTAGTGCAAGTGGGAGACTGAAGGAAATATGCCCTAGAGGCAATAATAAAGTTATTATTTATTTCCTTATATCATGATAAATGTTTATTATTCATGCTAGAATTGTATTAACCGGAAACATAATACATGTGTGAATACATAGACAAACAGAGTGTCACTAGTATGCCTTTACTTGACTAGCTCGTTAATCAAAGATGGTTATGTTTCCTGACCATGAACAATGAGTTGTTATTTGATTAACGAGGTCACATCATTAGTTGAATGATCTGATTGACATGACCCATTCCATTAGCTTAGCACCTGATCGTTTAGTATGTTGCTATTGCTTTCTTCATGACTTATACATGTTCCTATGACTATGAGATTATGCAACTCCCGTTTACCGGAGGAACACTTTGGGTACTACCAAACGTCACAACGTAAATGGGTGATTATAAAGGAGTACTACAGGTGTCTCCAATGGTCGATGTTGGGTTGGCGTATTTCGAGATTAGGATTTGTCACTCCGATTGTCGGAGAGGTATCTCTGGGCCCTCTCGGTAATACACATCACATAAGCCTTGCAAGCATTACAACTAATATGTTAGTTGTGAGATGATGTATTACGGAACGAGTAAAGAGACTTGCCGGTAACGAGATTGAACTAGGTATTGGATACCGACGATCGAATCTCGGGCAAGTAACATACCGATGACAAAGGGAACAACGTATGTTGTTATGCGGTCTGACCGATAAAGATCTTCGTAGAATATGTAGGAGCCAATATGGGCATCCAGGTCCCGCTATTGGTTATTGACCAGAGACGTGTCTCGGTCATGTCTACATTGTTCTCGAACCCGTAGGGTCCGCACGCTTAAGGTTACGATGACAGTTATATTATGAGTTTATGCATTTTGATGTACCGAAGGTTGTTCGGAGTCCCGGATGTGATCACGGACATGACGAGGAGTCTCGAAATGGTCGAGACGTAAAGATTGATATATTGGAAGCCTATGTTTGGACATCGGAAGTGTTCCGGGTGAAATCGGGATTTTACCGGGTTACCGGGAGGTTACCGGAACCCCCCGGGAGCCATATGGGCCTTCATGGGCCTTAGTGGAAAGGAGAAAGGGGCAGCCCAAGGTGGCTGCGCCTCTTCCCCCTCCCCTAGTCCTATTAGGACTAGGAGAAGGTGGCCGGCCCCCCTCTCTCCCTTCCCCTCCGAGGAATCCTAGTTGGACTAGGATTGGGGGGAGGAATCCTACTCCCAGAAGGAGTAGGACTCTCCTGCGCCTCTCTCTTTGGCCGGCCAGCCTCCCCTCCTCTCCTCCTTTATATACGGAGGCAGGGGCACCTCTAAACACACAAGTTGACACAAGTTGATCCACGTGATCGATTCCTTAGCCGTGTGCGGTGCCCCCTGCCACCATATTCCTCGATAATACTGTAGCGGAGTTTAGGCGAAGCCCTGCTGCTGTAGTTCATCAAGATCGTCACCACGCCGTCGTGCTGACGAAACTCTTCCCCGACACTTTGCTGGATCGGAGTCCGGGGATCGTCATCGAGCTGAACGTGTGCTCGAACTCGGAGGTGCCGTAGTTTCGGTGCTTGATCGGTTGGATCGTGAAGACGTACGACTACTTCCTCTACGTCGTGTCATCGCTTCCGCAGTCGGTCTGCGTTGGGTACGTAGACAACACTCTCCTCTCGTTGCTATGCATCACATGATCCTGTGTGCGCGTAGGAAAATTTTTGAAATTACTACGAAACCTAACAAGAACATCCTAAAATACCTGAAAAGGACTAAGGATATGTTTCTCGTATATGGAGGTGACAAAGAGCTCACCGTAAAAGGTTACGTTGATGCAAGCTTTGACACTGATCCGGACGATTCTAAATCGCAAACCGGATACGTGTTTACATTAAACGGTGGAGCTGTCAGTTGGTGCAGTTCTAAACAAAGCGTTGTAGCGGGATCTACATGTGAAGCGGAATACATAGCTGCTTCGGAAGCAGCAAATGAAGGAGTCTGGATGAAGGAGTTCATATCCGATCTAGGTGTCATACCTAGTGCATCGGGTCCAATGAAAATCTTTTGTGACAATACTGGTGCAATTGCCTTGGCAAAGGAATCCAGATTTCACAAAAGGACCAAACACATCAAGAGACGCTTCAACTCCATCCGGGATCTAGTCCAGGTGGGAGACATAGAGATTTGCAAGATACATACGGATCTGAATGTTGCAGACCCGTTGACTAAGCCTCTTCCACGAGCAAAACATGATCAGCACCAAAGCTCCATGGGTGTTTACAGTGTAATCTAGATTATTGACTCTAGTGCAAGTGGGAGACTGAAGGAAATATGCCCTAGAGGCAATAATAAAGTTATTATTTATTTCCTTATAATCATGATAAATGTTTATTATTCATGCTAGAATTGTATTTACCGGAAACATAATACATGTGTGAATACATAGACAAACAAAGTGTCACTAGTATGCCTCTACTAGACTAGCTCGTTAATCAAAGATGGTTATGTTTCCTAACCATGAACAATGAGTTGTTATTTGATTAACGAGGTCACATCATTAGTAGAATGATCTGATTGACATGACCCATTCCATTAGCTTAGCACCCGATCGTTTAGTATGTTGCTATTGCTTTCTTCATGACTTATACATGTTCCTATGACTATGAGATTATGCAACTCCCGTTTACCGGAGGAACACTTTGGGTACTACCAAACGTCACAACATAACTGGGTGATTATAAAGGAGTACTACAGGTGTCTCCAATGGTCGATGTTGGGTTGGCGTATTTCGAGATTAGGATTTGTCACTCCGATTGTCGGAGAGGTATCTCTGGGCCCTCTCGGTAATACACATCACATAAGCCTTGCAAGCATTACAACTAATATGTTAGTTGTGAGATGATGTATTACAGAACGAGTAAAGAGACTTGCCGGTAACAAGATTGAACTAGGTATTGGATACCGACGATCGAATCTCGGGCAAGTAACATACCGATGACAAAGGGAACAACGTATGTTGTTATGCGGTCTGACCGATAAAGATCTTCGTAGAATATGTAGGAGCCAATATGGGCATCCAGGTCCCGCTATTGGTTATTGACCAGAGACGTGTCTCGGTCATGTCTACATTGTTCTCGAACCCGTAGGGTCCGCACGCTTAAGGTTACGATGACAGTTATATTATGAGTTTATGCATTTTGATGTACCGAAGGTTGTTCGGAGTCCCGGATGTGATCACGGACATGACGAGGAGTCTCGAAATGGTCGAGACGTAAAGATTGATATATTGGAAGCCTATGTTTGGACATCGGAAGTGTTCCGGGTGAAATCGGGATTTTACCGGGTTACCGGGAGGTTACCGGAACCCCCCGGGAGCCATATGGGCCGTCATGGGCCTTAGTGGAAAGGAGAAAGGGGCAGCCCAAGGTGGCTGCGCCTCTTCCCCCTCCCCTAGTCCTATTAGGACTAGGAGAAGGTGGCCGGCCCCCCTCTCTCCCTTCCCCTCCGAGGAATCCTAGTTGGACTAGGATTGGAGGAGGAATCCTACTCCCAGAGGGAGTAGGACTCTCCTGCGCCTCCCTCTTTGGCCGGCCAGCCTCCCCTCCTCTCCTCCTTTATATACGGAGGCAGGGGCACCTCTAAACACACAAGTTGACACAAGTTGATCCACGTGATCAATTCCTTAGCCGTGTGCGGTGCCCCCTGCCACCATATTCCTCGATAATACTGTAGCGGAGTTTAGGCAAAGCCCTGCTGCTGTAGTTCATCAAGATCGTCACCACGCCGTTGTGCTGACGGAACTCTTCCCCGACACTTTGCTGGATCGGAGTCCGGGGATCGTCATCGAGCTGAACGTGTGCTCGAACTCGGAGGTGCCGTAGTTTCGGTGCTTGATCGGTTGGATCGTGAAGACGTACGACTACTTCCTCTACGTCGTGTCATCGCTTCCGCAGTCGGTCTGCATAGGGTACGTAGACAACACTCTCCCCTCGTTGCTATGCATCACATGATCCTGTGTGCACGTAGGAAATTTTTTGAAATTACTACGAAACCCAACAGAGGTGGGATCCCAGGAAGGGACCCATCAGGAGGAGGCTCCGGAGGCGCCGCAAGGCAGCCTCCCGGACTTTGCGCCGGACTCCACACCGGAACCCGCAGTGGTTCCGGAGTCTGGCAGGCGGCCCCTTCGCAAGAAGGGCAAGACCGTGACGCCGGCGGCCTCCGTCCAACCGGAGGCGCCGGACAACCTGCTGGAGGCGCTCCAAGGCGCTTCCATTGAGGAAGAACACCGCACTGTTATGAGTGCGGTGATTCAGAAGGTTCAGCTCGCCAAGAGCGGGCTGACCGAAGCCTGCAGTAGCCTTCTAACAGGCTTTGAGGTAAGAAGTTAAAATTATGTAATGTAATACCGCATAGACAGTAGCCCCTGATGCTCAGTTCGGTGTTCGGAAAGAAAAGCCGGACTGAGGATCTAAGAAGATATACACAGGGTTGCTAAGAAGTATGTCAATATGGGTTTGCAGGCTGCGCTGCTGACCTCTGCCGCACTGACTGCGGTGGTCGGTGCATTGAAGCAGGATCTCGAGCGGTCCGAGCAAGAGCTCGGCCGTGCCAAGAAGCAGCTCGAGGACAAAGAAGGTGAGTAACACCACTTTGAATAGTTACCTTACAGAAAAGGATTTAGGTTGCAATAAAAGAATAACAAGGATAACATGGGTACTGCAGGGGCCACGAACAAGGTGGAAACCCTGAAGGAGGCTGTGTCCGCGGCCGAACGTAATGCGGCCGCCGAACGGGCAGAGCGAGAGAAGCAGGAGGCGCGGGTGGTGGAAGTGCGGCAAGAGCTCCAGGCTCTCATGGAGAAGCATGAGAGTTTGGAGCGCGACTCAAAGACTCGAGAGTCCGAGCTCGCCTCGGCTCTTGAAAGTGCCAATTCCGCCAAGGCCGAGGCCCGTAAGGCCCTTCAGGAGGTTGAGGATATGAAGAAAATAGTAGCGGGTAAGGCATTTTTCATGCAAAGCAAGCATGTTAATGTAAACTACCTGACACTTACCCGAATTTGGAGCTCTCCAGGGGCGTTTGCAGATCTGCCTCGCATTGTGTCCGATGCCGCCGCATTCTACCGTGGCGAGGAGTGGAGCTCAACGGAGAAGGTCTTCTGGTCTCAGTACGCTGAGGCCGGCCATCCGGTGCCCCCTAGCGACCAGCTGAAACAGCTGGTCGAGCTCCACAAGGTAGCTGAGGAGGCCATGAAGGGCCTCATAGTCCGGCTGTGGCCTGGACAGGCCATGCCTGGGAGCTACTTCGGCCTCGTGCGGCGGCTGGTGGATGCGTGCCCCTGGGTGGAGGTCATCAAGCGCTCCGCCTGTATTGAAGGTGCTCGTCGGGCCCTTGCCCGCGCAAAGGTGCACTGGTGCAGGCTGGATGCGGAGAGGCTTATCACCGATGCGCCGCCAGTGGGCAAGGAGTATCGTACGCCCGAGATGTACTATAAGACTGTCCTGAAGGGTGCCCGCAAGATTGCGGATGAGTGCCCCAGAGATGTAATTATTGAGTAGACTCACTATGTATTATACTGTGCGCTGAAAACTTTGTTCATATGCGCGAAGCAACGCTTATTTGATTTAAAATATTACCTTCTGTGCGGCCGTTTATAAAATGTGAGAGATGGCAAGTCGTCGGCTTCAGCCCCCAAGCCACGAGTGCTGGGGTGTTCGGGATAAACTTGAGCACTCTTGTTCCCATTTTTGGGTCCATCTAGGGAGGCGCTCAACACAACGAACAAGGCAACCGGACTTATAATGCTTGAACAATCTCACTTAGCCATAGAATTCTATAATTTTAAATTTCGGCGAAGCCCCTAGTATTCGGAAGACCGAATTCGGGGCGCTATCCATGCCTTCGTCGGACATTATCAGGTACTTCGCTCAAAGCGGCATAAGTCTTTAGGGACCCGAAAAGACCTCTCGAACAACGACCAGTCTCTCGCCTTATCATGCCAGTCGGTTTTAGCTTTCTCCACTGAGGCGCTCGCCCAGCTCAACCGGGGCGCAATCGCAGTGGTTCTCCCAGTGCCACTTTAGCCGACAGAACGGAACATAAGGCACCAAAACGTGGGAGCCGGGCAAACGCAACTATTGACCCAAGACATGATTCTGAGCCGATTCATATAATGCTATAAGTTCTGGGTGCCGCACTTGTGAAAGTGTTCGGACTTATCACACCATAATGCGGGGAACATAAGCCCCTGGTGTATTCGGCCGTACCAAAATATACGGGTGCAAGATGTCATTAGTGAACATATATATAAAGTAATGCAATTACAGGCAAAAAGTGCTGCATTATTTATTCAAGGAATTCTATTATGAGTGCGGAAGGATACAAATAGTGTGGTAAGCAAGGGTTTGGACTAAATAAACATGTCCCCCACCAGGGGTGGGCTGCGGACTGGTGTATATAATCGAATTTGATGCTCGTAATGGAGACCACCTGAGTGTTCGTCGCAGCCTTTTTCCCTCCCTGGCTGTTGCATCGTGAGTTCGGCGGGTTCGCCGCCGGACAGGGCCTCTGGTGAACGGAGTCCTGTGTATACAAAGAAGGAAAATAGAAAAGAAAAAAAGAGCGACACACTTGTAAGCCCCTGGTGTGGTTGAGCCGCACTCTGGGTCTGTTGTGGTCGTGCCCCTCCCCCTAGGCCCATGATATCTCTAGAGCGTAATGATGTACGCGGAGGGTTGGTCTTGCAATCATGCGAGGGCTGGGGTTAGGGCCGCATTGCTACGCGTGCTCGGAATGTGCCAGGTGGTCTTGGTTGATGTTGCTCCGGGCACGTTTGGCCGTGTCCGGCTGTTTAATGGCCGGACTCGAAAAGTGCCTTAGAAGGCTGCTCTGTACTTCTGCCGTGAGAGCCGCTGTATGTTCCTCTGTTCAGAGGGAGCATTCCGTATTTCCGTTGACCGTGATGACTCCACGAGGGCCTGACATCTTGAGCTTGAGGTATGCGTAATGCGGCACCGCGTTGAACTTTGCAAACGCGGTTCGTCCGAGCAGAGCGTGATAGCCGCTGCGGAACGGGACTATGTCGAAGATTAACTCCTCGCTCCGGAAATTATTCGGGGATCCGAAGACCACTTCCAGTGTGACTGATCCCGTACAATTGGCCTCAACACCTGGTATGACGCCTTTGAAGGTCGTCTTTGTAGGTTTAATCCTTGAGGGGTCTATGCCCATCTTGCGCACTGTATCCTGATAAAGCAGATTCAGGCTACTGCCGCCATCCATCAAGACTCTCGTGAGGTGAAATCCATCGACGATTGGGTCTAAAACCAATGCGGCAAATCTGCCATGGCGGATACTGGTCGGATGGTCTCTTCGATCGAAAGTGATCGGGCAAGAGGACCATGGATTGAACTTAGGGGCGACTGGCTCCATCCCATATACGTCCCTTAGTGCACGCTTCCGCTCCCTCTTGGGTATATGGGTTGCATATATCATATTCACCGTCCACACTTGTGGGGGGAAACCCTTCTGTCCTCTACTGTTCGGCGGTCGGGTCTCTTCTTCGTCATCGCAGTGCAGCCCCTTGTCATTGTTTTCGGCAATTAACTTGCCTGCCTGCTTAAATACCCAACAATCTCTGTTGGTGTGGTTAGCTGGCTTTTCGGGGGTGCCATGTATCTGGCATGAGCGGTCGAGTATTCGGTCCAAATTGGACGGACCCGGAGTGGTTCTTTTGAATGGCTTCTTCCGCTGACCGGGTTTAGAGCCTCGGAATCCAGCATTGACTGACGTATCCTCCTTGTCATCGCCGTTAATGCGGCGTTTATTTTTGCTTTGACGCGACCTGCCATTGTGGTCCTTAGTGTCCGGACTACCAGCATTTTTGCTGAGGTTGTTGCTGCGAGCTAGCCAGCTATCCTCTCCCGCACAGAAGCGGGTCATTAATGATGTGAAGGCTGCCATGGATTTCGGCGTTTCCTGTCCTAGGTGCCGGGCTAGCCATTCGTCGCGGATGTTATGTTTGAAGGCTGCGAGGGCCTCTGCATCCGGACAATCAACAATTTGATTTTTCTTTGTTAAGAACCGTGTCCAGAATTGCCTGGCCGATTCGTCTGGCTGCTGGATTATGTGGCTTAGGTCATCGGCGTCTGGTGGTCGCACATATGTGCCCTGGAAGTTGTCGAGGAATGCGGCTTCCAGGTCCTCCCAACACCCAATTGACTCTGCGGGCAGGCTGTTAAGCCAATGCCGAGCTGGTCCTTTAAGCTTGAGCGGGAGATATTTGATGGCGTGGATATCGTTGCCGCGGGCCATATGGATGTGAAGGAGATAGTCTTCGATCCAAACCGCGGGGTCTGTCGTACCATCATAGGATTCAATGTTTACGGGTTTAAACCCTTCAGGGATTTGATGATCCATTACTTTGTCAGTGAAGCATAGCGGGTGTGCGGCGCCTCTGTATTGAGCAATATCACGACGTAGCTCAAGTGAGCGTTGTCTGCTGGGTTCGGCCCGGCCGGAATTTATGTATCCGGCTCGACGGTATTTGTCATGGCTCGTGGGGCGCCCGCGTGATCCATAGATAGATCTGGATTGTCTTGCCTTATCCTCCAATATATCCCGCAAGTCTGGCGCGTTCCCCCGTGGCTTCATACTCTTCGAGCGATGACGGGGTACAGTCTTGATGGAAGGCCTGGATGCCTCTCTGTCGCGACCACGGGGTGGTCAGTCGGCTGTATTGTGCGCTGGTGATGAAGGTATGTATGCTTCCTCTTCTAATCGGGGGAGCAACTTGCGTTTTGGGTAGCTTTTGGAGGGGCGTTCGAGTTCATACTCTTCGGCCGCGAGGACCTCGGTCCATCTGTCGGCCAGCAGGTCTTGATCAGCTTGAAGCTGCTGCTGCTTTTTCTTTAGGCTATTTGCTGTGGCGATAAGCCTGCGTTTAAAACGCTCTTGTTCGACGGGATCCTCCGGCACGACGAATTCATCACCGTTGAGGCTTGCCTCGTCTCCGGAGGGAGGTATGTAATTATCATCCTCGACCTCTTCGTCTGCCGCTCTCTCGTGAGGGCTTGCTTCTGCATCCTCCTGCGCTGAATCTTGCTGGAGGGGATTGTCTTCGGCACTTTCTGGGGTGTTATTATCTCCTGTGCCGGAATCTCCATTCTTGCTGTGGCGGGATTTAGAGCGGCGCCGCTGAGGTCGGCGCTTGGGCTGTTTTTTTAAGGAATCTGCCTCCGCTGCTTCTTCGCCGTCCCCATCTTTTGGGGTGTCCACCATGTATATGTCATATGACGAGTTGGTCCTCCAGTTCCCTGTAGGCGCTGGTTCTTGTTCGCCTCCGGCATCGTCGTCCATACCGTCGATGTCTTCGGAGTCATAGTCTAGCATGTCGGTTAGATCGTCGACAGTGGCTACAAAGTGGGTGGTGGGTGGGCTTTGAATTTCTTCGTCATCCGTATCCCAACCATCCTGGCCATAATCCGGCCAGGGCTCTCCAGATAGCGAGAGATGCTTTAGCAAATTTAGGATGTTGCCAAAGGGTGAGTGCTGAAAGATGTCCGCAGCGTGAACTCCATGATCGGCGCCCAATCGGATTCGATTGGCGGGGGCGCAGGAGGTTCGGAGTCCGGCAGGGAGTCCGGCACCTCGGAGTCATGAGTTTTATAGGGGACAAGGTCAGTGTTCGTCTCTATCGCCGCGGTTGTTGCAGCTCCCGAGGTGGTGTCCAGCCACTCGTCCTCGATCTACGCGATCGGCTCCGAACTATAGGTCGGAGCGGATTCATGTGCGGCCTCCAAGGCGCTGTCCAGCGGCAGAGCTAGATCATGCCCATCGCGACAGTGCGGCACGCTCGGCTGCGGATCGGATCCATTGAAGATCAAGTCTCCGCGGATGTCCGCCGTGAAGTTTAGGCTTCCAAATCTGACCTGACGGCCAGGGGCGTAGCTTTCGATCTGCTCCAGATGGCCAAGTGAATTAGCCCGTAGTGCGAAGCCGCCGAATACGAAGATCTGTCCGGGGAGAAAAGTCTCACCCTGGACGGCGTTGTTGATCGGGGAAGCCATCAAGCCTATCGGTGACGACACAGAGGAACTCTCAATGAAAGCACCAATGTCGGTGTCAAAACCGGCGGATCTCGGGTAGGGGTTCCCGAACTGTGCGTCTAGGCGGATGGTAACAGGAGACAAGGGACATGACGTTTTACCCAGGTTCGGGCCCTCTTGATGGAGGTAAAACCCTACGTCCTGCTTGATTAATATTGATGATGTGTATTACAAGAGTGGATCTACCACGAGATCAAGGAGGCTAAACCCTAGAAGCTAGCCTATGGTATGATTGTTGTAATGGATGTTGAGTCCTACGGACTAAACCCTCCGGTTTATATAGACACCGGAGAGGGCTAGGGTTACACAGAGTCGGTTACAATGGTAGGAGATCTACATATCCGTATCGCCAAGCTTGCCTTCCACGTCAAGGAAAGTCCCATCCAGACACGGGACGAAGTCTTCAATCTTGTATCTTCGTAGTCTTGGAGTCCGGCAGACGATGGTAGTCCGGCTGTCCGGACACCCCCTAGTCTAGGACTCCCTCAAGTGTACTACTACTTTTTTGTTCTGTGGCCCACCTTTCATTCTCACAAAGTTTCTAGGAGAACGTGCTAGAGATGGCTCTTCACGAAGAGCCCGCTTACCTTCTCTCTCCTCTTCTCTTTCCTCCAACTAAGCAGAAATATACTATAGTTTATTCCTTATAGCCCACTGACTCAGCTCTATTGTACTTGCTCTAAGCACATCTAAGCAATTACTAGCACCCCCTTGACCGTGAACCTTGACGGTGTATGTGTAACGCCCCGGATTCGATGCGCCAGGTGTCTGCCAGTTATTCGCCATCACTTCCATGTCATGTGCTTGCGTGTTGCACTTTGCCATGTCATCTTATGCATTTCATATCATGTCATCATGTGCATCACATTTCGCATTCGTGTTTGTCTCATGCATCCGAGCATTTTCCCCGTTGTCCGTTTTGCAATCCGGCACTCCTATGTCCTCCGGCGTCCCCTTCTTCTCTCCTGTTGTGAGCGGGTGTTAAACATTCTCGGAATGGCCCGAGGTTTGCCAAGCGGCCTTGGTATAGCACCGGTAGACCACCTGTCAAGTTTCGTGCCATTTGGAGGTCGTTTGATACTCCAACAGTTAACCGGGTAACCGTAAAGGCCTCTTTTGTGTGCAGCCCAACACCCCTCCAAAGTGGCCCAAAACCCAGCAAACTCCCCTCCATGCTCTCGGTCGCTCGATCACGATCGCGTGGCCGAAAACCGCTCCTCATTTGGACTCTCCTAGCTCCCTCTAGCTATAAAAAGGCAACTCCCCCGAAATTCACGGATCAAATCCACCCCTAACCCTAGCCTTCTTCCTCCTCCGCACGCCGGACGTGTCCGTCCCGGACCGGACGTGTCCGCGCCGCCGTCCCCGGCCAACCAGACGCCGCCACATGGCCCCCTCGCGCGTCGCCTCCGCCGAGGCCCGCCGGGCCCATCGCG